>NC_061811.1:11717578-12339037 GCF_021462225.1 Girardinichthys multiradiatus | reverse complement strand
CAAATAGTTTATTTTGGAGAAGCCTGAGAAGAACCTCACGAACATGTTTGATATGGGTAGAAAGATCCTTTGAAAAAATTAAGATGTCATCAAGGTATACAAAAACAAATCTGTTTAGCATGTCCCTTAAAACATCATTAATCAATGCCTGGAAGACAGCTGGGGCATTGGTGAGCCCGAAAGGCATGACCAAGTATTCATAATGACCTGAAGGGGTGTTAAAAGCTGTCTTCCATTCGTCTCCTTCTCTCATGCGGACCAGATGGTAGGCATTACGCAGATCCAGTTTGGTGAAGACAGTACTACCTTGAAGGAGCTCAAAAGCAGAAGTTATGAGAGGTAGAGGGTATCTGTTCTTAACTGTAATTTCGTTTAGACCTCGATAATCGATGCATGGTCTAAGTGAACCATCCTTCTTGCCAACAAAGAAGAATCCTGCACCTGCAGGAGAAGAAGACTTTCTGATAAGTCCTGCCTTGAGGGTGTCAGAAATGTATTCCTCCATTGCCTCTCTCTCAGGACCTGTAATGGAATAGATTCTGCCTCGAGGAGGGGTAGTACCAGAGAGAAGGTCAATGGCACAGTCGTACTCTCTATGGGGTGGTAGAGAAGTGGCCTTAGACAAGTCTGAATAAACAAGGTGGATCTCACGGGGAGATGTCATGATAGGGGCTTCCCTCAAACAATTAGTAGAGCATGATGGCCCCCAAGACTGAACCTCACCAGTGAGCCAGTTGATGACTGGACTGTGTTTGATGAGCCAGGGGCGTCCCAGAATCACAGGAATCTCTGGAGACCTGGTTAGCAGAAACATGATCCTGTCATGGTGGTTTCCTGAAATGAGTACAGAAACAGGCTTAGTGCAGCGAGTTACTTGATCAATGAGATGCCCATCAATAGCAAAAATCTCACGTGGTCTCTCTAGAAGTTCCAACTCCAGTGCAAGCTTATGAGCCAGGCTGACATCAATAAAGTTAGCATCAGTCCCAGAGTCAATGAAAACAGGTACCTCCTTATTTTCAGGAGACTCGGGAAATCTGATGGTGCACCGATTATGGGGAGGGTTCTGAGACCTGAGGATAGGGCTCAGAAAGACCTCCCGAACGTTACTGAGCCTGCCATTTTAACGGACAGTTAAAGCCCCGATGATTCCTCTCTCCACAATAAAAACATAGTTGATTCCTGAATCTCCTATCCCTCTCTTCAGTGGAGAGTCTGGTCCTGCCCAGTTGCATGGGCTCCTCAGTGTTAACAGGAGGAGGAGTGAAGACTTGGGGCATAGTGCTTGAACTGACCTGGACGGTTGAGACTCGTCTTTGATAGTTAGATGATGACCTCTCCCTCTTACGTTCGCGAAGGCGTTGGTCAATCCGTGTGGCCAGCCTTTCTAAGGCCTCGAGGGTCTTGGGAGGGTCACGAGTAGCAATTTCATCCTTGATATCATCTGACAGACCCTGGTAAAAAACGTCAAACAGGGCTTCATTATTCCAAAAACAACTAGACTTCAAGGCATGGAAATTGATAATGTAGTCAGTAACAGGTCGAGAGCCCTGTCTGAGAGAGAACAGTCTCCTGGCAGCCTCTCTCTCAGGTCAAATAGGATCAAAAACCCTCTTCATCTCATCAGAAAACTCTATAAATGAGTCACAGCAGTCAGCATCATTCTCCCGCTCAGAAGTTCCCCAAAGCTTAGCTTTACCAGACAGTAGAGAGATTGTATAGGCCACCTTGGCCCGTTCCGAAGGAAAGGCAGTGGGCTGGAGTTCAAATAGCAGGGAACACTGGGTCAAAAAAGGTCTGCATTGTTCGGAATCCCCATTAAAACGCTCAGGGGGGGGAAGCTTAGGCTCGTTGTTTGCGTTAGCCGTCGGAGTAACAGTAGAGGGGAGTGGTTGAGCAACTGAGGAACTAGCTTGGACCTGGGTGATTTTAAGAGAAGAAAGTCCCCGTAAAAGCTCCTGGACATTTCTTTCTAGGCCAGTAATAGCCCCCTCTACTTTAGAACACCAATCGAGATTCGGCTGTGGGTTCATACTGGCGAGATCGTACTGTAACGATGATGCAACTCAACCAGAACCCAAAACGCAGCCAGACAAGAGAATGGTTAACCAAAAGTTTTAATATAAAAAATAATAATAATAATTGGGTAGAAGAGATTCCACTGAAGTGGTCAGACAGGAAGGACAGGAATGGAGGTTTATCAGGGAATTGAAATCCAGCCAGGGAGGAAGGGGAAGTGGACAACAGGAGGTCTTGGGGGTTCCAGGAACAAACAGGAGACAGAGAATATTTCCACCAACCAGATGCAGAAGCGGGAGACAATCCAAGGTAAAGCACTGGAGGGTTTCAGGCAGGGATAGTCCAGTAATCCAGAGACAAAGTCAGAGACAGGCAGGTTTCAGCAACGTGAGGTCAGGACGTTTCCGAACAGCAGAAGGACAAGGCAGAAATCTGTGGTCAAAAAACAGGCAGGATCAGATAACCAGAAAAAACTCTTGAAACATGAATCAAGGCTTGAAAGCTGTGACAGAGGCAACAGACGATCTCGCACTGAGCTGATGACGAGCAGCTGATTAAATAGGAGCAGCCCAGTGCAGGTGAAGGCAATGAGTAATCAGCACAGTCAAGGTGAGCTGAAGGGCTGGAATCATGACACCTGTACCCTGCTCTGACTGCCTTCTGGTCCGAAACAAGCAAGAGGTTTCTTCTGCAAGACTGTGAGCAGTAAAGGCCACTGTGGCTGCATGAGGGGTGACACTGTAGCCAGATCTGCAGTGCTGCAATGAAAGTAAGCGATGCAGTGAGAAAACCTTGCAGGTGCAAAGTTTTTTCTTCTTTTGAGTTTTAACAAACCCCTTTAGGAACAGAGAGAGAATTGTTTGTACAAATGCAATTTGAAAATATTTAATGAAAGATATGAAAGGATATGGGACAGCTTGTTGAAATATGAAAACATTTATTTAAATGCTATAAATTAAAACAATCTAGCTCAATTAGATCAAAATTAACACATCAATCTTACAACTGCTCCACTAGCCTACTTTAATGTGCGTTAAGAAATAAACAGCGTGATAAAATATAAATAAAAAAAAGCCTAATGATATGTAATGTGTGCCAATAACCCATAGGAAATAATATAAATAAATAATATTCTAATCCTGCAGTATCCCCTTGAATATGCTTATCCAGGCTTAGTCAACATTTTTTTAATTATTTAAGTTTGTGACATTATCAATGAATTTGATAATCTTGTCCACGATTATATTAAAAGGGTTTTGTGCAGCCTACATAATAACAGATTTAGATGTTTAAAAAAATGAAGTCTAAAGAGATTTGAAGTAAGCGCTGTAAAAAGCATGTTATTTTAATTTCTCAGACTGCTCACACAAATCCACAGATTTACACAGATCCAGAACTGATAATGATACCAGCAGCTTGACTAGCTGGAGGTCTTACAAAGCACAGAGGCCACACAGTCGCAGAAGTAACGAGATGTCCTGAAAGAAAAACACTCAGTGTTTTAGGTTTTCCTTTTACAACATACGGTTATTTATGGGGAAATGCATGCGTCTGAGAAGGCAAGATCCTTTACTACTCTTAAAAAATAAAAACTGTATGCCCAGACATTTGGCTTATGGTGTTCATAAGCTCCACAGGACACAGAGAGCTTATCAGTTCATTAGCCACTTGACGGCCTATTTCAAGTTTTAACTGGCGGGAGGAGGGCGATGGATGAGAATATGACCATCCATTACTGAGGCACATTTTTGCTAAGCTATTCAGAATTGGAAAGGCAAAAAACTACAACCAATAAGAAGATTAGTGGACCTCAACATATGTTAAAAAACATGATGGGTGGAGTTAAAACCTAGTTAGTAATAGCTCAAACATACCCCTCTTTAAAAAAATGTATTTTCCAACATGTCATATACAGGTCCTTCTCAAAATATTAGCATATTGTGATAAAGTTCATTATTTTCCATAATGTCGTGATGAAAATTTAACATTCATATATTTTAGATGCATTGCACACTAACTGAAATATTTCAGGTCTTTTATTGTCTTAATACGGATGATTTTGGCATACAGCTCATGAAAACCCAAAATTCCTATCTCACAAAATTAGCATATCATTAAAAGGGTCTCTAAACGAGCTATGAACCTAATCATCTGAATCAACGAGTTAACTCTAAACACCTGCAAAAGATTCCTGAGGCCTTTAAAACTCCCAGCCTGGTTCATCACTCAAAACCCCAATCATGGGTAAGACTGCCAACCTGACTGCTGTCCAGAAGGCCACTATTGACACCCTCAAGCAAGAGGGTAAGACACAGAAAGAAATTTCTGAACGAATAGGCTGTTCCCAGAGTGCTGTATCAACGCACCTCAGTGGGAAGTCTGTGGGAAGGAAAAAGTGTGGCAGAAAACACTGCACAACGAGAAGAGGTGACCGGACCCTGAGGAAGATTGTGGAGAAGGGCTGATTCCAGACCTTGGGGGACCTGCGGAAGCAGTGGACTGAGTCTGGAGTAGAAACATCCAGAGCCACCATGCACAGGCGTGTGCAGGAAATGGGCTACAAGTGCCGCATTCCCCAGGTCAAGCCACTTTTGAACCAGAAACAGCGGCACAAGCGCCTGACCTGGGCTACAGAGAAGCAGCACTGGACTGTTGCTCAGTGGTCCAAAGTACTTTTTTCGGATGAAAGCAAATTCTGCATGTCATTCGGAAATCAAGGTGCCAGAGTCTGGAGGAAGACTGGGGAGAAGGAAATGCCAAAATGCCAGAAGTCCAGTGTCAAGTACCCACAGTCAGTGATGGTCTGGGGTGCCGTGTCAGCTGCTGGTGTTGGTCCACTGTGTTTTATCAAGGGCAGGGTCAATGCAGCTAGCTATCAGGAGATTTTGGAGCACTTCATGCTTCCATCTGCTGAAAAGCTTTATGGAGATGAAGATTTCATTTTTCAGCACGACCTGGCACCTGCTCACAGTGCCAAAACCACTGGTAAATGGTTTACTGACCATGGTATCACTGTGCTCAATTGGCCTGCCAACTCTCCTGACCTGAACCCCATAGAGAATCTGTGGGATATTGTGAAGAGAACGTTGAGAGACTCAAGACCCAACACTCTGGATGAGCTAAAGGCCGCTATCGAAGCATCCTGGGCCTCCATAAGACCTCAGCAGTGCCACAGGCTGATTGCCTCCATGCCACGCCGCATTGAAGCGGTCATTTCTGCCAAAGGATTCCCGACCAAGTATTGAGTGCATAACTACATGATTATTTGAAGGTTGACGTTTTTTGTATAAAAAACACTTTTCTTTTATGGGTCGGATGAAATATGCTAATTTTGTGAGATAGGAATTTTGGGTTTTCATGAGCTGTATGCCAAAATCATCCGTATTAAGACAATAAAAGACCTGAAATATTTCAGTTAGTGTGCAATGAATCTAAAATATATGAATGTTAAATTTTCATCATTACATTATGGAAAATAATGAACTTTATCACAATATGCTAATATTTTGAGAAGGACCTGTAAATTAACATAAAAATAAATACAGAAACGTGTAATTAAAATGCAATTTTAAGCACGCTGTTTAAAATATTTATCTGAAGAGTGTGGAACTTGTATGCAAAATATTTCGGTGATGGATAACACAACGACCAAACGGTGGTATCCAACACTGTGCAACATAGAAAATACTAAAGTGCTGAAACATTTAATGTGTAATAACCAATAAGTGATGACTAATGGTCACTAATGCTTGTTAAGTCCAAAATGTCACACAGGCATTATTACATAGACCACTGTTGTAATTATGAATATAAATATAATATTTAATATTAATATTTTAATATTTTATCAAATAATATTTTGGTCTGTTAAGGGTTGTCCTGTGAATACCAGCCCAGTAAGGCGATGGTATTAGGACAAAACTGAAAGGGATGAGACAAGCTCTGACATTATTGAACAGCAAAACTCTGCACACACATGGAATGAATTCACACAATTTCTTAAAGTACAAGTATTTATTAACACAAATAAGTCAACTTAAAGTCAAACATGTTTCAATTAACAAACTCTTTACTATGCTAAAACAATCCAACTAAACTACCAAGCAAAATTAAATGATAAGGAAGACTAATGGGCTATGTACAATATAAACAAGTTGATTAAAGATGGTTGAAAATCATGACCAAAAGAGTGATGCAACATTACCATGTAATGTTTATGTTTGAGAACCAAGGATTATCTTGAAGAATCTGGAAATGAAGTTAGGTTAGTCTTGGAACCAACTTAGGCAATAATCAGCAAATGTTTAGACAACCATTCACAATGCAAGATCAGATAAAATATTATTTTAATAAAATAATATTTTGAAGAATGATTTGCTGACTGATTCTCAATTAGCTGCCTTTATTTATTAAAATAATATTTAAAGAATTATTATTCTGAATAAGAACCAAATCTTTGGGAAATGGGCTTAATTGTGTTACTTGGTTATCAAGTTTAGTGAAATAATATTTAGGGAAATATTTTACTAAATTGCAAACTAACAACCTTTTTGGGTAAATGATCTTTAGCAGGCAAGCACGTGTTCTTAGCTGTTAGCGGTAGGAGCTAACAAAAGAAGCTTATAGCTTGTCTATAGAATCAAACACATACCTTTAAAATACCATTAATAAAAAGGTTAAATGCATAAGCATGAACGGCGCGTTATGGCCAATCTTCTGTGTTTAAAATCACTCTTTAAATAAAGTTTGTCTTAACTTTAAAAAAAAAACACAAACACAGAACACAAACTGAGCACATGTGTTGAGCAGATAATCTACTAGCATTAAGATGACTGACTTTCAACACAAACAAAACCAAACGTCATAAAACGATAAAGGTTTAGATTATTTCATTCTAAACTACTTACTCTCTGCCCAAACCTAACCTCTTACGTGAACCGTCTGAGGAAAAGTTGTCCAGGGCAACGAAGTTTAAAGAAAGTTTCCACAGTGAACAAAGGGTTAACTGCAGCTAACCTCCATAGCTGTGGGGTGGGGTGGCTCGTTCTGTCGGCCAGCCAAACTGCACATTACAGCTGTAACCACGGTGATACGGTCCCGTTGTCCTTCCTTCAGACCGGGAAAACTGCTCCACTCGTCGTCGTAGAGACAGGGTCTCTGCTGGGAACTTTCTGGAACACAGTTTGCTTCTGTAGACCTCAGAGAGAAAAGTCAAGCAATGCTTGTACCTTAATTGCTCCCGTTCATGAATGAATACCGGATACACAAACAGCAATTCATTCCTACTTAACTTAGTGCATATGTTCGTGTGATCGTATAACACTCTTGGATCTAGTTTGAAGAGTTATGGAGTTTTGATGAAAATTCAACTTGGAAGACTCACTTCCAGCTCCGTCTAATTACTCCACCACGTTCTCCGCTCCAACCCATGAGCTCCTGATCTACATTTCTCTTCAGCCAATCATCCCTCCAGCCTTTGCTTTAAAAGACCTTCATACGCAGAATATCCTGATCTTCAGCTGTGCTTCGAACCTCCTCCACCCCATCTCCACCATCAGGCTTCAAGCTCCTTCCCACTCCCTTATATTCTCAGGCCTCCACTCCACCACCAGTATCAGGATCCCGGGGGGAAGATTTCTCTAATTCTTACCCTAAGATGTTTATTCAAGCTCCTGTCATTATCAGCATCCATGTCTTCCACCAGGGTCCAAGCCCCAAAAGAAATCAAACATCAGCTAATAAACTCCTCTAATTGCCATCTCTGTGTTTCTCTCATTTGTGAGTCTTTCCAGGTTGAAATGTCTGTTTGCCAGCAAAGAGACATTAGCGCTTTGTGTCCCTACATCCAGTTCCTCTGGGGACTTGCGTGGAAGAGGTCAGCTTGTTGCAAAAGTGGTGATTTTATTCGGACAGTGACGTCACGGGGAGTCCGCTGTTACCCCTTTTTCTGGCTGTGCGGGAAGTAGGTTAATGCGATTTATTTTGAAAGTTCCAGAAAGGTTCATACTGGCCTTTAATTTTGTAACCCATGGCTGGGTCCCAACACCACATTAAGTTTCAGACTGTTGTTTTCACTTCATGTTCTTGTTTCTGTTATAAGCAGCATCTGAAGCCACCTATTGGAAGCAGGCAGTCAGTTTGCAGAATAATTTTCATTTCAATGCTTTTTTACAGCCTTCTTTAATATATCAAGATGTCTTATGGAGGTCTGGTAAGTTCATTCAACTAAATGTAGCTGAAATCTCTAGAACCTCTCAGTGGAAATGGGAATTTTGTGTATCAACAGTAATAGGTCAGGAACATCACAAAACAAAGGAAATATTTAAACTCTTGATTATGGTACTCACAAATTACATTTGACATTACAAGAAGGCTGTAATGAAACTAAAATGTTAATGGACTCAAACACACATTTGATCAATTAAGTTAAATTTAAGTCTGCTTTTTAATATAGCCTCTAATTACTGCAAATGTCTCAATGCATTTTACAAAACAAACAGATCTAACTTAAATGCAGAAATATTTAGTAAATTCAAGCTAATCATACAGACAGATTCAATGCCAATAATGTGTTTAAATCCAATCCTAGTTCAGTGTATTATACCAATTAATAAAACGTTTTCTATGTAAGAAAAATCAGCTGGTCGTAGTGAGTCTCTGACCTTGCAGAAATCCCTCCTCCTGAATCAGTATGTGACAACATTTTAGAGTTGATTGCCTTGAGTCGTTGACTTTGGAACAGTCCCTCATACTAATCATGTAGGTGGGGATAGTGGAAAGGCAAACTCTCTAACAGGAGGAAACCTCCAGCAGAGCTCTGCTCAGTGTGAACAGCCAGCTGCTGCTACTGAATAGTTGTTTTACAAGACACAACAGTCACAGAAAACACTAAAATGCTGGTCCAGGAGTACTTTCTGTGTTAATAAAAAAGTAAAAAGTTAATGGCAGCAGTAACTCTTTTATTGGCCTCCTCTAAGAGCAAACCACAGCTAAACAGATAAACTCTGAGCCACTATTAGCTATGGCATGAAAAAGAAAGAACATGTAGTTAGTGGGAGCAATAGCTCCTTTATACATACAGGGCCAAATGTATCATAAAGAGAAAACATTTATATTTATTAACAAGTTATTGGCAGTAATAGATAATACATGATTGGAGAGTAGTAGGAGAAAGTAGCAGAGTGAAGAAAGGTTGTCAGTAGGTCCTCCAGCAGCCTAAGCCTATAGCATGTTAGCAGCATAAGTGTAGAAATAGTTTGGACAACCAAAGCCACTGTAACTATAAGTACTATCTCAAAGGAAAGTGTAAGCCCAGTTTTAAAAGTACACAGAGTGTCTGCCTCAGGGCCAAGAACTAGGAGCTGGTTCCGCAGGGGAAAAGCCTGATAACTGAAAGTTATCATATTCCATCATAAAACTGTACAATTCTGTTTGTCAAAAACTGCATAACAACTTTAACAAATGTTAAAATAATAAATTATTGTCAGTTGCCTTTAATGGGTTTTTCAATTTCACGTTAATAATAGTTTGGCCATGTCACCCATGTATTTCAATCTTTCTTTGAAATTATTGCTGATTCTTTTTTAGTTACAACCTCCAAAATGGGGCTGCACGGTGGCGCAGTTGGTAGCACTGTTGCCTTGCAGCAAGAAGGTCCTGGGTTCGATTCCCAGCCGGGGGTCTTTCTGCATGGAGTTTGCATGTTCTCCCCGTGCATGCGTGGGTTTTCACCAGGTACTCCAGCTTCCTCCCACAGTCCAAAGACATGCCTGTTAGGTTAATTGGTAACTCTAAATTGCCCTTAGGTGTATGAATGAGTGTGTGCATGGTTGTTTGTGTGTTGCCCTGCGATGGACTGGCGACCTGTCCAGGGTGTACCCTGCCACTCGCCCATAGACTGCTGGAGATAGGCACCAGCTCCCCTGCGACCCACTATGGAATAAGTGGTAGAAAATTACTGACTGACCTCTGAAATGTTTATATACAGTAACCTGCAATACATCTTTACGTTTTTCACCTACTGTCATGACAATCTCAAACATCAATATATCTATCAGGATTTTAGGTGACAGACCGAAAGAAATTTGCAAAAAGTAGGAAAATTTGCTCTATGTTCACGGTCTTTTTAGATGTGAAACTTTCTTTGCAGCCAATTTTGTCCTGTATTAGGCTCCATCCACCTTCCTATCAACTGACCAGCTTCCTTGACCCTGATCTCCAATGATCATGCTGCCACCACATTTTACGGTGAGTGCACACAGGGTAATGTCTGAGCATAGTTTTGCTTGAAAAAATGTTTTACATGTTAACGAAAAAGTTCAGTTTTGGTTTCTTTTAACCTGAGCACCTTTTTCCACGTTTGTGTGTTCTCTAAATGGCTTGTGGCAGACCTGACTCCTTTCTTCTTGCCAATATTCCCAAGCCCACATTTGTGGAGTATTTTTTATCAGACACTCCCACCTGAGTTGTGGGTCTCTGCAACTCGTCTTGAGTTACCAGTGGCCTCTTGTTGACTTTTATGATCAATGTTCGTCTTGTTTGGCCTGTCAGTTTAGGTTGACGGCCACGTCTTGGTAGGTTTGCAGTTGTGCAGTTGTGATTGAACTATGCTCTCTGAGACGTTCAAAGGCTGGGATATTGTTATATGCTCTAACCCTGTTTTAAACTTTTCCACACATTCATTCCTGACCTATCAGCTGTGTTCCTTGGTCTTTATGATGATGATGATTTTCATTAATTTCCGCTAACAAAACAGCTGAATTTATCCCAAGATTTAATTACACACAGATAACTATTTACTAAGCAGGTGATTTCTAAAATCTGCAATGGATTTTATTTAGGGTTATTGGAGTAAAGGGGGATGAGTACAACTGCATGCCAACCGCAAGTTTATCCGTAAAAATCTTGGAAAACCAAATATTGTTTTTCATTCCAATCCATTATTATGTGCAACTTTGTGTTGGTCTATCGCATACAATCTCATTAAAAGGTAAGGTAAGTTTATTTATATAGCGCTTTTCAGCAACGAGACACTCAAAGCGCTGTACATACAATTACAATACAATTACAAAGCAAATAAACACAGATACAGGCACAGAAAAACAAATTAAATGAAAAAATCAAACAACAGATGTCATTTTAAAAAGTAAAATAAAATAAAGAGAATAGAATGATGGACAAGAAGATGAAAGGAAAATTGGACTGAAAACGCAACTAATCATGCCTAGATGGCACAGTCAAAGGCCACTCTAAACAAATAAGTTTTTAATCTTGATTTAAAGCAACTTAGGGTTTCGGCGCTTTTACAGTTTTCTGGCAGTTTATTCCAGGTTAGTGGAGCATAAGAACTAAAAGCTGCTTCTCCATGTTTGGTTCTGGTTCTGGGTATGCAGAATAGATTTGAGCCAGAAGACCTGAGAGGTCTGGGTGGTTGATACACTGACAACATGTCTATAATGTATTTTGGTGCCAAGCCATTCAGTGATTTATAGACTAACAGAAGTATTTTAAAGTCTATTCTCTGAGCTACAGGGACCCAGTGTAGGGACTTTAGAACCGGGCTGATGTGCTCCACTTTCTTAGTTCTAGTGAGGACGCGGGCAGCAGCATTCTGGATCAACTGCAGCTGTCTGATCGACTTTTTAGGTAGACCTGCGAAGACACCGTTGCAGTAATCAATTCTACTAAAGATGAACGCATGAATTAGTTTTTCAAGGTCCTGCTGAGACATTAGTCCTTTAATCCTGGAGATGTTCTTCAGGTGATAGAAGGCCGACCTTGTTACTGTCTTTATGTGTCTCTGAAAGTTCAGGTCTGAGTCCATCACTACACCCAGGTTTCGAGCCTGACTAGTGGTTTCTAGCTGTATTAACTGAAGCTGTGTGCTAACTTTTAAACGCTCTTCCTTTGGTCCAAAGATTATTACTTCAGTTTTGTTTTGATTCAGCTGAAGAAAAGTTTGGCCCATCCATGCATTGATTTCTTCTGAGCATTTACCCAGCGCTTGAACGGGTTCATGGTCACCTGGTGACATCGTAACGTATAGCTGTGTCGTCTGCATAGTTATGATAACTTATGTTGCTGTTTATTAAAGTCTGAGTTAGGGGTAGCATGTAGATATTAAATAGGAGGGGCCCTAAGATGGACCCTTGGGGAACGCCACATGTGATTTTTGTGCTCTCTAATGTAAAGTTACCTACTGACACAAAAAAGTCCCTGTCCTTCAAGTAGGATTTAAACCAGTTGAGTGCTGTACCAGAAAGGCCGACCCAGTTTTCCAGGTGCTCTAATAAAATGGAGTGATCAACAGTGTCGAATGCTGCACTAAGGTCCAATAATACCAACACTGTGGTTCTTCCACAGTCTGCATTTATACGGATGTCATTGAACACCTTGACAAGAGCAGTCTCTGTACTGTGGTGAGCAGGAAGCCTGACTGGAAGACATCGAAGCGGTTGGTCGTTGTTAGGAAGTTGTTTAACTGCTGAAACACAGCTTTTTCAATAATCTTACTGATGAAGGGGAGGTTTGTTATAGGCCTGTAGTTCTGTAGTAGCAGCTTGTCCAAGTTGCTATTTTTCAATAGAGGTTTGATAATTGCTGTTTTCAGGGCCTGGGGGAAAACACCTGACAAAAGGGACGTGTTTATTTTTTGTGATAAATCAGATGTTATTACAGGCAAATCTTTCTTAAGGAAAGCTGTGGGTAAAACATTGAGACAGCAGGAAGAAGAGCTTAGTTGCTGTACGATTTCTTCTAAGTTTTTGTAGTTTATTTGGTGAAATTGGGAAATTTTGTCAAAATCAGTTCTAGTTGGAGACAACATTGGTACTGGAGTTGATGTGGATGTGCTGACTGCCCCTCTGATCTTTTGGGTTTTTTCAATAAAGAATTTAGCAAATTCATTGCAGGCCCTGGTAGACTGGAGTTCAGATGCTACAGTTACAGGAGGGTTTGTTAACCTGTCGACCGTGACAAATAATGCACGAGCATTGTTAATGTTTTTGCTGATGATCTCAGAAAAGAAAGATTCCCTTGCATTTTTCACTTGTACCTTATATCTGTATAGTTTCTCTTTATAGATAATATAGTGAACCTGGAGTCCAGTCTTTCGCCACCTGCGTTCAGCTTTTAGACACTCCTTTTTTTCACTTCTGACTGGTGGAGCATTTCTCCATGGAGACATTTTCTTCCCAGAGACGACTTTCACTTTAATTGGAGCAATTGAATCAATGATGTCTGAGATTTTAGAATGAAAGTTATCTACCAGCTCATCTACAGTGTTACAGGGCAAAGTGAAGGTAGAAAAGTAAATCTGGTTAAAGGTTTCAGCAGCACCGTCCTTAAAGATGCATTTTCTTATCATGTCTCTTAGGCAAACTGAGTCATAGCAGATGATGCTTTCAAAAATAACAGAAAAGTGGTCAGATGGAGCAACATCAGTTACAAACACCTTGGAAATGTTTAGACCCTTAGTGATGATCAAGTCCAAAATATGTCCCTGTTTGTGTGTTTGCTGTTTAACATGTTGAGTCAAACCAAAATTTCTAAGAGTGTCACATAGATCTATTGCACTTCTGTCTTCAGGATTGTCCATGTGAATCTTGAAGTCTGCCATAATAATTAAACAGTCATAGTCAACACATATCACAGATAAAAGTTCATTAAAATCACTGATAAAGTTTGTATTGGACTTAGGAGACCTGTGAATATTCAAGAACATGGTTCAGACCGGGCTCTTTAACTGGAGAGCCAAATATTGAAAAGAGTGAAATTTGCCCAGAAATACTTTTTAACACTCTAATAAATCTTTAAACAAAGTGGCCACCCCTCCACCTTTTCTTTACTGTCTGCTCTCACAAAGAAAATTGTAGTTCGGAGGCATCGCCTCTATCAGAATGGGAGCTTCATTAAATTCATGTAACCATGTTTCTGTTAAAAACCTAACATCAAGATCATGGTCAGTAATGAAGTCATTGAATAAAAATGATTTTCCTGACACAGATCTAATGTTCAGTAAAGCCAGTTTATATGACTTAGTTGTTGATATTAACTCTGTGTCTGGTTGTACCTGACAGTTTATGGCTTTCGTTTATTTTTTATTACTGTCTCTTTTCCTTTTGGCTTTATTCTTTCTGTCATGTATAAGCACAGAGATTTTACAACTATCTCCTATTAGGGGCCCAAGTTTTTCCTGGACATGCTCATTTCTGATAGAGACAGTGACTTTTTCTGGGAGTACTTCAAGGGTAACAAATACATTTGCAAGGCACTGTAGGTATAACAAATAAAGAATTGAATAGGAGTGAGTTTCTGTGTCTCTAACAGGAAAAAATGAAAAGGTCAGTTATTTTCTCTAGTGTACCTACCTCCGTTTTATAATGCTTAAAACTCTAAACATAAGTTTTCTAAAGGAAGAGCTTTAGTGCCAGCTTCAGTGTGCTTGTTTTAGATGCTCCCGATGGAAAAGGTCATTAACAGGATCCTGAACAGGATGTATGAAATTGAATTTGAATCTCTCTATATGACTGGACTGGATCTGGATTACACTGATTTGATTATATATTTCTGGATATGACTTAGACCCGTTTGTCTTGTAAAGCACCTCAAGATTACATTATTGTGAACTGGAACTAAGGTCATTCCATGTCAACTCAGCAAGATTAAATCAGTTGTTTTACCACTTCAGAATCTCTTGAGAAATCGTAGGAATGATTTATAGCATCTAAAACTGACACCTGACTATCTTTTGTACTTCGTTTTGGATAGAATTACAACATTTTCATGAATTTCTGCCCAATTTTGTGGTGCTAGCTGTCTTTATTTGATGTAATCACAGAGTAAATGTGCAGAGAGAGAAGCGGGAAACACATCAGAGATTGGGAATCACGCCCAGGATGGCTGCATTGAGATATGGGGCGCCCGCTCTACCTCTGATGCTGCAGAACCGGAATTGACCTCCTCTTTTCTATATGTTTAATGCAGAAAGCAATATATTTCAAAATAACATTTGCTTGAAATAATCTGTAAAACTGTGCATAACCCAGCTCACCGAGTCTAAACTGCTTCTCATATTGTCACCTAAACACCTAATAATGCTTACATGTTAAGAATGTCCTCACTGACATGAAATCCTCTAAGAACAGTCAAGTCTTATTCTCATACAGCCAATTTGACAGTTTGAGCATCCTCCACTGATGAGTTTTACCTCTTTTAATCCCCCCACCGCACACCCCCTCCACCAGTTAGTCTGGGTCTGCATGCGTGTCTCCCTCTCTCCTGGGAGCATATGGTTGACCCAGGGAGTCGTTGAGGGTAGGGACAGATGCAGCCTCTTCTCGCCCGTCCAACCCCTCCCTCATCCACCCGCCACGACCAGCCCTTCCCTCCAATCCACCTGTTTGGGTCACAGACCAGGGGGATGAGAGGCTGTGCACGTGCCACACCAGCGGCTTGGCCACCGCTTTGTTATCCAACCCAAGACAAAAGGGTGCTCAGGGAGGCCTGCTGCCTGCCTGAGGGGAACACAATGCCATGAGGCTGGCAGGCCTCCGGACCCAGGGCCGTCCATCACGTGCCCGCTTTATGCGAGTAAGCGTCAGGGGGCATCTGTTGTGTGTGTGTGTGTGTGTGTGTGTGTATGTGTGTGTGTGTTTGCGTGTGTTTCAAACCTTAGGTATTATGCCAGAGGAGAGGGTAGGACACAAAGAGTATGGGTTGTGTATGAGATGGGCGGTGGTTACTTAAAAACAATTGCCTCTTTTGTAATTAAAAGAGGTCCACACTTAAATTCATTGTAGTCTTTGTTTGTATAACAGGTCAACTTCTGCTGCTAATGAGATTCATATGAAGCTACTTATGCAGACATTTTATTTATGTATACTTTTAACTGACCTCCTAACATTGGAGAAATAAACTGTGTAAGCCTGGGGTAGTCTTGTAAAAAACATACATGCATTCAACATTCATTTTAATACTAATCCCCTATACAAATTTTAACCTTCAACCAATGTCTCTTTGCTGATTATTTATTGGTTAAAAAAAGCAAGTTAATGAACCAAATTGTCAGTCAGTCATTTTCTACCGCTTATTCCATAGTGGGTTGTGGGGGAGCTGGTGCCTATCTCCAGCAGTCTCTGGGCGAGAGGCAGGGTACACCCTGGACAGGTCACCAGTCCATCGCAGGGCAACACACAAACAACCACACACACACTCATTCATACACCTAAGGGCAATTTAGAGTTACCAATTAATCTAACAGGCATGTCTTTGGACTGTGGGAGGAAGCCAGAGTACCTGGTGAAAACCCACGCATGCAAGGGGAGAACATGCAAACTCCATGCAGAAAGACTACAGGCTGGGAATCAAACCCAAGACCTCCTTGCTGCAAGGCAACAGTGCTACCAACTGCGCCACTGTGCAGCCCGCATATTATTGTAAGCCCTATATTTTTATTTCACATGTAAATGTTGAATTTCCGCTAAATGTAAAAAATAAAATGGTCCCAAACAATCTTATGCTATGCCATTCTTTACTTATTCAGGACTACAAATTGTAGTAAATTTTGAGCATAAACAGTGCCTTATGAAAGTATTTAAAACCCTTGAATTTACTTTATTTTGTGTCACGTTATGACCACAAACGATTTGACGTGATAGGCCAACAGAAAGTAGTGCATAAATGTGAATAACAATGAGAACTAAACAGGGTTTTTTTAAGTTTTTAAAAATCTAATTTTTAAAAGTGTGGTTTGTATTTGTATTCAGGTCCCTTCTCCTCTGATACACTAAATAAAATCGAGTGCAAATCGAGTGCAAACCAAAAACCAAAAAGTCCTCTGGTGCATAATTTAAACTCTTACTGTACAGCTTGAAAAAGTAAAACTCAACAGCAAACCTAGCAAGACATGGCCATCCACCTCAACAGAAAGACAGCGCAAGAAGAGCATTAGTGCTAGATGCAGCCAATAGGCCAATGATAACACTGGAGGAGCTGCACAGATCTGTAGCTCATTTGGGATAATTGGTTAACAGGATAACCATGAGTTGTACTCTACAAATCTGGCCTTTGTGGAACTGTTGCAATCATCACAAGGGCCCAGTAAAAGTTCACACCTATAGACATTGGAGGATGTGTGGCAAGATTTGAAACTTTACTCTGGTCACACTATATTGCTCAAAAAGAATGGTCAAATTTCAGTCTGTACATATGCAAAGCTAGTAAAAAGTTCAGAGGTTACGTATGCCTTTGCAAGGATGTATATAGTGCTGACCTGTATCAAGGTCAATTATTTTACTTTTATTTCCTAAGCAAATCACACATAGAAGTCTGCACACTTTTCCACATAAGTCAGATCCAAAACCAGTTGTTGGCTCCATACTATGAAAATGAACCAACAGATTTGGTTTACACTTGCTGACAAACAAGCAAGAATAAGAAAAAAAAAAGATTCACAGTGTAATGTAAAAATATTTCATCTACTTCAAGAGGAGATGTAACTGCACCTGCTTAATTATCAAATTGTAAATAAATATAGGTAAGCTTTTCCCTTTTACTTGGCCTCATGTGCCAGTAAAACAGGCATTTCACAAACAAATGGCTTACTGTTATCAACAGGCCAGAAACTCCGCCTTGACTGGGCTGCAGTGATTCAATGAACTCAGGTGAAAAAAAACACACTGACACCGCAGGGATACAGGGTTCAGGTCAGGGGGGTCAAGTCAAGCCTGTCCAGCTCCTGAGGATCATGACCTCCAGGTCAACAGACAAAAATAAAGCAACATAAAATTATTTTAAATGTGGTGGGACAAAGATGACCCTTTCCAACCTTGTCATCTTCGCCTTCAGTTGAAAATAATGAAAAGCCTGTAACTGCCAGTGCATGGTCCCAGTCCTATCAATAATAATAAACAAATATTAAAAATTACTTCCCTTCTCACATCTCACCCTCTGTTCTTTGTTTTTGTTATTACGATTTTAGTTTTAGTTCATGCAACACTGTCTCTAATTTGAACACATACATATGCTTTGATCTAAACTATTCCATCCCCGTCCTGGTAGAAGGTAAACCCCTGCATGCTGCTAACTTCGAGCTTCACAGTGGAGATGGTGTGTTCTGAGTGATGTGCAGTATTAGTTTTCTTCAGCACATAGAGTTTTTGCATGTAGGCAAACAAGTTCAGTGTTGGTCTCATCTGAACAGACCACCGGCTTCCACATGTTTGATGAGGCCCCCACATTGTTTGTGACAAACTTTAAATGAAAACTCGACACATACGCCCACCTAAGTTGTGAATCACTGCAGCTCCTCCAGAATTACCTTGGCTGCCTCTATGATCAATATTCTCCTTGGTCAGCCTGCCAGTTCAGGTGGATGGATGTGTTATGGTAGTGGTAGGTTTTGCAGGTTGTGCCATAGTTTTTACATTTTCAAATGATGGATGAAACAGTGCTCTGTGAGAAACTCAAAGCATGGCAAATTGTTTAATTACCTATTTCTGCTTTGTGTCAAAATCTAATACCTGCTGTGTTGCTTGTCTCCATGATGCTGTTTGCTCACTGTTCTCTAACGTCTGAGGCCTTCAGAGAAAAGCTGTATATATACTGAAATGACCTTGTACACCGGTGCTTTAGATTTGGAAACAAGGTGACTTCTGAAGGCATTTGGCTGCACTGGATCTTATTTATGGGTATCAGAGAAAGGGGGCTGAATAAAATTAGACTCCACAGATTTTAAAAAACATTTGCAAGCCATTCACCCTTTTCCTTGCGCTTCACAATTATCCATTGCATTTTGTTGGTTTATCACATTAAATTCAAACAAACTTTAAATAGTTGTAGTTGTAAGATAACAAATTGTGGAAAAGTGTAAGGGTTTTGAACACATTTCCAAAGTACTGTATCCGACCTACTTCATTTTCCAGGCGAAGTTATTTTAGGGTCTTTGATTAAATCTTTTTAACTTTTAGAAATGTTTATGCCTGTTTTTGTTTGGACGGCGTCACATCATTCTGGCAGGAGTGTCTGCATGTTATTGTGTGTATTGTAGCTTACTACAGCGTGACATGCTCTCTCAACAGGCACAGTTACACATGGCTTGTGGTGCCCTGACCTACAACTCCCCCTCTTGTTTATCAGCGGTTGTTTGGCCTACTTTCATAAAGACAAATACGACCATTTGCTTTGTTTTGTTTTTGCATTTCCATGAAAATGGAATAAACAAATGGCAGGGCGGGTGCAGCTGGCAGATCTTTGCTCCCGTTGTTTTTTCGTTAATTGTATATGGAAATTAATGAAAAAATGAACACTGAAAATATATGAGGTGCAGAGAATTTTTGATTAAACAATGTAAAAATGCAAAATGAGTAAAAGTAATCCACCAAAGTTGCAAATTAATCCTGTTAAAAATATCAATTAACTTATTTTTTAAGTAATTTAATTAGATATACATGTCCTCTTAGGCTTTTTCAATGAAAAGACAATTAATGTGCAATTGTTATTTTTCTCTTTTGCAGACCTTTAACTGAACTGGCAGACCCCCAAACTGGGCCCTCCCCTTTTTAATCACTCAATGGACAGTAAGGATGCTACAGTTCATTAATGAGTATGCTCCATAGCCCTTTAAGAGTCCTTAATTAGTGGCACATGACACTAGCTCACTCACAACTTGAAGTGGCCTGCTGGGAGAAAGGGGGAGTCACGATGGGGGATGGGTGCAAGTCCTACTTTGCAAAAATCTATCTTTACTATATCTATCAGGACCTTTAACCTGTCACGAATTATCAGTTTAACCACTTCATCCAAAGGAAAAAGAAATAATTGTCTAGACACGAGGAACTCAATCAAATAAAATTGATTGGGTCTTTGAACAAGTGTGACAAGGACAGCCTGTAGCAAACACACGTGTGATTGAAACGCTTTAAACGAGTGTCAAACAAGCAGGGACATCGTGTTTGACTTAAATTACCAGCAGTCCCACGGGAAGCGTGCAGAAGCGCTCCCCGGGGCCCGGTTTGCGTGCAGAATATAAACAGGGGGATTCACCACTGACCAGTGGGTCAGCGTTGGAAGAGGCACGGGTGCTGGTTGCTCCTGTGGGACTTTGGGACATTCCTAGAGCAGCGTTTTTAATTTGCAAGACATGATTCCTCCCTCCCTTCCTCCAAGGAAGCGCAAACAGGACTGGAAAGCCTTGCAGCCACAGTTGCTTTGACAGTGTGTGTGTGTGTGTGTTCCTGTCTTGGCATCACAGTGAGACCCATTTTCCCGATTTCACCATCAAATTGAGGACCGTTTGTACCAAAGTGAGGACATTCTGCTGGTCCTCACGACTTATTTTGCTAACGGTTAGGTTTAGGACTATGGTGTGAATTGACTTTAGGTTAAGGTTAGGGTTAGGTAAGCACTGGTAATGGTTAGGTTTAGGGTTATTGTCAGGGTTAGGGCATAGAAAGGGTTGAAAATGACTGAAAATCAATGGAAGTCAATGGGAGTCAACACTACATATAGCAAAACAAGTGTGTGTGTGTGTGTGTGTGTGTGTGTGTGTGTGTGAGTTGGGGGGAAGGTGGAGGGGGGTGGGCTGTTATTTGGTCCCAGATGGAGTAATGGGGAGTTTAGCATCAGGATTACAAAGCAATAGTGTAGCTGTGGACAGAATAGTGATTACCCCACGCTATTTCTGGTTACCTAACAATGTTTTCCCTCACCATCATCAATGAGGGAATAAAAAAAGTCTACATCTTTATTCTGCACTTTTCTTGTAAAATTTTGGCAAATCAACAAGTGCATCTCAATAAATTATTCTAAAATTAATTTATTTAAGTAATTCAGTTTTTAAAAATATTTTAATTTTAATTATTATTGATTACAGCTAAGGAAAATACAAAATTCAAATTTTCAGAAAGTTTAAATATTACATACTACTAATAAAAAGAAAATACAGAAATGTTATGTTATAGACAGGTCCAATGGGAAGTTTCCACAGTCAGTGATGAATAGGGATCCATGTCATCTGCTGGTGTTGGTCCCATGTTTTATCAAGTCCAAAGTCAGTCGACCAAGATATTTCTGAGCACTTCACAGTTGCCTTTGCTGACAAGCTTTACGGAGATTCTGATTTCATTTTTCCAGCAGGATTTGGCACCTGACCTGCTTTAATGACAATGGTATCTCTGTGTTTGATTGGCCAGCAAACCAACCTGACACAGAACATCTACAGGGGTTGGACAATGAAACTGAAACACCTGTCATTTTAGTGTGGGAGGTTTCATGGCTAAATTGGACCAGCCTGGTAGCCAGTCTTCATTGATTGCACATTGCACCAGTAAGAGCAGAGTGTGAAGGTTCAATTAGCAGGGTAAGAGCACAGTTTTGCTCAAAATATTGGAATGCACACAACATTATGGGTGACATACCAGAGTTCAAAAGAGGACAAATTGTTGGTGCACATCTTTCTGGCGCATCTGTGACCAAGACAGCAAGTCTTTGTGATGTATCAAGAGCCACGGTATCCAGGGTAATGTCAGCATACCACCAAGAAGGACAAACCACATCCAACAGGATTAACTGTGGATGCAAGAGGAAGCTGTCTAAAAGGGATGTTCGGGTGCTAACCTGGATTGTATCCAAAAAACATAAAACCACGGCTGCCCAAATCACGGCAGAATTAAATGTGCACCTCAACTCTCCTGTTTCCACCAGAACTGTCCGTCGGGAGATCCACAGGGTCAATATACACGGCCGGGCTGCTATAGCCAAACCTTTGGTCACTCATGCCAATGCCTAACGTCGGTTTCAATGGTGCAAGGAGCGCAAATCTTGGGCTGTGGACAATGTGAAACATGTATTGTTCTCTGATGAGTCCACCTTTACTGTTTTCCCCACATCCGGGAGAGTTACGGTGTGGAGAAGCCCCAAAGAAGCGTACCACCAAGACTGTTGCATGCCCAGAGTGAAACATGAGGGTGGATCAGTGATGGTTTGGGCTGCCATATCATGGCATTCCCTTGGCCCAATACTTGTGCTAGATGGGCGCGTCACTGCCAAGGACTACCGAACCATTCTTGAGGACCATGTGCATCCAATGGTTCAAACATTGTATCCTGAAGGCAGTGCCGTGTATCGGGATGACAATGCACCAATACACACAGCAAGACTGGTGAAAGATTGGTTTGATGAACATGAAAGTGAAGTTGAACATCTCCCATGGCCTGCACAGTCACCAGATCTAAATATTATTGAGCCACTTTGGGGTGTTTTGGAGGAGCGAGTCAGGAAACGTTTTCCTCCACCAGTATCACGTAGTGACCTGGCCACTATCCTGCAAGAAGAATGGCTTAAAATCCCTCTGACCACTGTGCAGGACTTGTATATGTCATTCCCAAGACGAATTGACGCTGTATTGGCCGCAAAAGGAGGCCCTACACCATACTAATAAATTATTGTGGTATAAAACCAGGTGTTTCAGTTTCATTGTCCAACCCCTGTATGTAGTATTGTGAAGATGAAGATGAGAGACATCAGAACCAACAATGTGAGAAGCTGAAGGCCGCTATGAAAGCACCCTGGGCTTCTTAAACACCTCAGCAGATCCACAGGCTGATACCCATCATGCCACACAGTTTATGTCGTATTTCAGTTTATTTCAATTCAGTTTATTTATATAATTCATGCAAAAGTAACCCCCATCAAAGTACTGAGTGCATATACAGTACATTGGATACATTTCTGTTTTTAAAATCCTTCTTTATTGGTTTTATTTAATATTCAGATTTTTAGTGAGAAAAAACTTTGTGGTTTTATCAGCTTTAAGCCATAATCATCAAAATTAACTTAAAAATAAATGCTTGAAATATATCACTTTGTGTAATGAATCTATAATGCTTGAATTTCACATTTTGCACTAAATGACTGAAAGAGATTAACTTTTCATTGATGCAAAAATAACAAAAAATTGTGTAGTGTTCTGACCTGTATAAAGGTAAAGAAAATATGGATAAAAAGAGGCCAATTTTTTTTCCAACTAGGCTTCACTCCACCTTTCTTCTCCATCACCTACTGTATCCACCAGGATGGACAAAACAGACTGCGTCTTGCCTCTGAACTTTACTTCCACCCACTTCTTCCTCCAGCTCCAGCACCACCAACTAGCAGACCAGCTCGAGGAGATTGAAATGTTAGAGACAACAGCTTCTCTAATTAAATTCCCCAGGTTAATCCCCGCAGATCGCCACACCGCACTCTCCAGCTGGGTCCTCCAAGGAGACAGGCTGCAAAAGCAACAAGCAAACAATCAGGGCTAAACGTGATCACAAAAAGTAAACAGATGGAAAAATATTTCTAAAAAAAAAACAACAAAACAGTCAGGCTGAATGGGAAAACTAACAAAGTGTTGGGTGGAACAGGTTTCAGCAAGATGTTTGGGAAAACATGCATGAAGCTTGGAGTAACTTTAGTAATTGTTTTCAGCTATAAACAGCTTTAATTATTTTCTACAGGATCACAGTCTGAGCTTTGACTTTGTTATTCTCGTTCGTTCGTTCGTTCGTCGTCTTCCGCTTATCCAGAACTGGGTCGCGGGGGCAGCAGACTCAGCAGAGACGCCCAGACGTCCCTCTCTCCAGACACCTCCTCCAGCTCCGCCAGGGGGAGCCCAAGGCGTTCCCAGGCCAGCCGAGAGACATAGTCCCTACAGCGTGTCCTGGGCCGTCCCCTGGGCCTCCTCCCGGTGGGACGTGCCTGGAACACCTCCTGAAAAGGCGTCCAGGAGGCATTCGGTATAGATGCCTGAGCCACCTCAACTGGCTCCTCTCAATGTGGAGGAGCAGCGGCTCTACTCCGAGCTCCTCCCGGATGGCCGAGCTCCTCACCTTATCTCTAAGGGAGTACCTGGCCACCCTACGGAGGAAGCTCATTTCAGCCGCTTGTATCCGTGATCTCGTTCTTTCGGTCATGACCCAAAGTTCATGGCCATAGGTGAGGGTAGGAACGTAGACCGACCAGTAAATTCAGAGCTTTGCTTTTCGGCTCAGCTCTCTCTTCACCACAATGGACCGGCACAGCGCCCCCATTACTGTGGCAGCTGCACCGATCCGTCTGTCGATCTCCCGCTCCATTCTTCCCTCACTCGTGAACAAGACCCCGAGATACTTAAACTCCTCCACTTGAGGCAGGAACTCCCCTCCAACCTGAAGAGGACAAGCCACCCTTTTCCGGTCGAGTACCATGGCCTCGGACTTGGAGGAGCTGATCCTCATCCCAGCCGCTTCACACTCGGCTGCGAACCGCCACAGCGCATGCTGTAGGTCTTGGCTAGAGGGGGCCAGCAGGACCACGTCATCCGCAAAAAGAAGAGACGAAATCCACTGGTCCCCAAACCAGACCCCCTCCGGCCCTTGGCTGCGTCTAGAAATCCTGTCCATAAAAGTTATGAACAGGACCGGCGACAAAGGGCAGCCCTGCCGGAGTCCAACATGCACTGGGAACAGGTCCGACTTAGTGCCGGCAATGCGGACCAAACTCCTGCTCCGCTCGTACAGGGACCGGATGGCCCCTAATAAAGGGCCCCCGATTCCATACTCCTGGAGCACCCCCCACAGGGCATCACGAGGGACACAGTCGAATGCCTTCTCCAGGTCCACAAAACACATGTGAACCGGTTGGGCAAACTCCCATGAACCCTCGAGCACCCTGTAGAGGGTATAGAGCTGGTCCAGTGTTCCACGGCAGGAGGTCGATGATCGACTTTGTTGTCGTATCATCAGACCTTCGGCCGCATGTTTTGGACACTCGGGTGAAGAGAGGGACTGAGCTGTCCACTGATCATCACCTGGTGGTGAGTTGGATCCGCTGGAGGAGGAGAAAGCCGGACAGACTCGGCAGGCCCAAGCGCATAGTGAGGGTCTGCTGGGAACGCCTGGCGGAGCCCTCGGCCAGGGATGTATTCAACTCCCACCTCCGGGAGAGCTTCGACCAGATCCCGGGGGATGTTGGAGACATAGAGTCCGAGTGGACCATGTTCTCTGCATCTATTGTCGATGCTGCTGCCCATAGCTGCGGCCGTAAGGTCTGCGGTGCCTGTCGTGGCGGCAATCCCAGAACCCGGTGGTGGACACCGGCAGTAAGGGATGCTGTTAAGCTGAAGAAGGAGTCCTATCGGCTGTGGTTGGCTTGTGGGACTCCTGAAGTGGCTGACGGGTACCGTGAGGCCAAGCGTGCTGCGGCCCGGGCTGTGGCAGAGGCAAAAACCCGGGCCTGGGAAGAGTTCGGTGAGGCCATGGAGAAGGACTACCGGTTGGCCTCGAAGCGATTCTGGCAAACCATCCGGCGCCTCAGGAGGGGGAAGCAGTGCTTTGCCAACACTGTTTATAGTGGGGGCGGGAGACTGCTGACCTCGACTGAGGACATTATCGGGCGGTGGAAGGAGTACTTCGAGGATCTCCTCAATCCTGCCATCACGCATTCCGTGGTGGAAACAGAGGCTGGGGACTCGGGGTTGGATTCTTTCATCACCCAGGCTGAAGTCACCGAGGTGGTTAAAAAGCTCCGCGGTGGCAAGGCTTCGGGGGTGGATGAGATCCGCCCTGAGTACCTCAAGTGTCTGGATGTTGTAGGGCTGTCATGGTTGACACGCCTCTTCAACATTGCGTGGCGGTCGGGGACAGTGCCTCTGGACTGGCAGACTGGGGTGGTGGTCCCCCTTTATAAGAAGGGGGACCGGAGGGTGTGTTCCAACTACAGGGGGATCACACTCCTCAGCCTCCCTGGTAAGGCCTACGCCAGGGTATTGGAGAGGAGAGTCCGACCGATAGTCGAACCTCGGCTTCAGGAGGAACAGTGTGGTTTTCGTCCCAGCCGTGGAACACTTTGTTATTCTATAACATTCAAATATTCATTCTTCAAAGCAGTCTACTCAGCTAGTTGCAAAGAAGTCACATGCTTAATAACCAATAAGCTTGCGGCATAATTTAGGCTTTATATTTGAGCACTCTTCTTATTAAAATTGGTAAAGTCCATTTATTTTGCTTGGGTTCCTGACTTGGATTCAACTTTTTAAATAATCCATGGATTTTCAACATGGTTGAGGTCAGGACTCCAAAATTTGTAATAACCCACAAGTCTAATACTGTCTGAACTCGTATGTCAAGGACACAAAGATTGAGCTACCTGGTCAAATGACAATAAGTATGTTTGGAGGATGCAAGTTAAAGCTTTAAAATCTAAGAATTGTCATATATGGCGGTGGTAGCATCATGCCATGGGCCTTTCACCAAAGACAGTCACCAACAATTGGACAAAATATGAGGAACCAAAGAAATTACAAAAACTGGGCAGTTCCTCCAAAATTGATGAAAGATGAAACTAAAACTGGTCAGAGAGGCTGCCAAGAGGCCAACAGTAACACTGAGGAGCTGGTTTTTGGTTAGAATTGGTAGTGTTCTTCATGTGACAATACAAAACTACAATATTCTTCATATGCTGAAGTAAAGAGAAGGGCTGCAAGACAGAAGCCTTTTGTTCCAAAGAAAAAAATCCAGGCTGAGCAAAATTCTTCTAAAACACCACCATCTACTGTGAAACATGGTGGACAATGTCTTACAGGCTGATAGATTTGAGCCCAAATATAGTTAAGTCAAAATGTGAAATCCTGATAAACTCCTAGAAGACTGAATGCTGAAATGGGGTTAAAAAAAATAATGGTGTGAACCATTACACAACAAGGTTATTGCTTTTTTTCCTTCTAACAAAACTGGTTTTGTTTGAGCTTTACAGGATAAATGTCACCATAAAGGTGGAAAAAGTTTTGAAATGATTCAACCTGTCATTTTACCAGAATCGTGTGCACTTTTTATACCCTCCAAATTCTTCAACTTTAGAGTAAATCAACACCAAGATGGTTGAAACTTGGTCATAACTAGATGTTCCATCAGAATATGAATCCAAAACACATATGAAAACCGGTGGGCGTTTGTGAAACATAGAAACATTTATCCAAATATTGATGGATTGTTTGACCCTTTAGAGATTAGAGAAAATCCACAATAAATTCAAAGTTTTGCACCCAATTGTTGCTTTCATACATACAGTACAGACCAAAGGTTTGGACACACCTTCTCATTCAAAGAGTTTTCTTTATTTTCATGACTATGAATATTGTAGCTTCACACTGAAGGCATCAAAACTATGAATTAACACACGTGGAATTATATACTGAACAAAAAAGTATGAAACAACTGAAAATATGTCTTATATTCTAGGTTCTTCTGCTCTGCACACTCTTGGCATTCTGTTGATGAGCTTCAAGAGGTAGTCACCTGGAATGGTTTTCACTTCACAGGTGTGCCCTGTCAGGTTTAAAAAGTGTGATTTTAAGCCTTATAAATGGGGTTGGGACCATCAGTTGTGTTGTGCAGGAGGTGCATACAGTACACAGCTTATAGTCCTACTGAATAGACTCTTAGAATTTGTATTATGGCAAGAAAAAAGCAGCTAAGTAAAGAAAAACGAGTGGCCATCATTACTTTAAGAAATGAAGGTCAGTCAGTCCGAACAATTGGGAAAACTTTGAAAGTATCCCCAAGTGCAGTCGCAAAACCCATCAAGTGCTACAAAGAAACTGGCTCACATGAGGACCGCCACAGGAAAGGAAGACCAAGAGTCACCTCTGCTGTGGACGATAAGTTCATCCGAGTCACCAGCCTCAGAAATCACAGGTTAACAGCAGCTCAGATTAGAGAACAGGTCAATGCCACACAGAGTTCTAGCAGCAGACACATCTCTAGAACAACTGTTAAGAGGAGACTGTGTGAATCAGGCCTTCATGGTAAAATAGCTGTTAGGAAACCTCTGCTGAGGACAGGCAACAAGCAGAAGAGACTTGCTTGGGCTAAAGAACACAAGGAATGAACATTAGACCAGTGGAAATCTGTGCTTTGGTCTGATGAGTCCAAGTTTGAGATCTTTGGTTCCAACCACTGTGTCTTTGTGCAGCGCAGAAGAGGTGGATGGATGGACTCTACATGCCTGGTTCCCACCATGAAGCATGGAGGAGGAGGTGTGATGGTGTGGGGGTGCTTTGCTGGTGACACTGTTGGGGATTTATTCAAAATTAAAGGCATACTGAACCAGCATGGCTACCACAGCATCTTGCAGCGGCATGCTATTCCAACCGGTTTGCGTTTAGTTGGACCATCATTTATTTTTCAACAGGACAATGACCCCAAACACACCTCCAGGCTGTGTAAGGGCTATTTGACCAAGAAGGAGAGTGATGGGGTGCTGCGCCAGATGACCTGGTCTCCACAGTCACCGGACCCTGAACCCAATCGAGATGGTTTGGGGTGAGCTGGACCGCAGAGTGAAGGCAAAAGGGCCAACAAGTGCTAAGTATCTCTGGGAACTCCTTCAAGACTGTTGGAAAACCATTTCAGGTGACTACCTCTTGAAGCTCATCAACAGAATGCCAAGAGTGTGTGGAGCAGTAATCAAAGCAAAAGGTGGCTACTTTGAAGAACCTAGAATATAAGACATATTCTCGATGATCCCAAACACACATCAAATCCGGGTTTGGAATAAATTAAGAAGGATAAAAATAAGCTTCTGGATTGACCCTGACATCAAACCTATTAATTTTTAATTAACTATGTTCAGGAGTCGAGCCCGTACCAGGAAAAAAAACAATTAAATTACGAGAGGTCAAACATCTAGCCAAAATCATGTCAGAGACAGACGCTAGGGGCCACATTTCAAAATATCAGTAGGGCTGTATGCATATATTTGACCCTGTATGTATAATTTGACCCTGTGGTTAGATGTTTGGGTTCAGGTCCGGTGACTGTGGAGGCCAGGTCATCTGGCGCAGCACCCCATCACTCTCCTTCTTGGTCAAATAGCCCTTACACAGCCTGAAGGTGTGTTTGGGGTCATTGTCCTGTTGAAAAATAAATGTTGGTCCAACTAAACACAAACTGGATGGAATAGCATGCCACTGCAAGATGCTGTGGTAGCCATGCTGGTTCAGTATGCCTTCAATTTTGAATAAATCCCCAACAGTGTCACCAGCAAAGCACCCCCACACCATCACACCTCCTCCTCCATGATTCACGGTGGGAACCAGGCATGTAGAGTCCATCCATCCACCTCTTCTGCGCTGCACAAAGACACGGTGGTTGGAACCAAAGATCTCAAACTTGGACTCATCAGACCAAAGCACAGATTTCCACTGGTCTAATGTTCATTCCTTGTGTTCTTTAGCCCAAGCAAGTCTCTTCTGCTTGTTGCCTGTCCTCAGCAGAGGTTTCCTAACAGCTATTTTACCATGAAGGCCTGATTCACACAGTCTCCTCTTAACAGTTGTTCTAGAGATGTGTCTGCTGCTAGAACTCTGTGTGGCATTGACCTGTTCTCTAATCTGAGCTGCTGTTAAACCTGCAATTTCTGAGGCTGGTGACTCGGATGAACTTATCGTCCGCAGCAGAGGTGACTCTTGGTCTTCCTTTCCTGGGGCGGTCCTCATGTGAGCCAGTTTCTTTGTAGCGCTTGATGGTTTTTGCGACTGCACTTGGGGACACTTTCAAAGTTTTCCCAATTGTTCGGACTGACTGACCTTCATTTCTTAAAGTAATGATGGCCACTCGTTTTTCTTTACTTAGCTGCTTTTTTCTTGCCATAATACAAATTCTAAGAGTCTATTCAGTAGGACTATAAGCTGTGTACTGTATCCACCTCCTGCACAACACAACTGATGGTCCCAACCCCATTTATAAGGCTTAAAATCACACTTTTTAAACCTGACAGGGCACACCTGTGAAGTGAAAACCATTCCAGGTGACTACCTGTTGAAGCTCATCAACAGAATGCCAAGAGTGTGCGGAGCAGTAATCAAAGAAAAAGGTGGCTACTTTGAAGAACCTAGAATATAAGACATATTTTCAGTTGTTTCACACTTTTTTGTTCAGTATATAATTCCACATTCATAGTTTTGATGCCTTCAGTGTGAAGCTACAATATTCATAGTCATGAAAATAAAGAAAACTCTTTGAATGAGAAGGTGTGTCCAAACCTTTGGTCTGTACTGTATATTCCTCTTTTAGTTTATAGCAAGATGTTCCTCATGTAGGGGAAGATCAGTGCTGCCATTTTAGTGGTTGACCTTTGTTTATCGTATTGTCATGAAACAAATATTAAGAATAAAGTAAAGCAGCTTTGTGTTATTATCAATAACTTCAAAGTTCATTTTAGTTCAAAAGATTAATATAAACACCAACAAGTGGATTGTTAAATCATACAAGAAAATCACTGTCCAAAAGGTGCAAAAAGTTGTCAAAATTAAAAATTTAAATCTAAGAAAATTTTACCATCTGTGAAACACAGTGGTGGCAGCATCATGCTGTTGGACTGTTTCAATACCAGTGGTGCTAATAATGATAATGAAGATGAAGGACTATCACCAATTTCTATCATCTTCCATCTCAAATCAGCAGCTGGATGGTTGCAACTTGGACAAGTTTTTGTTTTCCAACAGCTCAATGATCCCAAACACACATCAAATCCGGGTTTGGAATAAATTAAGAAGGATAAAAATAAGCTTCTGGATTGACCCTGACATCAAACCTATTAATTTTTAATTAACTATGTTCAGGAGTCGAGCCCGTACCAGGAAAAAAAACAATTAAACTACGAGAGGTCAAACATCTAGCCAAAATCATGTCAGAGACAGACGCTAGGGACCACATTTCAAAATATCAGTAGGGTTGTATGCATATATTTGACCCTGTATGTATAATTTGACCCTGTGGTTAGATGTTTGAACAGAGTGAAAATATCCGAATAGAAAATGTATCAATTTGGAAGCATTAAGCAGCATCTTACATTGTACATATCCCTTAAAAACAAACAAAGCTGGAGTAAATGTATGGAGTTGCATATAACAATATACACTACAACTGTAGAAAGGACTATTTCATAGATAAAGTGTAAATTACGAGAAGAAGACAGAGATAATCTTATTGGCAGAAAAGGGCGAATGGATGATGATGAAGAGTCAGAATAGAGCTGTTGTTTTTTTTTTGCACATGGTGGGTGTGGTGCTGGAGATGTGCGTGTCTTACACACTGTGGGCGTGCTGCGTCACAGACACCACGCGCCTGCGTTGTGGCTTCGCTCAGAGGTGTAATGCCTGATTAGGGGATTACAGGAAAGTGCTTCTTTGCAGTTCTGTGAGAAACAATTATTAACATGTTGGTGTCTCTAATCCAGGATAAACACAGCTTTTCAAGAACAACAGCAAGTCTTTCTTCCCTTCCTTCTTAAAAATGTTTTTTTTTTTTAAATCAGTGTTTAAACCCTGTAGTCACTTGAACTCCAAAGCCTAACTAATACAGCTGAAGAGACAGGCCGTTCGCGTGGAACACCATCATTACAGAGGTTCTGGCTCTGGTGAAGACACAGCGGACCAGCAGGCCATTAAAAAGTAAGAGGGGAATCCAAATTTAGCTTGGGGGGAGAGAAGCATTGTGCTGAGCACTGCATGTTGAAAGGGCATTAGACTGAAACATGTTCACAGCCTGTAATCTTTTATTTGTCTGTACACTTGTCTCATGTAATCTGCTTTCTAGTAACACAGAGATGATTTTCTGGGTCTTGATGGTGAACCAGTGGATGATGGAGCCAGGTGGGCTGGTATCCCTGTGGGTTAGGTCGATGCTGCACTGGATTTCAACATTTACCGTTTTCATACGTTTATTTAGGCCTGCTTACCTGACTTCTAGACTATAACCACAGAAATACTGATTTAAGCCATGCATGTATGTCTTTAACCTACTTAAAAAGGTGTTAAAAAGGGATCAATACAATAAATGAACAAAAGATATAAGTTACATTAATACCAAAAATACTATTTAGTGCAAATTATGTGTGATAAAAGTCAAGCAGGAGGCAATCTACCCACTGCTGATGCCTGAGCTACCAATCTACAGCCGCTCCTGCACACATGCACTTTATCATTTCAGTGTTGCCTGTGGCTCTGAGCTACAGCACATCAAAACAGCCTGTGAGTTTCATTTCTGATCTCCCTGCTGAAGGTGCTGACTGTCCACAACTGTCCACAACCCCACACTTTGAAGAGGTTACCACTTTTCTGTGAGCTCCTCTGAAAACATGATGGATGCACCCATGAAACGCCTGAATTAATACTTAACTAATCATATTCAATCTAACTTTTATGTAGTCAACTCTAAACTGTTAACTCATGGATGAATGGACAGGTCTGAAGGGTAAAATGTGTATATTTTAGAATACTGAATCATCATCATCAGCTGTACAAATGCTGACGAAGGCCAGAGGGAGAGCTCACGTTACTCTTCTTTCTGAATTGGTTGCCTGAATGTTTGAGCACAGATTTTTTGATAAACCAAAAGTAAGGAGGAAAAGCCACAGTAAGCCGTAATTTTTTTATTATAGCCCTCGTCTGTGGAACAGCCTTTCTGAAGAGCTGAGAGCAGCTGAGACCACAGATGTTTGGAAAAACCAAACTCATCATTTTGGTTTGGATTTTATTTAACTTTCAGTAATTAAGATCGCTTATTTCTTGTTTAAATCTAAATAAGTTAGATTTGTATTTCTATTGGACTTTTATTTTGACGTTTTCATTTTAAAATGTTTTACTTACTAGTGCTATTTTCTTTTACTGCTGTGATAGTTTAGGTTAAATAATGAAAAAACAAATTTAAAATGCCCTACCACTGCAACCCCTACCCCCACCACCCACACCCTGTTACTCAGCAAGAAAAGCAGATATATGGATTGGTTTTTTGCTTTTACTTAACATAGCTTTATATATAAATTATTTTGCGTATTTTTCTTTTTTTTGCGATGTTGGTTTAACACAAATGCACAATAGAGTTTTTCTATTTATTTCTTTGTTTTATTTTACCTATTTTTTAATTTTAGCAGCACAAATAAAAAGTGATCTGTAAATAAAACAGATTGTTTTCATTAATTTATTTAATCATTCATTCATACTTTTTGGAATCAGGGATTTTAACATGATGAAAAGAACTATAAATAAAAACTGATTGATTGATTGATTGATTGATTGATGTCAGCATGCTTCAGTTCACCTCTGGTTTCTGGTTTCTGGCTGAGTGTTTCACACATGAAGGAGGCAAACTGAGAGGTGTCCTAAAGGTGCTGATGCTGTGGATGTGTTGTGCCCATCTGGCAGCGGAGGGTTTAGTCCTAATCCCAGACTCCTCTGCAGGGAAGCCCAGACTGTTGATCGCTGGCCCCCCTGCTGGTTTCTCCACATGCCTGACCTCCTCATGGGCCTCTGGCACAAGAAAACAAAACATCTGCAAATAAATGGCAAAGCACTCTTCAGGATGAGTTTTTACCCTCATGCTAACGCAATATTAAGTGAAGAGTTTAGGTTCAAAATGTGAGTGTCCAAACTGGAGAAACAAAACCACTGAGAAAGCCAGGAGATTGCCATGACCCTGAAATTAAAATAAAAACACATATACACACATGCAAAGCCATATGGACTAACTCATTTATCACACACATAAACTAGAAATAGAGTAAATATATACACACATAATTACAAAAACATAGACAGATAGGTAAACACACAAAGACACCCAGAAGCAGTCACCCAGCCATACACACACACACACCTAATCACTGATAATCCCCCAGACACACACACTCACACTCACAGAGAATCATTATGTTTATCACTGTGAACCAGCCCACCGACACCCATCACTCTAATTCCATTTGTCTGTTTAGATTTGTTTTGCTTTAATCCTCCCTTGTTTGTGCACATCTGCAAGCACTGCAGTAGCAAAGACCCAACCACGACGACAACGGGAGCTCGCAGGGAGCGCTCTCCCTCCTAACATCCTGCTCCCCTGTAGCTCCAGCAGCAGAAGGGGCAGGCAGGCATATCTTCATGCCCAGGGAGAAAGCTCCCTTCCCCAGCCACGGAACCGCCGCCAGGCCCGCAGGCCTCCATAATCGCTGCAAACAGTCAAACATCCAGTCACACAGGCTCTTACACCAACACAATATTACAGGCTTTTTACACAGTATTACACCACATCTTATTATCCCATTCAAGTCCCTCTATTAGCTCAATTGGATGGTGGGATTTTCATTTGTAAATTGGGGGGATTTTAGATTAGCTTGTCTGTCTGCGAAGGAATGCCCCCTGAGACTGAATTATGTGACCAATCACATTTGAATCGATGCAGAAACAAGCAAGTCATGAATGGATGGTGTCAGCGTAACGGGATGCAGCAACTTTATCCAGACATAAGTATTGCACATAACCTAAAAAACTGATCTTTATCATGTGGGACAATGTTACAGCAGGGAACATGAGCATCAAATATGTGAAAGATTTTCTAAGTAAAGATATTTCTAATGGGGCTATTGGAATGGATTTGAAAGTAATCCACATATCCAATGAAATTAAAGCAAATCAGTCCATAAATAAAGTTAAGTTGGATAAAGTAGAATGACATAGGAAACAAGAATTTGAACACAAAGAAAATTAGAAGGAAAATGGCATAGAAAGCCAAGAAAATAGCTGAAACCTGACACTATTCGGAAAGCAAACCTGCCCCCTGTTAGTGCAAGTGAACATGAGCTGGTTTGCCATGATGATCTATAAACAAGTTTCTCATTACCAAAGTATTAAACCAAAAGCATGTCATGATGCAAAAAAGCAAAAACCTCTCTCAGTGCCTTCTAGCTGCAAAACATCCAGGTGGTTTTGGTTACTGCCTTTTTTGCTAACTTCTTAATGTTCCAGATGTTGCACCTGCAGTAGAAGGCACAATTTGTCCTTAGTTATGCACTCATTTATGTCCATACACACTCACCGTGCAAGACTCCACTGCTGAAGAAAAAGCCTTTTAGGTGTGAAATTGCCTCAAACTGCTTTCAGTCTTACATCAGCTAATGTGCCTCTTGATGCATATTCTACACATATAAAGGGCAACACAAGAATCGCTTTGCCACCATCTTGAGGTTACAGTCTGTAGGTGTTGCGGTTGTGATTTTACAGTAATAAGCTGTATTTCACATATGGTGATGATGATGGACTAGCATGAATTGTACAGAAACAATATGTTGTGTTCCATTTCAGAGCAATGGCAGCACCAGGAAAATATTCTCCATGACACATACTGGATTTGTTTGTTCTCACTATCATGCCAATTTGCATTGTACCTAAATAAATAAATGTATTTTATGTTGTGTTATATTCAAATGAACAGATTCTACCTAAACCTGAAATCTGTATTACAGAAAGCCAGATGAACAGTGAAGTTTGGAGGTAAGCACATCATGGCGTGGGGCTGTTTTTCATCTTATGGTACTGGCAGACATTATTGAAGCATGAACAGAGAAATTAACTGAGACATTTTTGATAACCATCTCCAGATCAAATAAGGATGGGTGTTCAACCAACACAATAATTGCAAGTACACATATGAAAATAAAGAAGCAAGAATGCCCCCGTCATCTTAGACCTAATTGTAAATCTATGGAAAGAACAAAACAGAATCAGAATACGATGAAGACCCTCCAAGAACCTTGAAGACGTAAAGACAGTTTATGTGGACGAATGGGTCAAAATCACACCTCAGCAAAACATGCTACTACAATACCTCTTCTCCAAACAGAAGATGTATTGTAGTTGTCATTATAAAAAACACTTTTCTCCGAAGGGTTTAATAAATTTCATTAGGCATGTTAAATACTTATTTCCAATACCAATGTACTATATTTCAAAACTTAATATATGGACTTATTTGTTTAGATTTCTTTATTTGTGTGGATCACTTTGGTTGTTATCCATATTTGTTGTGGGTTTCTTGTCAATAGCCTTAAAAATATATTTTTACTGAGAAAAAAGTTGCTGTTAATTATGGATAATCAAATTAACCCTGCTGATTCAACAAAACATGACTTATAGTGGTCCTGTATAGAGATGACAATAAGCATTGTTGGCTTTATATAGCATATAATATTCAGGTCTAATGGGGAGCTAATAAAGAGATAAATATTAGCTTGTGCACACACCTAGCAGCAACATTATGCAGAACTGATGCTGGTTGGTTGAAAGGAGACGAATGAATTTCCCCCTCTTCCTCCTCAGGCCCTCCATTCAGATATGGAGTGAGAAAAGGAGGGCAGAGGCACCTCGAGCTAGCCGAAACACCCGGCAAATTATGAAAATGTCTCTCTGTGTCCTAAATGGAGGCCGAGCTCTTTAATGTGGCACAAAATTAGAACCTGGGGGAGGAAGTATGGCCCGCTTGATTGGCGAAACCCCTCCTGGCCCACTGCAGTACATCACCCCTCCCTTCTCAAAGCACACAAGATATTATCCCCTGCCTAGTGGCGCTCTCTTATACTGGGAAAAGTGGAAGACCCCGGTTAGACCCCAAGGGTTTCCATAAAGGTGTCTAATTTGTCAGTTTACTCCTCATTTATTCAAATAGATCTAAGAAGGGAGCGGAGAATGAGTTTTTTTCTTCCTCTTCTCAGTCAAAGCAGAGAGAGACCTTTTTCCACGGTAGCCATTTTCAATTACGCTCCGCACTGCTGTCTTTGATATATAAAAGTGCTGTAGCGGAGAGGGGCTGTATCAAATAAACAAATGTGTGTACACAAGATAACAGCAGGGACTTGTGGATAATATTCGGTTTGCCATGAAGAAGTCATAGTTATTCCACATTAAAAAATTTGCTGAATAAACAAACTTTATGGATGAAAGTACACAACACAGTACACAAGTTGAGAGGAATTCAATCCTAAAAGGTTGTGGATGACAACCATTTGCACACATTTGAGTGAGGATAAAGGACATATTGTACTCCTCTATTATCCCCTCACACCTTTAGCTTATATAAGCTCCTCTCACCCAGCAGGAGGACCCACCTGGCAATGCCATGTCCCAGTGAGGGAGACCACTGGAGGTATGCGAAGCTGGGGGCCAGAGATTACCAAGCAGTTGACGATTGATCCAGGAAAAAAACTGAATGTGGCATTCCCCAACCCCCTGACCTCTAATCCTTCAGACATCAGCCTCTGTTGTTTGGTTTGATTTACTGTAGGGGAGAGGTTGTGTTGGCTTAGAAGGATGAGAAAGCCATGAAGGCGGAAGGGGTCCTAAGGTGACCTTATCATTTACAAGTGTCTGGTGCAGGTAGGTAGCAGATTCCCTTGAAATCTGAAAGGTTTGCCACAGAGCAGAACTTGGATAAGGCATATCCTCCAAAGGAAGATAGCCTAGACACACCAAGTGGGCTTACAAAAACTTTTATTCCCCTCTTCAATGTTTTTTAAGGACTTTTATATAATAAAACAACATAAAGCAGCACATTATTGTAATAATAAATAAATAAAAACTGTAAGGCGTGATGTGCACTTGGATTCAGTCCCTTTTACTCTAAGACAATTTTGTGCAACCAGTTGACCAATTTGTGAGTAAATCTCAGGATAACTCAACATCCCCACTGTAACAAAATGGTGGTGGTAACATCATGGTGTGTGGCAAGATAGAAAACCTGCTAAACGCTGCAAAACAATTCAACAGAACAATCAAAAACAGGCATCCAGAGCTACAATAAAGAGTTTTATATCAAAGCATACTGGTGTGTTAGAATGGCCTAGTCAAAGTCCAGACTGAAATCCAATTGAGCATTTGTGGCACAAAAAAAAACTTGTGTTAACAGAGGCTCCGCACCCAATCTGACTGAGCTTGACCTATTATGAAAAAGCAGGTGCAAAGCATGTTGACCAGGAGTGTGCAACTCCGGTCCCCAAGAGCCGCGGTTTTAGATGCATCCAATACACCTGAGTCAGCTACATAAATGGCTTGTAATAAGGCCTCTGCAGAGCTAAATGGCATCCATGTTATCCAGGTGTGTTGGAGAAGGATATGCATCTGAAAGTTGCAGGACAGTAGCTCTCATGAAGACACATACTCTAAAAGACTTGTAGCTGCAACTGGAGCAAAACATTCTACATATTGACTCAGGAAGACTGAACACAAGTGCACACTTTCAGATTTTTATCTACGAATACCATGAATCGTTTTCATTCCACTTCACAACAATGCACAACTTAATTACTTCTACAATGAACTGCACACAGATCTGAGTAGTTAGGCATTGGCATACAGGTCCTTCTCAAAATATTAGCATATTGTGATAAAGTTAATTATTTTCCATAATGTCATGATGAAAATTTAACATTCATATATTTTAGATTCATTGCACACTAACTGAAATATTTCAGGTATTTTATTGTCTTAATACGGATGATTTTGGCATACAGCTCATGAAAACCCAAAATTCCTATCTCACAAAATTAGCATATCATTAAAAGGGTCTCTAAACGAGCTATGAACCTAATCATCTGAATCAACGAGTTAACTCTAAACACCTGCAAAAGATTCCTAAGGCCAAAAGAGGCCTTTAAAACTCCCAGCCTGGTTCATCACTCAAAACCCCAATCATGGGTAAGACTGCCGACCTGACTGCTGTCCAGAAGGCCACTATTGACACCCTCAAGCAAGAGGGTAAGACAAAGAAATAAATTTCTGAACGAATAGGCTGTTCCCAGAGTGCTGTATCAAGGCACCTCAGTGGGAAGTCTATGGGAAGGAAAAAGTGTGGCAGAAAACGCTGCACAACGAGAAGAGGTGACCGGACCCTGAGGAAGATTGTGGAGAAGGGCCGATTCCAGACCTTGGGGGACCTGCGGAAGCAGTGGACTGAGTCTGGAGTAGAAACATCCAGAGCCACCGTGCACAGGCGTGTGCAGGAAATTGGCTACAGGTGCCGCATTTCCCAGGTCAAGCCACTTTTGAACCAGAAACAGCGGCAGAAGCGCCTGACCTGGGCTACAGAGAAGCAGCACTGGAATGTTGCTCAGTGGTCCAAAGTACTTTTTTCGGATGAAAGCAAATTCTGCATGTCATTCGGAAATCAAGGTGTCTGGAGGAAGACTGGGGAGAAGAAAATGCCAAAATGCCAGAAGTCCAGTGTCAAGTACCCACAGTCAGTGATGGTCTGGGGTGCCGTGTCAGCTGCTGGTGTTGGTCCACTGTGTTTTATCAAGGGCAGGGTCAATGCAGCTAGCTATCAGGAGATTGTGGAGCACTTCATGCTTCCATCTGCTGAAAAGCTTTATGGAGATGAAGATTTCATTTTTCAGCACGACCTGGCACCTGCTCACAGTGCCAAAACCACTGGTAAATGGTTTACTGACCATGGTATCACTGTGCTCAATTGGCCTGCCAACTCTCCTGACCTGAACCCCATAGAGAATCTGTGGGATATTGTGAAGAGAACGTTGAGAGACTCAAGACCCAACACTCTGGATGAGCTAAAGGCCGCTATCGAAGCATCCTGGGCCTCCATAAGACCTCAGCAGTGCCACAGGCTGATTGCCTCCATGCCACGCCGCACTGAAGCAGTCATTTCTGCCAAAGGATTCCCGACCAAGTATTGAGTGCATAACTGTACATGATTATTTGAAGGTTGACGTTTTTTGTATTAAAAACACTTTTCTTTTATTGGTCGGATGAAATATGCTAATTTTGTGAGATAGGAATTTTGGGTTTTCATGAGCTGTATGCCAAAATCATCCGTATTAAGACAATAAAATACCTGAAATATTTCAGTTAGTGTGCAATGAATCTAAAATATATGAATGTTAAATTTTCATCATGACATTATGGAAAATAATGAACTTTATCACAATATGCTAATATTTTGAGAAGGACCTGTAGTCCTTTAAATGCAAGAGAAACACTTGACAGGCCCAAAGTAACCCAAACAGACACACCATGAAGAGCCCAGCAAACACCTGTACAAATAAACCTGAACACATACCGGCCTGGTATACAAAGACCCTCCACAGCACAAACAACATGCAACTGGAGAGTGACAGCAAACTGAAACTTGAGACAAGTTAATCAGAACAGAATAGGCTCATGTTAATAAGCCTAATTCTACCCAATACACGTTGATAAGTTGAGAAAGAAAACTCTCCATTCAGAAAAAGAACCAATATGTCACCGAGGTTTTAGAAAATCCTACAATTTTATGCAAAAGAGTAGAATACCAGCAGGCAACCTTTAGCTAAAAATATGTAAAGTTCAGCAGAAGTAATTTGCAACCTTCACAAAGATGGGTGGTACCTGGTAAACATCCTTGAAACAGGTTTCCCATGCTTAGAAAAGGGATCTTGAGGCAAAGTTTTTCAGAGTGTAAGATTCTGTGAAATCTGTTGCCAGCTTAGTATATCATGCCTCTCACACCCTCTGTTCTTTTCCCAAACACTAACCAACATACCCCTCCGCCTCTCTCCACTCCGAGCTTCCATCCAGCCCAGCCAGAGAGAGGAGTGGAGATAGGCCCAGTTGCTAAAGCTGTCTTTTCAGCCCCTGCTCCCGCTCGGTCTATCTGAGATACACAGCAAGCAGAGGTGTCGCTTTTCTGCTGGCATTTCGGACAGTATCTACTTATAGACGAGAGAAAAGGAGAAAAGAAAAACAGAAGGGGTATTATCAGGGAGGGATGAGAGCAGCAAAGGCATTTTGTCTTTTTATTCCCCTCCTAAGCCCTGGGCTTTTCTCCCAATCCGATTGGTCGATACGGCCAAGGATGTAAATGAAATGCAAAGAGGAATAAGGCTGGCTTCCCATCTCCAGTGTGCCCCCCACCCTAAGTCCCCCTCCCCTCTTTCTTCCTTTCCCTCCATCTTGCACTCTGGCTGTTTACGGTGTTGTGTTTCTGTCTCCCCATTCACAGACATGCAGCCGTCCCTGTTTGTTCGTGTCACCCTCCTCACTCTGCCATGCCAGCCCCCCACCACCACCTCGCTGCATTCCTGTTCACTGCTTGGCTCGGGCTCGCAGCTCTTATCTCTTCAGACGCCCCACATTCCAGCATTCCCGTGGCTCCCTGCCTGCATCCCTGGTCACGGCGATTCCACGGGTTCCCACAATCCTCGGCAGCTTGCTGATCTAGGGTGGGCAACTGACTCAGAAACAGGGGAGAAGGGGAGAACAGACGGATGAGAGAAGAGAGGCAGGGAAGGTGGACAGGAACAAAATAAAGTATAAAATTGTAATTTTACACTTTTATTTTCTTCTAGTGCCAAATGAGTTATTTTGTAAAAACAAACAATAAAAGAGAACATGAATATACAAAAACGTAATCTTTATTAAAATACTTTAATATTTAGACAGCTTTTTGGGGAACCAAACCATTTGTGGAACAGCAGGTCAAATCTCAGCATCCAACCGACTGACAGTCACTAAACAGACCAGCAAGGAGAAAAGGCAGATTACCTCCTGAGAAAACCTTTCCTGCTCGCAGTTCTTCACATTCCATCAGGCTTCTTCAGCAACACGTCACACAAACCTTATGTAAAAATGCAACGCTGACCCCTACATGACACATTTTATTAGCACGCAGCCATTATGACAACAAACATTAGAAATAATTAGCGTGTGACTGAGGTTCCTCAGTTATAGTCAGACATCATACAGAGATGCTTCCATGCTCCTCTGTGTGGCCACACTTTATTGTTTTGGATGAAAAAAGATTAATTAAATACAGTTGGATTGCATGGTGCAGTAGCTACTGCCTTGCAGCAAGAAGGTCCTGGGTTCAAATCCCAGCCAGGAGCCTTTATGTACTTTCTCTCTGAGTTCTCCGGCCTCCTCCCATAGTCCAAAAACATGCATGTTTGGTTAAATAGCACTCTAACCTGCACTGACTTGAATGAATGGGTGACTAACAAGTTTCTGCAGCAGTTGATGGCATACACTACCTTTTTAATCAGGTGTGCTGGAGCAGAGACACTAAAACATGAAGGACAGCAGACCCTGAAAAACAAGACTAAGATGTTTATGAAAGGCAGTCATCAAAATTCACTGAATGTTAATTTTAGTTTTTTTATATCAAAAAAAATTACTCCAGTCATACTTGTACTAATTTTCAAGGTGAACTTGCCACTCACAATATGGCAGACATATTGGCGTTTCTTCTGCAGCATATACTTTTATTTGTGTATGTTTTAAAATGTCAAGCCTGTAATCATGTCTTTATTTATGATAATAATGGCAAAACCGTTTTACAGCAACTGTTCTATTACAAAGTGGCACAACGTTTGATTCGGTTCCTGATAAAATCAAGGCAGGACGGCTAGAAAAAAAAATTATGTTGCCCTTACGTCTTCTTAAATTACTGCTCTTATGCAAAGATCAGAGTCGGCTGAAAGCTTTACAAAAACTAGAGTTTGGAAAAGGACACAAAATTCAACACAGCTCTAAAAACACATTCAGGGTCTTGAAAAACCTGAATTCGGTTTGTTTTTCCATCCTTTCTCTCTATGGCCGCTTAAGTAAAAGTTGGGAGCTGACTAACTCACTGTCGATGCGTGTCCTTGGAGTTAACATGAGTGCCACTCTCTAATGATGGAAACACATACCGCTTTTCATTGTACCAATCTGTTTATCAAATTTGTTTACGTGCTTTTCTGGCAGCTGAAAAAGCTTGAGTGCAGATTTAAGCATGTGTACACACAAAAATCAACACGCATGAACACAGAAACACACCTCTAAAAGGGTCTCTGGCATTGTGACATTTCATATTTCATTTAAATCCAGGAGGGATTATAGCCCCCCTGTTAGGAAGGAAAAGAGGGGGAAAAAACACTTATTGAATCCATTAGTTTTAAACATTTAAAGGACCATCGAAGACAAACTGTTGGAGGGATAGACAGGGCTGTGTGTATGGCTTGTAATGTGTACTGAAGACAGCATGGCATGGCACGGTGTAAATCTGCCCTAGATTAAATAGCCGTTTTAATCCCCCATTTCTGCCCCATAAATTGGGTTTCCCTCAACCCCGGCCTTGGCATTCTAATGTGCGAAAAAGAAAACTAGAGCAGAAGCCGAGGCATAATAATCTGCACGTTAAAAGCTCTGACAGCAGGACAGCAGAGGAGAAAGGCAGAGACGTAAAGATAAACAACAGAATAGGTACAGGCTTTGACTGAGGTCAGAAAAGCTTCTATAAGTGCATCTCTTGTCATCTTTTGGTCAGCTGTAAACATTTATTGTAAGAAATGTGAGCTGTGAGCTGGAATTGGACTCAAGTTTTTATTCATCAGAATTTCTCGAGTCCATTTCTGACTCAGAAGGTGATGTGAAATACAGATTTAGCCACTTAGCGTGCATCACTCTTGCAGCACATTGGCTCAGGTTTCCCACACCTTACAAAAGTCTTGACCCACCCTGCACTTCTTCACAATTAACTTTTAGAGATCAACCGTTTTTGACAGTTTTCCAGAATTTCTTGAGAATTTTAAAATCTGCCACATTTTCACTCCTTTAAACTGAATCTGTTCCTATTTTGTGATTCATGTAGAAAAAAAGAAAATGCAGCTTATCCTCCTTTTATGTTTTTCAGCTGCCTTTACTCTGATACCCCTGAATAAAATTAAGTGACGCTGCTTGTCTTCAGAAAGTAATTAATTAGTAAATAAACTCCACCTCTGGGAAATTTTATTTCAGTACAAAGACATCTGTGCCATGAAGGCCTCAGACGTTTGTTAGAGAACATTAGTGAACAAACAGCTCCATGGAACATTAGACAGACACCTGAGCATTTCTAAGGGAAGCAGCCAAGAACCCCATGGTAACTCTGGAGGAGCTGCAGAGAACCACAGCTCTGCTGGGAGAATCTCCATAAGAAGTTAAAATTTGACATGAGCCATGTAGGGGACAGAACAAACCCAGAAGAAGATGCTCTTCTTCTAACACCAGTTCACCCACTCCCTAAGTTCAATCCATTTACATCAAAAACTAACACTGCACATGACCCTGAACCCGCCATCCTCGTGGCGAAACATGGTAGTGTCATGCTATGGGGATGCTTTTCTTCAGGGAAGCTGGTTAGAGTTGATGATAAGACAAGATGGTATTAATTACGTACAAATGCACAAAATGCTTTTCAGATTGTTATTTGTGAGAGTTTTGAAAACCATGTTCATGTTCCTTCTAATTCATAATAATGTACTACTTTTTGTTTATCCGTCACCATAATATCCCAACAACATCTATAAAGTTTGTGGTTGTAATGAGAAAAAGTGCATGAATGTTGAATATTTTTGAAAGGGTCTTTAGGACAGTATTTTACCTCCAGTGAACTGCATCATCTTTTGTTATTTTTGTAGATAAAATAGTTCATTTTGCTGAAGAACACATTTTGAAAACTCTAAAAAAAACTTACATGACAAAATGAACATTAAACATTTAATGTAAAAAATTTAGCAAAATTTAAGAAGTGAGCAGCGGTTTCAGACTTTTCAACAGTGCTATAAATCCCTCAACCGAGCACTTTGGTTGGTTTTGGAGAAGCTCCCCATGCTTTTTCCAGGACTCAATCATGGAGTTTGCTTCCAGCTCTGGCGTAGTCTGTCCCTCTCCTTGAGCAGGTGGGAAACGGCTGAGCGTATGGCTGCTGCCTGGGGATCCGTGGGGTCTTTCTCCAAGTAGAGAGTAAAGTGCTGAATGCTGCAGGTCAGCAGGTGGTCTGGACTGTAGCCCCGGTGACCTGAGCGGAGCAGCCTCTCGCACGCCAGAGCAAGGTTCTTGTCCCAGTTTGGAGGGTAGACTGAGTGGGCCCCAATAATTTCTGTATACAGCTGTATTGAACAGAGAAGTGTGTAAAACTAATGCAAACTTAATTTCCGCATGGGTCTTCTGTCTGATGCACGTTTATTAAGGTCAGACTCACAGTGTAAGACAGCTCAAAGAGACGCGCTTTCCCCTCGCCATGCGTCCTCTCTGCCAGGTCAAACAGAAAGAAAGCCGTCTTCATCCTGAAACAAAGCACACAGGCTCAGGGCTAAGTGCTGGATGGATGAGTAATGCAGATCCACACTTTCAAACGCACCACTACGATGGAGTGATTTATGTAGATGCAACCTCCAAACAGTATGTACATGTAGATGCTCTACCACACAAGACTGGTTTATGGAGATGTTCTCGGGAGCCCAGCATGCATGGTGACGCAGCTTTTTATTTGCACTATACAGGGACATCGATATATTCTGTAAAATGTTTAAACATACCTCGCTTGCCACATCTCCTCGTTAGCAACACGCTCCCAAGATGCAGGATTAAAACTGTTCAAAATAAAGCAAAAATAGTTGATTTAAAGCAGCTTCAGGCACACGTTTATGCACCAGTCCTGTAACTATAAATGATAACATTGCAGGTTTTAATCATGCATCAACACGAAATGACTGAGCAACAATACAAGCTAACACATTAGACATGCAGTTAAACCACACCTGCCTTTCTTCGCTTTCCCGAGTGCAACCACTTGACCTCTTCTTCAAAAGAATATTTTAGCAGCAAGGTCTCTCGGCTAATATTTGGCTCGTGGGCATCTGTGGACACGCTTGTCGTGAGGGCGCGGGAAATAATGTCACAGTATTCAGCCGTGGATATCTTAGTGAAAGAAGGGCTGCTGGCAACAGCAACAGAATATGGAGCTTTGACTAATTCCAGTTTTGACACAGTTATTGACAAAATGCAATAAGAAACTCATTATTTTTCATCTTCCGTCTTATTTCAAATGGCTGAGGGCCTAATGTCTTGCTCTGGTTGAATTCACAAAGAGGAGGATCACAGCGTATGAACTCAATGCGAGGAAACTCTGTTGGAGTCTGAGGAAAGGAGACCTCAGAGAGAAAGTAGCAAGTGGATTTATTTCAAAAGATTCATCATTTTTTGTCAGCAGCAGTGCTGCAAAAACTACACCTTGCTAATTTTTAAGCCCCTAAGAATCTCTGACACAGGACTAGTATTATGGTATACAAAAGGTATTGCCCCCCTCCCCCACCTATTACTGTGCACTACAGGTCAGCTGGCTGAAAGAAGACACCATTAATTTTACCTCACACAAAAGAAAGACAAATTTGATTGTCTGGAAAAATATTATATGGATTCCTTATATAAATATTAATATATTTCAAGCATTTATTTCTATTAATTTAGGTGATTAAGTCATATAACTAATGAAAACCCAAAATTAAATTTATCAGAAAACTTGAATATAACCAATAAAAAAATTTAAACAGAAATATGTGAGGACTGTGTCCATGTACTGTACAGTATACAGGTTCAGTACTTGGTCAACGCTTCTTTTACATGAGTTACTGCATGTATGCAGTGCAGCATGCAAGGCAATCTGCCTGTGGTTCTGCTAAAAAAAACCTATGACCTTCAGCCCCTCTCTATTGTTGGCTCTGGTGTCTCTCATCTTCATGATGACAATAATTCATAGGTTCTCTGCGGGGTATAGGTCAGGTCAATTTACTGACCCATAAAGCAGAGTGATAACACGGTCCTTAAAGGAGGTGTCGGTACTTTTGGCAGTGTGGGCAGGTACCAAGTCCTGCTGGGAAATGAAATCAACATGTCCATAAGCCTTGTGAGCAGAGGGAAGCATAAAGTGCTCTTTAGTAGTAGATGGCCAGCTGACTTTGAACTTGATAAAACACAGTGGACCAACAGCAACAGATGACATTGCTCCCCAAATCATCACCGACTGTGTAAACCTCAACTTCAGGCAACCTATATTCTGTGCCTTCATCTGGTCCAAAGCTCTTTTCTTTATCTGAGAAAAGGACTTTGTAAAAACGAACAGCAGTCCTGTCCTTCCCCTTAGCCCAGTTAAGACAATTTGGATGTTCTGGAATGGCTTAACACAAGGAATATTGCAGCTCATGTCTTGGATACGTCTGTGTGTGCTGGATTTTGAAGAACTGACTCCAGCTGCTGTCCAGACCACATGAATTCTCTCGATGGGTGCAGTTATCTTTTTAAAGCAGACCTTTTCCTTCCACTTTGCTTTCCATCAATATGCTCGGATGCAGCACCTTGTGAACGGACAGCTTCTTTAGCAATTACTTTTTATGGCTAACCTTATATTTGGAGGGTGTCAGTGACTGCCTGCTTGACAATGGTCGGCAGTCTTCCCTATGATTGTTTAGGCTGTGATATAATATTCATGTATTATAATTTTCTTTTATTGGTTTCTGTAATATTCTACGTTTCAGTGAAATTGGGTTCTCTGCGCATTTGGGATTTTCATTAGCTGGAAGAAAGATTTATCAAAATTAGCAGATATATGACTGTGTGTAAAGTATCTATCCATGAGTGTCACTTTTTAAAAATGATTTATTGAAATTAACATTTTATTGATAGTCAAATTTATTGAAATTATATTAAGCTGGCATTTTTGTTTAAGTCTGTGTATAAAAACCTGTAAAAAATAAAATAAATGTTTCAGATAGCATTGTTTATATCTATAATGTTCATAATGTTATATTAATTTAGCAGCAGTAGGGATAGTTGTTTTTTTGTCACAAATAAAATCAATTACATCAAGTTATACAAGTATGTTTAACAGTTTTGTGTAAATACAGTAACATTGTGAAACTGTGATGTTTTACAGGTTGTCATACACATGGTTTTCTGTTGATGCGTGGTCACCTGTTGTGTGGCTCGCTCCAGTTATAGATGCTGCGGGTGCGCTCGGCCCATTGTTCTGGTGAAAACTGCCTCTGGGCCGGCACCAGGTAGTCACACACACCCAAAGGCCAGCGAGAGAAGCTGCCTTCCCAGCTTGGATCACCATCAGTCAGCCCAATGCAGGCAAACACGTCCCTGCTGTAGAGGGGGGGGGTGCCATGGTGATTCATGTTGTGAAACAATCTACATACAAGCAATTCCTCACATCAAAACACCTTTTAGACTTACTTTATCTCTGTGCTGCTCACCGACCCCGGTGGTTAATCCCAGAGGTCAGTTTTACCCCACAGTGAGAGATTAATTTTGGCCTGGCAAACACTGCCCCCTGGTGGGCTTGGTATTAACCAGGCACAAAGCAATTTTAGGGTCTCATATCTTTCTGGGGGAGTAGACATGACAACAGGGAGCAGCATTGAGTCTACCAGAGATAGTTTAACCAACTCCAGTTGATTATTTGACTTTTGTAGTTTTTCAAAATCTTTTCCAGCTTTAACAGTTCTGTAGGCTTATGTTCTCCCTTCACTCACCGCTGTGTGGACCAACCCCACTGATCTCTCCCTTGTTAGATCACCCACTCGTTGTTTGGACCATTGTTACCCTCCCAGTTCATTCGCTTAATTTAACATCTTCCTATTTAGCTGTTCAGACTATCCCTTCATCTCTTCTCTGTTCTCTCAGTGTGTCTCAGAGACTCACTGTGTGTTGTGGGACAGAAACTGCTTGAGACTGAAGGTGTCCTTCTCTTCGTGGTGCACTGGGTCCCACCAGCGGCCAGGAAAATGGACTCCAGGAAGATGCTCCCCCAGTTTGGCCACATACCAAGAATATGTCATCATCTGGCAACAAGAAAGAACCAACAAATCTGTGTGAAAACGTAACGCCCTATGATTAAGTAGCTACAGAAAAATAATGCAAAAAATTCTTCATTTATAGAGATGCGCCGATTAGAAATTTATGGCTGATTTTGATTACGGAGTTTGATAAAGCTTGATACAAGCTGGTTCAACTGTCTTTAAAAACTATGAATACAACTCAATAATTTGACAGTCCTTTCTGATAAAGACCCTGCCTTTGTCACACAGCTCTGCAGTTAAACAGGGTTTCACCTATGTATCAAAACAGTAAGCATTTCCTTATCCAACCTGTTTCACAACAGAAAGACTTTGATTCTCCAAAGGGATAAAACTTTGCGGTTATATGTTCAGCTTCCTGTTATCTGCTGACGTCTAACTCGCTGTAGGTGCCTGAATGAACAGTTGCCATACCTACGTAGAAAATACAGTTTCCTTTTAGAAGCTTCTTAGACCTTTTGTGCTTCCTCTGACTTCCTTTCTAACACCTCGCTGATACTGAAAATGTGTGTGAGTCTTCTTTTCTCAGTAACTACACTGCGACCTGGTAACTCTTACAAGAGGTGGGTTTACTGATCAGAACAAACATCGGATGTTTGGTAACTGACCACCAGATTAAGCAAAGAAAATCGCCTCATTCTGATACTTTTTTTTGTATAGATTGAAGTTTAAAGCTTTTAAAATTCCAACGAATATAGACACATTTACAGCCAAACGTGTGTCTAGGAAGGTATTTGAACAACTCCCATAAAAAAATATTCTGGAGTTAAAACTCTAAAGTATTTAATCCTTTTTCTCTGCCAGTAAACCATCGTTTTTCCATCACAACTTTTGTTTTTTTGTTCATGAAGGATTTATAAAATTTGTATTAGTTCATTTTTCCCTAAAAACATCTTTATTTACATACTTTAGAGAAAATTTTTAATTTATTTGGTTTGTGTTACTAAAATTAATGTAATGATTCGCATTGATTCTTTGGTTGGTATTGTTAGTAGAACCCCACGTAGAACAGTTGGATAGTGAATAGAGGCAGCAGAACTGAGGTTCTGACCTCCTGGTCGACCAGGCGGATATCGGGCCGGATGTCTTGGCAGTAGTGTAGGTAACGCAGAGAGTTTCCTGGCAGATCTCCTCTGGTCAGGATGAGTGAGTCTTTTGGGAAGGAGGCCAGAAGCTCCCTGCCGAACCGCTCCACCACATTGTTACCGCTCTGGTCACACTCCCTGAAATGATAATCATGTATTCAATCATCATAATTCAGAAATAAGGGCGCCCTTACCTTTGCTCAGATGTGTGTTATATATACAGCTGTGAACATGTGCATTTTTGCTCTCAGGGTGCTCTGAGGGTAAGTCGCTGGTGTGCTCCCCGCCCCTTTCCTTCAAACAGCTCCCTGGCTGCCTATCTAACTGTAAAGAGGCAGGTGTGATTGGTCTGACAGCACAGGCCATGCTCTCCTCCTTGATCAAAGCCACTCAGTGATGGCTGTCTGGCACTCTGCGGAGCTGCGCTGGTGTAATCTGCCTTCTCGGACAGCTAACATCTCAGACTGAGCCCTGCGACTGGAATCTGCATGCTAACCGTGCCTCTCTTTAGCCTTTACCAACAGGCGAGCAGAGGAAAAACCTGACATGTGGAGTTCAGACCTGTGGTAAATGTAGGAGAAACAAATCAGGTTGACTCAGGAAAAACATCGACTTGGGTAGGGATTTTAGACAGAAGTAAAAGGGTTTTATTTCACCTAAACTTTAAAAAGCAGAAGTATTGGACTTTGCTTTTTATACAGTGTCTTGCAAAAGTATTTATACCGCTAGACGTTTCTCACATTTTGCACATTTGTATTGAGCCCCTCAGAGTCAACACTTTCTACAATCACCTCTGCTGCAATTAGAGCTGGAAGTCTTCTCTGGCATGTCTCTATCAGCTTTGCACATCAAGTTATAGAATCTGTTGCCCATTGTTCTTTATAAAAACAGCTCAAGCTGAATTAGATTGGATGGAGGTATTGAAATAAAGGGGACTGAATAAATATGCATCCTCCACCTTTCAGATTTTTACTTGTAAAAATGTGGAAAACCATGTATCATTATACTTCCACTTCTCAATGATGCGCTACTCTGTGTTGGTCTATCACGAAGAATCCCAGTAAAATGCTTTTATTTAAAAAATCTGACATTGTAGCTTGACAAAATGTGAAAAAGTTGTAGGGGAATAAAAACGTCTTAAAGGCATTTTATTTGCTTCCAGTGTAATTTCTGCAGCAGGAGTAAAGTTTAACTAACAGATAAATGCTCAGAGATTGTGCAGAATAAAAAAGCTTGCTGCAAAAACACAATTAGAGCCTGGAATTACTAATAGCCGGTGGAAGTGCAACACAATGAAGCAATAATAATTATGTCTACAGTGATCAAAATCTTTGCTGTTGTAAAATTGGTTCTGTAATTGTCTGCACACTTAAATGTTACAAAGTTAAATTAGAGTTTGAGCCCTAACAAAATAGGAGCATTTAACTACAAATCTACAGAGTAGAAATATTGCTGAACAAATGCTGACTTTGCTTTACTTGGACTCTGTCCTTATTTAACTACAAGGCAAAAAATGCCATCTTAAAACATCGAGGCAGTCTTTAAATCTTCACATACTGTTTGTCTGTTGTTTTACATCCAATAAAATGCTGCTTTATTATTAGAAGACATCACCAGCACATGCTTTTTTTTGCAGTCAATGGCAACTGGTTTATTTATTGTAACTTTGCAAAATGTTTACCTATGGTTGGTGTGACCCATTTGTCCCAGCAGAGCTAAAGTGAAGACCCAGCCGGTGGTTTTCCACAGCCCTCCATGTCCATGCCACCTCTCCAGCTTACTGTGAGCATGGCTCAAACCGAGGCCAGCCAGCACACAAACTGCAGCATCGCTCTGGAGCCAAAAACGCTCCACCTACAGGAAATTAAACACATATACATGTAAAATATACTATATTTACTCATAACAGTACGATTAAATTTATATATTCTAATTCATTGCAGCATTTTAGGCAGCTGAGAGCTATTAGATTGAATTTTGAGGAGAAATGTGACCGTTGCTGCATACCACTCCAAGCAGTAAAGGTCTGCTAATGTCCAGGTTAGCTCTCCAAGCAAAAAACAGAGAATAGACAAGCAGCATTGAAGTCAACAGCCAGGACACTGAGCGGCAGGTCCTTAAAGGGAAAGAATACTGATTATTACAAGAATCAGATATTTCAGTAATTCAAGTATTAAAGTAATCAATACTTAGATACAGTGCAAAAGTAAAGGTTTTTCTCATTGTGTCACAGTACATCTACAAACTACAATGTGCTTTATTGGAATTGCATCATTTTGACTTGGAATAAGAATTTAACTTTTTTTTTTATATTTACAAACAAAATCTGATTTTTTTTATTTTAAATTTTTTAAACAAAATCTAATTGCTTTCATTAGTAAATATAGTTGCCTTCAGAGGCTTGTTAAGAGATTATTAGTGACCAAACAGCATCATAAAGACCAGGGAACACAGCAGACAAGACAGATCAGGGGGAAAGTTGTGGAGAAGTCTGAAGCAAGATATAAAGCAATATCCTGATCTTTGAACATCTCACTGTTCAATTCATCATCTTTAAATGGACAGACTTTTTGGATTATGTGTAAAATGTGTGGAGGAAACCTAAAACTGCTCATCACCCTTAACAAACTATTCCCTATGGTAAAACACGGTGGTAGCACCATCATTCTGTGGGAATGCTTTTCCTTAGCAGGGAAGATGACTGGAGCTAGAGAAAGGGCAGTCAGGAACAATCAAAGAAACAAAAACTTGTTCCAGGCTGCAAAAAAGTTGAGATTGGGGCAGAGGTTCACCTTCCAGAAGGACTACAACCCTAAACATAAAGGTAGAGGTACAATGGCATGTATGCCACACTTTTCAAATTTTTGTTTGTAAATAAAAGTGTGAAAATCACGCATCCCTTTTACTTCCACTTAAAAATTACACACTACTTTCTGATGGTCTATAATGATAAAGACATACACTGAACTACTGTCTGTATTATTTAATGTAATCTTTATATATGCATTGCATCATTCTCCTTGTTAAAAACATAATTGTTTGAAAAACAGTTAAATTATTATTAATACTAACAGGGCACTTGAATATGTTAGCAAGCTAAGAGGTACATGATTGATTTTCTAATGCAGACTGAGTCATAAAGAGCTGCTGCCAACCTCTGAATCACAAACTCATTACACTATAGCTGTAAAATATGCTTACAGGCTACTAAAAAAAACATGTTGCTCTCATGGCAAAAACAAGTCATCATCTGAACCTAAATGATGCTTCCCAGTCCGAATAAGTTCCCCAGCAAACGGATGTTTCTCCATCAGCTGCTGTTTTATATGTGAGTTTATTTTTATTCATCCAGATTTTCTCATATCTGCAAAGATTAAAGATTTTCTTTTAAGTTAAGAAAATAATTTGCAAAAAGCAAAACAGTCTTTTGGTGTTGTAACACAGTACGAGTTGTAATATGAATTTCTGCCCTTCGGCACTCTGAGGGCTGACCTTGGTCTTGAGCTCCAGGGCAGCAACCAGCCTTTATCAGCACCACCCCACAAACCCCAGCGAAGCCACCACTGTGATAAATTACTGGATCCCACCGTCACATATACACAATGACTTACTGGCACAAGCGAATATGTTTTTATTTGAACATCTAAAATATACATCAACCTCTCTGGATCTGAATGTGGAGCGTCAGACAGCTTGACAGTGAGGAGCCTCAGCCCCGTTTTGTGTCTCTTTTTCAGGATCAGTGTTTTGTCAGTGGTCTTGTTAGCCTTCTTTCACTCCAGAGGATTAGAGTTTTTTTGGGAGAGGGGTAGAAGTGGCTGTTGAGTGTTGTGTGTTGCATGCTGCTGTCATCCTACCTGTCCCACGAGGACAAGAGAAGACCTATTCCTGCCAGAACCAAAACAGGAGGAGAGAGATCCGCCAGGCAGTGGTCCAGCTGGGCCCTGCACACATGAACCACACATGTACGGATATATAGCATGTGATAGACACCAAAGACAAGCTTAATTACCCTTCGTGATGCTGAAGTCAATGACAGCAATTATCAAATGCCCTCCTTCCCATATGAAAACAAACTCCCTGGACTGTGTGCTTCTTCTTTCAATCGGATTGACAGATACGAATGACTGTGTCATCCGTCCCCGGCAACCCTGTCCTCTCCTCACAGCGCCTGTCATTCACAAAGCGCTTGCTCAGTGCAGAGAGATAGTTCCCTGCCTCTTCCTTAATACCCATCTCTATTTGACAGCTTATTGAGTCTCTATATCTCCCAATGAACACTGTGTGTGATGTGCTCATGAGCCTGTGTTTGTGTGAGAGTGTGTCAACTTCTCCGGCGGGTTTACGTCTCCGGAGCGACATGCCTGTCATGTTCGTCTCTTTTACCCATATTGAAGGTGTGCGTGTCCGTCAAGCAGCAGGGGCGATGGGAAGGGGTGGCTGGCTGACAGAAGGGGGTCTGATGGTGGGGGGTCCTAAGATGAACATGCACCCCAACCCGCGCCCCCCACCCTCCCATGTCCCATCAGTTGGAGAAGGATAGCAGCAGTGGGATGACAGCGGTGGTGGCAGAGAGCAAAAGGAGGATATTTATTGGTGGGAAAATAATACAATTTCTCCAGCTCTGCAGCAGTGTTTGTCATCACAGCTCGTCACGGTTCACCACCAGAGCTGAGTGATCAGTTCAAACTGCAAGAGAAACAGACCACAGCGTTTTTGGCCCTGTAAGCAGGTTCAGTTCTTTGATGGGAGAGAGTGGAACAGGAAGAACAAAAGCTGCCAGACTGAGCAGGGGAGGAAGGAGGGACGCAGCAACTCTTGGCTCTCAGAAGATTGGCATGTCTGCAGTTAAACCTGAGTAAACCACCATAACCATTAAGCATTGAGTGGCTGCATCCTCCATCTTCAGACCTAAATGTGCTCTCAGTGTGTCTGAGATCAAAGCCCTCACTTTACATTGCAGCTTCTCTTTTGCTCCATCTTAGGTTTACAAGTAAAATTCACAGAGTTAAACTATGCAGATGAGGCAGGAAAATGTTCATTAAACATTTAGCCACTTAGAATCAAATAATGGCACTATATATGTATACATACACACACACAAGGGAACACTCAACACAATATAACTCCAAGTAAATCAAACTTCTGTGAAATCAAACTGTCCACTTAGGAAGCAACACTGATTGACAATCAATTTCACAGCTGTTGTGCAAATCGAATAGACAACAGGGGGAAATCTTTGGCGATTAGCAAGACACACTCAATAAAGGAGTGGTTCTGCAGGTGGGGACCACAGACCACGTCTCAGTACCTATGCTTTCTGGCTAATGTTTTGGTCACTTTTGAATGTTGGTGATGTTTTCACACTCGTGGTAGCATGAGACGGACTCTACAACCCACACAAGTGGCTCAGGTAGTGCAGCTCATCCAGGATGGCACATCAATGCGAGCTGTGGCAAGAAGGTTTGCTGTGTCTGTCAGCGTAGTGTCCAGAGCCTGGAGGCGCTACCAGGAGACAGACCAGTACACCAGGAGACATGGAGGAGGACATAGGAGGGCAACAACCCAGCAGCAGGACCGCTACCTCCGCCTTTGTGCAAGGAGGAACAGGAGGTGCACTGCCAGAGCCCTGCAAAATGACCTCCAGCAGGCCACAAATGTGCATGTGTCTGCACAAACGGTTAGAAACCGGTTCTATGAGGATGGTATGAGGGCCCAACGTCCAAAAATGGGGGTTGTGCTCACAGCCCAACACCGTGCAGGACGCTTGGCATTTGCCAGAGAACACCAGGATTGGCAAATTCGCCACTGGTGCCCTGTGCTCTTCACAGATGAAAGCAGGTTCACACTGAGCACATGTGACAGACGTGACAGAGTCTGGAGACACCGTGGAGAGAGATCTGCTGCCTGCAACATCCTTCAGCATGACCGGTTTGGCAGTGGGTCAGTAATGGTGTGGGGTGGCATTTCTTTGGAGGGCCGCATGGCATGATGTCCCAGAGCACATCTGGGACATCGTGTCTCGCTCCACCCACCAAATTGGATTTCCATTGATGATTTTTGTGTGATTTTGTTGTCAACACACTCAGCATTGTGTATATATACACTGCTCAAAAAAATAAAGGGAACACTCAAATAACCTAGATCTGAATGAATGAAATATTCTCATTGAATACTTTGTTCTGTACAAAGTTGAATGTGCTGACAACAAAATCAGACAAAAATCATCAATGGAAATCAAATTTATCAACCACTGGAGGTCTGGATTTGGAGTCACACACAAAATTTAAGTGGAAAAAAACAACTACAGGCTGATCCAACTTTGATGTAACGTCCTTAAAACAAGTCAAAATGAGGCTCAGTATTGTGTGTGGCCTCCACGTGTCTGTATGACCTCCCTACAATACCTGGGCATGCTCCTGGTGAGATGGTGGATGGTCTCCTGAGGGATCTCCTCCCAGACCTGGACTAAAGCATCCACCAACTCCTGGACAGTCTGTGATGCAACGTGACGTTGGTGGATGGAGCGAGACATTATGTCCCAGATGTGCTCAATCAGATTCAGGTCTGGGGAACGGACGGGCCAGTCCATAGCTTCAACGTCTTCATCTTACAGGAACTGCTGACACACTCCAGCCACAAGAGGTCTAGCATTGTCCTGCATTAGGAGGAACCCAGGGCCAACCGCACCAGCATATGGTCTCACAAGGGGTCTGAGGATCTCATCTCAGTACCTAATGGCAGTCAGGCTACCTCTGGCGAGCACATGGAGGATCATGCGGCCCTCCAAAGAAATGCCACCCCACACCATTACTTACCCACTGCCAAACCGGTCATGCTGAAGGATGTTGCAGGCAGCAGATCACTCTTCACGGTGTCTCCAGACTCTGTCACATGTGCTCAGTGTGAACCTGCTTTCATGTGTGAAGAACACAGGGCACCAGTGGCGAATTTGCCAATCCTGGTGTTCTCTGGCAAATGCCAAGCGTCCTGCATGGTGTTGGGCTGTGAGCACAACCCCCATTTGTGGACGTTGGGCCCTCGTACCATCCTCATGGAGTCGGTTTCTAACCGTTTGTGCAGACACATGCACATTTGTAGCCTGCTGGAGGTCATTTTGCGGGGCTCTGGCAGTGCTCCTCCTGTTCCTCCTTGCACAAAGGCGGAGGTAGCGGTCCTGCTGCTGGGTTGTTGCCGTCCTACGGCCTCCTCCACATCTCCTGGTGTACTGGCCTGTCTCCTGGTAGCGCCTCCAGGTTTTGGACACTACGCTGACAGACACAGCAAACCTTCTTGCCACAGCTCACATTGATGTGCCATCCTGGATGAGCACATCAATGAGCAGTGAACGGATGGACTCTACATGCCTGGTTCCCACCGTGAAGCATGGAGGAGGAGGTGTGATGGTGTGGGAGTGCTTTGCTGGTGACACTGTTGGGGATTTATTCAAAATTAAAGGGATACTGAACCAGCATGGCTACCACAGCATCTTGTAGCGGCATGCTATTCCATCCGGTTTGTGTTTAGTTGGACCATCATTTATTTTTCAACAGGACAATGACCCCAAACACACCACCAGGCTGTGTAAGGGCTATTTGACCAAGAAGGAGAGTGATGGGGTGCTGCGCCAGATGACCTGGCCTCCACAGTCACCGGACCTGAACCCAATCGAGATGGTTTGGGGTGAGCTGGACCGCAGAGTGAAGGCAAAAGGGCCAACAAGTGCTAAGCATCTCTGGGAACTCCTTCAAGACTGTTGGAAAACCATTTCAGGTGACTACCTCTTGAAGCTCATCAACAAGAAGCCAAGAGTGTGCAGAGCAGTAATCAAAGCAAAAGGTGGCTACTTTGAAGAACCTAGAATATAAGACATATTTTCAGTTGTTTCACACTTTTTTGTTCAGTATATAATTCCACATGTGTTAATTCATAGTTTTGATGCCTTCAGTGTGAAGCTACAATATTCATAGTCATGAAAATAAAGACAACTCTTTGAATGAGGTGTGTCCAAACGTTTGGTCTGTACTGTATATATATATATATATATATATATATATATATATATATATATATATATATATATATATATACAGGGGTTGGACAATGAAACTGAAACACCTGGTTTTAGACCACAATAATTTATTAGTATGGTGTAGGGCCTCCTTTTGCGGCCAATACAGCGTCAATTCGTCTTGGGAATGACATATACAAGTCCTGCACAGTGGTCAGAGGGATTTTAAGCCATTCTTCTTGCAGGATGGTGGCCAGGTCACTACGTGATACTGGTGGAGGAAAACGTTTCCAGACTCGCTCCTCCAAAACACCCCAAAGTGGTTCAATAATATTCAGATCTGGTGACTGTGCAGGCCATGGGAGATGTTCAACTTCACTTTCATGTTCATCAAACCAATCTTTTACCAGTCTTGCTGTGTGTATTGGTGCATTGTCATCCTGATACACGGCACCACCTTTAGGATACAATCTTTGAACCATTGGATGCACATTCAATTCAATTCAAAGATACTTTATTGATCCCCGAGGGGAAATTAGAATTCCAGTACAACCCATCCAAACAGACATCATGACACAAGACAAAGGGGGGGACGGGTCACCGAGGCTTTGCTGCCCACTCACAGGCGCTGCTCTTGCTAGATGAGAAAAGAGGCCACATTAGGTAAGTAGAGGGAAAAAATAATATTTCACACTTTATCCTTAGCAGGATACAGTTTGAGATTGCAAAAAACCTCAGCACAAAGAATCAACAAGTTTACAAAACAACATCATGCCGGGAACGGTGAAGGTGGTATGAGGGGTGCATATGTTTATCTTGAGCATGTGTGTGTGTGCAAGTGAGTGCGTGCAAGTAAGTCCATGAAGCACTGTTCCAGAGGCCATTGTCCTTGATGATACGTTGGAATGTACATCAACCAGCCACAAAGTTCTGAGCAGGTCCACAGATGTCCTCAGGGAAGGGAGAGGGCAGAGGGAGCAGAGCGTCATGTTTACATAACTTCCAGGAGATGTTGAAGATAGCCAGCCATCAAGGCCGTGCAGGGGAGCCAGATTCAGAAAAACACTAATTATTTAGGTTAGGCTGACTCTTAATTGTCCGTCAGCCTTGAGAGTCTCGCTGGTGCTTCTCAAAGGCGAATCCAAACAGCCAAATTCCTGGTCTTTCTGCCAGATCCGAGCGAACAACTTTCTCCAAGATTTATCCCATTTCACCCCTGAGTCCAGGAACCGCAACCTGCCTGCGATCCTGTATAAGGATCACATCCAGTCTGTGATTCAGCTCACGTAACATCTCAGTCTGAGTGCTGATCGCTCTGAAGATCCCATCATACATACCAGGCAGCCTTACAATGGCCAGAACAGCTGCTGACATTCTCCGAATTTCTCGATATGCCAGGTAACCGCTGACTCCAAAAAGCAGAAATCCTGATCAAACATCCAATTATATACACATCTTCCACATCCTCGACTGACATTATCGACAAACACACAATCCTCCACTTCTGCCAGGAGTCCATCGTGTATCCAGAGAAAAACGTCCCGTCCGGGCCAGTGGGCTCTCCCGACCCCTGTCTTCTCGTCGAGAAAATTTGATGAATTGCATTGAGAGACCAGCTGACCAAATCCATATTTGGGAAGAATTTGGAAGATATGCAAAAAGAGGCTCCAAAAAAGACAAGACACAGAGCTGAAGCAGGGCAGATATGGGAGGGGTGCGGGAGACAGAGAAAAAGCGTCCTCCTCCACCGAGAGCAGGAAAATGGTCCTCAAGAATGGTTCGGTAGTCCTTGGCAGTGACGTGCCCATCTAGCACAAGTATTGGGCCAAGGGAATGCCATGATATGGCAGCCCAAACCATCACTGATCCACCCCCATCCTTCACTCTGGGCATGCAACAGTCTGGGTGGTACGCTTCTTTGGGGCGTCTCCACACCGTAACTCTCCCGGATGTGGGGAAAAAAGTAAAGGTGGACTCATCAGAGAACAATACATGTTTCACATTGTCCACAGCCCAAGATTTGTGCTCCTTGCACCATTGAAACCAACATTTGGCATTGGCATGAGTGACCAAAGGTTTGGCTATAGCAGCCCGGCCGTGTATATTGATCCTGTGGAGCTCCTGACGGACAGTTCTGGTGGAAACAGGAGAGTTGAGGTGCACATTTAATTCTGCCGTGATTTGGGCAGCCGTGGTTTTATGTTTTTTGGATACAATCCAGGTTAGCACCCGAACATCCCTTTCAGACAGCTTCCTCTTGCGTCCACAGTTAATCCTGTTGGATGTGGTTCGTCCTTCTTGGTGGTATGCTGACATTACCCTGGATACCGTGGCTCTTGATACATCACAAAGACTTGCTGTCTTGGTCACAGATGCGCCAGCAAGACGTGCACCAACAATTTGTCCTCTTTTGAACTCTGGTATGTCACCCATAATGTTGTGTGCATTTCAATATTTTGAGCAAAACTGTGCTCTTACCCTGCTAATTGAACCTTCACACTCTGCTCTTACTGGTGCAATGTGCAATCAATGAAGACTGGCTACCAGGCTGGTCCAAGTTAGCCATGAAACCTCCCACACTAAAATGACAGGTGTTTCAGTTTCATTGTCCAACCCCTGTATATTGATCAATCGATCGATAGCAACATTTTTTCAAACCTGCCTAAAACTTTTGCACAGTGTGTATATATATATATATATATATATATATATATATATATTTATATATATATGTATATATATTTATGCAGAGATGCAAAATGTCAATTATAAGAATTTGCTACAATTTCTGATAATAAATTGTCTGTAAAAATGGACTTCAAGTCATTTATTCCAACCGATATAAACAGGGAAGCAGCTTGTAAAAATATTCAAAGGAAAGGCGTTGAACTTTTTCACTTTTTGTCCAATTACAATCAAACGCACCAGTGTATATTATTGGGATTTTATGTGATTGACAAACACAAAGGCGGAAAATTAAAAATTGTTTTGTTACAAGCAGTAGTGTGGCTTGCATTTATATTCAGGTCCACTGAGTCAATATTTTGTAGAGCCACCTTTTATTGTAATTACAGATGCAAGCTCTTTGGGGTATTGCTCTACCAGTTTTGCACATTAACTGAAAGTTTTTACTCATTATTCCTCAGAAAATAGCTCATGCTCGGTCAGATTAGATGAAGAGCCTCTGAACAGATGTTTTGCAACAATTCCCTACTGTGCTTTGACCGGGCCATTCGAACACATGAAAATGCTTTGAACTAAACTATTTGATTGCAGCTCTGACTGTATGTTAAGGGTTGCTGTTCTGCTGGTAGGTGAATCTCTGCTTCAGTCTCAAATATGTTGCTGCTGCAAACATCCCAGGTTTCCCTGTAGTTTGTACCATCCCTCCTCCAGCTCTGACTGGAAGGGGGATGGTACAAACTATGACCAGCTTCACTGTTCCTGCAAAAGAACATCACTCCCACAGCTTGATGCTGCCATCACCATTTTTCATTATGTGGACGGCGAGTTGAGGTTGATGACTGCCACAGTTTCATAAAGGCCAGATTTGTAGTGGGCACAACTAAAATATTCCACCTGAGCTGTGGATCTCTGCATCTCCTCCAGAGTTACTATGGGCTTTTTGGCTGTCTCTGAATTTAAAGGTGCCCTGTGAGATGTTCAAAGCCTGGGATATTGTTTTCTAACATAACCTTGCTTTAAACATCTCTACAACTTTATCCTTAACCCGTCTGCTGGGTTCCCTGGTCTTCATGATGATGTTTGTTCTCTATATAACCACCAAGGCCTTCACAGGCAGAATCTATTCACTACTCATGTGAATGAGAAGGAAGCTGGTTGTACTGGATTTTATTTTGTAATTTAGAGTAAAGTTCCTGAATACAAATGCATGCCACGCTTTTAATTTTATTAGTAACGTAGACGTTATTAACATAAAAATGGCAAGTACATATTGTGTCCATCGACTTCTCTTTAAATAAAAATATTTACCCAAACCTGCCTCATACCCAGTTGATGGTTCCTTAATATTTGGACTTTAAATGTTTTTTGTACTGACCAAAACACTTCTTGACTGTGACTGTAGGTGCATTCTGATTCTTTTAGCATTTCAATAACTTAAAGCTCTTTCAAACCTGCAGGAATTGGTGCTTTCACAGCTTACAGTACCAGTGGCAGCAGTGAAGCAAGTCTGAAATATGCTTACAGCTGGCTCAGTTCCTCCTTAGAAAGAAAAAAATGTGTCTTGAAAGTTTTATGTCTGAAAAACTGATGACCTTTAAATCAGTAGATCTCATTTAAATTGGTTGGTTCGTTGGTATAGACCCGACTTTTAAACGTAGTGTACAAACTTTCAATAGGTTTGAAATGGGGGACCTTTCCAAATTATTAATCTGAGCGGGCTTTATTTGTTCCAAAACAAGGGTGGATGTGTTTAGGATGATTGTTCTGTTGCAACACTCAATTTGTGTCCAAGTTTCAACCATCTAGTTGTTAATTTGAGGTGAAGTTGAAGTATTTGGAAGTAGTCCTACTTCATTACTCCACCACTACTACCACTGGCAGCAAAACAACCCCGCAGCATGATGCTGCCACCAATGTGTTTGACAGTTAATACAGTCTTCTTAGGTTTGAATGCCTTACTTTAACTCCTATAAACACATTCATGTTGTCACTGTAACAAACAGCACCACCTTTATCTCATCCCACCATAAAATGTTCCTCCAGAAGGCATCTGGCTTGTCCATGTGGGCAGCTGCAAATGTCCTTCCAGTTCTAAAGTACCAGCTTTAGAGCAGGAGCAAATTTAATATAACTTTCATACTCATGATGAATGAACCCCGCCCAGAATTGTAAAGATGAAGGGTTTCTCAATAAAATAAATAAGGTAAAATTATGTTAAGTAATTTGAACACTGAAATCTCAAGCAGAAGAAAGTGCTTTTTAGGTGGATTTTAAAAACCTGCAAATACTTTTAAAAAATCACCAGAAATATGTACAAAGGGATTTAATATTTAGGGTAAGATTGATAAACTCACTGCAGCATTCGGTTCAGACTCATCGAGGTCTCTGCCTTCGCCTACAAAATACAGAGCAGTCCAGATCAAAAATACAAAGAGAAAAATCATCCAAATACTACAAGAACACGATTTTTTTGTAAAACATATTGTGCAAAAATTGGTATACAGAGATGAAACCAGGACATACAAGGCTGAATGTGCCATACTCTGCCCTCAGCAGGTGGGTCAGCAGACCCGACAGGCTGGTTTGATCCCCCCAGCTCCAGCGGGCTGTGTTGAGGTAGGAGGAGATGGGGAGGTAGATGTACGGGAGAAAGCCAGCGATGAAACAAAATCCCAGAGATACAAGGCCCAAAAAAGACAGCTCCTGTTTCATTAGAAAATAAATGTTTCTTTTCAAAGTATCCACACATATTGTTTGTTTACGGTATGTAAGTAAGTTCAGTTTAGACTCTGTTTCAACGTATCCAAGACTAACCTTTAGAGCATAGAGTTGGGAAAGGACCCAAGGAACGATGACCAGCACATACAAGACCAGAGTGTGTTGGTTGCACAGCCCCAGGCCGCAGCAAAATGCACCCCAATGCATAATCTTAAAGAAACAATCACAACATTACAACACTGTTGGTTTACTGAGACATAATGAAAGGGAAGATGAAGGGTTAGTAAGGATGCGTTTGAGGGAACCACCTTCCTTCTCTGTCTGGAGTTTTCAGCACAGTGGAAGCTGGCCGTCAAGAAGAACAGAAGGCCAACGAAAAGGTTGTTGAGGGTGAAGACTTCTGCCACCATCGACCACTGCCAGCTGAGCCTGGACACAGCAAACAGGCCTCCAGCCAGGACCGCACCAGGTCCAGGACCTGTCAGCCTGACAATTAAGAAGATGTATTAATGTTTCAGAGACGCACAGATGATTGTTTCTTGACTGATTTCCAATCTCTGTTTTTTAAGACCAATAACAATTTTTAGCCAGATTCAAAATATTTTTTTCATACCTTTATGCAGTAAACAGTCATTAATCATCTACATCTATAAAGAGGTTCTCACAACTTACTGTGTTCCCTGACTTTATTATAAACACCTTAAAATGAGAACAACTCAGTTTGAGTTTTTTTCCCTCTGTAACAATTACTACGTTGAAGAAAGTCGCCATAAGCTCAAACGTAGGTATGGTGCGTTGACGGAGCGGAAAAAGGTCTGATTTGTGAAGTTTCTGACTCACTGGTCACCAGTGAGGGTCAATCATGCTAATAATTGACCAAATCTGGTCACCAACTGATTTCTCAGTGCATTTTTAACTTTAAAACATTATGTACTTTTAAGGGTTGTTAGAACACTAGTATAATAATATATTATATTGACTCTAGGAAAACAGACTGGATCTTCTAAATCAAACATTTAAGTGGAAAATTACAAAGAAAAAAATATTTTTCCACTGCAGCTTTGTTCTCCAAGCCCAAACCAATGATGAGGCTCATCACCATCCTGCTCTGATAAACAATTTAAAGTCATATATTTTATCCTCAATGTATGAAAACACTTTTTGTGTGTTGTCAGATCTCTGTGAACACTTAGGACACTCTTGCTACTGATACCGCAGCAAAAAAGTAACAGATTATTTGTAGGTACCGAGTAGTAAGAATCTGAGATATTGTTTATGACAAAACTCAAAAAAAAAGATAGAAAAAACTAAAGACAAAATAATTAAATAAATAAATGTGTTTTTGCGACATTTTCAAGGAAATATTTAAGTTTCATTCTTTCACAGAAAAAAGTATTTTCTCTTAATACAAATTTAAATATCTATTAATAATAGAAGAAATGAATGTGCTGCAGATTTGTTAAATTTGTTTTAAATACAACAGAAAATTAGCTAATTACCAGATAATCTAGATTTATGCATTAAAGCATTTGTCTCTAATCTTAAATCTGATTTTTAATGAAGTCAAAATAAGTGCATTGAAGAACATGCTGTTGGCTGATGCGTTCATAGGCTGAAAAGGTGGGAGTTCTTAGTTTTGATGCATTTATTAAATCAGATTTAAGAGTATTTGACCGATTAGAGTCAATCAAGGGAAAACTGGCTGATTTTGATCTCTGGCCAACTGACCGGTGTAGCTCTACTTTAGTTTAATTTTGAAGTATTTTTTAAAAGATGAAAGTTTTACTGAGACACTGCGAAAAAAGGCATAGAAAATCAACAAAGTCAGCAACTTCACACAGCATGCACATTTTTCAGTCAAATAAGCTTCTACTTCTTTCAGACTAATTTAGGGACCAGCAATAATCTTTCTTCTGCCCAATTTCACTTCTCGGACCAGACCTCAAACCCACTCTGTGATTTGAGGTAATTCATGAGAACTGTGTTCCCAGCAGCCGGTTGATCTCGAGCAGACGGTCACAGAAACCACCGTGGTGGAGATAGCACTTTATCCTCAGCTTCTTAAATATAACGTGCGCACAAAAGTTTTCCCTTTCCTCCTCTCCTGTGCCGTTCCCATCTCCTCTGCGGTAATTGAAGCAAACTTGGGATAATCTGTCATACGCTAAGACCCACCACTTACTAATATGAGAGACAGAGAGGGGGAAATTAGGGGGAGAAAAGGGAAAATAGTGCAGAAAAGTGTGCATTAAAGGGGTGAGACAGCGTAGGATGAAATACACGAAAAGGAAAGAAAAAGTTCATGAAGAGAGAAGGGAAAGAAAAGAAAGAAAAAAAGCAACCCAGTCCCCAGCATGCTGGCTCTGAAATATGAGCAGGCTCGACAATTAGGGAAGTCAGGCAGTATGGCCCTTTCCACTATTGTGTGGAGTGGCTTAGAGTCCTCATCAGCCTATCAGCTAACTGACAGGCAGAGAGCTGCTCTATTCAGCACCGCAGATACAAGCTGCAGGCCAAACGGCTGCCAGGTCCCTTATGACCCCACAATCCCTTGCCGGTGACAGCTTCAAGCTCCATAGCAAATTAGGCGCTCTCACATTACAATCGCAGAAGACAGATTCCATTAACGGTATCTGAAATTGAGTAGAGAGCAGGCCTGTTATCAGACCTGACTCATAAGCACCGCCATTAATCACAAGGCATGATACCATTTATACATTTCCAGCTCTCTGCCTGCCGCTGTGATAGTCAGCCACAAAAGGCCTGATGAGACTTAGGCTAGGGGAACAATGGAGCTTTCTGAGGAAAGCACGGCAAATCAGGGAAAAAAGGAAAGGGAGAGCGAGAGAAGGGTAGAAAAAAAAAACTCCAGCTTGCTGACTACTCCCCATTTTCTCTCTCACCCTCCATTTTCCCTGTGTTCCCTGAATGAGACTGTACAGTATATGTGAGAGTGTGTGCACTTAAAATGGGGGGTGGGGCATCGAGTCGTGGGTCTTAATAAGAGATAGCAGCGTCTTTCCCATTGCACCGCTCCAGGAATTAGTTGTAACTTGCAGGAAGGATGAAGAAGGGTGGTAGTGTGAGGGAGGGGAGCAGATGGGGACTTTTGTTGAGGTGCAGAGACCTCCCGCACCCATAATTTTACCTCACTGCATGACAATTAACCCACAGCTCATGCACTTAGCAGGGGGGCTGGTTTGGGGGTTGCACAGGGTGAAGGGTAGTCATGGGGGGTCCACCAATGTGGTTATTGCACAAAGTCCACCCCTGCTACTGAAGTTCGTCTGATGGCCACATTTTACATCGCACACACTCCTGTTTTCCGGCTTCTTTATACTCTCCAAGTGCCTGCCAAATCTCTCTGGTAGAGCTTGTCAGTCATTAGGAGTGCAATGATGTGAGTACAGTGCAGCTTGTAAATGACCTGTCTGCCTGAGCGGGACCACCTGCGTCCCAGTCTGCCTCCTAGGCATTTCCACAACTCACTCCTGCAGGCTGGATGTTCTTAGTGCGTCTGGATATAAACAAGACACATCCTGGCACAGGGATGGCCGTGTTCCCTGGTATGTCCACTCAGCACAGAGCAGGATGCTGCTCTGTGACAATTGGCTAGTTGAGACTTAGCAGAATAATGTCAACATTCTACCCCCAACTGCAACACCCTGCCAAAAAATGTCTTCATCATCATTTGGGTAATTAACTGAATGGTAGATACATAAAATGTCATTAAAACATTATTTTATGTCAGTAATTCAATTAAAAAGACAAACTCATATTACATAAATTAATAGCAAACTAAAAGATATATTTCAAGTGCTTAGTTCTGTTATTTTGATAATTATGCCCTTTTCGCAAATAAAAGCCCAATTCAGAATTTTATGAGTATATGCATTCAACATAGTCAGGGCTCCTTTTGCCTGATCATTGCAGCGTGGCATGGAGGCAATCAGCTTCTGGCTCTGCTGAGGTGTCATGGAAGCCCAGGTTGCTTTGATAAAAAGCCTTCATCTCATCTGCATTGTTGGATCTGGTTTCTCTCATCTTCCCCCTGACAAAACTCAACAGATTCTTCATGGGATTTAGGTCAAGTCAACCAAGCTCCATGATACTATGGTTAATAAACCAGGGGTGGGTACCTGTGGCAGTGTGGGCAGGTGCCAAGTCCTGCTGGAAAACTCCATCAGCTCCATAAACCTCGTCAGCAGAGGAAGGCATGAAGTTCTGTGAATCTGTCCCAAACTCTTTGCTTCACAATCTTCTCAAGGCTGCAGTTATCCCTGTTGCTGGTGCAACTTTCTCTTCCACCTAACTTCCCATGAACATGCTTGGATCCAGAACTCTATGAACAGCAATGACGTTTTGCAGCTTGCAGCAGTATATTCCTTGATTGTCGAGGGCAGCACATAATATTTCTGGATTAACATATTGGTCTTATGTGATATTCTAATTTTCTGAGATACTGAATTCTGGTTTTTTATAAGCTGTAAGTCACAATCATCTACATTTCCATAAATAAACAACTCGTATCACTGTGTGTAATAAATCAATATAATACTTTGACTTACTGAACTAAATTATTGAAATAAGTAAACTTTTCAATGATACACTGTAATAATAAATAACAAAATTAATGTATTAAATTCAATTTGTTGCAATTTAAAAAGCCTGAATGATGGCATTTAATTTATGAAACAAAAATGTTTTAAATAGTTATAAATTAAACTTAAAATTCAGAACTGCAAAATAAATTACTCTTTGTACCCTTGAAGAATACAAGAATATCTCAGAATAATCAACTTGAAGAACCAAATGAAACCTTCATGTTCACCCACTCTGTTCTACAACGTCGGCCGGACCAACGCCAGCATCAGTCGTCTGCTAAATAACAACACACAAAAGCCTACACCAGCACTCTGTACTGAATGAGGATTTACAATAGAGTTGGCCAAGGAAGCCGCTGTCACACCACCCAGGGGAGCAGACAATACCACAGCTGTGCTACTGTGGATCAGAGCTGCGCTGCTCACTAACTGAGTGGTGGCAGCGCTGGAAAGGAATCACACATTCCTGAAGAGGGTAGAAAGCCCCCGGAGAGGAGGTGGCCAGCTCAGGCTGAGGCCGAGGTTTCCAGCTGGCCCTGGCTCACACACCCCGGGGGCTCCCCCCTGGACAGGACCCCAGCCAGGGTACTTAGCAGCTATTATATGAAGGGCAACTGTCTGATGTATTGCTTTGAAGTTTCAAAGCCAAGCAAGATAGGCAAACATTTAAATGATAATGTATGTCAGGAAATCAAAGGCTGAGCTAAATCGAATACTGCAAAGTGTGAGTTTTTCATTATTAAATGATAAACTGCTACATGAATATTATGCCATTATACTGAACTTTGTATTGTGCGCAGTCTTATTAACGATGAGTAGTAACAGCTGTGTCTCTTAAAAGCTACAGAATGCATAAGAAATAGAAGAAATCTTTTATTTCTTTTAGATTTTATTGAACATTTCTTAACTGCATCATTTAGTTAAATTATTAACTGGGATCATGTCTGGACATTAAAGAAATGTTTCATTTAGTAACGTTTTCTTTATAGTTATTTCAATGTAAAACTCAAATGTTTATAATATTTTTTCCTATTTAACCTGAAAGAACGCCAAAAACTCATGACATACCTTTACGTGAGCAAAACATTTATCAGGAAGCAGCAGCTGAGTTTTTTATAAACTTGCTTTTAATTGCTGATTCTGGGTAATCGCTGTCTTAGCGCTGAGAAGATTTTGACAGTCGACCATCAGATCCCGCTCCAGCACCTGAACTTAGTGAATTTATTAAAGGTACTGCACTTAAATGGTTCCGATCATATCTAGACGACTGTCTCTTCTACAGCAGTCCCACTGCATGATGGAGTTCACTCATTGCCAGCAAAAATACTGCCACTTAACTTTTCAACAGAGATAACGTGCACATTTCAGTCCAGTACTGGCTTCTCTACAATGGCTTCATGTTTATTTCTAAATAAAGTTTAAAATTTTAATTAGAAGAAAAACACCTGAAAGAAAAAGCATCCAAATCTTTAACTAATTTGTTGCATCATGGAGATAACAAAGCTTTTTGGATCACTGCTCTTATTATATATATGTATTGGAGAATGCTCTCCATCTCCATATTAGGGTTGCTAAGTCTTAGAAAACTTTCAATCTTTGCCTTAGCTTTTGATAGTAGTTGTTCTTGACATTTTACTTACATATTTATGTATTGTAGGCATATGCACTTATTTTCATTTGACCCTTTATCCTTATTTCCTTATTTTCTTTGTCTTATTTCACTTAAGTTTGTGTGTTGCTTTCATCTAAACTTCCTGTGTGTTCCTTTGCGGCAGCAAGGAGTTGCTTGTAAATGTGTTGTTAAAAAAACATAACTCCTGACCTTTGATCTTGATTTAAAATATTGATTAACTCACAAATCATAGATAAATTACTAAACCGACAAAACAAATTTTTTTTCTTTTTATGATTCTGCTGAAGGGAAAAATATTACAGTATTTAATATGAATACGTTTAAAAATTTAAATATCACTACAAACTGTTACAAACATCAAAGAGGGAAAAATATGAGAAATTATTTCGTCCACTCAGACCTTTTCTTCTGAAACCTACATATTTGTACAATTTTTCAGCCAATCACAAATCTAGGAACCTTCATTGCGTTCCTTGTCCCATCCTGTGTTCAGACGTGAGGCTGCTGGAGAAGGATAAATGAAGGTCCCGGGTCCTGCCGATCAGACGTCCCTCCTTCCAGGAGAACGCTCCTGAGCTACAAGTGCGTGTAAAATTAATCACCACAATTCTCCACAAACAATACAGCCACTGACATGACAATTTCTCCCAGAATGCCATCTTAATCTCCACCCCACACACAAAAATTACAAGAAAAAAAAAAAAACAATTTACAAAAACCTTCTGTGTACGCAATTCCCTGAATACCATTTCTATTGCGGCTTTTTCCAACGAAGTCATTAGGCACACACCAGCGATACATAAATGTTGCTGTATAGATTCCATTAACTAATTCTGGGTGAATTGTAATTGCCGAGTCTGATCTGTCTCTGTGCCTGGTGCCTTATTAAGGCTGCCTGTGGTGGGCGAGGAATGTAATATTGACGTCCGAGACAGACACAATCTCAGGCCCACGGGCAAAAGGAATATTAAACTGCTACTGTATTCTGCTGTCTATCCGCCTCTTTGCCACCCCTCAGCTCTATCCACATCCCGTAGCCAGTAATGAGGAAATAACATCTTCATTAGACATCTGTTTAACTGTATTAGTGGATAGGTCCTGGGGGAACCATTGGTCATGCTGAGGATGGGAAGAGCAGAGGAGGTCTAGTGGACTACAATATGACAAGAGATACAGCAGAAAGGGAACAAAACACTCTGTGGATTGTGGTGTTCTGGAGAAGCACCGGGAAATCGGACGGTGACCTGAATCAGCTGGGTTTATGCTTGAGCCTGGCTGAAAGCTAAAAATACCACCTTTTTTCAGTCAGTGAATGTATTATACAAATAGGTTTTGATAACCTCAACAGTCTTCTGTGTGGAAGTTGTTATTAGGGGAAGAAATCCCATTTAGCTGTTATGAGTGTCAGCTTCAGAACAGGAAACTATAAAACCTGGAGGATTTTTCTGTATTTTAGATTTTTAGTAACTTTTGGCTTTTTCTGAGAAATCGTTTTATTTTACTATAAACCAAAAATTATATTTCTGACAATTCAATTTATCCATAAAATTAAAAAAGTGGATCAAAATAAATGTTATTGAGGTTACAGTATGTAGGAAACATAGTGTGATGAATTAATGTAAAGATCAGGAAAAAATACAAAGATCAGCTTTAAAGATTGTAATAAACTTAAAATGGGTCAACCAAATGGAAATAAAGTATTTTCATGGTATTAAGAGTTTTTAAAACTTGAATTTGCTAAAATCGGTACCGGAAGTTCAGATCTTTACAAAATCGGTGATGGGAAATCGCCGGTGCATCTCTGGAGAAACACTTTTTCTTGTGTGTACTGGGGATAAAGATTTCATCTGAGCGCAGCAGATGTGAGAAGGAGGGCAGCCTGGTCACCTGCAGGGAGAAGTGAGAAAGCCACCTAACAAAACAAACCTATTCAGCTGTTCGCACCAACATAATACACCTTACTCCTGTGGAAAAACAGCCCACCTGAGCGAGGAGACACAGTGCCATCCTGACCATATGGTGAAGGTCCTTATAAGGAGCAGGAGATGGCAGCAAGCCCATCCTCTTGTCCACTGAGGCATCAGCTGTGCCACATGGGCTGACTCTTGGCAGAGGAGCTTCTCACAGGTGTGCGTTTTCTCCCGAGGGAAAGGGAGGCCAGACGTGTTTGCTTCCGCAGGTCTGTTATGTAATCATGTGATCAAACCAAAACTGCTGACGGCTGAGTGTTTTTATTCCCGATGTGATGGCTGTCAGCGCTCTTAACGCGCCCGCTCCTGGTTTCTCAGGATAAGCTCAGAAACGGGGAGAGATTCCTCTCAGGTAGCAGAGATTCAGAACAGCTTTAGCAGATAAACTGTGAAACGAGAGAGAGCACAGAATATCGAGCTGTCTGGATTATCCCGCTACGAATGGTGCATTCCTCCACAAACTCATGGCTGAGACCTGTGGCACTTCACCAAACGTTTCCTCCGTGAAACCTCGGAGCACAATCACTGGTGATTATCATTGCGTCCAGCATCCTCAAAGGTTTGTCAGGCCACGGTGTGGAAACATAAAAAGACATGCAATTTGGCCATCAAACCGCATGATCGAGCCAAGAGGGCTGTAATTGACAAATCAAAGGAAGGCTAAAATGCTGCATTTAAACTTATGCAAGAGAGAGAATTGGCTTCTGAGCCTATCAACTTACATTCCCTCCACATTAACCACGGCAATCTGGCCGACTAATTTAAACTGATACATCAAAGGCTTGCCATGTTGGGTGTATTCCAGACAAATTTCAAGGTCTTACAAATTTATCATTTGGGGGAAACTGCCAACAAGTACCCGCATTAATTTCAATATTTTTTCCCATCTGAACATAATCACATGACGCAAACGTTTGATTGGGGTTGGGTATATTTCTGAGCTGAAGCATTCTGCACACAAAAGTAGTACAAAGAGACAAAAATAGTGTTTCTGAACCTAATTACTGAGGGAAAATACTCAGCAAAGTTGTGTCACTTCAGAGGAGGGAGCAGATATGAAGAAGAATCAGCTGGTCGTTTTTCTAATGAAGAAAAGGTCAGAGCAGAATTTACCCACAGGGAATAAATCGGTGTTGATATTCTGGACTCATCCAGAGTACAGGGCTACAGAGTGATCAGGTCAAAATGACATAGTTTTCCATACTCAGATTTCCAGTCTCATTGGCCCATTTTTTAAATATAAATACAGCAATTTACAGCAGATATGACTCCAGCTGTGCCAGGGACTCCACACAGAAAGTAAGGTAAGGGATGTACAGATGGATATATGGACACACAAATGGAAGGATCACCAAAGGAATAGATGGACGGACAGATGGCTGGTCATCCTAAGCAAACGTGAAAAACAACTCTCTTTTAACCTAAGGATACTTCCAGCAAAACCAGACTCAGTATAAGCAGCCATTAGCCATGACCAACTAGGTTTTAAAAGGACAGATAAAACATTCAAGCCCAGGGGTACTTTCTTTTTTTAGATTCGGTGGTACTTGTGGCCTTTATTGACAGGAATCAAAGAGGAAACGGCAAGAAAGAGAAGGGGGGAAGGCATGCAGAATAGGTCTCAAGGTCTTGAATCAAACCTTAGTGAACAGACGGATGTACAGGCAGGCGGGCGGATGGACGGGCGGACAGACGGAGGGACGGACGGGTGGACAGACAGAGGGATGGACGGAGTGACCGGCGGACAGACGGAGGGATGGACAGACGGAGTGACCGGCGGACAGACGGACGGATGGACAGAGGGACCGGCGGACAGACGGAGGGATGGATGGACAGACTACTTTCCTTCCCTACCTATCAAACTCTGGTAAAAACTTAAAGCAAAGTCCATAGTTTTCAAGACAGCATAGGAACTCCGGTTTTCTCCCAGAAGTATACATTTGCCCATCAACAGGCCCTCATCAGAAACCTCTCTCTACACAAAATGTCCCACAGACTCAGAGCTCACTCTAAAGTAGGCCCAGAACAGATAAAAACTAAAGCTTTTTATGCTTATTTTTCCGAACTGAAAGCACAGATTATACATTCACACTGCAGCTTATGCAATGAGACACTGCTCTGGCTCAAGTCTGCTCTATCCCATTGAACCCTGTTGGGTGGAGGGTATGGTTTTAGCTGCTCATAATGACCATTTATTGGAGTATAATCCACAAGTGAATCTAAATCCTCAGAGATTACAATGAGGCTACGGTTAACAAGCACACTTAAAGCTAAAAATCACCCTGCCATTTTTTCTGGCAATGGAACAAAAAAAGAAACTAATTCTCCAACTGGCTAGATGATGAGTATATGCAATAAAACTTCAGTGACAGTAGTCGAAACTGCAGCCTCAGTTCCTTAAAAGTGTGTAGGAGACTGCTAGTGCAGTCTGAACTAAAGGCTTTTTGCCTGTGGTCCCTAATTCATGTCATAACATTTTTGCTGACAAACACACATACGGGCCAAGCACCGCACATCTGGCAACAATCTTCATTTGCTCTCCTGCTGTTCGCTCACAGAAATTACATCATGCTTAACAAATCTCATTATGAAAGAAGCAAATTAGATGTGCAAGACTGAAAATGTTTTGGTATGCATGAACAGGGAAAAAAAGTGAAATGGTCCCACTAAGCCATCACCAACAATGCAATGTGGAAAATTACTGTGATCAGCATATGGGTGATGCAAGACTCCTGCTAACCACCTGAGATAAAAAGACGCACAAAGAAGGACTGCATCAAATATTTCTTACATGATGGAGTCAGCATGCAGGTGAAACTGCATGGTGGGTAGATGACAATGCAGAGACTGTAACCTATGTTCACGGCTGAGTGAGGGGAAAGGTGGCTGAGCAGAGGCGAGAGGCAGGAGCACAGTTAGTGATCCTGTTCACCTCAGACACTGTAGGCAAGGGGGGGAAGATTAGAAATCGTGCCATGTCAGGATTGGGAGCATGCTGGGCAGCGCTGGGGCAGGAGAACATGGGACGTCAGAGTAGGAGGAGCTGCAGGGCACGATAATTGTGATATACATACACACACACGCACCATCACAATGGGAGGCTGATGGGTAAATAGGCAAGGAAAGGCGGTGGGAGGAAGGAGGGTGGCTGGGTTCTGCTGCTGAATACTGAACAGAGGATCAGGGACGCCACTGCATGTCAGTCAGGACCTAAAAATATTGCTCAATGTAACAGACGGCATCGAGATGCAAAAAAGTAAGCAGAAATGTCTTCTTCCTTTTGTTATAGCGCAATTTACAGAGCCCTGTTAAAGTATTCATACCGCTAGAGCCTTTTTTTATATTTTGTCAAAAAATGTTTAAACATATGGCCAACATTTGATCTCCCCTTAATATGATACCCCCAAATAAAACCCAGTCCAACCAGTCGCACTCAAAAGTCAACAAATTAGTAAACAAGAGTCCAAATTACATTTATTTCTCAAGACCAATAACACAATTAAACAAATAATGATCATAAACCAGAACGCAATCAACCGCACAGTAAAAATAAATAATGATTGGAACAAAAAACAATAATGAGCAAATGCCAATGCTCAAATAAAACCACGAGAAGTCCTATTTAAACCAAACATGTGGAAAGGGGGCTCTGGTCAGATTAGATCTAAGCTACATTTATGGTCTACATGCAAAAGGCTATATGTGTCACAAAAACAACAATGCTCATCACCTTGAACACACCATCCCCAACAGGAAACATGGCGGTGGCATTATCATGCTTTGAACATGCTTTTTTGCATCAGGGACAGGGAGGCTGGTCACATTTGATGCAGAAAGGTATGGAGCTAAGTGCAGGGCAATCCTGGAGGAAAACCTGTTAGAAGCTGCAAAAGCCTTGCGGCTGGGACAGAGGTCTACCTTCCAGCAGGACAACAACCCTAAATATACAGTCGGAGCAACAATGAAAAGGCTTGCATCAAAGCCTATTAATGTGTTGGAAAGGTCACATTCCAGACCTACATCTAGTGGTAATACATAAATTGGCTGTTCACAATTTTACTACTCTCTTCCACTGCTTCCCCCTCCTGGGCGGTGGAAAGAGTACTTTGAGGATCTCCTCAATCCTGCCATCACGCATTCCGTGGTGGAAACAGAGGCTGGGGACTCGGGGTTGGACTCTTTCATCACCCAGGCTGAAGTCACCGAGGTGGTTAAAAAGCTCTGCGGTGGCAAGGCTTCGGGGGTGGATGAGATCCGCCCTGAGTACCTCAAGTCTCTGGATGTTGTTGGGCTGTCATGGTTGACATGCCTCTTCAACGGAGAAGGCATTTGACTGTGTCCCTAATGATGCCCTGTGGGGGGTGCTCCAGGAGTATGGAATCGGGGGCCCTTTATTAGGGGCCATCCGGTCCCTGTACGAGTGGAGCAGGAGTTTGGTCCGCATTGCCGGCACTAAGTCGGACCTGTTCCCGGTGCATGTTGGACTCCAGCAGGGCTGCCCTTTTTCACCGGTCTGTTCATAACTTTTATGGACAGGATTTCTAGACCCAGCCAAGGGCCGGAGGGGGTCTGGTTTGGGGACCAGTGGATTTCGTCTCTTCTTTTTGCAGATGACGTGGTCCTGCTGGCCCCCTCTAGTCAAGACCTACAACATGCACTGTGGCGGTTTGCAGCCAAGTGTGAAGTGGCTGGGATGAAGATCAGCTCCTCCAAGTCCGAGGCCATGGTTCTCGACCGGAAAAGGGTGGTTTGTCCTCTTCAGGTTGGAGGGGAGTTCCTCGCTCAAGTGGAGGAGTTTAAGTATCTCGGGGTCTTGTTCACAAGTGAGGGAAGAATGGAGCGGGAGATCAACAGATGGATCGGTGCGGCTGCCGCAGTAATGGGGGCACTGTGCCGGTCCGTTGTGGTGAAGAGAGAGCTGAGCTGAAAAGAAAAGCTCTCAATCTACGTTCCTACGTTCCTACCCTCATCTATGGCCATGAACTTTGGGTCATGACCGAAAGAACGAGATCCCGGATACAAGCAGCTGAAATGAGCTTCCTCCGTAGGGTGGCCGGGCACTCCCTTAGAGATAGGGTGAGGAGCTCGGCCATCCGGGAGGGGCTCGGAGTAGAGCCGCTGCTCCTCCACATCGAGAGGAGCCAGTTGAGGTGGCTCGGACATCTATACCGGATGCCTCCTGGACGCCTTCCTCGGGAGGTGTTCCAGGCACGTCCCACCGGGAGGAGGCCCAGGGGACGGCCCAGAACACGCTGGAGGAACTGTGTCTCTCGGCTGGCCTGGGATCGCCTTGGGCTCCCCCCGGAGGAGCTGGAGGAGGTGTCTGGGGAGAGGGACGTCTGGGCGTCTCTGCTGAGTCTGCTGCCCCCGCGACCCGGTCCCAGATAAGCGGAAGACGACGAGTACGAGTACAATTTTACTAAACTTAGATTTGACATAGAATACAATTTTTTGTTTCTACATAATAAAGCTGGTAAAAACTTAACATCGCAGCTGTAATTGCAGTAAACTGGTTCTTTTTCCTTCCAATGCAGAATTACGCTCCACTTTGTGTTAATCTATCACATAAAATCCTTATAAAATACAGTACAGACCAAAAGTTTGGACACACCTTCTCATTCAAAGAGTTTTCTTTATTTTCATGACTATGAATATTGTAGCTTCACACTGAAGGCATCAAAACTATGAATTAACACGTGGAATTATATACTGAACAAAAAAGTGTGAAGCAACTGAAAATATGTCTTATATTCCAGGTTCTTCAAAGTAGCCACCTTTTGCTTTGATTACTGATCCGCACACTCTTGGCATTCTGTTGATGAGCTTCAAGAGGTAGTCACCTGAAATGGTTTTCACTTCACAGGTGTGCCCTGTCAGGTTTAATAAGTGGGATTTCAAGCCTTATAAATGGGGTTGGGACCATCAGTTGTGTTGTGCAGGAGGTGGATACAGTACACAGCTGATAGTCCTACTGAATAGACTGTTAGAATTTGTATTATGGCAAGAAAAAAGCAGCTAAGTAAAGAAAAACGAGTGGCCATCATTACTTTAAGAAATGAAGGTCAGTCAGTCCGAACAATTGGGAAAACTTTGAAAGTGTCCCCAGGTGCAGTCGCAAAAACCATCAAGTGCTACAAAGAAACTGGCTCACATGAGGACCGTCCCAGGAAAGGAAGACCAAGAGTCACCTCTGCTGCGGACGATAAGTTCATCCGAGTCACCAGCCTCAGAAATCGCAGGTTAACAGCAGCTCAGATTAGAGAACAGGTCAATGCCACACAGAGTTCTAGTAGCAGACACATCTCTAGAACAACTGTTAAGAGGAGACTGTGTGAATCAGGCCTTCATGGTAAAATAGCTGCTAGGAAACCACTGCTGAGGACAGGCAACAAGCAGAAGAGACTTGTTTGGGCTAAAGAACACAAGGAATGGACATTAGACCAGTGGAAATCTGTGCTTTGGTCTGATGAGTCCAAGTTTGAGATCTTTGGTTCCAACCACCGTGTCTTTGTGCAGCGCAGAAGAGGTGGATGGATGGACTCTACATGCCTGGTTCCCACCGTGAAGCATGGAGGAGGAGGTGTGATGGTGCTTTGCTGGCGACACTGTTGGGGATTTATTCAAAATTGAAGGCATACTGAACCAGCATGGCTACCACAGCATCTTGCAGCGGCATGCTATTCCATCCGGTTTGTGTTTAGTTGGACCATCATTTATTTTTCAACAGGACAATGACCCCAAACACACCTCCAGGCTGTGTAAGGGCTATTTGACCAAGAAGGAGAGTGATGGGGTGCTGCGCCAGATGACCTGGCCTCCACAGTCACCGGACCTGAACCCAATCGAGATGGTTTGGGGTGAGCTGGACCGCAGAGTGAAGGCAAAAGGGCCAACAAGTGCTAAGCATCTCTGGGAACTCCTTCAAGACTGTTGGAAAACCATTTCAGGTGACTACCTCTTGAAGCTCATCAACAGAATGCCAAGAGTGTGTGGAGCAGTAATCAAAGCAAAAGGTGGCTACTTTGAAGAACCTAGAAAATAAGACATATATTCAGTTGTTTCACACTTTTTTGTTCAGTATATAATTCCACGTGTGTTAATTCATAGTTTTGATGCCTTCAGTGTGAAGCTACAATATTCATAGTCAAGAAAATAAAGAAAACTCTTTGAATGAGAAGGTGTGTCCAAACTTTTGGTCTGTACTGTACATACAGCTTGTTTGATTGGGTTAAAATGTGACAAAACATGGAAAAGTTACAGGGGTGTGAATACTTTTGCAAGGTTCTGTTTGAGCAATAATGTTTGTTAAGTTCTCTATGCTGATTGGATCTTCCTACCTGCAGACTGTTAGACTTAAGCAACCACAAGCTGCAGCTCCCAGAAGGCTGCACATAAGGTTGACACTGTGAGCTGGAGACAAGGAGGGCAGCAGATACATAGACAAGCGGGCCAAGAGGGTGAAGACTGGATATCCTGGAGGATGAGCCACCTAAGAACAAAATGACAAAATTAGACCTACTTCCAGGAGAAACAGAGCAAAATATTTATACACTTAAACAGATTAACACAAAGTACTGAATAAGTATGTGAAATATGATCATTTTACAAATAAGCTCAAGCTAAGTCAGACTGGATGGAGAGCAGATTCTCAGTTTTATTTACCAATGCAGCTCTGGCAGCATGTTTAAGGTCTTCGTCCCACTGGAAGGTGACTCTTCACAGGTTTGTTTTTTGGGGATTGAAGAAAAACTCATTTAGCTCAATCTGCCTTAGCATCAGTTCTGACCAGCTTCCTTATCTTTGCAGAAGAAAAGCATCCTGAGAACCTGATGCTTCCACCACCATATGTCACTGTAGGCCAAAAAATTCAAATTTCCGTCTTTCTGACCAGGGTACCACTTTCCACATGTTTGCTGTGTGACCTTCAAGGCTTGTGGCAAACCTTAAACTGGACCTCTTAAGGTTTCTTTACTAGTGTTAAATATCTGGCAAATCTTTCAAAAAATGCCAGATTTGTGTGGTGCACTAATTGCTGTCCTTTCAACAGATTCATCCACTTGAGCGTTGGATCTCTGCAACTCCTCCTGAGCTACTATGAGCTCTTTGCCTGCTTCTCAGATTAATACTCAGCTTGACCAGCCTGTCAATTTAGAGGGACCACCAAGTATTGGTAGATTTGCAGTTTAATTAGGTGATTTTTGAAGGCAGTTTGTTGAATTTGAGTTTATTTTGAGGCATCAAAGTAAAGAATGTCTGAATATAAATGCAAATTAAAATTAGATTTTAATCTGCAAAAAAATGAATACCATCTAACAGTTTCCCTACTAATTTTTTCTTCTGTTTTGCTCCAATTTGTTTTGGTCCATCACATCTATTGTGGTTGTAACGTGACAAAATGTCAAGAAATTTAAAGGGTATGAATTCTTTTGAAAGGCACTGTTATGCTGGTAATCATATACTACAGAAATGAGAAAAGTCACACAGCTCCATATGACTGCTGTTGACTTTGCTATGATACTACAGCCCTCATTTCCTCCTGCTTTCTTTGGCCTCTTCCCAAGGACAACACTGTTCCCCCGGGCCCATGATGAAGCACGTGGTGCTCAACAGCCTCAGCCCCCGAGCCACCTAAGAGCCGCAGTTGCTCTCGCCTGGGGGATCTCGGCAATCACAGCAATTAGCTGCTAAGTCTCCTCCACCCAGATAAAGGCTCCGTCATTAAACACAGGCTCATTCCCTGGCACTGATAACACAAGCCGTGCAGGCAGGGAGAAGGGACAGCTCCTCACAAATGAGAACAGAACTGAAAGGTGAAAAAGTGACTGATTCCACAGTCACCTCAAACACGGAAAAGTCTCGGTGGTTAGTTTCAGCAACAAAAAAGAATAAATCTGGGTGAATATGAAAAGACGGCACAGAGTTGGAGATGTATCTAAACGACTAAAAGAAGGTCAAACGAGGGATTGTTTGAAGGATTCAGGGAGAACTAAACAACCGATACAAGTATTCAGACATGCTGCTGAAGGCCACATGAAGCAACTGGAAGCAGGACTCTACAGCTCTGGAGACTAGAAGAGGGGGCCCAGCAGCTTGGGGCAAAGAGATGGCCTGTGTGGCCCTGGGGAGGCCTGAACGGCAGACAGGCAGGCCACACGGACTGCAGCACTAACCACAGGATTACTGGCATAGTGACACCGACACAGCCTCCCTAAAAGGATCACAGCAGCCTAATAAACTTTATTAAATAATAAAACTTATTATAACTGTTAACCCGATTTAGTTCATTCTTTGCGGCTTACACACACACACAAAAAAGAGGGGTGGATATAATAAGCCTTATACCGTACATAAGGCAAAGCCTACAAAAGCCATCGCCTTACCATTGACTTTAATTGGATTTGAAAAACGGGTTGCAAATTATAGCATTCTCTACTTGCAACTTAGTAAAATAAGTGTACAGAAAAGAAGCGAAAAAACCTGTGGACTGAAAGTAAATTAATCTGCTTTCTGCCCATGCTTAATTAAACTTCCCTAATGCTTATAAGAGTTAATGAGTGAATTGATTAAACAATACGGTTAATACTTACCCCCAGCTCACATGCAGTGGTGATCAGCTCTCCTGTGGAAGAGTAGGGAAGGAAATTAATGTAAACCCAATAATTATTATTAAGAGACGAGTCTGCTCCCAAAGTTTTCCCAAATCAAATACTTGCACTGGGGTTTTGCATTAATTTGCCAGGATCAAAACCTGCAAATCTTCCCAGTGTGACATTTCCTAAGCGGCACGCTCATTCTCTTCATCTTCCGCGTCTCCCCTGATGCCGCCCTCCCTTCCTCTGCACACACACATAGATATAAACAAGCGCACAAACCATGAGACTCCCTCTCCAATGCCCTGTCACACAAAGACCCACATATGCTGATCTGAGAATAATGCTTCGACTCCCATCCTCCCTGTGCATCAGGGTCCCTTCCCTTCCTCCTTTCTTTCACGTTCAATGTGCCTCTCTGAGGCTCCCACACTCCCAGTGTCTTAATGTCTCCTTTAGTCCGTTGGGCACAAACAGAAAAGGCTACGTTGCTGACAGTCACAGAATGAGGTAAGCTTTAAAAAATAAGAGCCGGCTGCACAGTTCTCTGACAAGCTCTGTGTGAGGCACAGCGCAAAGTGAAAAGAAAACCCCTAAAAGCTATTTGAGGCAGCTTTAATGTATCTGGGCGCAAACCCATTTGTGCCAGAATACACCCAGAGCGTTTCAAATTATACTGATTTCTCACCCAATGTCTGCATCTCCCACTCATGGAAATTGAAATTTGGTTCAGAATAAATGACATTGATAAATGCTTGGGGATCAGGACGGCTCCCTCTACTGGTGCTCCAGGGGTAGTCCTCTCCAGTGAGAACGCTGTTTTGTTTTACCAGCATCAGTGCTGGCAGAATAATGGGTCGAATATTTTATACTAAAAGAAAAAAATAAATCACATTTGAAGAGCATTTAGGTGAAATTTACGTGTCAAACCTTTAAATCAGCGTCAATATAGAGTCCAATAAAACTACAAACTTTAATGTATTTTATTCGGATTTTATGTGACAGACCAAGACAAAGTTGTGCATCACTTTGAAGTGAATGGATCCAATGCAACCTGATGCCTTCAGAGATCACCTAATAAGTAAATAAAGTTCCCCTGTGGGTAATTTATAAATACAACTGTTAGAGCCTGAGATGTGTTAAAAGAACATTAGAGAACAAACAGCCTATTCAAAACCAAAGCTAACCCCAGACAGGTTTAAGAAATTTAAAACAGTTTTAGGGTATCTCATTGAGCACTGATCAATCCATCAACAGAACATGAAGAGTATGGCACAGCTGCAAATCTACCAGGACAGAACTGTTGATCTACACTGAAGGCAAAAAAGGAGAGCATTAATTACAGAAGAAGCCAAGAGGACCACAGTCTCTCCTTACTGAGCTTATATAAACACATTTCCTTACATTGAAGGACAAATAGAAAGTTAATAACTTTAAAATCATCCGTTGTAAAACCTAGTATGAAATGTTTAAAAGGGGTGCAACAAACAACACTTCCTGAATCAACGGGCCTTTAGTAAAACATGGTGGTGGTAGTGTCATGCTGTAAGGAGGCTTTTCTCCAGCAGGAACAGGGAAGTTGGTAAGAATCAAAGGGAAGAAGGATGGAACTAAATAAAGCCAAATCCTGAATAAAAACCTGTTAGAGGCTACAAAAGACTTGAGACTTGGGTGAGACCCTATACATTCAGCCAGATCTACAGTGGAGTGGTTTCAAGCAAAGCATATTCATGTGTTAAAATGGCCCAGTCAAAGGCCTGACCGGAAATCCAACTGAGCCACAAATCACGGTAGGATTGGGGCTTGAATATTCATCACAATATTTTTTTGATGATATGATAAAATGTATAAAAGTGATTTTTTTTTTTTTGGTTATAACTGTGTCACTGCAAACAGTTAGAACCTCATAAAATAAAAATGCTCTAAAAATGTATCAAAAAAGGCGTCCCTAAAGCAGTTACACTGAGTTGTGCAACAGTGTGTTATGTTGTATATAAACTCTAAATGGCAAATGCTGTTCATCCTGTTGCACTGAGCTTCAGCTAGTTTGCAAAGAATGAGCAAAAATCTTAGTCTCTATATGTTGAAAGCTGGCACCTAACCTGTAACTGCAGTGTAAGTAGATTTTACTGATTATTGACTCCGGATACAAAACCACTTTTTCTGATTTGTCTTAAAAAAACACAGAATTTTCCTTCTACTTTGCAATTATGTTAAACCACATTGAAGCTTGTGGTTGTAAAATGACAAACGTTTAAAAAGTTCAAGGGGTAGGAATACTTTGGCAAGGCCCTGAAAAAACATAAATCGTTATTTCAAATGAAAGCAGCTGTAGGTGTGTTTACACATCAGAAATAAACATGTGCAGAGCAAGAACACCGTCCACAACAACCTTCCATTTTAGAGCAGAATGGCTGAATTTCAGATGGCACTGGATGCCTCACATGTTTTGCAACCTTGTCAATACAGCGAATTATGATGCCTAAAATTCTGCCACACGAGGAGCCCAAACACTTATCAGTCTAATGGACCATGAAGTCAGAACTCCTCCACCTGCACGGCTTAAATGTTTTTATGGCTCCGTTTCACCTGGCATCAGCCGCCAGCTACCAGCCATCATTCCGCATCGCACTTTCTCATCCTTCATCGGTTTCTCAATTTCACTCATTTTCCCTCGGTAGTGGCACACTTCTGCCCCATTCAGCACAGAAACTAGCACTAAGCCAAACATTCATTTCAGTGCCACAGAGATGTGGTTCTGCAGCCCCAGTACTAAAACGGGAAAATATTGACTCTACAGGGATGCAGCACTGGTGCCAAAAGTCTTTGTGATTGTGGAGCATGGGCACCCACATCAGTCTTCCCATAATCCCCATCATTTCCACACTTCACATTCCTAGACAACAGCGTACCCACAGGGCTGCGCTCAAGCCTCTCCAGGGCACATCACACCTAAAGAGATTAGGACACAGAGACGGAGACCTGGAGGATTCGGAAGGGTGTTCAGCTGGCACTATCAGAGCGGGCATCCTGCACCGTCCCTAAACGCTGTGGAGAAGGGGCTGGCCATTTTTTCAAAGACCCTGCTAGACAGCAGCACAACCAGCAGGGCTACTCAGCGCTCTGATTGCTTGCTCCTCTCCTCCACTCTTTTCCATCTGGTCGAGCTTTTCTTATCCTTTCATTCTCAAGAAGCGCTTTCCTTTCTGCAACTCGCATGTCTGAGAAGTTCACACCTAACAAGTAGAGTCTTCATGCCCTCAAGTCTACATTTATAAGTGCAGCCTTGCTATCACTCCTGAAAAAAATAATTGCATGAGGCATTCAATGTTAGGGTTAGGGTTTATACATCAGGAAATAGTAAAAGTGACCCGACCTCAAGTGTCTAAAATATTCAGCAGATTCTACACTCTTATATCAGTCAGTCATTTTCTACCGCTTATTCCATAGTGGGTCGCGGGGAAGCTGGTGTCTATCTCCAGCAGTCTATGGGCGAGAGGCAGGGTACACTCTGGACAGGTTTCCAGTCCATCGCAGAGCAACACACAAACAACCACGCACACACTCATTCATACACATAAGGGCAATTTAGAGTTACCAATTAACCTAACAGGCATGTCTTTGGACTGTGGGAGGAAGCCGGAGTACCCGGTGAGAACCCACGCATGCACGGGGAGAACATGCAAACTTCATGCAGAAAGACCCCAGGCCAGGAATCGAACCCAGGACCTTCTTGCTGCAAGGCAACAGTGCTACCAACTGCACCACCGTGCAGCCCACACTCTTATGTATGAAACAAAAATGAACAACAGTAGAAAAGCAAAACTTACCTCCCATTCAGTGTAAACAGAAGAGCATAAATTACCCCAAGAGTTGAACTTTTTAAAAGCTGCAGGTGCCTTATATTTTAACTTACATATATGATCTTTATGTTATACCAACGCTTTTCTGAGATTAAGTGGTTAGTTTTGACATACCAACTCTTGAAATTTCGCTAATACCCATAATATTATAAGATAATAATTGAAAACCCTAGATCTAAAAGTATTTTTTATTTATTTTGTATTTTAAAACAGCATTTTAATTGTTCAAAATGTATCAGACAGAAATAAAGGGATTTTAACACTTCAATTATGCTGGTTTTTATTTATAGTGGCAGACTGGGAAATTGAAAAGCCTTTCAATAATCTGTATTTTTTTTAAAGTTGCTTGCCTTATTCTTTATTAATATAGATTAACCAGATTAATTTAGAGCTGTTAATTTTCTGTAGTATTTAAATAAAAGTACGTTTATCTGCAGAACCATGGACAGCACCATCTAACGAGGTGCCGCTCTATTGGCCGCCGCCAGAAAACAATAACAAAGCCATGTGACCTCGGAAGCATGAGTTAGCCTGGTAGCACCAACCTGAGTCTCCCCCGGGTACAGTCCTCTGCACACAGGGTACATACACAGCTGTTACGAAGGCGACCGTAGTTCCGGTCAGTATCCAGTCCCCCCTCTGTTCCACAAACATGTTGCTGTGCCGTAAAATCCAGGAAGCTGCCAGCGGTGTGTTGCTTAGCTAGCAAGCTAAAGTTAGCATACCTCCACATTTACAGCTACAGATTCTAGACTGAACTCTGACATATTTCCTGTTGTTAACAGCGCTGTTAGACACACAAAGTAAATCTAAGTTTGCATTGAGTCTAAACCTGTGGTTTTATCTTTAAAAGCATGATAGTTGGATACGTTGAGGCGTTTTTGTTCCCCTGGAAATAGCATCAGGAGCCACGCCGACGAGCAAACCTCGCGATATTACCGAACGGGATGTAATTATCTGGAAGTAATGAAGGGGCAAAGTGGTTTTATTTCACAATAAATGTGCAGATATAAACCACTCGGTGTTTGCCACAAATACAGCAGTTCCCATTGTTTTTATTTCCACCCATATCGAGAAAAATGGTCAATCCATGTCTGTGTTTATTTTTGTTTCTTGTTTTTTTGTATGAGGTGGGACTCCAGAAGCAAATTAATTCTCCATGTGTTTATTGCAGTGCATAGTTTATTGAAGGATGCTCATCTGTAGCAATAAAATTGTATTCATCATTTTAATTGTTTTTAAAAAACACATCTGGTATTTTTAAAACTGTGCAACCCTGCAGCTCAGTAATCAATTATTCAGATTAATTGTTTCACCCCTAAAGGCAAGCTGACCTTGTAAAACAATAATATTTGTATTTTTGATTGTTGTGTTAACATGGTTACAATCTGATGCTGAGCTTAATCTTTTCTTTGTGGTTGACTACAAATAGATATCAGCAAATAATAACCATATATCCAGGATTGCTTTTAAGCTCAGCCAATTAACAGTTTGGCCCCTGAATCAAATTCTCATCATTTGCCCATATTTTAGAGGAGGTCTGTATATATATTTGAGTCTGCATGTATAATTTAGATGCTGTGTGAATTAGGGAAGTTAAAATTCATTGAAGTTGTATGTCATATCATCAGTCTTCTCTGAAAACCAACAATTCAGATGTATCACTATGAGACCTAAGTGAAAACAACGTGCATACATACCATAAATAATGCAAAAATCTAACTGACACAGAATCACTGAAACATTTTGGGTTGCTTAAAATATTTAACAGTATTTCTTGACCTACACAGTGAACAAATAAATAAAACGAAATAGAATACAAAAGATTTACATGCATTGCAGCTTATGTAAAGTCTTTTCTAAAAATCTTACTTTCTTACTTAATTAAAGCTACACTTTATTACAGTTAAAGATTTTTATAATTAACATGAGATACTGAATCTCATAAATGTCTCACATACGCCCATATTTCACAGGTCAAAGGGTGACTGTACGTAGGAAATTGGCCTATTGAACTGATAATAATCCCAGCCCGTCATAAATGAGTCTGATCCCTCAGTAAATTGAGCCCTTGGTGAGGTGGAGTGGTGTCAGCACCTAACCAACTCTCGGATGGCTCTATAATCCTCCTCTTCCTCTTGCCGCCACCCTCGCCATCTAATCAGCCTCCAACACACACACGCACACACAACGCTCACACCACTCTGACACGCGAAAACCAAAGCACTCACCCTTCCTCAGACAGGGGGGCTCGGGGGTGGCTCAGCCATCTCTTCAGTGTGATGTCACTGCTAATCCAAGCTCAGTTATCTGCTGGGCTACGGCGCTGGCAGAGGCATGTCGGGCAGAGATGGGGGTTAATAAAGCACGTCATAAAGGCTTCTATTTTCATTTCCTACACTGTATGCATTAAAGCTCAATAGAGTGCTTATATAGACACAAACGTGGAGCTCTGATAGGAGAGAAAAAACATTTACTGAGGCCTCTAATTCCAATTCAAGGCACACAGGAATCATTAGTCTGCTGGATTAAGCACCCCTCCCATATGCTTCCACAAAATGCAAGGCCTTTTTTATTGACAGCTTGTCCAAAGAGAGGAATTACCCAAACGGTTGAAACTATCGTTTCAAATGGCATCACACTATTAACATTAATAGCAGCTGTATTAAATTCATTATCTTTTCAGATTGTGTGCGAGGTGTGCGATAACGTATGCGTGTATTTGCATGGCAGTGTGTGTGATTAGAGAGTTGTAATGTTCCAGCTCTGGGGATTTATTGCATAAGATAAGAAAGGGCATTAATGGTAAATCGTGATGGTCCAGTGGAGCAAAACTGTTAGGGTGGAAATGCCTCCTTTGTCGAGACCTTTCTGCACAAACAACCAACATGTCGTCTTGCTTTTTTTGCTGCTAACATTTCATAACAAACAGAAACAGCAGAGGGATGCATGAGCAAGTGCTTACGAGGCAACCGAGTGAAATTCCATCTATTTGGTTCTGTATTTTCCCCTACTTACCCCATATCTGTTTTAATCTTACCTTAAGCATCCTTGAAATGAGGTGTAATCCAGTTAAGCCCTTTTGAATCTGCTTCAGAGCCATTTTACACCCATTCATCACCCCGCAAACATTCTCTGCTAAACACATTCACTGGTCCACGAGCCAAAATGTTCATACTCTAAACACCAAAAGATTAAAACGCTGCACTCTTTGTGAGTGCAAAAAGCCAGACACTAAATAACGCAGCTGAGATTTGGGACAGTTTGTCTCATTAGAAGGTCACAGTAAAAAAGCACAACAGTCATCACCTATAGTATAGATTTATATACGATGAAGCTGGACTTTTGGATGTTTTGGTGGGTGCAAAAAAATTATGTAAATCCCAAACCTTTGACTTTCTGATTACTAGCTTTCTGAAGGCTAAATGATGCTACTGCCTTCATTAAAACACTAAATAATAATATAGATTAGATAAACTGTTTGATAGACTGGTAGTATACGTTAGCTTTAAAGCACTCTTTACTAACACTTTTTAGAAGTTTTTTCTTGCATTACCTGATCAAATTTGTAAAATTACATCACTATTTCAAATTCTTAATCATTAGAGATAACCATAGGGTGTGCATTCATCCATCTTCCATGCTGCTTCTTCCATAGTGGGTCACAGGGGAGCTGGTGCCTATCTCCAGCAATCTCCAGCAGGGTACACCCTGAAGAGGTCGCCAATCCATCGCAGGGCAACACAGAGACATACAGGACAAACAACCACGCACACACTCATTCACACCTAGGGACAATTTAGAGAGACCAATTAACCTAACAGTCATGTTTTTGGACTGTGGGAGAAAGCTGGATAACCCGGTGAGAACCCATGCATGCACGGGGAGAACATGCAAACTCCATGCAGAAAGACCCCCTTCTGGGAGTTGAACCCAGGACCTTCTTGCTACAAGGCAGTGCTACCAACTGCGCCACCATGCAACCCCACCCTATAACCAGAATAATTATAATTAATTAACATTAATTCAAATAACAGAGTGTTAAACTCAGGTCGTCTGTATCATTCAGACATATGCACTAAGAGATATAGGTGGTTGTCACCTTTGTTTTTAGTAGATAATTCAATTCAGTTTTATTTATATGGTGCCAATTCACAACACATGTTGTCTCAAGGGTACATGCATTCCAATTAATTCTAACTATCGAACAGTGCAGTCAGATTTAGTTATTTATTCAAATTGGTTTAAAGGTTTTTCTATCTAAGGAAACCCAGCAGATTGTATCGAGTCAGAGATTTGCAGCATTCACTCCTCCTGGATGAGCATGTAGAGACAGTGGACAGTCACTGGCGTTGACTTTGCAGCAATCCCTCATACTGAGCATGCATGTAGCGACAGTGGAGAAGAAAAACTCCCTTTTAACAGGAAGAAACCTCCAGCAGAACCAGGCTCAGTGTGAGCGGCCATCTGCCACGACCGACTGGGGGTTTGAGAGAACAGAGCAGAGACACAAAAAGAACACAGAAGCACTGATCCATGAGTACTTTCTATGGGAAGGAAAAGTAAATGTTAATGGATGTAGCTCCTTTAGTGGTTTCATCTAGGAAGAAAAAAACAGATAAACTCTGAGCCAGTTTTTAAGTTGAGAGTATGAGAGAGAACACATAAAGTTAGTCACAGTAAAAGCTCAGTCAGTAGCCATGTCTAGGAGAACATAGGGTTAACTCATGCTGTGGGAATGCGTGTCCTCAGCAAGGACAGGGAAGCTGGTCAGAGTTGATTGGAAGATGGATGGAGCTAAATACAGGGTAATGCTGAAAGAAACCCTGTTAGAGGCTGCAAAGGAATGGTGCTGATCAAAGTATAATCATATATTGGAATGGCCCAGTCAAAGTCCAGGATTATTAGTGAGAATGCGTGGCGTGGCAAGACTTGAAAATTGATGTTCACAGACACTCTCCTTCAAATCTGACTGTGACAAACTGTTTCACAAGGAAGAACGGGCACAACTTATCTGTAGGTGTGCAAAGCAATTACGCACTACATTGTGTTGGTCTGTTACATAGAATCTCAATACAATACATAGAGGTTTGTGACTGTAATGTGACAAAATATGGAAACATTCAAAGGGTATGAATACTTTCCCAAGGCACTGTATACTGTTGGATTTTTAACAAACTGACCAGTTAGAAGAGATGGTAAACATTGTTATGCATGTGTGTCTGCTTAGTGGTTATATTCACTTACTTGTCAAGGGTGTTACCATTTCCTTAATTAAGAATGCATCTGAATACTTTAGTGAGGCTCTGTATGAATCAGCGAGGGGCCAAAATGTTTCTATCGTCTGTGAAGCACTTTGCGTGTGTGTTTTTGAAAGTGTTGAAAAAACACATCATCATTCTATATTATTGTGGATAAAAAGGTCCACATAGTGAGGCCTTGAACCAGCGAATGTGACTTCAGACAGATTAATTCTCCTCTGTGATCCTGTTCTCATTACAGGAAGCAGGGGCCTCAAACACACATAATAACAGGGCTGACTGCTGTTTCTTTGTAACATGTGGCTACCTAAATGATCCTAAATAAGATAGATGACAAGAATACAGCAATTCATAATCAGTGTTTTGCACAATGGAGTATAATAGTGTGTGGAGAACAAGGGACAACACACGGAGCCCACGTTTGCATTGCCCGGAGCAGCTCACCTAGTCGAGAGCAATTAAAATGAGAGGATTCAATTTTGTCAAACACCAGGAACCTCAGATAAATCATGTATCTCATTTTCCAGTGCGGGATACTCCCTCACATCGGTGCTATCATGTTTGTTCCAGTGTTTTTAAGACACAGCTGGCTACAGAGTTGGAGAAACAACCCCCTTTTGCCATATCCTGCTAATCCCAATTATTTCAGGGAGACCTGGTGGTAGGAGAACGCCAGAGTCCGGGTAGACTGTGAGTGAACGATGGCCTCAAACAGAAAATTATGGCTAAGCAGAAAGGAGGAAGGAGAGAGCAAGCTGCGTTGTCTCCATGTGGGAGAAATCCACTTACAATAACTGATAAAGATTTAATTAACACCAAACTCTGCAATTACTCCATAATTAAAGTCATTTGGCCCCTTGTTTGGATGAGTAGGCAAGACGCCACATGTGCCTCCGTAAGAGCTGAAGACCAAAAAAGGACATAAGGTGCTTTAATGTTGGAATTTAATGCTTGATTTTCCAAACCTCTGTTCCCTGGCCTATGTTCTGATGATGTATTCGTCTCTGGTTATTTGTCTTTTATTTGAAAACTCATTTGTTATTCATTGATATGCAATACGCCGAGTGGCATGAGTACAAAGCATCATCAAGAACCACATGAAATAGTAAATAGGCATGAAATAATCATAATCCTTTTCAAACGGCACCACATACAGCTTCTGATTGTCTTATTCTATAGCTAGAAAGAAATATATGGATTCTCGAACAAAAGTCCTGAGTGAGTGCTTCATGTTTCAGATAATGAACAGTGAACCCAACTTTTAGCTAAAAAAAAAAACAACAGGAAACCTGGTTCCTTCACAAGTAGTGAACACCATACAAGCCAGACACAACAAGAAATCAGTAGCAACGTGGGCTTGGGTTGCATGTGCCCTGCGGAGGATAGTGAGGGGAGCTGAAAGAGTCATAGGAGTGTCCCCATTCTTTCTGTCCTGGAAATATTTCCAAACTGATGCAGAGCTCTATAGACCATCACAGACTCCTCATACCATCTTCAGACACTTTTTGAACTGTTGCCATCAGCAACATGACACCGAAAGCAGAACCAACAGAGCAGACAGCTGCACAGCTTTCTGTCCTAGCTGAACAAGTGCTAACTGAAATAACCGTGTACCTGATTGCACTTGAAATGTGTTTAATCTGTTTGTGTATTTATAGATTGTTGACATACCTTATGTATTTAATGTTTTGTTACTGGTGCATGGGATATTATGCCTTGCAAATCATTAATTTTCTATTGGATTTAGGTTTAGACTTTGACTGAACCATTCTAACATATGAATATACTTGATCTAAGGCCTTCCATTGCAGCTGTATGTATCTTTAGAGCTGTTGTCTGACCTGCTGGAAGATGTGCTTCCACCCCAGTCTCCAGTCTTTTGCAGCCTCTAACAGGTTTTCTTCCAGGATTATCCATGGTGCTGCCATCACCATGTTTCACCACAGGGATGGTTCAGGAGGGTGTGTAGTGTTTTTCTCCACACACAGTGTTTTGCATGTAGCCCAGCTTACCAGAGGACTTTGTTTTACCTGTTTGCTAAATCTGATACATAGCTGCTGGCATACTCTAAACCAGGGGTTCTCAGTCCTGGTCCTCTGGATCTCCTGTAGGTTTTATGTGTGTCCAAGCTGCCACACACCAGACTTAAATAATGAATGCCATGTTGAGGAGGTGTTCCAGTCCTTTCAATCAGGTGTGCTGGAGCAGAGAACCATCTAAAACACTGAGGACAGATGGTGCACTGCTCTAAACAGGACTTCTTATTGCTTTCTTCTTGTCGTCTTTGCATACAGGCCATATTTTTGGAGTGCATCGCTAATAGTTGTCAAATAGCTGTTGAGAGAATCTTCCACCTGAGCTGTAAACCTCTGCAGCTCCTTCAGAGTTAACATGGGACTTCTGGGTGCCTTTAATGTTGTCCCAGCCCAGCCTGTCAGTTTAGTTGGATAGCCATGTCTTGGTAGGTTTGCAGGTTTTCAACACTCTTCATTTTTAGACGATGTGTTGAACAGACCTCAGTGAGATGATTTTATAACCTAACCCTGCCTTAAAAAAAAACTTTCTGTGCTGTTGGCTGAACAAAAGGCTCTAAGGGGGACTCTGGAAATTGTAGACATGAATGTAAATTTATCTTTTAAGTGGAGTACAATATATAAAACACATGTACAATTATTTTTATTGACCTAGCGCTGGGGTGGGGATTTTAATTATTATTTTTCGTCATACATAGTGTTCTTTCTTCAGAATGACAACTTTCTCAAGAAATACGACCAAAGTATCGCTTACAGTTTTTTTTTTGAGCAATTATAAGACAACTCTAACTTATGTACATTTATAAGGAGCAGCATCAGTCCCGCATACAAACTTTGTCAAGAACCCCCCAGCACTATTCCACTATATTTGCATAACCCTGGCCTGCTTAAGGCAGAGGAGTCACTGAGTGATCCCAAAATTAGCATGCTGTCACCTTCGCCGTCTCTTCTGTCATACAGCAAAACAGGCAAGTGTGCAGACATGTGAACCCATTTCCCATCTGCTGGAGAAATGTTAATCAGGACGCATGCCACCGCACAGCTTCAGTCCTCTCCCAGCGTAGAACTGACATGCAGTGTATTTAAATCGCTTTCATGTGTCCTTATTATAGGGGAGATGGAGTCAAATAAGAATGATTGGAAATGTCATTGTCAGCATCTTATGCTTGCTTTTCTTTTTAAGGGAATTTTAAAATAAACCTGAAACATGGCAAACATCTATATGTATACATCTGGCATTTCTTGGGGATATGACAGCAGCTAAAAAGGGAAAAAAAGCACTCCATAATTAAATTAACTGCACAAGCAAAAGCGTCCAGAATGCAAAAGATTCATATGTAATAGCTTTAAATATACAGCTGACATGCAACCCCTTTAGTTGTCTGTTTGAAGGATTTTCAGACATGTGCAGCTAATTCTGTTTCTCTTGTTTCTAATGTATTTATGTGATGAATTTATGCGCACATAAAAACTTTCATCTCTTTGCTGCGGCTGTTGGATGCCTCAGGGCGCAATGCCAACAGCTCTATTGTTGAGGAAGCAGTGCCCTCCAGTGGCCTCTGACGGAAATCTGCACTAAGAAGAAGGGATTCTCATAAAATTAAGAAATGTAAAGAAAATAAACTTCAAGAAAATTCTTTGGCTTTTCTGGAGTAAAATATCCCGATAAAGCTATCAACATGTAGAGCCAGTGCTTGCAACCAAGATAGCAGGTACAATGCTCACACAGACGCATGATGAAACACATGTGTAACTATGATTAAACATTACTGGTGTGTTGGCTGAGTGAACACGTCACAGACATCTGGAGTTCAAAGGCGAGGGCTGAATAAGAAAACCAACTAATTTTCTTCAAATGCACACAGCCCTTTGAATCAGTGGATCAAATGCCCTGCAGCCAAACACCATTAACCACAAGTATAAAATACAAACTGACAGCCAGACAAAAAAGCTCAACTCACTGCTGTTATGGTATTTAAAAAATATTTTTATTATTTGCAAAGGAGGCATCAGGAGCTTCGGTGTGTTCTATGGCTTGTGTACAGAGTTCCTGCAGGAGAAAAAACAAAACAAAACAACAAATTTCATAGAACGAGCCCTTGGGAGAAACTGCAAGCCCCACCCTTGTTTATCGAGGAGGAATGTTTGAGGCGGCTACGCTGCAGCTGTTACAGTATATGGTCTCAAGCAATGGGCACAGTGTTTGAGCCTAAAACTGTCAGAGGGAATGCTACTGTACAGTTCCAGGCTTAGTGCATCACCCTGCATGGCTGTTATACAAAACAAGCAGAAACCAAGAGACTTCTTAGTGGTATAAAAGAGAAGCAATGCTGCTGGTATTCGTAAAGGATTATAAGAATGTTAAGATTCTTTGTGGAAAATTTCCAAATGAAAAACTCACATTTTTGTGTAAAGTGTAGAAGCCCTTACTCATGGTTGGATTTTGCCCCCCTAGTGATACCTGTTTAATGTGACTTAGTAGATTTCTGCAGTTTCAGGTTTGGTATCAGAATGGCAAAAAACAGCACAAAACCATTTTCTAGGCCCAAAATGTCATAATTGTGTAGATGAGTTGCACATCATCGCATTATCTTAAGGTAACAACTTATTTGCAGTGATACCGTAAGTGTCAATATCTTGTTATATTTAATATATCCCAGACTTGTTTTGTAGTGAAAACATTATTAATTTCACAGTACCTTGAGATAACAAGACCTCAAGATGGTAGTTTGACGTTTCATTACCTCGACATCGTGAGACAACCACATTTTAACGTTGTTTTGTCGTAAAACAGTAATTTTCAATGTTTTAAAGATAATTGCACTGATATATCGCAAAGGTTTGGTAGTGATAGCCCTACTAATGAAAACAAGAGCTCCAGCTGGTTTTGTCACAGTAAGTTTTAGTCTCATTATCTCTAAATAATGACATCTTAAGCGTTTCATTAGCTCGTTTTCTCAAGATTACTCACTTAGTTGTGATAAGAGTTTCATCCTGTCTACATAAGAGTTTTTATCTTCTAACCATTCATTTATCTCATTATGTCAAGATGATGGCTTTGTAATGTCAGGATGAGTTTTTGGTGCTACAGCAGTTCAATTATCTTAGTACTTCCAGAAAATGAGACCAGGAGCTCATTTTGTTTGGTTAAAGTTTTCATTACCTCAAGATAACATGTTTTATGTTGTTCTAACCATCCAATTATATCAAGATAATGAGACCTTGAGCACTCTCTGCTGGTTTCTTTTCCCAATATCTTGGGATAACCTTGGGCTCTTTTGTTAGGACAGTTTAATTTTCCTGCGATAACCAGATCTTAAGTTTGTTTTTTTATAATCATCTATATCTCAAGCTAACATGTCATTCCTATGTTAGAGTGGTACTATTATTTTCTTATCATCTCAAAGTAACAAGACATGGCAAGACGAGTTTGTGTTTTCCGTGCTGAGATTTTTATTTTAATTTATCCATTATCTGAAGATAATAACTCCTCAAGCTCATACTGTCACAATAATGGTTTTATTATTTTGCCATTTTGAGAAAGTGAGACCTTGAGCTTATTCTGATGTGATAATAGTTGCCTTATCTTGTGAAAATAACTTCTTGGGTTTTTTGTTATAAAATTGAATTTATCTCATTATCTGATGATAACCAGACCTTGAACTCGTTTTATTCGCGGTGGTGGTTTCATTATCCCCAGGTGAACAGTTCTTAGGTTTGTCATTATTATAGCAATTTGGTTACTTCATCATCTCAAGGTAAAACCATAAATCTTTCACTACATTAATGACACCGTCAGCAACTTTTTAGTGATGATTTCGTCATCTTGAAATAACGAGATAATCGTCACAGTATCTGAAGGTAATAAGACATTGAGATTTGAATATTATCTTGATATATCAGAGTTTTCTTAAAATAATGGATTAGTATACTTATGTCAGCTCAGAAATCAGGACAGAGTTGGCTTGATACTAGTTTTATCTCACAAAATAAGGACATAGTCAGCTTATTAACTCTACAAATTCCAAATATTATAAGTACTGCTTTCATACATCTTGTATGTATAATCAGTTTGAAATTTATTCCACTTTTGAAAAGCTATTTCATTATTTTTGCATCTTTGGGACTGTGTAGGACCCTGCACCGAGATACAAACAGACATTACTGTAATCCCAACATGTCAGGGCTCAATCACTGCAGCCGTTTGGGTGCTGGATTGTTCACAGAAACACTTTGGATCACTGAAACAGTGGCCGTTACATCTTGCATTATAACCTTACGATGCTGCTGGGAACCTGCCCGGGATTAAACTGCCAACAAGCTCCTTGGATCAGACCCAGCACGGGATAAAGCCAACAGCAGCGTAAAGCTGATCAGCAACGTAGGTGTCGGTGGTGAAGCCAAAATGTCACATTTGACTGTGAGCAGGCCTGACATTAACCGAGAAAGCAGGTCATATAGTTGGAGCACCAGCAGCAAGGAGAGTCGGTGTATTCCCACACCATCATTCTGAAACCCGGTGACCTTCTTTTTAGTCCCGTGACGTCTCCGTTGGAAGATTGGGTTGGCATGTGAGATCATAAGAAGCAGTTGGGGTAAAATGCAGGGCCACATAAACACCCACACAGTCCAACACACACACACACACACACACACACACACACACAGTTAATCACCCATGCACTCATTCTCACACACATCATACATGAAGGAGAAAAATATATTAACATTTGGGTTACAAGACATTTTAACAGTCTCAGTGTAGTAAAACATGTGGGTTGTAATCTCTTTCTTTACCATTCACAAAATATATATTTTATACTTCTAATAAAAATATTCCCACTTTTTATCAGGATCTCAGGCACTGGATTTCATCTCTGTACAACAAAAAGTCTGTTCCTCCTCCCTCAAAGAGTGTTCGGTGAGTTTGGATGATATAGATGCCATTATGAGTTTACGGCCAAGAAGAACCATTGGGAGCGTTTTTGGCTAACGAGCCATCAAGCCCAAAGTTTCTCCTGGCCTTTCTCCCGGCCAACAGTCCAGCTGTCTGGCTCTGTAAAAGCTTCATCAACTGTTTCCTTTCCCAACGGGCCCAAGGACACCTGGTATATTCTGTGTGGGAGAAATAAGTCAGTCATTCAAGAGCCTTTCTTTAACAGCAATCTGATGGTAGTGTGGTTTAAACAGCCTGATGGTGGAGCCCTGGATAAAACAACTGTTTGTCTGGACAGTGTTCTTTCATATTTGTTTATCAGAGTAGCCATCCAAAGAGCTCCTTAGTAATCTGTAGTGGCTCTCTGTTGAACAGGATCCACAGTAAACGACCAAAACTCAAGCAGACTCATTCCATTTCAAGGCTGGTTTGCACAAATGAAAGAAACCCCGGGTTAATCTGATCAGTTTGCCGGAATGTTCCTGCAGCAGAGATCCTCAGCTCAGTCCACTGGGCCCTGAAAGATCAGCTTGGACCAGCCCTGAGAGGGGCTGAGCTGGGTGGCACAGAAGGGGCAAGCAGCGTGGAAGGCGTGGGTGCCGTGGGGCAGAGGGATCTCTGCCCAGTACTTGACCGACTTCTCTGAACACACGTGTCCACACGGCACAAAGGCGTGAGTGGGTGCACCTGTGTCCACATAAAAGGCGGGCTCGCAGCCCAACCACAGCGGGACGTAGGGTCCCACCACCCGGCACATGGGACATTCTCGCTGGGTATTGGGCTCCCGCTCGGAGCGGTGGCCCCAGTTGTGGTAACCGTGCACGTGGCCACATGCCAAGTAGACCCAAGGCTGCTTGTCCTCTAGAGAGGAGAACGCCCGGCTGCGCTGCATGCTGGGGAAGGCGAGGGTGTTGAGGCCTACAGGACACTGGGGCCGTGCCGCGTTGATCTCCTGCCTGAGGGCCTCCAGGTGCTTCTGGGTGGGAGTGTGAAAGAGACCCTCTGCAGTGCGCCACAGCATAGTGGCTCCGCACAGATCCACCAGGGAGCCGTCCCGCAGGATGTTGCTCTCATTCTCCACCTGCAAAAAGTGAGACACGTTTAGGAATCTAGAGTACCTTGCTGAAATATTCATCAATCCTTTTCACATTTTGTCACATTGCAGCCACAAAATGTAGTATTTTACTATTACTGTATGTGATCAACACAAAGACATCATTGTAAAGTGGAAAGAAATTGATGGAAACATCTAGGGTGCATTTGTATTCAGTCTCCTTCAATCAGTACACCTGTGTGTAATTTCATCCCAGTATAAATACAACTGTTCTCATGTGGAAGGTGTTGTAGTCTAAAGAGATCAAATTAAAACGTCCAAAGCCCTATGTGTGGCACAGTACTAATAATGCACATCACCGTAAAACCATCATCAAACATGGTGGTGGCGTCATGCTGAATGAAGGCTTTTCTCCTGAAGGGAAAGGGGAGTTGGTCAGAGTTGACGTGAAGATGGATGAAGCTACAAAACGGGGTAATAAATACTGAATTAAAACCTGTTAAAGGGAGCAATTTTGAACTACTTTGACATTGAAGTCTATGGTTGTAGTGTGATAAAAGAAGGGAAGCTTAAGGGGTATGAATACTTTTTGTACAGCATTATCTTGTGCATACACACATGCTTAAATCTACAAACCAGTTTTCCTGGGGTCTGTGCTGAGCGGGTCTCTCTCAACGAATAGACATCTCCACAAACGGAGATCTCTCTCCAGACGCCGGGCTTGGACTCTTCCATGAAGCCCCCTTTAGGGTGCATTACAAGCACCCCATTGGTTGTCAGACCATCCATGTGACCATCAGGGTTCTTCCATTTTGCTGCTTTTTCCTGATGCAGGAATGATTTTATTTTTATTATTTCCATTATATACAAAAATAAATACTTACTTTCTTGTCACGAATCGAACTACAAGTGCACAAAACCCCAAACATGAAATATGTGCAACAAAAATGAATAGTAACTAGTAATTACCCCCAGGAAGATGTTTTTAGAGGAGTCAAATCCAGCTGCATAGATGCGAGCAGTGTAGGGAGGGTTGCGTTCGCAAACAACTCTGCAGGCGAAGCGAGAGATGGTGCTCTGCGTGATCTGAGTCTCCTCTCCATCCTGGCCTCCTGCTACGGTGTCAGTAACCACAAAGTCTATGGGATTTTCAGTGGAACGTCCGATCTGCAGAACAAGCCCATAACTCATTTCACTGAATTTCTTACAAAAAAAAACTGCAAAAAAGTTCCAATTTTAAAATGTGCTTGACTGGAGAATTATGAAAGCTGAAGTAAAGAAAGCACTGGGCATGATGAAACTGAGAAATCGATTGTTTTTGAAAGCTCGACGTCAGCTTGATGTTAAAATCAGGTTTGGGCCGGAGGCGTTTGTACTACTGTGTTGCATCATCTCTTTCTTCACTAATGCCGGAATAAACGCTTGGGAAGTAAGCAGGGCAGTTTACGCACAAATAAAAGCAAAATGTTTTCACCACTCTCACTTGATTCAGGATTTCAACTGCAATCAAATAATCCCATCCCCCTGGCGTCTAAAAGCGCAGCTGTTCAGCAAAGCGACGTGTAGCACAGAAACTCGCTCCTCTGCACAACGTAGTTTGGCATTCTCTGGTGGAAACCGGGTTTGTTGTTCAGTTTTAGTGGTGACCTCAAGGACCTTTATGTTACCCAAGTTGCACTAAAACACAACCAAACCATAACAGGATGTGGCTTTTTAATAATAAGCCAGATAGTATGTGTTCTCCTGAGTGTGGAGGATGCTGATGCAACTATAATTTCTAAAAACAGTTTTAAATGTTAAGTCATTTAATCACATGCAATTCTGAGTTTTCTTAAAGTTAGTACCTTGTAAAAGTGTTCACACTCCTTAAACCTTTCCGATTTTGGAGCAAAGGAGTCCATGGTAACTCTGGAGGAGCTGCAGAGATTTACACCTCTACCAGTGGTGCACCAAATCTGACCTCTATGAAAGAGGGGCCAGCAAAGTCCTGCTAGAGGCTGTATAAGGCTTGAGACTGGGGCAGAGCTTCACCTTCCAGCAGGAGCACTTTAAACATTCAGCCAGAGCTACAACAGAATGGTTCTGATCAAAGCTCAGTTGTGTGTTAAAATGGCTCATTTAAAGTCCAGATCTAAATCCTAAATCAAATTGAATATGTTGAAGATTTCAGAATTGAAACTATAATTGGAGCTAAAGGGGGTTCTAATCCATGTGCACACCACACTTTCTAGATTTACCAAAAAAGAATAAAAAAATAAATGGTGTATAATTTTCCTCCCATTTCGCAGTTATGCACTCTTAGGTCTGCAACTTGTGGTTCTGGAACTGCTTGTATTTCTTAAGGTCTTCCAAACTGGCTCTTTGTTGCAAATATATAGGAAACAAAAAAATCCCGGTAGTGTTTGGTTGTAAAGTGGTGGAAATGTTCAAGAGGTAGAAATAATTTTGCTAGGCACTATAACTTATAACACTATAACTGTTAAAAGTTCACCATTTGTGTTTCATCTAAATATTGAGGCAGAATTTGCCATTATTCTTCAAGACAGAAAACCTGGTGTTTATAATGTAGGTCCCTGCAGTGAACCCCACCCACACAGCTTCTCCGCCTCTCTCAGATGATCTTTTTATAACCAGTCATGTTACTGACCTGTAGGCAACTGACCTTTTCATGTTCTACTTTCAGCTCTTTAAACATACTGCTGCCGTCAGGTTCAAAATTAGCATCTATTTATCAAAACCCGGTAAACAGTCTCAGTTTCAGCTATTTATACGACGGGTTTGTGCTATTTCTAATTAAATACTGGAATATCCTCAGATAAAGGGGGGCGATATGTCTTTAAATTTCACTTCAAGCGTTGCATCAGACCGATACTGAGGAAACCAGAGGCAGAAATAAGCGTTTCCCCTTTTATTGTGTCTCTGAAAACTTCCTAAAAATCCTTCATTTGCTCAGTTCTCTTGCTTCTACTTTGTGTTTCCAGTTTTGCTCTAAAACAAAGAAATATAAAATGAGGTTGATTTGTGAAGCACATGATGTCGCTCCTTATTACGCTTACAATGGTGACTTCATAGGATAAAGTCACCCCTATTTATATTTATATTGTGAAAATAAAAATCCTTTGCTTTTTCACACAGAGCATTAAACCACGTATTTCAAACATGACGATGGACTGTGTTGAAAATCAATTTCATCATTATTTTGAATTCTACAAGATTGCAATGAAGCCTGATGATCAGCTGCAATGTTCATGCAAGGTTTAGACGTAGCCTCCTTCACAGCCAGCTGCGTAATTAAACAGGGCGTTTACCTGAAACATGTCTGTGTCTTTATCGTGGCTGTACTCCACCACCACCGTCTGGTGCCTGGACAGCGTGTAGGAGATGCTGTGTTGGCCTTTACAGTTCACAGCCTGAAATGAGACAACGCATCACTGACGTAGGATACACTGTGGTGCCATAAACGGGTTTCTACACGTTTTACATTTAAAGATTTCACGACTTTTCAAGACCAGATTTAACTTTAGAGCTTCCAGGACTTCAGGTTCCTTTTAAAATGTAAAACACTAAAGTTCACTGCCAGTTTATTGCAGTGAGAAGGCTTTAAATACGGAAGCTGCAAAAACCAGAACATGTCAATAAGTAAGTAAGTAAATAAGCAAGGAAGGAAGGAAGGAAAGACACAAGGACAGAAGCAAGAACAGAAAGACGTTTATGAGGAAGGAAGGGAATACGGGCACAAGGAATAAACAACACAAAGGCAATTGGAGAGGGTATAAAGTCTGGAAATATAAATATTTTTCCATATTCTTTTTTTCATACTTATTCAGATTGGAAATTAAATTCCAAACTTTTCTAAACTGTAAGAAACCTTCATAATGAAACACAAATACCATGACTTATAAAAGTTTTCTCACCCCTTAAACCTTTTCAGAGTTTGTCACAAACTTAAATTTCAAGGCATGTTTTTGGGATTTTAGGTGATAAAACAACACAAAGTTTACTCCACAGTCTGGTTTCCTGTGTTTTCATGATGCTGTTTGTTCTGTAATGTTCTCCAACAAACCTCTGAGGCCTTCACACAACAGCTGGATTTATTTTGAGGTTCAACTACACACAGACTAGACTGTCTGTATTTACTAACTAGACTTATGAAGGCGAAGGGTTGCACAGGATTTGGTTTAGTGGTATCAGAAAAATGGAATCCAAATTCAAACTCATTTTCTTTTTACATTTTTATTAGTAAAAGTGAAAATCATGCAACTATGTTTCTTCCACTTTACAATTATGTACTGCTTAGTGTTGGTCTATCGCATAGAATACACTGACGTTTTTGGTTTTAATGTTAGGTAAAATGTAAAAATGTTCTTATTTTTTCAATACTTTTGCCAGACACTATCTGAAACTTTTTATGTACAATAAAAAGACGATTTCTTGTGCTGACACATCTTGTTTGTGGCTTTGACACCAACAGCGGAGTCATTTACAGGAGCAATGCGAGGAGATATCTTAAGCAATCGTTCCATTGATGCATGCCAGATTTACAATGAGGAAATAAAAACAACCCCAGGATTAAGATACACAGCATTCAACAAACCAATCATGTCCTGAGTTGGTGTTGTGCATACTGTTTTTTCTTATTACAGACAAACCTGCAGCAATTTATTGCACATTTTTTTAGTGCATTACATTAAGTTGCGCAGTGTGGTACAAATTCCTGGAAGAGGAACAGAGAAAAGCCTGTAAAGTCACACTTCCATGACAGTGGCCATAAACTGCCTGCTGGCCCTCGGTTAGCAAGAGATCGCCAACCGGCTGATCTGCCAGTCAGCGCGCTGAGAAGAGGGCGGGTTAAGGCCCCAAACGCAGCTCTCATCAACACTTAAACACATGCCACCATCATCCACCTCTTATCTGGAAATTCCATTTCCAAAACAACCCCTCCCCTTTCCTATTTTGTCACGTGCAGGAGGAAACGCGGGGGACAGAAAGTGGGTCATCAGAGCTGCCAGGCTCTGCCGTGACTTCAGACACAGACTGGGGACAAATGTCATCACCGCCACAAACAAATGCTGCTCCACCTGTTCAGCTGCTAAAGGAAAACTAGTGCTTAAACGAAACAGAAAGACACAAAAATAACCGTGTTCCCAGAGTTGAGGAGTCAAAATAAACAGAGACGAGTAGAAGGCTGGCAGCGGCATCATGGGAGCTTCACACTATCTGTCATGAACACCAGAGTGTGCACAGACATGTGAGCGTTCCCTTTCAGCCACCGGGCATTCTCAGATCATTCGTAGGCTGCACCGTTAGGGAGCGTGAGTGGGCTGGCAGACTGCTCCAGAAAGGAGAAAAGATGGCTCCTTTCATCTGACTCCTTCAGTGTTTGATATATTTAATCACTCCATTGGCTCAGCACCGTTTGTCTATCACAGATGGTTATTTTTGAATGTACGTGCAGCTGGGAGTGGAGGAGGGCTGGCCGGCTGCAACAACATCCCCCGTTCGCTCAGCCCAATATTCCCAGTCCTGGTAACACAGAGGCAAAGAGGAACAGAGGTAAAAGAGGAAGAACGTCGCAGCGGTTCCCGTACTGAAAACACCACTTATTGTTCTTTTAAAGCCAAAAACAATGTAGCAAATATCTGAGAAATAACATTAATCAGAATTCTTGCAAAAGTATACACACCACTTAAACCTTTTTACATTTTCCGATGTTTTAAAAAAAAAAAAAACGACACATAGTAGTGAACAATTGGGATTTTATAAATAAACTCCAGTGCAAACAACCCTGGGGGTAATTTATCCCAGTATAAATCCAGCTGTTCTGTAGAGTCCTCAGATTTGTTAGAGAACGTCAGTGAACAAACAGCGTCATAACGCACGGTTAGGTTATAATACCATTTCCCAAGCTTTAAAGGTCTCACAGAGCTCTGTTCAATCCAGCATCTGAAAATGAAAAGACTGAGACTACAGCAAACCTGCCATGAAATGGCTCCTCACCTAAGCACAGCTGTGGAAAGCATTAATCAATAAAGCAGCCAAGGGATCATGGTGTCTCCGGAGGAGCTGCAGAAATTACCAACTCAGGTGGGAAATCCGCAGAGAGAGCGTATTATTTGTTTTAAATTTTAAAAAAAACTCTGAATTTATGGTTGAGGAACAAGAGGAAAACCATTGTAGGGTGGTGGCATTGTGCTGCGGGAACGAAATGAACAAAATGTGTGTGGAGCTAAATGCAGAGCCATCATATTTATACTGACATTCTCTTTTTACTAACTTGGTGACCTATAATTGCGCTGAATTTTATTTAAGGGTATCAGAGTAAAAGGAACTGAAAACAAATGCAAACCAAACTTTTCAGATTATTTTTTTATGAAGAAATTTGAAAGTAATTTTTCTTCCACTTTACAATTAGCCACTACTTTGTGTTGGTCTATCAAACATGATCTCAATAAAATAGACTGAAGTTTGAGGCTGTAACATGACGACATGTGAGTGAGTATGAATAGCACTTTAAACCACTGCATCCCAACATTTAGCCCATCCTCCAATGAAATAATGCTCAGCCTCTGTTGTGAAAAGGCATTTCTCACAGGAAAAAAACCCTTCTACGCAGATATCTGGAGTCAGGTTACACAAGGTGACAGAAACCTGAACCTGTGAGCCTTTGGTCAGGGGGCTAAACTGAGAACAAACGCCTGAACAACAGCGGCGATAAGGCAGCTCCTCGTTTAACGGCTTGGCTCTGGAACTGAGGAGAGGAATGCGGGAAGGGAAACATGTTATACTGGCTCGCTGGTGTGAAGAGAGGCAGTGAGGCCCTGCTAAGAACTATGGTTATTGAACTGGAAATGTCAACACAATACTCCGAGCCAACAGCAACGTAAATTCAGGGTTCGATGAGGGATAGAGATCAGGAAACCTGCTGCCTTAAGGCTCTCCTTTGACTGGAGTTTTAGTTTACTGTGTCCCTAACCCTAAAACATGGAGAAGCAGCTTTTAGTTCTTATGCTCCACTAATCTGGAATAAACTGCCAGAAAACTGTAAAAGCGCAGAAACCCTAAATTGCTTTAAATCAAGATTAAAAACTTATTTGTTTAAAGTGGCCTTTGACTGGGCCATCTAAGCATAATTAGTTGCGTTTTCAGCCCAATTTTCCTTTCATTTTCTTGTCCATCATTTTATTCTCTTTATTTTATTTATCTTTTTTAAATCACCTCTGTTGTTTGATTTTATCATTTGTTTTTCTGTGTCTGTATCTGTGTTTATTTGCTGTGTGATTGTATTGTAATTGTATGTACAGCGCTTTGAGTGTCTCGTTGCTGAAAAGCGCTGTATAAATAAACTTACCTTACCTTACCTAATATAATCAGATAAAGTTTACAGAATCATAAGAAAAACACCCTTTACATTAATTTATACATATTTGGTCCAAAATACACACCATTCGCACTGAGGGTGTGTTCATTCAATTGCTAATTCATCTTTTGTTCTGTACCTTTCTATCCTGGGGTGTGTTGAGGATGTGCACAGTGCTCGGCTTAACACCGTTGGCTTTGGTCCTCTTAAAAAGAGCAAATCTGCTTTTCCGTCTACCCCGATCTCCATTGGGCAGGAAGCCATTGTACCTGTCACAGAGGGGGGTGGGGGTGAGGTTTGGGTGGAGAAAAGGACAGCATTCAGTTATTTTTTTCTCTCTGGATAAACCGGCAGGTTTTTTGGGAGCTCCAAAGAGATGTGTGTAATGAGATTTATAGGCAAAATTCTTGTAATCATATAAAAAGTACACATGGAGATTTAGAAACATTTGCGTGCTTTGAAAGGAAGCTTTTCCACGCATTACATCACTGGCAATCTAATACACCATATTAGTAATCTAAGCGTCACCTTGGATAATGTCTCTTATTACATAATGCACTCTGGTGCTGGTGATTTCACCAAGCTGGGGCTGCGTAAGCTGCAGCTACCAGCAGGAGCACATTTTAAAACGCACAGTCTGGGTGGCAAACTGAGCAGAATTTAGCATAATTACACAGAAAGCTACAAGATCTTGATTTGATAGCCTTGAGGGAAAAAAAAAGCATCTGAAATCTATGTGTTCTGCGCTTCCTGAACCTTTGGTAGCAGTTTCCAGCTCTGCCCCTTCGGTCCGGTGTGAGGCATATCGCCCAAGCTCCTCCTCATGAATGGAGGAGCCCTTTCCGGTGGGACTGATCCACTTTCTGTCCACCAGCTGGTTCCTACAGCTGGGCCACCCCATGCTATACTCCCATCCAACACGCAGACCTTCTGGTCACACCCTCGTATGTAACCACAGTGTGCTAAAAAGCCACACTGTCTAGCAGAAATATTTACTTCCAACGCCCTAACTTTGCAAAACAATTCATCTCAAGGGAAGAGGTTCAACCAGCCGCAGCATAATCTGTCTCTTATATTCATTGTTGCACCATAAAGGCAACAGTCCTTAACCTCCCTCCTAAGCGAGTCCACCTGTCTTGTGTCTCCACACGTCTGGCCAGGCAGGGAAACACATGGTCCCAGTCAGCACAGTGCACAAAGCTGGCCCGTAAGACAAGCCACCCACAGAGAGCCAGGAAGGCAAATTCTGTGGAAAATATACAGTTAATGCAATTTTTTTAGCCCTTTCATTAGATTTTTACTCAGATTTGCCACATTTCTGATCATGTTCGATGCATCTGCAGTGGGATTAGACAGTACAGAGCGTGTTGCATCTTGAAGCATTTAATTCCCAATAGAACCTGTGTTTTTGCACGTCCAAAATGATTTTCCAGAGGTTTTAACTGCCCTTCTGAAATCAGTAGTTTTCAGCTAGACATTTTGATGAGGGGCTGCACGGTGGTGCAGTTGGTAGCACTGTTGCCTTGCAGCAAGAAGGTCCTGGGTTCGATTCCCGGACTGGGGTCTTTCTGCATGGAGTTTGCATGTTCTCCCTGTGTATGCGTGGGTTCTCACGAGGTACTCCGGCTTCCTCCCACAGTCCAAAGACATGCCTGTTAGGTTAATTGGTCACTCTAAATTGCCCTTAGGTGTATGAGTGTGTGTGAGGTTGTTTGTGTGTTGCCCTGTGATGGACTGGAAACCTGTCCAGGGTGTACCCCGCCTCTAGCCCATAGACTGCTGGAGATAGGCACCAGCTCCCCTGCGACCCACTATGGAATAAGCGGTAGAAAATGGCTGACTGACTGACATTTTGATGAGATTAAAATACCACAATTTCAGAGTATTTACATATAAATTTTAATCAGTAATGCTCAACATAATCAAATGTTTGTCATTTAAAAACAAAAAAAGCAACAGTTATTCCTACTGCTCCTAACATCATACAGCAGATTAATAATTACACTTTTCACAATATTTTTGTAGAGTTTTCTCTTACTCCAGCGCTTCCCCTCACCCAGTGCTGTGCACTGCCGGTCAGCTGATACACTTTTGCCTTCCGTACGATTAAGACAAAGCTATTTGGAAAAAATTCTGGAAATGTCAAAGCCTCACAAACTCATACCTGGCCGTTGTTTTAAAACAGCGTTAGCTTCACAGAAAGACTGTGGAAATGGTGGTGGACTTTCGGAGAACACCACCCCCACACCCCCCTCACCATCCTCAACAACACTGTATCGGCCGTGGACCACTTCAGGTTCTTAGGAACCACCATCTCTGAGGACCTGAGATGGTCTTCACACATAGACACTGTTCGAAAGAAGGCCCAGCAGAGACTGTACTTCCTGAGGCAACTCAAGAAGTTCAACCTTCCACAGGACCTGTTGGTCATCTTCTACACTGACATCATTCAATCTGTCCTGTCTTCATCCATCTCAGTGTGGTTTGGCTCATCCACAAAACAGGACAGGTCCAGACTGCAACGAATAATCAGGACTGCAGAGAGAATAATCAGGGCTGACCTTCCCTCCATCCAGGACTTATACAGGTCTAGGGTCAGGAAAAGAGCTGCTAAAATCTCTGCAGACCCCACACAACCTGCACATAAACTGTTCAGAGCTTTACCTTCAGGCCGCCATTACAGAGCACTGTTTACTAAAACCAGCCGCCACAGAGACAGTTTCTTCCCCCAGGCTGTTTCTCTGTTGAACATTCAATAGAGTACAGAACAACAGCATACAGATGTTGCAAATGCACCTTTTTATTATATATGTGTATATTGTACATTGTAAATAAGTATATTTTGTAATGCAAAAACAAAACCAAAGAGCAAAGTGTACCGGAGTCAAATTCCTTGTTTGTATGTATGAACTTGGCAATAAAGCTGATTCTGATATTAGTGATGGCTGGCCTTCCTTTAGTTTCTACATCATGACTGACTATTTTTTTTGGGACCAGAAATATTTCCTAACAGCTGAAATTGTCTTTCTAATAAGCGAGAGAAAAATGTAAAGCATTCTTTTAGCCAGCTGAGAAGCAGTCTGCAGCAATGTGTCGGGGAGGGGCGGAACTGTGTTACACCACACTACATATTGCTGGAGAAGAGTCCAGTCTCTGGCATATCATTAAAACCAAAGGATCAGTGTGACACACTTTTAGCATATATAAAAATGTAACTTTGAACGTCTTGGTTCTAGATGCTAGAAACAAGGACATGTCTATGGTCAGTTTGTGAAAAATCTGCATTTTTCACCTCAAAGATGATACACCATCACTACTGTTCAGCAGATCAGAAAGTACACAAACACTTGAAACTTTCTCACTCCTTCAGCAGTTGTAGTTTCCACTTAACGTTTAGTTGTAATACAATTCAAATTTTAAGGTAACGCATACGCGGCAATCTGTTAAATAACTCTACAATGGATGAGAGCAGCCAACTAAAATCCCGGATCAAGCGTGGAAACTCTCGGCCTAAATAAAGACCAACAAGCCCTACATTGTTCAGACGTACACTCAGCACTGGCTGGCTCCTTGTACCTGAATGTCTCGCTCTAGGCATGTATTCAGATGACACAAGGCTTAGCATTTTCACCATGATGAATTATACTGAAGAACATAACCTCTAAGTCTTCACAAGCTTTAAATTAATTCATCATCACATTGTAGAACAATATCGTGTCATCCAGGAGCCGCCACCGTCACATTAGCTAGGACAGGCTCTTTAAAGCGACGCTACCAACTAATTGTGATCATGTTCCCTTTGACCTGTGCCAGGCAGACAGCGGATTTACCTTCCAATATTTAGCAGCAGGGATTAGAAGACTGTGGCATATCGCATATCCTCCAGGACTGCGGTGAGGAGCCAACAGCACCTCCTACCTCTTGTGTTAATGTGAAAGTGTACCGTTTACAGAACAGGAGGAAATACAGTGCTGTGGAAAAAATGCTTACAGATTTCCTGTGTTTTTGCTTTCTTGTCACACTTCAATTTTAGATCATCAAACTAATTTTTGCATCTGACAAAGATAATTAATACATGTAGTTTTTAAATGATTAAATTAATTTATTAATGGGGTAAAAAGCTATCCAAACCAGGGTGCCCCATTACTTCCCTTGTTAAATTATGACTTAACTGTGATTAACGAAGTTTTCTGGACAGATGAGTACAATTTTGTTAACCACACAGAGACCTAATCACTGCCAGGTCTGTGAAACTCACTTATACAGAACCCATCTGACAACGGGAAGTAGGCGTGAAGGTGTCAGCAAAAACAGATGTGAAACAAATTCATTAACATCGAGCAGTCTGGAGAGTTTCAGGGTTACTGCTGGGCAAAGAAAACCCCAAGGCTGTCTCACATTTACAAAAAAACAACTCGAAGATCCAAAAGACTTTTGGGGAAATATTCTGTGGACTGACGAGACAAAAAGCAATCGGCGTAAAACTGACACAGTTTCCCCAAAAAAGAACATCATACAAACAGTAAAACACAGCAGTGGTTGTGTCATGATCTGGCGCTGCTTTGCTGGACGATTTTCCGTAATTTATGGAGCCATCGCTCTTTAGCAGAACATCCTAACGTAGAATATGTGGCCATCGGTTTATGATCCTACGCTCAAGCATTCTCCGGTTGTGCAGGAGGAGACATCAGCATATCAGCCAATCTGTCTCCCAATGACTAAAAAAAAGGTCCTGTAGAGGCCTTATCAAAGTCTGGACCTCAACCAAGCTGTTCATGCTTGAAACCCTCTAGTGTGGTTGAATTTAAACTAAGAAGAGTGGGTCAGAATTCCTCCACCATGGCCAACACTTGATGGTAGCTGTTGATAGCACAACCAGTTATAAGGCCTGGGGACCAATTACTATTTCCACATAGGGCCAGGTTGGTTTGGAAAGCCTTTTCACTTAATGAATTAAATTCTGATTTTTAAACTGAATTTTGCAGTTGTTGTATCTTTGATTGATATTAAACATATGAAATATTTAACTGACAAAAATCAAGACAAGAAGAAATCTGTAGGAGGGCAACAAAACCTTCAAGGCGCCGTATGCCGAGTCATTTCAACACTCATAAGGGAGGGAAGGTGGGAGTAGAGGCTGGTTTTTAAGGGTCATAAAACATCATACAAAACTAAACATGAACTTTAAGTTACAGAGCAGAAGACTAAAAGGTTTCTTTTCTGAAAGAAGTTTCTGCAGAAGCCATTATGTATCAACAATCAGTGGAAGTCTGTAACAAAGCTAGGCTGGCTTCCATTACTGCGCACTTCTTCATGGCAGAAATGTAGAAAGTTCACTCAATGGGCCCAGTCTCTGATCCACAATGAACAGAGGAAGCTGAGGAAAAGCAAAGGCCGAGTCATGATCAATCCGTCCTTTCATTCCCAAGATACCCATCCAGCCCCAGCTCCCCCTTCCTCCATTCACTGACCAGAACCGGGCCAATCCCGCCTCAGCAGAGACGGAGGTCAGCCATGCAAGTAACAAGAGCCGCCGCGTCCGTGACAACAAGCCACCGAGGGAAACAGCAGCTTAAACAAGCTTTGTTCCATCCTGACAGCTATCTTTTCTACCATCAGCTTTATCAATGGGGATGTGAAGTCACGGCGGTAATTATGCACCCGTCACATCTGATTCACATATGTGTCTTGATGTCAGGGGGGAGAACAAAAGCCCCGGTGTCAAACACACCACACGCTCAGCCCTGGGTGATAACCAGTCAGTGCTGCTTTTTGTCCTTTACAATAAGCAGGATTGCTGCTGAATGGACAGCTGGAGGGGAAGGACAAAGCCACCCACTCTACTCCCCAGTCTATAACTTTGGTTCAGTTGGCTTCAAGTGCTATAAACGTGACATTCGAACACCACAAGCTACAATAACTGTTAATTATTCATTTAAAACTTTCAGGCGAGTGGCAAAACTGACCAAAGTCTAATCACCAATGACACAAAGCATGGCAGAACACTGGAGATGTTGGAGCTTGGTTATTCAGAAGGACCTTTTGTTAGTGCCTTCTTCGAAACAATTTATTAAAACCCAGTTGCTGCTTTATAATACTGATAACCTTGCACAAATCTGGACTGACGCTTGCTGGATTTGAAGGATCTAAAACAAGATGCAGCTGTTAACGAGATAATCCATTAAGGTTAATGATTAAGAAACGATTTCCTAGCAATAAGTCTCAAACAGGGGGCCATGCTTCACTGCTTTACAGTATTTGACCTTTTTATGAACAAGTTCCAGCTTTGTTTTTGTATTTCTATGGACAACTTCTGCTTGTCTGGAGCAAAATGTTCAGAGAGGGCTTTCCAGATTAAATCTTAACACAACAGTGTTTAAAAGGCATAAAGAAAGACACACGAAGATAGACAAAGCTCTCATTAAATCACAGTACCCTGATTTAAAGAAGCACTCAGAGTAGGTCACTGAACGACAAAATATCACAAAATATTTGGATTTTGATGCATCACCAACATCAGAGAGATTTTTAGAAACTTTTTCAGGGAATCGGTGCCTTGGCGGTAAAAACGAAACTTCCTCTAAACTGTTCAACCGAGAATGAAGTAACTGCAGCATAAAATACAAGCAACGGAATTTGTTTAACTTGTTCCATATAATGTTGGATGTTCTTGTGAGTTTCTCATCACCTAATAACCCCGGGTAAAAATGCAATGGCTTCTGGGAAGTTTAAAACGGAAAATATGCAAAATTATCAAAGAGAAAGGCAGCATTTTTTTTCTACTGCTGCTGTGTTGCTTAATGCACCAAACAGCCGGAGGAAACTCCAGTCACTTTTGAACTTTTTGCGGCATCTCATTCAAAGGACCATGCCCAAATGATTTATTTTGTTCAAATTTTTAGAGGCTTTTTTGTTTTACTTCAACTTCAGAAGCTGATATATGTTTCCTTAGTATTTGGTAGAATTGCCTTTTAAATTGTATGACTTGTCAGATGTTTTGGACATTTTTCCACAAACTTCGAAGAATAGTTTTCTGTAATTTTGGCCCATTCCCCCTGACAGAACTGGTGAGGCTGAGTCAGGTTTGTAGGCTGCCTGGCTCACACCGAGGTCAGTGATGTTCACTTCCTACCATTGACTTTGTCTGAGGTATGCTTAGTTTCATCTTTATCCACCTGGAAGAACCATTTGTGACCACGTTTTAACTTCTGGGATGATTTGTTGAAATCTTACTTTGACATTTCCACAAAATGTTCTTCCCTCATGATGCCAACTATCTTTTCAAGCGCATCGGTTCCTCCTACAGCAAAACACCCACACAACACGATGCTCTAGTTTAAACACACATTTCATACCATGACATTGATCTCTGGGACACGGGTCTCATCTCCAACCTGAAAGGTATGATGGCCAGACATTCCTAAGGTGTTTATACTGGTGTATAATAGCTTGACCAAATGAACGTGGCGCCCAATGGTTAATGGTGTGTTTGAGGTGTTATTCTAAAATACATCCACAGGTTCCCAGTGTTCTGCCATCCCCCTATTTAGGTCAAATGTTGTGAATTAACCCACCAGAATCTTAGAAAGCCATGGCAACATAAGCTGGTAAGTAACCTTGATGTGTCTGAATTTGATAAATGTAATGAACAATTCTCTCTTTTATTATTCTTTCATTTAGCAAATAGAAATTATTTAGTTAATCCCTAAAACAGAGAACATTTAGTCTGGTTTAATGTCAGACAGCGAGGATAAAAGGTTATCTGTCTTTTTATATAGTGTATGTAAACATCTGGCCTCAACTACATATAAAACTTTTGCGATGTAATAAAAACACATGGTGGCTGTCAAAACATTACATTTGATTATCACAGAAGTGATGAAGCAAAACAACAAACGTTTTAGCAGAAAATGATCAAGTTTCTATGTTACAGTCTTCTGATAATCAAGCTCACATCGAGGCCTGAAATAAGCAATGAACATGTCAAGAACACACTGAAATCTATGGACAGAATACTCCCTTACTGTGGCACATAGAAAAAATGTTAACTTTCCCATTATTTTGATGACTTCAAGGACGTTTCATGAGGAACCCTGGGATGGGCGGTGGGTCCTGGGATATTCGTTTTTAACCTGAGACCTGCAATGCAAACTTTAACATACCCCCTGGCTTTGTTTTTTAAGAATTAGATGACTTGTGTCCTGTTATTGATGACTTATGCACAGTAACTTCCTGTTCCCTGACTTGCACAATGTGGCTGTCGGTGAAATGTCTGACTTAAGCTTAAAAACAAAAAGAATTTCCCAATAAAGATGACGTTTTAAAATCGCATCCTCCTTGCTTCATTCTTGGCGTGATCCTGTCAGGAGTTAAGCTTCCAAGCCTGTTCCTACATTAGTGTCTATTTGTGTGGCGATAAAATCCAACGCCAGGGCGCAGTGGGGAGTGATTATTAATCCTTATAGAACAAAAGCTGTGCAAATCTTGGGGTTGTGGCAGCAGAAAAGGAAGCAGCCTGGGGGTGGGGACCACCACGACTTCCGAATTCCTGGAGCCCCGTGAATCCAACTTCAAGGCAGGGGAGGAGCGCTCCGGCTGGGGGCTGCTGGGAATGAGGTGTACCTAAAGTTGTCCTGAACGTGATCGCTTATATGAGCGGGCTGTTGTGTTTAAACGCTAAACCCCCCTCCCTGGCTATCAGGGAGCGAGTCATCATCATCATCATCGTCATCATCAACGGGAACACGAACATATTTCTGATTGCGTGTCTGCTTTGAGGAGTAACGTGAGCTCGTAAATTTCTAAACTAAAGCCCGACGGCGTCCTGAGTTAAACCCGACCGTTACCGTCAATTAAATAAAAAAAAAAAAAAAACAACACGTCCCTGCTCATTCAGAGTCATGTTAAAAGGGCTCGGCAGAGAGAGAGAGATACATCCGGGGAAACTTTCAAGACAAACACTCGCTCTCTGGTTCTCTCCTAAACCAGTAAATATGGTAAAAACCAGAACCCATCGTCTTACCCCAGTACCACCAACTCCCCGTACTTCACCGGGTCTTTGGACGGGGCGCAGTGCTCCTCTTGGCTTGACGAAAACATGAGGCTTCACTGTGTTAGCTACACAGCAATAACAGTGGCTCACAAATCAACAGAAACACCAAGTCCCCTCTCTACATTTTACGAGTCCTACTGCGTGTATCCGTGTCAGAATAAATCCTGTTCTTTTATTTAAAAATAACAATAAAAAAATAAAATAAAAATAAAAACAAACTGGTCTCTAACTTCCTCAGCTAACCGCGGCAGAGCGTAACTTACTTGGTGGTTGAATCCGCTCTACAGCAAATACAAAGCAACGAGGAGCAGGGCCGGACTGTACCATTCACTGCTTTACTTTCCGCAGGGGGGAAATCCGCACCAGCTCTGCCTTTTCCGACGGCAAATCTCCTCACAACTGGCTGTGACTTGTTATTTTAAGGTAAAAAAAATAAATAAATCCGTATCTATTGATATTTACTCCTTAATTCAATATTGTGAGGGTTAAGTGAACTAAGCGTGAGTTTAGTTTTCCATTTTAACCACCGTGTAATATTCATGGGTGGCACCATCTGTTATGTAAACAAAGACTACAATCTGGGAATTCTTAAAGGGGCACCATGAAAAAATTACTTGTTTTAATTCCTTTTCAGTATTTCTTCTGTAATGCGACGGAATGTCAGGTGATTTTTACCTCATAATTCAGATGAGGTAATACTTTTATAGTACTTGTGATAACAGTGAGATAGGTACTTAAAAGTTATCAGATACTGCAATGATGTGAGGTCATTTTAATTATGAGACAGCTTAGTCGTATTTATGAGTTTCTATGTTACAATTATGAAATGGTAAGAATTATGACAGTAATTCTGAGATATTACAGATAATATTTAAGAATTATGGCAAAGCTACTTTTAAATCATAGGAAACAATGTGAATTACATATTAGTATAGAATCTCAAAATTAGCTTTTTCTCATGATTTCTTTAAAATTATGAAAAAACCTTAATTATGAGACAGCATCTCATAATTTAATTTATAAAATAAACGACAGTAATTCCTTGGAAAGAAAACCTTTTAACCACAAGGATAATTTGGAATGTATGTACCTGACTTGGAATCTGATTTTTTTACTAAAAAGTACCTTTAGACAACATTTGTTGTGAATCAGTGCTATGAGATGGTATCGCATTTCTGACCACACTGTATATAGTAATGATATACTTTGTTATAATTATCAAATGCCATCTTCGAATTATGATACAGCTGCTTTTATTATGAGATACGAAAATGATGAGATACTTATGATGTAGTGTCTCATAAATATGATTTACCCATCTCATGATAGCCAAGTCATTACATTTCATAATACAGATCACAGAATATGAGATAGTACTTTTCAGATAGATAATACTCCATAATAATGAACTAACTAATGAAGGAGTTATTGTTATGTCTTCAAATTTAGATCACAATTATAGGATAGTAATAATGAGATGAACATGAGATACTAACGCGTGACTATGAAATACAATTACATGATTGATCAACTATAGCTACTTTAAATCATGGGATCATATATCATTATCATAAGATACTACCTCAGAATTTGGATTTAGCTGTCCCACAATTATGAGATACTATCTTATCATTGCAACATAATATGAGATATTATCTTGTAATGAGATAACTACGCCAAAGTAATGCAACAGTATCTCATAATTAAGCAAAAGCTAAGTCATAATGATGACATGGTATCTTAGAATTGTGACTTAACTATTTTAATTATAAGATGCAGAGTAATTTTTCATCCAAGCAGCACAAATAGGCTTTCATATTTAACAAAGGTGCTTACCCATATTTACTAATAATAATTATTTACTTATTTATATTATTTCAAATGCACAACACAAGATTAATCATGCAGTTGTAGAAAAATATCTTAAATACTAGTCACGTTTATTCATATGAACATAGACATAATGATGAGGGGACGGTAGTGGTGGGAAACACATGGTGAAGATTATCCCACCGGTTTGTTTCCGAGGGGAGTGAAAAGATGGCGAAATCAGATTTCCTCATTTTGTTGCCGATTCCTCTGAGCTCTTTAAAAGCTTTTTTTTAAATCAGGGCTTTTTGCAGATTTGCTAAAACATGTGACTGATTGTGCAAGAGGCCCATGGTAAGTAGACAAGCAGCTGAGGTCCACAGCTCAGGTGTGAGGATCTGTTGACAACTATTACTTCTGAATGTTACAAATTAGGCAAGAGTGTAATTGTTTGGGTAACACATAGAGAAAGGTTGTTAAATCCTTGGTGTAAATCTCTGGGGTTCAGTTCCCTGACCTCTGAACCTTGGCTACATGTCTTATACCCATCTCTCTTTCTGATTGCTGAGAGTCATGGCAACTAGTGCCACAAAATCCAAAAGAACTCTCATTTAAAGTTTGCCACAAGCCACAGCAGACATATGGAAGACTGTGCTCTGATAAGAAGAGAACAAAAATATACTTTTTGACCTAAAATGGAAAAAACCGATGTGTGGGGGAAAATTAACATCACCCTAAACACACAATCTCTATGATGGAACATAGTGTTGGCAACATCTTGCTCTGGGGAGGCTGTAATTCAGAAAGGACAGGGAAGCTGATCCAAATGGATGGGAAGAGGACAATCCTGGGAAAAAAAAGCCTTTTTGAGACTTGAGGCAATGGTGGATGTTCAAATCCCAACAGGAGAACAACCCTAAACGTGCACCCAGAGCTACAGTGGAATGTTTTAGTTTAAAACATGAGTAAGTTTGACTGGTCCAAAGTCCACACCAAAATTAAAAGAAGACTTTGTGGCAAGACTTGAAAATGTATGTTCACAGATGATCTCCATCCACTCTGACTGACTTTGAGCTATTTTGCACAGGAGAATGGGTAAAAACTTCAGGTTCTCGATGTGCGAAGCTAGTTAAGACACACCCCAAAAGACCTGCAGCCAAAGTTGCAGAGAAATGGGGTTGTGCAATGTGGTTTATGGATGTAACGTGACAAGATGTAGAAAAAGTTTAAGGGGCTTGAATATTTTTGAGACTTGCTGTGACACCAATACAGATCTGCGTGTTTTATTTTATTTTCCTATAACTTCCAATGACTGGTTTGCTGGCTGCAAGCCTACAGATACAGGTTTATTTCTCTCATATAATTTGTTTATCATATCATTTGAGAAGATGAAGCGCATTCAAATAACCGAGCAGCCATTCACGTTGCTTAGCTGACTATTCAGAGATGAACTCAATAATAATTCGCTGAAACTGCACCTTATATGAGACAGACCTCACATGTCCAGTTGTTCCCATGTCTTTCTGGTGAATGTGCCTCTTTTCTCTGGTGGTCTCATCAACACTTTACAGCCTCAGTCATGTTTTCACAAGAACCTCCATGACTGACGATGCTCACCCAATGCCTGGGGCCCCTTCAGTGCCCGCCAACCCCTGCCTTTCTAATTATGGCCCTCTGTTTGAACTGGTGTTCAGTTTCAAAGTGCAATAACACTTGACGTATAAACAAAAAGGTAGCGAGGGGGTCACTGGGGTCCATGAAGGTATTTGCACCCCCACTCTTATGCACTACTGTAAATAGAGCATTTAAGAAAAATAACTGAAATATCTGACATTTTGCAGTTTTTCTTGACAGTTACCAGAACAGATGTCTTTATGTCAGCTTGTTCTTCACAAACATGAAGCTGAGTTAGGCCTATAACTAAAGGGCTCTGGGCAACCCCCCAAAGGAGTGGGTATAATGAATGTTTACCTCTTTTGTGTGCCACTGCCTCTTTCCGCTGTGCTTTCATTCACTGGGCATTGTCTTTGTAAAAGAGCACTGCAGGTTTTGTTTCTACCTCTGTTTGACTCACATAAACACAGAGAAGATTTGGGGGTGGGGGTGGATCAAAGGCTCTCCGGCACATACCACACTGATGGAGAGCAGATGCAGGGAGTGGGCTGCTTTGCTGAAGCTGCGCTGGCGTAGTCTGAGAATAAATCTAAGTTTGGGAGGAGGAGCCCAATGTTACCAGGCAAGTAGCATGCAAAGCTGAATTGCACAATAGAGAGATTGTGAGCAATGACAACAACAGACTGGTAAAGTCTCTGTTAACAACTCAACTATTCTTACTGAGGCGTAGCTGATAGGGGGAAATCTCCAGCAGATTCATCGTGTGATTGTCCCACATTTTGAAGCATTTTTTATTCTACAAAAAATGGCGAATGTCTTTTTGTAAGAATGCAATGCTTTAATGTTCCCCCTTTATCAGCTAAATCACATTTTTCAGGAAAAGCCCTTTAAATTAACTTTGGGCTACACTTAGAGTAATCTACCTCAAAGCAAGGTTCCAGCGACCTGCATCTCCAGCTAGTGAAAGGCATTTTCTCAGTGCTGCTGTTAGGCGCTGTGTCGCGAGGTTTCAATCAAAGCATAGGCCAGATCTCCAATCAGCTGACTGTAGCATGACAGTGTGGGGGAATGTGAGGAATGTGCTGATTCTATGTTGCTCGTGTTCTTGACCTGACATGCCCCACCCACCCAAACACCCACCTTCTCTCCCAGTCAGCACAACAGTCTTGTTGTCTAGAAGGCCTTTTTAACATGCAAGACAGCAACAGCTTTTCGTGCAGAAAAAGCCAGCATCAATTCCTCAAATGGAACTTGTATTTTAGCTTTGAGTAAAGTATACATCTGTCCATCACTATTGTGTGAATGCACAATACTAGATTAAAATAAAATCAAAATTACTTTTTCTAGCTATTTGTTTTCCATCTTGCATTGGATTTTTTGGGGTATCAAAGTAAAGAGGACTGAACATGTACAGTGCAGTAAAAAAGCATTTGACCATTTAGATTCCTTGTTTTTGGTGTTGTTACTTTTCAGTATTTCAGATCAAATACATTTTAATATTAAAGACAACCCAAATAAATAAAAAAAATCAGTTTTTTATAGGAATTAACTGAATAACAAAAACCTGTAGAATAAAACAAATATTACTAATATCTGTCTGACTACATGAAGTAGGCTAGAAGATCTGAAAAATCAACTCATCATGCCCTGGTCAAAGGTCATTGACACAAAATACCTCAATAATCAATCAACAATATCTAAAGAGCTGCAGGCCTCACTTGACTCAGTTAAGGTCAGCGATCATAATTGCATTTCTCAAAAAATATCTCATCCACACTACTTTTTATTTATTTTTATATTCTGTGGAATGATGAGACTTAACTGGAACTCTTTGGAAGGCTTTCCTCCCCATTGGATCTGGCATAAAACTAACAGCATTTCAGAATTAATAAAAAAGAAAATCATACCAACAATAAAATGTGGTGGTAGTTTGACGATTTTCACTGTTTTATGACCTGGGTGACCTATTGTAATTTATGGCCCCATAAACTTTCCTCTAATAGAAAATCCTAATGGCAAATGTCTGGCAATCAGTTTGTGACCTTAATCTCAAGCGCACCTGGGCTATGCAGCAAGACAGTGATCCAAAGCACACTTGCAAGTCTATCTTTGACTGGCCAAAAAAGAGCAGCCTGGACTTAAATACAATTGAGATGCTGTGACATTGCCTTACACAGGCCACCAAGCTCAAAAACCCTCTAATGTGGTTGAATGAAAACAATTCTGTAAAGAAGAGTCATTCTAAATGCCTGATACAAGTTGTTGCAGCCAAAGCCAGTTATTAGGTTTTGCCCGGTTGGGCTTTGAAAACCATATATCCATTTCACAATTGCACATTAATTTAAGTTTATCCACCACATATAATCCAACATGAGACATTTAAGAGTTTGTTACATGGCAAAATGTGAAAAGGTTTAAAGGGCATGAATAGCTCTGCATGTTAGAGCCACCGCCGTGTAACCACATGTTTGTTGATGTGAATGATGACACCAGATATGCAGAAGTCAGTGGGACAGGGCTTTAAAGCTGCTCTCGCTAGAGGATCAGATTCATCAGATTATTTTGATTTCCCATACTTTCCACCTTCAGAGAAAAAAACAAAGCCTAAATAAAGAGTCTCTAAATAGGTTGCAATCACCGTTAACTAATCAGATCCCAGTGTTTCATTGATTTCAGAATGTCAAGGCTCTTAATTTGACCTAGAATAACAACTCTGCAGGCAAAAACAGTTTGTGTTTTCCAAACTACATTTACTTGCCAGCTAAAAGTACATGAAGAGAAACTATGGATATTAATAGTGCACATTCAGGTTTTTCCAGCCTGTTAAAAGTATGAAAATCATCATCCAAGGTAATGTGTTGCCACCTTGTGGCCAACACAAAGACTGCTGTGAAAAAAAAAGGACAGATTTATTAAGCATCCCTTTTATTAACATCACCCATTACAAAAGAACAAAATCTTCAGTGTTAATGGACTTAGCCACAATATAGTAAATGTTGATTACGCACAATATGAGACACTCATTTCTAAAGTGGTTGCAGTAGGATTAAAAACCTTTAAGTGTGTCTGGTCTTGTACCCCAGACTCCCTTCTCTGTGGAGCTGCAATAAAAGGCTGGACAAAAATTTGTCTTTATGGTTACAGTCACATAGTGTCCCATCTCACATGCTGAGAGCTCTTTTGACTCCCCTCTTTACCCATGAAGCATTGAGCCAAAGTATGAATGGAGCAATCGTGGTGGTTTTCTGGTCAGTGAGCAAATCAACAGAACAGTGTATTTCAGCAGGTCCTAAGTGATACATTTAAACAATACATATTTTTAAGTTAAAAAAAAAAAAAAAAAAAAACAGAAAACCCCAAAGTTTGCTTTGTTAAGTTTGGACATTTTATCTGTGCCCTTCTGAAAGATAACACAAAACTACTGTAGTTTTCAAAAGTATTTCACTGGAAATTATACAGGTGGATTTATAACAGAGGAATGGTTGCCATACAGTTTAAATAATGCCGGGGTCATTTTTAAAGTTTAGAGTAAAAAAAAAAAAAAAACAACAACAACAAAGAAATCAATTGGTGAAGCTGCAGAAGAGGAGGAATGTGGCTGGAGTGGAGTACTCAAGTTGGGGTACCGTGCCTGGAGTGTTGGGAATAAAACAGAACCTCTGCCTGCTCCTGTGTAGACAGTATGGGTGGTCTACAAGCCCCAGTCTGAGCCAGACAGAGGCAGTCTACAGTACCGGTGAAGTGGACAGGGTTGGGAGGGAAGAGGTGAGGAGGAGTGACTGTATGATGCTGTGCGGTAGAGAGAAGGTTGAAGTTAACGGGTTGCCTCTGTGTTGCAGTTCAAGTGTCTGCGTGGTGCTGTCATCTCATTATACTTTCTGTTGATCTTTGTCTGTCTCCTGAAAGAAAAGCACAAACTGATTCAGGCTGAGCACTTAAAATACTGTTAAAAGCTGACAAAACAGTTGCATGATGTATAGCAACCAACACCTTTTAAATCGGACTTTTCATTTACAAAGACGCCTGACTGGATATTAATGGCTAAACACTTAGTTCAGCCATAAGAGCAACTCTCTCAAAACTATGAGCCAGTTTCTGAAAATGGTTTTTATGACAACAGCACTCGATAAATGGAGTCTGACAACCCAGCCGCAAATTTGGTAATTTTTCTCTCACATTCAACTTGTTGCTATAGTTACATTAAAATCTGCTTCTGATTGGCTGCTACAGTCTCTTCCCAGGTGGGCTGGGAAGAGACTTCAGGAGGAAGGAAGGCTTGTTTGAACCCAAACCCAGACTCTCAAGAGTATAACATTTGCACATCAAAGAAGTCAGACCGGGCCCGGTCCGGATCAACTTTTGCAGACTGCGGTTGCTTTAAATGTCTGTTTGCATTCGACGTTAGGATAACGTCTCTAGCTTTGATTGAAGCCGTTTGTCAAGTGCTGGACGTGTGTTTAAGCCTTCAGCAATTTTCCCCAAGTGTGTCAACTGGTTCTGAATCCAGAGTGAGGAGCCTCCAGACATCCAGATGAAGATAAAGAATTCATCATTCAGATAGATTTCTTTAATAGGGTTTATTTTATGTTTATTAAAGCCTCAGATGCAGTGGAACATTTTGCCAGAAAGATAACTTACCCCCCGTTGTCCCTTAGCCAGTTGCTGGCTGACCATGCTGAGCAGCTGCTGCATTTCTCTCACTGTTTGATTCAATCCTGCAGTCATTTTCTCCTTCTTGTCAATCTCCTCCTGTCAGACATATGTGAGCTGGTTTAAAACAGATGCTGGGCCACTGGATGCTACCACTACTAATTAGTCTTATAAACCCTTACTCGCTGTGATGACAGGCTGCTGTTCTCTATCAGGTCATCAGTGTTTTCTGTTAGTTTTGAGAGTTCACCCTGGATCAGATCAAGAGACTGCTGGGCCTGAGTGAGCAATAAGAAGAATAATCCTCATTTTTATTAGCATTAGAAGCTGTGGATTAACCTGTATGAGCAGAAACATGAAATAAAAAGTTAAGAGTCATTACCTTGTACAGGTCACCAGCTACTCTTTGCCTCTCGTTCTCCTCATCCTGCAGCTTGGACACCGTCTCTGTAAGCTGTTTTTTCAACTGAAAAAAGAACAGGTATTAAGCTCGTTTTGGGAAAGACGCTCGACTTGACAGTTGTCCAGCAGACGGTGATTGACACACTCCACAAGGAGGAGAAGCCACCAAAGGTCATTGCTAAAGAAGCTGGCTGTTCACGGAGTGTTGCATCAAAGAATATTAATGGGAAGTTGAGTGGAAGGAGAAACTGAAAAATCCACAGTACAAAAAAAAAATGCACAAAAACATTGATAAGTTAATTCAAGAGTTTGTGGGAGATTCTACACTTCAGCCGGAGTCGGTGCTTCAACGCCCACCACACACAGATGTATTCAGGACATGAACTAGAACTGTCAGATTCCTTGTGTTAAGCAACTCCTGGCTCAGACATCTAAAAAGTGTCTTACAGGGGCTGAGGAGTAAAACACTGTTGCTACATAAGTGGCAGAGAGTCCTCTTTACAGATTTAGGTAAGGTTTGCATTTTATTTGGAAATCAAAAGTCTGGAGGAGGAGTGGAGAGGCAGATAATCCAAGTAGCCTCAAGTCCAGTGTGAAGGTTGCACAGTTAAAGGTGATTTGAGAAGCCATGTCATCTGCTGGCGTTGGTCCACTATGTTTTATAACGTCTAAAGTCAGCGCGGCAGTCTACGAAGCAATCTTAGAGCACTTCATGCACCTGCCAACACAGCCAAAAGGTACAAACCCCTGCTTTAAAGACCGTGGTATCACTGCGCTTGGTTGGTTAGTAATTTAACTTGACCTGAACTCTGTAGAGTTATCTTTGAACGGCTGGTTAAAAATGATTTTTTATTTGGGTGATAGTAGAATTTTCCTGAAATATTGGATTTTGGCTTTTCATTGGCTGTTAGCCATAATCGTCCAAATTCACAGAAATCTATTGCTGTGTGTAACGAACCTATATAGTTTACAGGTTTTATTTGTTAAACTAAAGGTTTTTAACTTATTTTGTATTTATTAAAGCGCATCTATTTGCAAAATATCAAAAGTCATTGCTTATGATAAAATGTCCAGGATGTGATCTTTTAATAAGGCAGCGTTCAAACACAGAACACCACTGGAATGACCAGGTACCAGAGGGATGATGTGTAACCATCCAAAAAGTCCAGTTTGAGTCTCGCACACTGACCAGACAATTTAACGTTACACAAAAACGTTTAGTAAAACATTTTTCTGCAAGTCAGGAAAGGTCTCTGCTGAAGTAATGTTTTCCTTGGTCTTCAATGCTAAACATCATGATTGTTGAGTAGTTTTGTTTGTTCTTTGGTTGCAAAAACCTTGCAACGGGGTCAACATTTCAGTGGTCGGTTGTGAAATTTCAACCGTTGTCAAGAAGTAGGTCACGTTCGATAGTCTGAACACAGACATAGTTCAAAACACATGGTTGACTTAACTAATATCACCATTGAAACATCACCAGCACCATTTAAGCCAGACAAAGACAGAAACAAAACAGACAGAACTGTTTGAAGATTGAAGCTGTAGTCAATTACTGCAGATAAAATGAGAACCTTTTTAGGAATCTGCAGAGAAAGTTTAGTAGTGTGAAAAAGACAGCAGCAGAATACAGACGTGGAAAAGGAAAAGTTAGTATCAGCAGGTAAACAGGAGGATCATCATTCAAGATCTTATTTCTTTAGTTTTTGTAGTTTTACTAGTCCTTAAACTTTTTCAGATTCTGTCATGTGACAACCACCAGTCTGGACTTTGACTGGGCCATTCTAACATGAACCTACTTTGACCAAAACCAATCCACTGTAGCTCTGACTGTATGTTCATGCTGGAAGCTGCTGAACCTCTCCCCCAGTTGCAGGGTTTTAGCAGCCTCTAGCTGGTTTTATTCCAGGACTGCCCTTTATTGGCTCTGTTGATCTTCCCATCATCTCTAGACCTGTTTCCCTCTCCTAAATGAAGAAAAGCGTCCCCACAGCATGATGCTGCCATGTTTCCATGTGAGGTGTTCAAAACTTGAAATATTAAATATAATAATATTTTATAACTACTGTTTTAACCTTCTCCACAGCTTTATCCCTTGCATACTGCTTTGTTAATTGGTCTTCATGACGCATTTTTGTTCACTAATGTTCTTTAAAAAGACTCAGTCTTTCACAGAACAGCTGGATTTATACCGTTTATAGAAAAGAGAACCTAAAATAATCTACTGAGATGATTTATGAATTTGTGCTGGTTTAGCACATTAAACCCCCACAAAATACACCGACTTCGGAGTTGTAACATGACAAAAAATAAAGTTCAAAGAATAAAAGAACTTAGTAAAGCACAGTATGTTACAGGCTCCAACTTGTATGTAGAAGTTGTGAATGATGACCCACAGTTATGCAGCAGACAGAGAAACCCTGTCCCGTAGCAGTCAGTGGGATAGGCTAGACAGAGGATCATCCATGCTTACCAAAGCCAGCTCCTCATTCTGTCTGTAAGCCTCTGTATATGAGCCATCAAGTCTGGTCTGCAATTTAGTCAACAGGTCTTTGAGCTGGAATTAAGTTCGACATGTTGTTGTTTAATGGTGGTCTGCGGGAGCGGATCTGGGACAGCAAAACTAACAGTCTATGCAGTGAAACTGGATGATTGAGGAATAAAGCATCTCTGGCCAAGCCACAAAACCCTTTGAATGATCGGAGGCAAGTTAAACACAATTAACGAGGACCTGGAGGAACTTTTAGTTCAGTTTTTGCTCACCTCTCTCACTTCTGTCACATACGTAGCGCTCTCGTTCTCTGCCTTCTCCAGCTCTGACTCCAGGTGCTGCTTCTCTCTTCTCAGCTACAGAGCACAAGAGAATTATAGAACAATTAAAAATGACAGTGCTCAGAATGTCTGAAAGTTTAGACAGAAGAAGTGGCTTGAAGTGGACAGAGATTATCCAGCTCTGCTCGGTAAACTAGACCCGATTCCATCACCAGAACAGTCAAAACAAAGGTGGATTGGTAACGTAAGCATAGCTACAATACAACCGTTTTTAAACACACATGCATTTGAGTGACATCCCATTCTGAATCTACAGGGTTTAACAGGATGTTGGTCCACCCTTTGCTGCAATAACAGCTTCAATTCTTCTGGGAAGGCTTTCAAAAAAGTTTAGGAGTGCGTTTATGGGAATTTTTGTCCATTTTTCCAGAAGAGCATTTGTGAGGTCGGGCACTGATGTTGGACAAGATGGTCCGACTTGCCGTCTCAACTTTAATTCTTCCCAAAGGGGTTCTATCACATTAAAGGTCAGAACTTTGTGTAAGCCAGTCAAATTCTTCCAAAACACACTTGATCATTCCTGTGTATGGTCCAGAATCTACTCACTATGTGCCTTAGCCAATCCTGGTACCAACACTGGAATTCATTGAGGTCCTTAGAGTGACCCATTCTTTCACAAATGTTTGCAGAAGCAGTCTACAAGCCCAAGTGCTGGACCGTGGACAGCAGTATCTATGGAAGTGATTGAAACACCAGAATCCAATGACTTGGGACAGGTAAGTGAATACTTTTAGCAATAGGTTTGTGTTGGTGTTTATACTTTATTTTGTTCTCCAGTTTTTGGATAAAAGAAGAGAAAGAGTAAAGGAACCACACCTGTGATGTAATCGAACAAACAAAGTTGTTGCTTTCTGAGCCTGAATACAAACCTCTCTAACATCCTCCTGCGACTGATCCAGCTTAACTTTCCAGCGAGACTCCTCCTTCTCAACACTGCTTTGCAGGCGCTGCAGGATGCCCTCCTGTGGGCACAGCAGGAATAAGATCTCAGTTGGGAAAATAGTTCCCCATAACTTCAAGACTGACTTAAAGAAATATCTTACAGTCTCTGCCAAAACCTTCTTGTACGTCTGACAGTCCTTTTGTAGAATCCTTTGGCTTTCCTCCGCTTCTCTCAGTTTCTCAGTCAATTCCTGCAGGAAGGACATTTATTAATACATTCAGAATATAAAGAACTGCTGGCTAACTTCATTTTTCTACTTTTAACTTTACCTCAGTCTCCTGTGATGCTTTGCCAGACTGTGCAACCAAGCTTTCAGCCACTAAACTCTCAAATCTCTGTAGCCACTCCTGATGGTTCTGGTAACAAGTCAAACAAGTTAAAAGATTTTGGTTTCTGCAACAAAATGGGCCTGAAGGCTCAATCCAGTGTTTCTGATACCTGTTCAGAGGGCAGAGGCACGTGGGGCAGAAGTCTGTGCAGAACATCTCGACACTCAGCCTGATTCTCTGCCAGTGCTGCCTGGCTGTCCTAGAAAGCAAAAAGAACAAAAACAGACAAAAAGATGTTTGACAACTCTGATTCAAACCAGATAATGCAACGACAGGATCCAGTGGATATACAAGCTGATAAAACCACAAACCCCTGCTCTCATCCCCATTTAAACCAATCATTTAATTTATTCTGTAAACTAACATCAGGAAGGATTTAACTAGAATCAACTGATGTTATAATATGAATATATAAATATATACACTGCTCAAAAAATATATAGGGAACACTTAAACAACATAATATAACTCCAAGTAAATCAAACTTCTGTGAAATCAAACTGTCCACTTAGGAAGCAACACTGATTGACAATCAATTTCACAGCTGTTGTGCAAATGGAATAGACAACAGGGTGAAATCTTTGGTGATTAGCAAGAAGGTTTGCTGTGTCTGTCAGCGTAGTGTCCAAAACCTGGAGGCGCTACCAGGAGACAGGCCAGTACACCAGGAGACGTGGAGGAGGCCATAGGAGGGCAACAACCCAGCAGCAGGACCTCTACCTCCACCTTTGTGCAAGGAGGAAGAGGAGGAGCACTGACAGAGCCCTGCAAAATGACCTCCAGCAGGCCACAAATGTGCATGTGTCTGCACAAACGGTTAGAAACCGACTCTATGAGGATGGTATGAGGGCCCGACGTTCACAAATGGGGGTTGTGCTCACAGCCCAACACCATGTAGGACGCTTGGCATTTGCCAGAGAACACCAGGATTGGCAAATTCGCCACTTGCGCTCTGTGGTCTTCACAGATGAAAGCAGGTTCCCACTGAGCACATGTGACAGACGTGACAGAGTCTGGAGACACCGTGGAGAGTGATCTGCTGCCTGCAACATCTTTCAGCATGACCGGTTTGGCGGTGGGTCAGTAATGGTGTGTGGTGGCATTTCTTTGGAGGGCCGCATGATCCTCCATGTGCTCGCCAGAGGTAGCCTGACTGCCATTAGGTACTGAGATGAGATCCTCAGACACCTTGTGAGACCATATGCTGGTGCAGTTGGCCCTGGGTTCCTCCTAATGCAGGACAACGCTAGACCTCATGTGGCCGGAGTGTGTCAGCAGTTCCTGCAAGATGAAGACATTGAAGCTATGGACTGGCCCGCCCGTTCCCCAGACCTGAATCTGATTGAGCACATCTGGGACATCATGTCTCGCTCCATCCACCTACGTCACGTTGCACCACAGACTATTCAGGAGTTGGTGGATGCTTTAGTCCAGGTCTGGGAGGAGATCCCTCAGGAGACCATCCACCATCTCATCAGGAGCATGCCCAGGTATTGTAGGGAGGTCATACAGACACGTGGAGGCCACACACAATACTGAGCCTCATTTTGACTTGTTTTAAGGACGTTACATCAAAGTTGGATCAGCCTGTAGTGTATTTTTCCACTTAAATTTTGTGTGTGACTCCAAATCCAGGCCTCCATTGGTTAATACATTTGATTTCCATTGATGATTGTTGTCTGATTTTGTTGTCAGCACATTCAACTTTGTACAGAACAAAGTATTCAATGAGAATATTTCATTCATTCAGATCTAGGATGTGTTATTTCAGTGTTCCCTTTATTTTTTTTGAGCAGTGTATATTATCCCATTCCTGCCTCTATTTGTTGCAGAAACTACATGTGCACTTTTCAGCAGGCCAAAGGTTTTGAGACCACAGAAATCTTTCATGGAGGCAATCTACATTGAGTCTGGGTTGCAATGAAGAGTGATCAGAGGAAATGCAATTAATTGCAAAATTAATTGAATATTAACTTATTCACAAAAACCTAACTTGCACTGTGTTTTAGCTCTGCCACAAACTGACCAGCAGACATTCTGTGGCAGCGCAGCTAATATCAGGCATTCTACTATTACTGTCATTCTTCTTAGGTCAAACATAGTTGCTTCCAAGGAAACATGCTACTTATACAATCATCAAAGCCTTCATTGAATGAAGGTCAGCTGTTGTCCAGAAAATTTCAGGAGGTGCACCAAAGTCTAACAAGTAACTTTCCCTGAACCTGGATTCACATAAGAGACTCAGCTACCACCACTGCAGAGCTTTCTTAGGAATGGTAGCAGGAAGGTGTGAACGCTTCTGCATGCAAAGTGAGAGGGGGCTTTGGATGGTGGCCGGGTGTGAAGCAGGGCAGCAACAAGGCAACTTTTAATGATATAAACATCAAGGACAGACTGGAGTTTAGCATGAGGCACCAGATTCAGATTGCAGAGATTTTGGGTCAAGTTATTTTCCCTGGTGAAGCCACGTTCAGACAGTTTGGGAAAAGAAATGCTACCATGCGTGCCGTGTCATGCTAATAGTGAAGCATCCTGCAGCAGTTCGTGTGGGGTTGCCTGTCATCCAAGAGGGGTGGAATCGCTCACAATCTTGCTTAAAAACACTGAAAATGAATAGAGAATAGTACTAAACAGTTTCTCTAACGATCCAGGAGCATATTTATGATGAACAATGCTTTTTTTCAGGTTTATATGCAGCAAACTCCCCAAATCTTAGCCCCTGCTAGAACTTATTGACATTTTTCACCTTTGTAAAAAAGGTACATTTCTGTCAGGTCCTTTGTGGTCATATTTACACAGAAAAGTTGAACTTTAGATTTTGAGCATCTCATAAGCTTTGTGGTCCCACATCAGTAAATAAATGTTTCATTTCCTTTAAATGACCAAAGTACCGCGAAGCTTTTCAATAAAACAAAAAAGGAAACTTCTCACGTTGGAGCTCCTGAAATGAGCCGACGTCACTGAGGACTAAAAGAGGCACCGACAACCGGCACATGGAAAACAGTTAACAGTAACACTGTGAGCAGGTGGCTTTAAAAGCTGCAGAACTCAACAGAACAAGCACCATCTGAGAGTAGACGGCAGGAACCAAGAAAGTACCAGGATCAGACGCGAGAACGTGTTTTCTACTGTACTCAGGAGATAGAAAAGCAACAGCTGCATGCTGATGGATGGACGACCACTCTGACCTATTGTTGGAGGAGGATGGTAAAAATATACACACTTCAGCGCAACTGCAAGTAGAACCTGCTTTCTGGTTGCCAACTGATATGTAACTCGACAAAATGTAGGGAAATGTGGTTACACATCTAGCTGCACTTATTTGTCCTGATGGTGATCAAAGATGCAGAGCGTCGAGAAACAGAGCTGCAGCAAATGGATTAAACATTTGGAAAGATTAAACCGAATTAAATCAGAAGAAACTGCATTATAAAGAGTTATTTTGATTAGTTGGTGATGTTGGCAATATGGGGAAAAAACATGCCATGCATAATGACAAGACGACGGAAAAAAACATGAATCTTGATCTAATGACATCTATTAAATGACTAAGTCACTGCAAACTCATCCCGTCTTTTGGTTTAGCAAAGTTTTCAAACAGCCTTAAAATACGACATGCACGAGAGGATCAAATGATTTGACAGCTCCAAACAAAGCCAATTAAAAATCTGGAGGCCATGAAAAGAAGAGCAAGAGCAAAAGTAGGGTAAATGAGTATGCAGTGTTATCGAGGATGACTGTGCAAAAACAAAGGTTGCAATTATGGCAAAACACAGAATTTTTGGAGGGGAATGCATCAGATTGGATCTAGAGTGAAGCAGGACTGAGATGAGGTGTCGAACCTTGACAGCTTTGCTGAGTTTTCCTTGAAGCATGGACTCGGTGACTGACAGAGCCTCCATTGCACTCCAGTTTTTCTCCCGAAGCTCCTGTTTTACAAAGTCAGTTCCAGAAAGATACTACTTTCAGTTTAGCCTCACGGAAAAAAGCATTTAGTGACCCCTAAGTACAACCTGATCTGAAATGATTTCTCACATTACAAATTACTCCGTCTGTAAAGGCACAAAAGAAGACAAAATCCCAATCTTCCCAATAGCAGTCAATCTCTCTAGAAATCCAGTCTTGCATCACTTGTGGGTAAAAGCTAATCAAAATGTAAAATCATTGTTCTTATTCTAGAAAAACAGTTCAGTATTCATACCGATTGAACCGTTGCAACCACAAACCTCCATATATTTTACTGGGATTTTATGTCACAGATCGACACAGAAAGCCATTTAATTTTATTAAGATCCATCCATCTTTCCATCAACAGACCAGTTTCCCTGACCCTGCTGAAGAAAAGCATCTCCACAGCATGGTACAGCCACCTCCATGTTTCAGAGATGGTGTTTTAAGGGTGATGTGCAGCAATTGTTTCTCGACAACACAAAGCGTTTTGCATGTAGGCCGAATAGTAAAATGTTGGTCCCATCTAACCAGAGCACCTTCTTCCACATATTAGCTGTGTCCTCTACATGGCTTGTATCAAACGGCAAATAAGACTTCTTATGGCTTTTTTCTTGCCACTCTTCCAAAAAAGGCCAGACCTGATAGTCCTCCGGTTGACAGATTCTCCAACCTGCTTAACAGCTCCTCCAGGGTCATCTTGGCTTCTCTATTGGCTATTGCTCTCCTTAACAAGCCTCTCAGTCTGGGTGGGTGGTCAAATGATTAAATGAACAGTGCTCTACGACATGTTTAAAAGTTTTATAACCTAACCTTCCTTTAAACCTTCTCCCCAGCTGTCTTCCGGACCTGTGCGGAGTGGTAACTAGTCTTTATTATGCCGTTTGTTCACTAATGTTCTCCAATAAACCTCTAAGACTTTACAAAACAGCTGGATTTATTCTAAGATAAACTTGGACACAAGCTGACTTCTGCTGGGTTTTATTTAGAGGTGTCAGAATAAAAGGAAATCCAAATGCATCCCATACTTTTCAGATTTTTTTTGTTGTAAAAATAACTACGGTAAATAAATTAGAACACCATGTGTCATAAGTTTATGGTTGCAATGTGACAAAATGTGTAACGATTCAAGAGGTATGAAAACAGTACTTACTGGAGTTCTTACAGTAAAAATAATTTGCTTTAATAAAGTCAGGGTTTTATTCACAATCAAGTCTGCTGAATTTGGATCCAACAGTGAGCACAACACGAGTAGACTGGAAGCTTTCATTTGCAAAGCTCAGTTTAAGCATATAAGTGATACCGATACTGATGTGTCCAATTAATTTGGATCCAGCTACAAAAAAATTATTCTAGATGAACAGAATCAAAAAAGCAGACCAGCTGAGACTAAGAGGCAGTGGACAACCAGTTCTATGGATATATGCAGTGTTCATACCTGTGAAAGGGGAACGGTTTGTGGTAACATTCAGGGGACAGAGGAAAAAAGTTTAGTGGTCATGCATTATAAGTCATTGCTGCAGGAAACCTACATTGTTCTTTTTCCTGTGAAGCTCCAATGAGTCCCTCAGCTCAGCCAGCTCCCTCTGCAGACTGCACACCTGACTCTCCTTCTCAGACAACCTGACGAACAAAATAAGCACTCACTTTAAAACTGTTAGAAACTATTGACAGTATGCCAGTCTGTTTAGAAATGAGAAAAAGGATAAAGTGGCAAAGCTTCACTTACGCCTCAAGAAGCTTAGGGCTTGGTGCTGCAGAGCTGGATTGCTGTATTAGCAAAAGAGAAATTGGAACAAAATATGTGATGTTTTATTTTAAAGAGCCAACCATTTTTGGTTTATGAAACCCTTCCTCACCTGCTGCTGCATCTGCTCCACCTTCTCACCCAGTTCCTTTGTCTTTACCTCCAGCTCGGTCTGAAGCATCTGGATTTCCTGGTCCTTTGCTGCTAACCTTAAGTTCAGAATTTCCCATTACTGTCCAATTTGGGGGGAAAAAGAAGGTGGAAAAGTGGCAGTCATGGTGAAGAGTGAGGTAAACCTACTGAGCCTGAAGTTCTTGAAGCTCGGCACCAGAACTGGCCATCTCCTTTTGAGTTTGCTCTTGTCTTATCTGCTCCAACTCCAGCCGAACAGCAGACAACTGCTGCTCTAGAGTCTACAAGATAAAAAAAAAAATTGTTAAAACGAGCTAAAACAGCAATAATCTTAAATAAATGATTGTCGTAAATGCTCCATTAACTAGAATGGAAAGGCCCATACCTCAACCATCTTCTCTTTGGTGGAGATGCTGACTTGTGCTGCTTGTAAACTCTCCTCCATGGATTTCAGCTTCCCATCTTTCTCTTGGATCCTAAACATCAACAGTGACACAAAGCTTTGCTAATAAAAACTTTTAGAGGCCTCACAGTCTCCTAACATTGTCACAGCATACAAGTAAATACACACTTTTCCAACCCTAATATTTTAAAACAAAAACACAGTAATCTGTCAACTATTATGCTTTAAAAGATGGTTAAATACAAGCTCAGACTAGCCAAACTACGTTAGTAGGTATTTGTAGATGCTGCACAAGTGACTTTACGAGCTACAATATCAATTACTACTGACTAAAAAGAATCCTTTGTTTCCCACTAAATTTATATATTTATCTTTAAAACGTCTGTACACTGAGAGCAAAGAGGAACCGAAGTTAAAGTCCTTGTTGATTTGCACAAACTGGCCAAGAAAGCTGATTCTGATATATTTTTCATGATCTAGATCACGGAGGTCGCGTTCTTAAAACATGGCTGATCATCTGCTGATGTCTCGAGATATAATTACAAAAGGAGTGAGTGGCTGTGTGTGGGCTGGGCAAGAAAAGGTAACACTGAGCCAAGATCTTTGGGTTACACCTACACTTGGTACTTTGGACATGCTGATAATGATGTAAATGTTACTAGGCCAGATGTTAATAGGATTACCGCAAAAATCTGCTCCCGTCATATGATCAGAAAGGAACGTGTGGATTACCTGAGCTATTACGGGTCTTGGAAAAAATCAAGTCATATTACAAACCAGCAATGTTGGAATTAATTTGACTGATCTTACTTGAATTTGAGTTCTTCCACTTTCAACTCTGATGAAGCCTGTGATAAAAAAACAAACAATATAATAAATATGTAATAAAAAACAATATGGTAATAATTTTTTTAAAATAAACCGGACTTTACCTGTTCTGCTAGCTGTTTATTAAGGTCCTCAATCTCCTGTCCGAGTGCCTCCTTCTCTTCTCTTACAGTCTGCATTTTGGAGAAATAAAGTCACTGAACTTGTGCTTTTCAAAAAAAACGGACATTAAATGTTCAATAATTAAAAATATGTCTGAACTTTTGTAAAAGCTGGCAGATTACCTTCAGGTCCGCTTCCTTGTTGGCCACTTCAATCAGCCCCTTCTCCAACAGTCCTTCAACCATCTTAAAGTTCTCCTCCTTCTCTTGGACACTGGGGAGGAAGCAGGTTCTCACTACAGAACATTTGTTTCACAGACAAAGAAACCGGAATTTAAAATATGTTTTTCCCACACCCACCTCTTCTGGATCTGGTCCAAGGCCAGCTGGGAAGCTCTCTGAAAGGAAGAAAGTCAAAGCCAATAAGTCTGGGTGTGTCAAATAAGGAAAACCAATAATATATGGGGCTTTTAAATGTGTTAAAAAACAACACAAAGCTGACCTGATCAGCAATCTGTGCCTGGAGATTCTGAATCTCCGTCTTTAATGAGATGTTCTCATTGTGCAAAGCCTAAAAGACAAGTAACATTATACCTTTTCAAAATAGCTCTGTGGATCTACAGCACATTTCTGAAACACTCATTCCTTCAGCTTTTTCTAATTTTGTCCCTTTAAAACCATAACCTTCTACAATCATCTTTAACGGAATTACAGCTGTAATTTGTTGTCAAAATATCTCAATGCTCACCCAGACTCGATAGAGAGAATTTCTGAACGCAGTTTTCTATTTCTGCCATAGATTATCAATTAGATTTAGGTCTGGACTTTTACTGGGCCATTCAAGATGCTTTGATCTAAACCATTTTAATTGTAGCTCAGCTGTAGCTTTAGACTCGCTGTCCTGCTGGACGCTGAGCCTCCACCTCAGTCTCAAGTCTATTTTATATTTCCAACAGGTTTATTTTCCCAGGATTGTCCTGTTTTGGTCAACTCTGAACAGGTTCCCTGTTGAAGTAAAGCGTCCCCATAGTATGATGCTGCCCCCACCACGCATCATTATGGGGATGGTGAGTTCAGGATAATATGCAGTTCTACGTTTCATTTTCACATCCTTATTTGCATGTGGATCAAAAACATTTCATTTTAGTCTCATCTGACCAGAGCATATTGTTCCACACGTCCATTAGTCCATGACTAATAGTTCTCCAAACCAAGATGTGGATCTGTTGGTCTATAAATACAGTTATACATACACCAATATGTCTTAGTGGGTTGGACCAAACTGTGAGATGTTAACAGCTTGGGATGTTGTTTTAAAACTCAACCTATCTGTGGACTTCCCAACAGCTGTCTGGTATGGTCTCTAACAAACTTCTGAGGATTTCACAGAACCGCTGCATTCGTACAGAGATGAGAAGAAGCACAGCTGGTTTCTGAAGGCACCTGGTTGGACAGGGGTATCAGATAACAGGGGTGTGCATACTAATTCCCGCCACACTTTCCAAATTTTGATTTGAAAAACACGTTGATGAACATGTAACCTTTTCCTTCTCTGTTCACAATTGCGGCATATTTTTAGTCGACCCATCGCATAATATTCCAACAAACTACAATGAAGTTTGTGGTTGCAGTAATGTAAAAAACCTCAAAAGGTATGAATGTGCTTGTGAGGCGCTGTATGCGAATGTCAGCTCGATAACTTTCCAACATGGTAGAGAACATTTTTATTAATTGCCTACAGACCTACCGCTGACATGCTAGTACAGGAAACTGAAGATGAGGTCTCTTTAAAAACATACCTGCATGTTAGTTTCTCTGCTCGCCCCGCTGCTCCTCTCAGCATTTAGAGAATCCTCCAGACTCTTCCGCTGCAGCTCCTTTTCAGCCAGTCTAGGTAGAGAAGCAGAGACGTGTGTAAAAACAAGATCACTGTAATGAACTCTAATAGTAACACATTTGCTACAATTTAAGGATAAAAAGACTTGCTTACAGCTTCTGTAGCTCCTCCATGTGGGACACATGGGTGGCCTAAATGTTGAACAGAGAAATCTAATTAGCCTACTTGCAGTCAGATATGTTGATTTGAATCTTATGTTGGTTTTAAAGAGATATAAAAAGATAGGTAAAGCTGACCCACACCTGTGAAGAGATTTGAACCTGCAGGCTCTCATTCTGGACCTTGTGTGTCTCAATCTGAACCTGAAGAGCTTTGTTCTCATTCATTAGTTCCTGGTAAAACAAATTTTAATAATGATTTCAATTTTGGATGTTTGCTTTATTTTTATATATATACTGAGTTGGTTCAGGTACTGGGGTAACTTACCTGAACCTGGGCCTGCAGAGTTTCATTCGGCATGATGGTGCACTGGGACATCTCCATCACTCTCTGATCCAGCTGGTCATTGGAGACCCTGGCTTCAGTCAGACTGGTGCGTAGAGTCTGGATTTCCTTGTTTTTGTTGTTCACCTCTGTTTCGACTGCTAGAAGTTGGCTTTGGAGCTCTTTTAAAAGATGAAGACACCAAGTTATTTCAACTTGATAGGACTGAGACAATATTAATGTTTCCTGCGTGGCGGGTTTTTCGGGACCTTGCTTAGAGGCCTGAAGTTTCTCTCTTTCAACATTGACACTGTGGAGGAAGTTTTGCAACTCTTCCCAGCGCCGCTTTGCCTCCTGTAATTGGGCCTGGGGATGAAGAGCAATCAGGCAACATGATAACACCAGGAGCACTAGTAGAAAAATATACATTTGTTTCTAAATATGGCAGAACTCAGCATGCACGACTATTAATTAAGTGTGGATTACAGTAGCTGTCAGGGGTACACATACACTCATCAGCATGACTTGTGCTTTAAATATATACAAAATAAATATGCAAATATGCATTTTTCATTTGCAAAGTTTCAAAATTATGCATGCAGCTTCAAATAAAAACATTTATTCCCATTAATGTCTGGAAGAATCTCCTTTACCAAGCAAAGACAAACCACAGACAGGATTCTGCTACATTTCAGGCTATGTGACTCCTTCTCTTATCAAAAATCCTTTAAACCGGTTAGTTTCCTTCATGCACCCAAAATTAAAACACTGTCCATTATATTTCAATAGATCTGAGGTTGTGACCTTTCCAGAATCTCACAGTTAGTGAGCTTTATCAATTCCAAAAGTGGAACATCAAACTGGGTCAAGTTTCAACCATCCAAGCTGTTACTTTTACTCCAATTTTGTGGGATGCGCTGGTGCCACTGGCAGCAAACAGGACCCTCAGCATGATGCAAACACCACCAGCTTCTCTGAAACAGCCTGATTCTGACACTACGTCTTGCCATCGGGGCCAAAAAGCTTAATCCTAGTCCACTTCGGACTCTTATCCACAAGTCTGCAAATGTTAGCCAGGCCTAAAGCTTTTAATTTTGGAACAGAGGTTTCTTTAACTGTGGAAATGTTTCTGGCATCTTTCAGTTAATGATAGGCTTGAGCATCTGTGGTTACAGAGTTTTTCATAAACATTTTGAACCATTTAGTTCCATCGGAGGTGACAATTTGGGAGAAACGAACACAGTCAGGCTCTCCAAAGAAAGCGAACATTAAGGTCCTGAAATGTGTGCCCAACGTTTAGGAACCAGATTTATGTCAGAAAACAATCTATTTAAGTCCTATTATTTCTGCCAAGGTGACTGGTCAAACATCCATGGAGAAATATGCAGGAATCTTGTGCATGGCAACAATAAACAAAAGGGATATTTATCAAAATATTGATTGGGGTGTATGCACAATTTTAAATGTGAGTAGAATATAGAAAATCTGCATTGAATTAAAAATAGTCAGTTCTTGTTTTGTAAATTCTCTGAAGTTGTTTGCTGTATAATCTAGAGATGCACCGATATTGCTATTCTGGCCGATACCTGAATCAAGGTATATAAACAGCTTAAGACTGTTTTACTGAGGTTTAAGAGTGCGAAGCCCAAAGCTTGGTACACCTCTGCATTCATTGCAAAGACTTGTCTGCATCAAGCCAACAGGAAGGGCTGATTTGAGTATTTGACAGGAAAAGTCATGTTTATACAGAGCACAAAGCTTCAAACATTCCAGCTTCCTCGCCAAGCAAACCCACCCATCTCAGGTTTTGTTTCCCACAACTCACCCTTGGACTTTACAACAGCCCCCACACCCACCCTTTCCCCACTACTGCTGCCACACCCTCTGAGGAGATCTGAAGCTCTGCTGCATACAACTCGGTTCATTTTTTTTCTCTGCTGGGTGACACTGAAGCACATGGTAAATAAACACATCTGGCTTAGCGTACCTCCAGCTGGGACACGTTCTGCTTGTAGCTGACCTCCAGTGACTTCCTTTGGCGCTCCTCCTGCTGCAGCTTGCTGTTGTTGTCTGCCAGTTCTTTCATCAGGCCGGCATACTCGGAGCGCAGCTTGTTCAGCTCTGCCGAATTCCTGTCAAGAATGTGATATGAAAATGACTCATAGTGGAGCAATATTTTGGGAAACTACCGAAGAAGCGAATCAACAGCAACCTACGCAAGATATATGACATTGTGCAAATAAGAACGGTGTAGCTAGATAGGACATTTAAAAACACAAAGGAAACTCAGAAGTGCTCTGCAACAAGCAGGTAAACAAAAAATGCAGCAAAGTAAATTTTTAGTAAGGTATTAAACAAGATTACCTTAAAAATACAAACCAAAACAAGGTTATACTTCGGTAAATGTTTAATCTTGTTATTGGCAGAATTAATAATCTACACCTATGGTTCGAAAACGTACCACAGTAGTACAACAGGACTTTAACCTTTCTAATTGTTTTATGTCATTGAAACAAAACAAAAGAAAAAGCTTTCTTTTATGTTGGCACTACAGAGCCGTACATTGTCATTCAGGCACTAAATTATGTGGGTTTGAAGTTGGAATTCCCAGTAAGACGTTTTAAACCAAACCCAACTCAAAATCCAACATGGCTGACATGCATATAGAAGTTGGTGATAGCTGCAGTACCAAGCAGTTCATTTGGTCTTCTAAACAACCTTCATCTCCAACATGAACAGAACTTAATAGGCTCTTTTAATGAACAAGTTGGGATGTTGTTTAAACGCACAAAATGAAGAGAAAGGTTCTATTCTTAGGCTTGTCTTCCTAAAATGAATGGCTAACCTGGTCGAAGTCCCACCAGTTTTAAAATCTGAAACTGGAACACACTTACATTTTAATTAATGTCCTTTCTGGATCAAGTTGAGAAACAAGCAGCACCTGTTGCTGGTTCAATGTTTCGCTCAGTTTGTACTGGGTGTTCTAGACATTTGCTCCACTGAAGGTTTCTTATGAGACGTTTCTGATAAAGCAATGAGTAACATGCCTGAACAAGTCATCGTTCCAGCTCATTACAGGGTTCCTACACATTTAACGTGAAAAATCCACATTTTCCATGATTTAACTTTTAAGAGTTCTCATTCCTTCACATCTATTTTAAAAAAATGTTTTTAAAGTTCACAATGAATTTATGGCAGTAGGCAGGTTTGAAATATGAAACCTGGGCAAAACAAACTGAAAGGAGAGGAAGTATACAAGGAAGGAAGGACAGAAAGACAAGAAGAAGCACGGCCAAAAGAATAAAGAAATGAAAAGAGGACACAAAGAAGGAAAGAAAGAAAAGTTAGGACACAAGAGAGGAATTTTATTTTTATTTTTTCAAACCTAGCTAGACCAGGAAAATACTGAAATCAAACTCCACCCTTATCCAGACTGTGTAGGAACCCTGAACTTCGCTCTGCATCATACTTGATTTGCTTATATTTATCTTGCAAACAATTAATACTAATATTTCTTTAGAGTACCAACAAGGGCAGCACAAGTACCACCAGTGGTAGCATAGGTAGAGATCCAATGACCTTAACCCAAAGTTCTTAAGACTGTGGTACTTGGGCTGCCTTTAGTGGTACTCTAAAGAAATGTGTTATTATTTGAAAGGTAAATACAAACTAACTGTGATAAAGTGAAGAATAGCGAAAACGGTGCTTTTGGCTCCCTATGCATCGTTCTATTTACCTCTAAAGATGGAACTTGAGTAAGTTTGAGAACAGCTGATCTAAATTGTAACTGTAAGAAGTACTTCAGGAAGGCATTAAGCCAATAATTTAATACAATTATCACAGAAATATGATCATATTCGAAATATCTTGAAGAAATTCTACTATACTAATACAAATAGACAATATGAATATGAAGATTTGACCCAGTAGTGTAACACTGACTTGCTGTCCATCTGAGTGGTGGCTGAGCTGACAGCATCCCTAAGGATCCCATTCTCCTGCTGCAGACGATTGATCTGGCTTTCCAACTGCTCCCTCATCTGCTGGAACTACATACACACAAAGCAATTCCTTACACTGAACTACAGTTCCCTATTTTATTTTGTAGCTTAACATATAACTTTAGTATTCACCTTTATCTGCAGCTCCTGGTAGCTGCCCTGAGCTTTGGCCTGCATGCCCCCCAGCTCTTTCTCCATGGCTGCTCGCTGCTCTCTCATCATGGCCTCCACTCTGCCAGTTTTCTGCTTCTCAAGCTGAAGCTCCTAAAGCAGAACAAAAAAAATCACCCAGTGAAGCTCAATAAAACAATCCATATGTAATAAGGCTGATTGATTGATTGAAAAGCAAATTAATTTCTAGACCTGGCTAAGCTGCTTCACTTTATCTTTGGCAATGAAGGATTCCTCTTGCAGGGTTACGAGAAGTTTATCTCGTTCTTGGGCAGCCGGGTCGGGTCTTGCTGTGGACTGAGGGTCACAAAGAGAAGTGAAAAGCCGTCAGGGGAAGTTCAACAAGAATTTTAAGGTTTCCTGCTGGATACAAATATTGAGACATGTTGTTTGTGATCTATTAATGTCTTACTTTGTGCCAGGCATCCAGGGCACTGGGGCTCTTTTCTCGGAGGAGAGCTAACACACTGACAGCTTCTGCTTCTGACAAAGGCAGGCTGGACAGGCCAGAGAGCAGCTCCTTCAGTTTCACTTCTGCATTCCCTGGTAATTCACAAAATGGTGCTGGTGCAGTTTATTTGTATAATAAACAGTCTGCACATGTTCTGCAGATAAAAGGGCCTTTGAAATGTGTTTCACTGTTCTACAAAACCCATCCACACTGACAGGTAATTAGATTGTTAATGCTGCATTGCACTCTATACAGGTACATCTCAAAAATCTTACAAAACATCAAAAAGATCATTCATTTCAGTCATTAAATCCATTAAAGGAAACTCGTAAATACTTCAAAACACAAAATGATACATTTTAAGTATAATGAATGAATAATAAGTACCTAAATTTCAGTGTTCTAGATTTGATTATTACATTAACCAGCAAAAGACTATTTTTAATACAAAAATGTTATGTTGTGGTGTTGTTGTGGCGTACATTATTATAGGAATGACTGCTGACCTAACAGTTGGTCAGCACACAGTCACTGACACCCTCTACAAGAAAGATAAGCTAACAGAAACTGGCTAATCTCAGAGTGCTAAGTCAGTTCTATTTTCATGGAAAGTTGAGTGGAAGAAAAAGGTGTGGTGGAAAAAGGTACATAAACAGGAATTTGAGAGAGATTCACGAGGTCTGTTCTGTGGCTGAAGTCCATTAAATTTCAGTCACTCAGAAGTAGATCCATGTACTGTTCAGTATATGACCTCAAAACATAGCTGGTTGTGTTCTGTTAGAAAACGAAATCAGCTTCTTTATAAAGCTCGTCTATAGAAGGAAGCATGAAGTGCTCAAACATTTTCTCCTAGGCGGACCCACTGACTATGGACTTGACCAAACACAGTTTGACCAGTACCAGCAAATGACACGGTTCCCAAAATCAAAGACTGGAAACCTCACACTGGATCCTCAAGCTACTTGAAATATGTTTTTCTACTCTTCCTGTAGAATCCAGGACCTTGATTTCCATGTAAAACTTTCTTTTTATCTAAAAAGATGACTGGACCACTAAGCAACAGTCCAGTTCTTTTTCTCTTCAGCCCAGACTTCTCACATCTCTGGTTTAGGATTGAATTAACACAAAGAAAGCGGCAGCTGCATCTCTCCTGTCCTGGATAGGTTTATGGGTGGTGGCTCTTGAAGTACTGACTCTAACCACAGTCCAGACTTTGTGGATCTCCTTTAAATTCTTGTAGGGTCTTTGCCTCACAACCTTCTCAATGTAACTGTTGTCCCAGCTTGTGCACCTTTTTCTACTAGACTTTTTCCTTCCATTCAACGTTCTAATATGGTTGGATACCCAGCTTGTGTAGTTCATGACATGGCATTAACATAATATTTCTGAATTAAAAATGTTTCAATTTTCTGAGAAATTGAATTCTGTTTTTTATTATATATGAGCCATATTCACCTTAAATAACAGGAATAAATCCTTGAAATATATCACTGTGTGTAATAAATCAACATGATCTTCACTTTTGTAACCAAAATTAATGAAATAAAAAAACTTGCTAGCCACAGCTGCCCAAAAAATAAAAAACAAATCAACTTTTTACCTTTATCGGTCTCACTCTTCTGTTTCTTGCCAGTTGTTTTAGACGGTACGTCATCATTATGGCTTTCTTGGTGGTTGGCTGAAGCTGCCACATCTGCCAAAATGTGGCTTTCTTCCACTGCAGTTTTTGGGAAAAAGATTTATTAGAGACACACACCTCATCCTAACCCACAAGCTTTAATAAAACTGAAATATGACTCAGTTTCTGAGATTTTTCTATCATTTTTACCATGCTCCGTCTTCTGCTTTTTGGCAGAGTTTTTCTTTTTGCCAGTGGCAGCGCTCGGGTTGACACCATCCAGAACTTTGTTTTCAGCCGCAGAAGGAGCTTCCTTTTTGCTTGGAGCTGGAGCCTGCTCCGCTTTCACCTCAAGCTGCTGGACGTCTGCTTGAAATGAGAAGCAAGCAGAGAAGATTATAGATTTTATGAAGCTTGTTTTGAGATTTAACTTTTTTTTTTCCTTACATGCTCATCTAGGTACACCCAGATTTCAAGTTTTCTAACATACCATTCCTAGAGCTATATATCACCTTTAATTGAAATTCCAGTGAAAGTTCCAGAGTTACCAGAGATTTTTTCGCTTAATAGAGCACTTCCCCTTCCCCATCTATAGCTGTGCACTGCTTATCAGATGGCTGAAAGAGGCCACTTACACTATTTAATCATTTAAGACAAATCCACGAATCCATGGAATGGAAATATTTTAGATCAGAAAAAGTACGGTCTCTCAGAGTGAAGGAACTAAAGGAGTGCCACCCTTTTCTGCACTGCTGTTTAAAAAGTACAGCTTGGCAAGCTATGAATGCCATCTCTGTAGCAGGGCTGCCCAAGTTCAGCCCTCGAGAACTACTAGCCTGCAACGTTTAGATACCTGAATCCAATAAGCGGCTCGTTACCAGGCCTCTGCAGAGCTGAACGACAGGCTGAGGCTGGAATTCAGCTGTTTCATTCGATGTGCTGGGATGCATCTAAACGTTGCAGGATAGCAGCTCTCGAGGACTGGACTTGAGCACTCCTGCATGACCTGACTTGTTTACTGACCTGACTCCACTTTCTGCTTCTTCCTCTCTTTCTTCTTCCCAGAGGTTTGGGGAGGAGTCCGAGATTGAACAGGAGCCTGAACAGCTTGGACCTGAACCTGCATTTCTACTTGTGAAGGCGGCGGGCTTACGCTTGCAGTAGGAGATGGCTCTGTTTTGTGGCTCACTGGCTTTGAGTCATTTATTTCTGACTCCTCTAAGAGGGAGGCTGCTGACGCTGCTGAAGCAGCTGCAGCAGCGGCTGCAGCTCTGGCAGCCTTTTTCTCCTTCTTTTTCCTCTCCCTTAAACCAGAAGGGGCCTCTGGCGACGCTGAAATTTTGGCAGCAGGTGGAGATGGATCTGGGGTAACCACTGGTTCAGGTTCTTCCTCTGCGTCAACATTAGAGCCTAGACCATCGGACATGTCAAAATCCCGCAGGTCTTCTTCTGATTCTCCTCCACCTCCACCACTTCCCCCACCAGCAGCTTCCTTCTTCTTGCTTTTCTTCTTTTCATTCTTCTTACGAGAGTCTGGCTTGGTTGGTGGCAACTTGAGGTCTCGCTTCTGTCGAGCCAGCACCTCATCATAAGAGGTTTCCTTCATGAAGAGCCAAAAGAAGAGGAACATGAGGGCAATGACCAGGGAGGGAGCCAGGATGAGAAGGTACTGAGAGTCGTAGATATCCATCGCCATTCTGAGGAAGGGAAAACAATTATTACTCAGCTGTTACAACTCATACTGCAAGGTGGATCTGTCGATATACATTTTAGCTCCACCAACAACAGAAAATCCCAAAATTACATAGAATCCAAAGCCATTTTAGATAGAAAGGTAAGATCAATGCACTTAAAGCGCCGTGCAGACGTTTCCAATTATCATGGGCGTTAATATCAGTTTTGTCCTTTTAATGGTTTATTTAACCAATCTTTTTAACCAGTGGTTACAAACATAAAAACCCTTATATAAATATACATACACCACCACCAATTAAATGGTGCAGAGCAAGTTGTAGCGAAACCACAAAGTTTTTATAACCATTAATAATGTCCTGGTATTCTTGCTTGTTATTTGACCGCTCCAATCAGAAATGGCGCTGTTCCTTTAGACTAAGTTCAGACGTCTGTTCAAGAAAGTCTTGTTGGAAATACCAATTTGGTCCAAGTTTGACCCGTTTGATTTGAGGTGATGGTAAAAATTCAGAGGTACTCAGCACCCTGTTTAATTCAACAGCATCACAGGCAATAAAACAGACCCTTAGCATGATGCTACCGCCACCATGATTGTCAGTGGTATAGTGTTCTTAGGTTTGAAAGCTCCAACTTGACTCTTGCATGTCACTGATGCCAAATAGTTCAATATGTGTCTCATCCATGCGGACAGCTGCAAATGTCTGTCGGCACTTGAAGGTGTTGCTTTTGGAACAAGCTCTTCATTTAGTCAGCACCCACTCATTCCATGATAAAAACTTGCTTCCCTGTGGACGTTGACACTGGGGGGTCCAGCATCTTCCTGTCTGGTGGCTTAAGACACGAAATTGGTCACCAAACATCCTGACCAATTTCTTTTTGTCAGAGGTGGCCGTTTGGGTTGGATGAGCGAAACATAAAACACAGTTGGGGTTTCCAACAAAACAATGATTACAAAAGCATTAAAACCGGTTTAGGAAATGATAAATCTAAGATTGACTTCAACCCTATATAAAACGTATGGACAATGGTTAAAACCCAGTTATATGCCTGGAGGACAACCAAATTAAATAAAGTCTATAAATCCTGCCAAGAAGACTGGTCAAATATGCAGGCAGAATCATACACACAACCGTTTTGATGGCTACAAAAAGCCTTCGGTCCAGGAGCAATTTGCTTAGAAACATCTTAAGATCAGAGGAAGTGAGTGTATATACACTGCTCAAAAAAATAAAGGGAACACTTAAACAACACAATTTAACTCCAAGTAAATCAAACTTCTGTGAAATCAAACTGTCCTCGTAGGAAGCAACACTGATTGACAATCAATTTCACATCCTGTTGTGCAAATCAATTCAAAATTCAATTCAATTCAAAGATACTTTATTGATCCCCGAGGGGAAATTAGAATTCCAGTACAACCCATCCAAACAGACATCATGACACAAGACAAAGGGGGGGACGGGTCACCGAGGCTTTGCTGCCCACTCACAGGCGCTGCTCTTGCTAAATGAGAAAAGAGGCCACATTAGGTAAGTAGAGGGAAAAGAAATCATATTTCACACTTTATCCTTAGCAGGATACAGTTTGAGATTGCAAAAAACCTCAGCACAAAGAAGCAACAAGTTGACAAAACAACATCATGCCGGGAACGGTGAAGGTGGTATGAGGGGGTGCATATGTTGTTTATCTTGAGCATGTGTGTGTGTGCAAGTGAGTGCGTGCAAGTGAGTCCATGAAGCACTGTCCCAGAGGCCATTGTCCTTGATGATACGTTGGAATGTTCATCAACCGGCCACAAAGTTCTGAGCAGGTCCACAGATGTCCTCAGGGAAGGGAGGGTGCAGAGGGAGCAGAGCGTCATGTTTACATAACTTCCAGGAGAAGTTGAAGATAGCCAGCCATCAAGGCCGTGCAGGGGAGCCAGATTCAGAAAAACACTAATTATTTAGGTTAGGCTGACTCTTAATTTTCCGTCAGCCTTGAGAGTCTCGCTGGTGCTTCTCAAAGGCGAATCCAAACAGCCAAATTCCTGGTCTTTCGCCAGATCCGAGCGAACAACTTTCTCCAAGATTTATCCCATTTCACCCCTGAGTCCAGGAACCGCAACCTGCCTGCGATCCTAAGGATCACATCCAGTCTGTGATTCAGCTCACGTAACATCTCAGTCTGAGTGCTGATCGCTCTGAAGATCCCATCATACATACCAGGCAGCCTTACAATGGCCAGAACAGCTGCTGACATTCTCCGAATTTCTCGATATGCCAGGTAACCGCTGACTCCAAAAAGCAGAAATCCTGATCAAACATCCAATTATATACACATCTTCCACATCCTCGACTGACATTATCGACAAACACACAATCCTCCACTTCTGCCAGGAGTCCATCGTGTATCCAGAGAAAAACGTCCCGTCCGGACAAGTTGGGCTCTCCTTCACCCTGTCTTCTCCTCGAGAAAATTTGATCAATTGCATTGAGAGACCAGCTGACCAAATCCATAACTCAGAATTTGGAAGATATGCAAGAAGAGGCTCCAAAGACAAGACACAGAGCTGAGGCAGGGCAGATATGGGAGGGGGTGGGAGACAGAAAAAGCGTCCTCCTCCATCAAGAGCAGAAAGAAAGAGGAATAGACAACAGGGGAAAATCTTTGGTTATTATCAAGACATCCTCAATAAAAGGAGTGGTTCTGCAGGTGGGGACCACAGACCACTTCTCAGTACCTATGCTTTCTGGCTGATGTTTTGGTCTCTTTTGAATGTTGGTGATGTTTTCACACTCGTGGTAGCATGAGACGGACTCTACAACCCACACAAGTGGCTCAGGTAGTGCAGCTCATCCAGGATGGCACATCAATGCGAGCTGTGGCAAGAAGGTTTGCTGTGTCTGTCAGCGTAGTGTCCAGAGCCTGGAGGTGCTACCAGGAGACAGGCCAGTACACCAGGAGACGTGGAGGAGGCCATAGGAGGGCAACAACCCAGCAGCAGGACCGCTACCTCCACCTTTGTGCAAGGAGGAACAGGAGGAGCACTGCCAGAGCACCGGAAAAATGACCTCCAGCAGGCTACAAATGTGCATGTGTCTGCACAAACGGTTAGAAACCGACTCCATGAGGATGGTACGAGGGCCCAACGTCCACAAATGGGGGTTGTGCTCACAGCCCAACACCGTGCAGGACGTGTGGCATTTGCCAGAGAACACCAGGATTGGTAAATTCGCCACTGGCGCCCTGTGCTCTTCACCGATGAAAGCAGGTTCACACTGAGCACATGTGACAGGTATTTCATAAATTTTAGATAATTTCTATGTATACAACACTAGATCTGGTAAATCTAAATGGTTTAACCAACACTAAATACAGATCTGTTAAAGCTGTTTGTGATCTGTGATGGCTTTATTATCTTTATAAATAATAATTCACCACAGGTCTGGCTTAAAAAGCAGGGAAATATTTATTTTTAAATGAGTGTGATTTTATAAGTGGGTTCTTTTTCCAATAACTCAAACCAAAATGGCCCATTAGGTTGACCTGCGATGTGATTTTAATAGATTTCAACATAAAAAAAAAAAGACTTTACTTTTATTTTATGCAAAAACAAACGGGAATTCCAGAAACCCTGCTGTTCGTGTTTATGAATGAACTGGTAATACAATCCTTGCACACAAGGGTACCAACAATTGTTTAGATGTTTTACTATTACTCGTTAAATTAAAGGTTTAGCTGTTTCAATAATGCCAGAGATTTCTTCTGAGGTGGAAAAGCAGTTATAGATAATAAAGGCCCGATGTTCCGAGAATAGGCACCAGTTAAAGCCTGTATCAGCATTGAGCCATCAATAATGCGAAGAGACCGATGAGAAGTGACCTGAAATTCTGCACAATCCAGTCAAGAGCTGTAGTCGACAGTCAGTATAGGAGTCAGTGTCGTAGAGCAGGCCTTTAGTAATTTGGATTAAGAAGATTACCCATGATAGTAGATTTAAGAATAACTTTCCACTGCAGGGCTCCCTGAGCACCAACAGGCTTAGTCTCACAATGCAGCACTGATTGTGTTTCACTACTGCCTTGATCACGTTTCTCAACCGAAATAAGATCAATGATTAAATCTGTTGCAAGCTTAACTTTAAACTTGTTTGGCTGTAAAACCCAACATTTCATTTACAGAAAAACTGACCTTTTAAGTATTTACCCGTTTTAAAATACAAGGCATTTCTGAAGTGCTTTGACTAAAACAGATTCATCCTGATGCAGGATTTCAAAAGCTGTTTAACTGCTGACTATGAGCTCTTTGTAGAAATGCACTGATCAGGCTTTCCATGGCCGATACCAATTTTCTTCAAGTCTGACCTGCCAATTCTGATATGAAAAAATTAAGGAATTAAAGGATTATCCTCATTTATGCATCGAACCTGTAGCCGATTGTTATTCACCTAAAAAGGTGCACCAAAATGTGCTTATAGACTGAAAATAGTAGGAGTACTTAGCTTAGATTTAATTAATGACAATAGAAAAACAAAAAATAATAAATCTGATTTTTCAGTACCTGACTTGTAAATAACTGATTTCAGCTGATCAAGAAATATTGGACCAGTTCTGATCTTTGGCTGATCAACTGTTCCATCTCCGTGTGTATATTTACCTTTTGTTTTTAATTTGATCTGTTTGCCACAGGATCATCCCAGTCATCTCATTAAGGGGAGTGTCGATTATAAAAGGTTCTTGCATATCATTACAGAAACCTTATAATGTGGCTAATTTGCAGCATAGAAAAACCTAAATGTACTTGCAGCACCTTGAATAAAACCAGGCATTGACTGTGAACAGCGCTAAGATAACTTAAACTAAAGAAAGACCACATCTTGATATCAAAATAACAATAATAAATATCTATAGAAAATATCTTCAAAATGTTACTTCTTTTAATGTAAATTCTGTAGTTACTGTCGGTAACTCTTAAACAACATTAAATCTTGGCACGGAGGATGGGTGGAGAAAGTGGTGTAAAAGTTCCAGGCGTGTTTTCTTTTGCTTTCCACCCACTTTCTCTCAGTCCTGGGACTCAGAACGGAGGTTTCACGCGTTCCGTTATGGAGCTTGAGCCTTGTTTCAGCATCAAAATGGGCCTCAAGGACAAAGCCCTCTCCGGCTGTTGGCTCCGCGGAATCTACCCACTTGGCTGGCCAGGCCTCCTAATTTGGCAGGCAAGGACACAGAGCCAAGTCCTGATAACTATCATGCCTAAAGTCCAAAAGAAGGACATACAACTCTAAAGTTAATATCTTAGAGTTGGCAGCAAGTTGTTTAAAAGCACAGACTAAAACAGTAAAAACAAATGACAGTTTTCTTTACCCTGAACCTCTTGAATGAAAATGAATTAGGTCATGAATTATTAAATTAACTAAACCAATTGGCTTTTTAATATAAACCGTTTAAAAAAAAAACAATTTGTGGACTCAAGATCACTATTACACTGAATCCACAGACATCACTAAATTAATACTATATTACACTTGGCAATAGGTCAACTATTTATGCCCATTTATTCTATATTTTTGTTTTAATATTTACATACATTAGAATAATAATAAACGTTATAAACATCAGTAAAGCGGTTGTATCATTGTTTTAAATAAAGGCACTTATGTTATATACTTTTTATGGAAATACTTTGATACTGTGGTGTTTTACTCAAGGTTATCATAGCATGAGGATCTCAGACCTGCCCATGCCTACTTTCAAACATAAAACTGGACTAGTGTGTTTTCATTCGTTGCCCCAGCAACATGAACTTGAGTCAATGAGAAGGCTACAAGATAAAAATAAAATACTAATTATATACCCTTATCAATAACCATGTTCATAAACTGAGAGAATCAAAGTACACAGTATCTAAGCCTGGTTATGGAGAAATCATTAGTGCTTTCATTTTCTGCTAATCCTGGTCGGGCTGCAAATCTAAACAGCCTTGAGATATAACCAATCAGTAGACAAAAATATTCCCAGTCAGAATGGAGGATTAATTCATTCCTTAAACTGTCACCAAGAAGATCCTGAAAGAATGTCCAATGAGTCCAAAGTCCTCCTGCCATCAAAGACGGTTTGACTGGGTTAAATATCATGAACACATTCAGGGATTGGCAGCACAAAGTCACCCGAATACCAGGAATAGTTTACAGTAGATCAACTTGTCTTTGACACAGGGTGGTAAGCTTTACGCCACCCCAGCACTAACAGGTGGAGTACTGAAAGTGCTAGCTTGCTTGGTCATGCCGAACATGAACCGCAGGCCGAATAATGGCAGTTGGTCCCACGCCAAGTCAAACGCTGCACCTTTAAAATGAACAAACTATAAACAGGGTCTGATCTTCACGCAGTGTTACTTTCTAGTTTACACATACTAATGAAATTAGTCATCAGAAGCAGCAGGCATGCTCACTTCATTTCCCTAAAATGTTCTGGTAGAGCTTCCCCTGTGACCCGGACATGAACGTTATGAGTGACCTCTCTTCCTAAATTCACCAAGGAGACCACTTTAAGTTCAGAGAGACTCCAGTTCAGCCTATGAATGAGCTAGCTAACAGAGCTAACTAACGGGAGACTGCCATCAACGCTAGCCGGTCAGTCAGGTTAAATTCACCGGAAATATCTGCCATTAAAGAGCTGACCAAGACAGTGATGCAGAATAATAGTTTGGTTCCCTTACAGAGAGGCTCGTCCCTCTCTGGAGGCGTGGACCTCTGCCCTGACAGGCCTCGTTTGCTCGTACTATCCCAGCCTCCCTCTCTTGAAATCTCTGACCCGGCGCTCTGCTTCTCTCTTCCGCTGCGGCCCGCTCCCAGGCCTGCGTGAGAAACTAAAGAGCAGCTCTGACCAGGACAAACGGCTTTTCTAACCAAAAATTACCCCTATCATCTGCGGGAAAAGCCGTCCTCTTTATACCTGTGGCTCCAGTTGTCTGTTCCTGTTGCTAGTGATGAAATATCGTTGTTCTGCGTTGACTCTGGGAGACCCCCGACTTCCCAGGGCAGCTCCTGGCACTCTCCTCCTGCGCTCTCCGTCACACTCTGCCGTTTCTGGTTTGCGGGGGCGGATCATAAGCAGCCTGATAGGGAGCGCTCGTTTTGTGAACCGACGTACACCGAGGGAATAGGTCATCATACAGATGCGTCTCAAAGAATTAAAATATTGTCGAAAACGTATTTCTGTAATACAATTCAAAAAGTGAAATTCATACTATTAGTGCAAATTAGTTTTGCTTTGTTGTTGCTTTTTTTGTTTTTAATTTTGTGGATATCACCTGGCTTGTTGCTAATTTGGCATTTTATTGCCATCTTGTTATAACATTTGCTTCGATTTTTTTTACTAGCAAATGAAACAATTGGCAAAGATAACTGCTGTGTAACCTTTCCATTTTTATTCATAAACCTTATGTAATTAGCCATCATTTATTTTCATAAAACATATCATTTGCTATTAATTCACTAACATACAGAATAACTAAGACAACTCATCAATGAGCTGTATTATATTGCTCAAATAAGATAACTTGTTAGATTAATAATGCTGCTGAATGGAGAAATTTATTTTACTGCAAGTTATCTCTCTAATGAAGGGCAGAGTCATTTATTTCTGCCACTGATTCTAACTTCCAGAGTCAGTGGGCCTTGCTGGTCCTGCAGCCTGCAGCTCAGCCTCATGCTGCTTCTTCAGTCCTTTCAGATACATACGCAGGCTCTCCGGGTCCAATCTTGAGTTTCTGGCGGTCTGCAAAAGGCGAGTGGCCAGGTGGTACACAGCCCTCTGTCTCTGTGTTTCTGGATCAGTAGGATGTCTGGCCTGGAAGTGTCAGACAGATACTAGGTTTAGTCTCTTCTTAAAGTATTTTTCTGAAATTTACCAGTTTATAATGCCAAACTAGAATAATACTGCTAGCATTGGGTCAGTGTGTAAGGAATTAATGTTGGCCTGTATGGTTGCATATTGTGTGATGTATTGTCATTAGAAAGCATCCACACTCAAGAATCCCTCATGAAGAATAAAATATCGAGGCACGTGACGTCGCCCGGTACGGCAGAGCCGGGGTCCCACCCTGGAGCCAGGCCTGGGGTCGGGACTTGTCGGAGAGCGCCTGGTGGCCGGGTTGCTCCTCGCGGGACCCGGCCGGGCCAAGCCCGAACGAGAGACGCAAGGCCATCCCCCACTGGGCCCACCACCTGCAGGGGGAACCGTGAGGGACCGGTGCAAAGAGGATTGGGTGGCGGACGAAGGTGGAGACCTCAGCGGCCCGATCCCCGGATGCTTAGGCTGGCTCTAGGGACGTGGAATGTCACCTCGCTGGGGGGGAAGGAGCCTGAGCTTGTGCGGGAGGTCGAGAGATATTGACTGGAAATAGTCGGGCTCGCCTCCACGCATAGCGTGGGCTCTGGAATCCATCTCCTTGAGAGGGGTTGGACTCTGTTCTACTCTGGAGTGGCCCACGGGGAGAGGCGGCGGGCTGGTGTGGGTTTGCTTGTTGCCCCCCAGCTCAGCCGTCTCGTGTTGGGGTTTACCCCAGTGGATGAGAGGGTCGTATCCCTGCGCCTTCGGGTTGGGGAGAGGTCTCTGACTATCATTTCAGCCTATGGGCCGAGTGGCAGTGCAGAGTACCCGGCCTTCTTGGCGTCCCTGTCGGGGGTGCTGGATAGTGCCCCTCCCGGGGACTCCATTATTCTGCTGGGGGACTTCAACGCCCACGTGGGGAACGACAGTGACACCTGGAGAGGCGTGATCGGGAGGAATGGCCTCCCCGATCTGAATCCGAGTGGTGTTTTGTTATTGGACTTCTGTGCTAGTCACGGATTGTCCATAACGAACACCATGTTCAAACATAAGGGTGTCCATCAGTGGACTTGGCACCAGGACACCCTAGGCAGGAGGTCGATGATCGACTTTGTTGTCGTATCATCAGACCTTCGGCCGCATGTTTTGGACACTCGGGTGAAGAGAGGGGCTGAGCTGTCCACTGATCATCACCTGGTGGTGAGTTGGATCCGCTGGAGGAGGAGAAAGTCGGACAGACTTGGCAGGCCCAAGCGCATAGTGAGGGTCTGCTGGGAACACCTGGCAGAGCTCTCGGCCAGGGATGTATTCAACTCCCACCTCCGGGAGAGCTTCGACCAGATCCCGGGGGATGTTAGAGACATAGAGTCCGAGTGGACCATGTTCTCCGCATCTATTGTCGATGCTGCTGCCCGTAGCTGTGGCCGTAAGGTCTGCGGTGCCTGTCGCGGTGAGAATACCAGAACCCGGTGGTGGACACCGGCAGTAAGGGATGCTGTTAAGCTGAAGAAGGAGTCCTATCAGCTGTGGTTGGCTTGTGGGACTCCTGAGGCGGCTGACGGGTACCGTGAGGCAAAGCGTGCTGCAGCCCGGGCTGTGGCAGAGGCAAAAACTCGGACCTGGGAGGAGTTTGGTGAGGCCATGGAGAAGGACTACCGGTTGGCCTCGAAGCGATTCTGGCAAACCGTCCGTCGCCTCAGGAGGGGGAAGCAGTGCTTCGCCAACACTGTTTATAGTGGGGGCGGGAGACTGCTGACCTCGACTGAGGACATTATCGGGCGGTGGAAGGAGTACTTCGAGGATCTCCTCAATCCTGCCATCACACAGGAAACAGAGGCTGGGGACTCGGGGTTGAACTCTTTCATCACCCAGGCTGAAGTCACCGAGGTGGTTAAAAAGCTCCGCGGTGGCAAGGCTTCGGGGGTGGATGAGATCCGCCCTGAGTACCTCAAGTCTCTGGATGTTGTGGGGCTGTCATGGTTGACACGGCTCTTCAACATTGCGTGGCGGTCGGGGACAGTGCCTCTGGACTGGCAGACTGGGGTGGTGGTCCCCCTTCATAAGAAGGGGGACCGGAGGGTGTGTTACAACTACAGGGGGATCACACTCCTCAGCCTCCCTGGTAAGGCCTACGCCAGGGTATTGGAGAGGAGAGTCCGACCGATAGTCGAACCTCGGCTTCAGGAGGAGCAGTGTGGTTTTCGTCCCGGCCGTGGAACACTGGACCAGCTCTATACCCTCTACAGGGTGCTCGAGGGTTCATGGGAGTTTGCCCAACCGGTTCACATGTGTTTTGTGGACCTGGAGAAGGCATTCGACTGTGTCCCTCGTGATGCCCTGTGGGGGGTGCTCTAGGAGTATGGAACCGGGGGCCCTTTACTAGGGGCCATCCGGTCCCTGTACGAGCGGAGCAGGAGTTTGGTCCGCATTGCCGGCACTAAGTCGGACTTGTTCCCAGTGCATGTTGGACTCCGGCAGGGCTGCCCTTTGTCACCGGTCCTGTTCATAACTTTTATGGACAGGATTTCTAGACGCAGCCAAGGGCCGGAGGGGGTTGGGTTTGGGGACCAGTGGATTTCGTCTCTTCTTTTTGCAGATGACGTAGTCCTGCTGGCCCCCTCTAGCCAAGACCTACAGCATGCGCTGTGGCGGTTCGCAGCCGAGTGTGAAGCGGCTGGGATGAGGATCAGCTCCTCCAAGTCCGAGGCCATGGCACTCGACCGGAAAAGGGTGGCTTGTCCTCTTCAGGTTGGAGGGGAGTTCCTGCCTCAAGTGGAGGAGTTTAAGTATCTCGGGGTCTTGTTCACGAGTGAGGGAAGAATGGAGCGGGAGATCGACAGACGGATCAGTGCGGCTGCCACAGTAATGGGGGCGCTGTGCCGGTCCGTTGTGGTGAAGAGAGAGCTGAGCCGAAAAGCAAAGCTCTCGATTTACCGGTCGGTCTACATTCCTACCCTCACCTATGGCCATGAACTTTGGGTCATGACCGAAAGAACGAGATCCCAGATACAAGCGGCTGAAATGAGTTTCCTCCGTAGGGTGGCCGGGCACTCCCTTAGAGATAGGGTGAGGAGCTCGGCCATCCGGGAGGGGCTCGTAGTAGAGCCGCTGCTCCTCCACATCGAGAGGAGCCAGTTGAAGTGGCTCGGGCATCTATACCGGATGCCTCCTGGACGCCTTCCTCGGGAGGTGTTCCAGGCACGTCCCACCGGGAGGAGGCCCAGGGGACGGCCCAGGACACGCTGGAGGGACTATGTCTCTCGGCTGGCCTGAGAACGCCTTGGGCTCCCCCTGGAGGAACTGGAGGAGGTGTCTGGAGAGAGGGACGTCTGGGCGTCTCTGTTGAGTCTGCTGCCCCCGCGACCCGGTCCCGGATAAGCGGAAGACGACGAGAGACGAGAGAGCATCCACACTCCCAAACCCCAAAATCTTACTAATTTCATCACCTTGCAATCAATTTTAGGTGCTCGACCAACACAAATTAACGCTTAAATTTGAAAGTGATACATGGTTTTCCAATTTTTTACAAATTCAATGGTAAAACGTTTGGTGACCAGCTGCCTTCGGGCGTCACCAAACTAGCAAACAGAGTTCAACTGTATGGACTTTATCCCAGACAGTCATAGATAAACTTGTGTAGTTGTAAAGTTTACAGCAGAATAAAGATATAAAACAATATTCCACATTTTGAACATCTCACAGAGAACTGTTAAATTCATCATCTTAAATTGCAAAGAGTATGACACAATTGCAATCCTATCAAGACATGGCCGTCCACCTAAACTGAAAGGCCAGGCAAGAAGAGCATTTATCAGAGAAGCAGCCAAGAGGTCCATGGCAACTCTGAAGGAGCTGCAGAGATCCACAGCTCAGGTGGGTGAATTGTACACAAACTTGCATTTTTGAGAGTGGCAAAAAAAAGGCCATCGTTGTCACATTGTTGAAAGCCATAAAAAGTCCCCTTAGCTGTTTGCCACAAGCCATTTAGGGTAGACGGCAAACATGTGGATGAAGGTGTTCCAGTGAGATCCAACCATAATTGAACTCTCTTCCCTTACTACAAATACCATGTAGCAACTAAGAACTGAAACTGCAAATCCCTCCTGAACGCACATAATGTGAAACATGCTTTTCTGCATTCGGGACAGGGAAGCTGGTCAGAGCTGATGGGAATGGAGCTAAATACCGGGTAATCCTGGAGGAAAACTTCAAGAGGCTGCCAAATAAACAGATGTCTAGAGATGTTCTTCATCTCATCTGCCTGAGCTTTAGCTATTTTGCAAAGAATGGGCCAGAATTGTGGCACATTCTTCGTGCTCAACGCTGGGAGCAGCTGTAATTGCAGCTAAAGGTGGTTCTACAAAGTATTGACTCAAAGGGGTCTGAATTTAATTGCAAGTCATAATTTTCCGATTTTTATTTGTTATCCAGTTTGAAATCAAAACCCTTTTTTTCCAACTGCTCAAATATGCACTAGTTTTTGTTTAATTTATTACATAAAATCCCAATAAAATACACAGAACTTTGTGGTTGTAATGTAAAAAGTTTTAATGATCTTTATGAACAATACCAGAAGCTGCTGGCTGACTTTAGAGGCAACTGACTTTGCCTCTTGGATTATACTCGGAGGAAGTGAGGTCATCTCAGCTGCTCTCAGACCTAAAACAGAAGAAAGTGCTTACTGTGATCACTTCCATGGGAAACCTTAACAAAACTGTTCCTAAAACCGACTGGTTACCATAGTGTCTTTCTTCAGAACATCCTCGACTCAGCAGATATGTATGCACCACTTGCTCTGCGCCAGAGTCACTGCTGCGTGTGTGCTGAACCTCCATGTGTTGGTTTTCCACGTTAGGATAGAGAGACTCCAGCTGACAGAGCTCAAGAAAGTGTGTGGCAAACAGTGTGAACACCTGCAGAGGAGAGAAAAAGAGGACACACCTTCATGTATAAAACAACTAAAACGTAGGACGCCTTTGTTTGTTCTGCGGCTTCATGTTGACCAGGGAGGTGCATCAAAAGCAAGAAGAAAGGAGTTATATGGCTAAGAGACAACAAAGGAATCTGAATTATCTGGTTTTTAATTCAGAGAGAGGAGCGGCAGAGCTCAACTGTGCTGATTCATATTTTACCTTTAGGCCAAGGAGGAACTCACAAACTGAGTGACAAATTCCAATGCCTTCTTCAGCACTAGTGCCACGCCCCAATTCATCTATGATGGTCAATGACCTGTCACTCACATTGTGGACTATGTAAGAGATCTCAAGTAAAGAAAACATTGTATTACAAATTAATCCTTCCTTTTTTTAGTGCATGCAAAAACGTGTGCAATCTTTGTGCAAAAAAAGCTCCTACCTCCTTCATTTCCAACATGAAGGTAGAAGAGTTGGTTTCAAAATCATCATCAACACCAATTCTGGTGAAAATCTGATCAGCGATCCGGAAAGAGGCATACTCAGCTGGGACAAAAGAGCCTTAAAGATAATAAACACAGCAGTCATGAAGCAAGATTAAGCTAAGCACTTGCACAGTTTATAAGGGTAGAATATTAGCTGCTGACCTATCTGGGCCATGATCTGACACAGCGCCACCTGTTTGAGGTATGTGGATTTGCCGCTCATGTTGGGTCCTGTTATGATGACAAAGTTGCTGCCCTCGGAGATGTAGCTATTGTTTGAGACAGGCTGCTGTCGGGCCATTCGCTCCAGAATGGGGTGACGACCTTGCTTGATGGCCAGGGTGTCTGTAAATTCTGGACGCACTGGCATCCACAGCACAAACACAAAATTTTTTGTCTGCTGTTTTAAAAAAAGCCTGAGTGCTGCATGTAAATTCAGCATGTCATCAGTGTGTTTAAATAAATACATGATTAGCTGCTAGTTTGCTGTGAAATAAGCCACAGTATCATACATCAGCCATTTCTGAGTGAAGATATGCACTGGTTACAGACAGTTGGCGGCTGCAGTTGTCTCTGCAAATACAGCACATCAGTGAGCGCTTATGTAAAAAGGGTAATCTGAGTACAAGCTGGCTGGGACAGAAGGGGGGCAGGCAGTCAGCATGCATCAATGGAAAGACAGTTTCAGACAGCTGAGGGCCAGCAATTGCCACCCACGTGGCTGTTGGGGGTGGCGCTGCACACAGAAAGAACTGAGCCCAGCAGAGATTTAAGCTTAGTAGAGCAGTTCTGGTTGTCCTATGGAGAACTGATCAAACTTCATGAAGGTTACTAACTAAACCTTAGTACGAATATGTGATTCAAACTGTTCCACTGTAGCTCTGGCTTTATGTGTGGGTTGTTGCCCTGAGGACAGCTGAAAGCCTTGCCTGGGCCTGGGACAAGATCATCTGAGATAGGCCCCCACTCATGACAACTAGTAGAACAATTATGTATATTTACCTTTTCAAGACATGATTGATACTGTATTCTACTTTCTCCAGTCATGATTCACATTCTCTCTTGCTCCCCCCGTCCCTCATCAGCTATATGCTTTTTTAATATTCTTGTTTACTACCGTTTCTAGATGATCTTCCTGCTGTAGAAAGTTACCAGTGACTCAAACCCCCAAAATAAATAGGTTATTAAATTCTTACATTTTTATATTGTTATATGTAATAATTTAAAATAAATTAGACACATATATTTCATAAAAATAAATGCATATTTTTTCAATATGTTTTTAAGGTTTCAATTTATTAATCAATGCCGTAATTAAATTAGGGAATCCAATTGAAATCTTAATCAAATATATGGTATAATCATGCATAAGAATTTTATTTTCTTTATCTTTTGCTTCTTGTGGTGAAAGTATATCATAAAATATTTGTTCATTGCTGCTGTGTCTCAAAAACAACCTGCACCGGTTAACCTGCACAGCAACTCAGCTGCAGAACGCCTTAAAGAAGGTCAATCATAGTGGTTTTGATTGTAAGCCAGGAGGTAAACCAATTCACGATGACTTCAACACATGGTCATGAGGTGAAAATCTTTGTTAAATAATTTTAAATACTCGTACTTGTCGTCTTCCTCTTATCCGGGACCGGGTCACAGGGGCAGCAGACTCAGCAGAGACACCCAGACGTCCCTCTCCCCACACACTTCCTCCAGCCCCTCCGGGGAGGAGCCCAAGGTGTTCCCAGGCCAGCAACTTTGGAAGTTATTGTAACACCAGAAGTCATTGATTTGGTGGTGTGACCTGGTACTTTTGGCAATATGGTGTATCAGACCTACATTTTACTTCACAAACAGCCCTTTTTTTAAAAAAACATTTGATAGTTGAAGGCCCCTCGTCTACCATGGGCTCAAGACAACTGACCCGGTCTTTGTACTGTTGCAAGGCACTGTCATTGAACCCATTGAAACTTACCATAGTCTGAGATTGTGCATGCATTGGCCAGCGAGAGCAGCATGTCCAACATGGATACTGTGTCAGAAAGCTTATAAAGGCAGTGGATGTGCTCATGGATGGTGGTAAGCAGCTGGCATATCACCCTATTGAAACAAACATAAGGAGCAAAATAAAAATAATACCTTATAAATAGCACCCTCTAGTAGACGTCAAATGCTAAAAATAAGTCTTGCCTTTTCTGACTAAAACCTTCCAAGTTTGTCACTGGTTGTGGTTTTAGTGACTAATTAGTGACTAAAAAATATTGTTTTGCTGTGTGAATGTCAATAATAAGTCATTGACAACACACAAAGTAAAAAGTGTGTTATACATTCCAGCTTCAACATGTGAATTAATTAAAATATTTCAAGCTCTGAAGGTACAATAATTTAATTGAAACAATTTATAGAATAAAGATGCAATGAATTAAATAATCACCTTACTAATTATGTCCTTATATTTGATTTTTTTTTTAGACAAGAACAGTCCTAGTAAAAATCAAGGTTTGCATTTTGAAAGTCAGTGATGTAAAACTTAAGTTTACAAAAATGATTCATAAATTAATAGATAGGTGTCTTCTCACACATAAGACATGTGAAAAATCTCCCTCAGGGCCTCATCACAGCGCCCATTCATCTTCATCAGGTCTGCAGTGGTAAAGCCATAGCTGTTCTTCTGCTTGGTGACCTGAAACAGAAGGTTTTCTGTTAGCATGGCGCTATCTTAGTCACCCAATGTTCCTGATACAACTCAGTCTGTTTGTTTGCAGAGCAATTCACATCTTTAAAGGGTTGTACCTTGATAAACTCTGTGGGGAGGTTGCCCTCAGGTAGGACCACTCCATCCAGCTTCATCTGGATAAAGAATCCCCGAGTCGTGCTGAAACTAGTGCGCAACGGCAAGCCGTATTTCTCCCCCAACTTGTTCACAAGTCCTGTACAAAGCAAAGAGACACACACAAAGCCATAAGGTACAAACACATTGTATAAACAATGCAAGAAGAGGGTTTTCACTGAAGATCTGTCACGAGAACCTGAAATGTCGTCTACAATCTCAGTGTAAACTCTGCGTGCAATGTCGAGGAACTCATTGATGTTGGGTCGCACTGCATAACACTTCTGGGTTCGCATGTTTAGGCTGCCTTTTATATATGATGTGTCATAATTTACCACCGTTTTGATCTGTTCAAGGATCACGTCGAATCTGAAGGAAAGCAAAAATGCAAAACCTGGTTTAAAAAAGCAGAGTACAGGTAATAAATGTGTAACTCCAGTCATATTTATTGGCACCCCAGGTAAAGATGTGTAATAAGACTTAAAAAAAATAGATCTTTTTTTGCAGTAGCATCATCTCACTGTAAAATGAATTTAAAAAACAGCCTTTATTCTGAGTACATTTATTCAGTGGGGATGAAATACTAAATTAAGAAATAATTTAGTTGTTTTTAATAAAATTACTGCTGGAACAATCATCTCTACATCTAACAATCCCTTAAAAATAAATTACATTTAAGCATTTGAAAAAAATAAATGTAGTTATTTATGTTGATCAAACATTTTGTGAACTTCTACCAAGGAACACAAGACTTTTATGTTTCCCTGGGGTACAAATATTATGTGACATGGGCCCAGTGGTGGTTCCCACTACTGCGACCGCCATCAGTCTGAACAGTTCATGACCTCAAAGCGACCTGCAAGCGCAGAAAGAGAATACTGACGTCACACAGCAGCACACTGTTTACGGAAGTAAAAAATGGATGTCGGTGTCTGTGTATAATTTTTTGTTATTGAGCAATGGAAACCGACAAAGGTGAAGAAAAAAGAGAGCACTGTTATTAACAATAGCCTTTTGAGGAGCAGTGACTGCTACTTCTGTAGAGAAGTCGGTGTGGATGCTAGTCGGAACCAGAACACTGATGTTAAAGTCGGATGAAATGCGACCAGACTGTTCAGACTGTGGACGCTTTGACAATCATCCGATACGAGATTGGGAAAACACCTGTTCTCACTGCAAAAAAAATGAAGTAATGCCTTTTTGTTTTGTTTAGATAAAGTTTTTTGGTTTATTTTTTGAATAATGTTGCCCCTTTTTTCCTTCCTGTTTACTACTTTTTGGTCTTTGCCACTATTTGGTTCCATTGCAATATATTGATACCTTATTTGGTTTGTTGTATATGTTCCGTTCAACTGTTCAATAAAGAGCTTTGGAAAAAAAAGCGAGATTATGAAAAGAGAAATAGTCAAAGATCATAAAATGATGTAGGAGATAACAAGTGATGCCCTGCTGGTAAAATGGGGTCCATTGACACAGCTTATTAAAACAAATCCTGACATGGAAATTCTATACTTTGAATAAATGTACTCAAATTAAATGTATTTTTCATAATTCAGTGAATATTATGCTGCTGCAATAAATTGTTCATTTAAAGGTTTTTACATCTCTTTACAGAGGGTGCCAGTAAAGTGCCTTGGACTTTAAATATTCACATTTAGAATAAAGAAATGGCTTTGCACCTGTTATCCTCCAGTGTAGTACTGTATGCTTTCAGCAGAGCTGTACTGCATGTCTTTAACACCATCTGTTCAATATTAGTAATGTTTAATAAGCTTTTTAAAATCGTTATATGTATGTTTATTTAAATAATTACCAGCAGGCACAGACCCTTAACTGTGGCACGAGGTCCAGTGTGTGTTTCAACTGGATGACATGCGTAATCTTAGCTTCAGCAGCTTGAACCTGCAAGAGTAATGTACCACAAGTAACAAATGTACCACAAGTAACAAATGTACCACAAGTAACAAATGTACCACAAGTAACAAATGTACCACAAGTAACAAATGTACCACAAGTAACAAATGTACCACAAGTAACAAATGTACCACAAGTAACAAATGCACAAAAAGTAAGCGACAGAAAAGCCAACTTCTATAGAATGTAATTGCTGCAATTTAGTTTGACTCCTAAAGCTGTAAAAATCAAAGCACTGGATGTACCGTCTCCTGCTTTGGGATCTGAACGAGAACAGACAGCAGCCGGTCGATGTCAAGGAACTGACCTATGGCTGAGGGGAGCGAAAAAACACACACTGTCATGCATTATCTGTATGCATTAAAGCTGTGCATGTATGATTAAAAGAAAAAGTAGCTCCTAAACCATTCTTTAGGCCAAAGAAGAGATCCTCGTTTTGCAGCAGCTCTTGTATGGCGTCCAAGCGCGTGTTTATAGTATCCACATCAAGCAGAGGCTCCAGAATATTGGAGCGCAGCCTCCTTGCTCCACCAGGTGTCTTTGTATGGTTCAGTACTCCTAAAAGAGTATACTCACTTCTGTCCAAAGGCAAATAAAGACAGGTTGAAAATCTGTTCATTTACTAAGTCACTACATAAAAACATCACAACATAATTATACAGTTACTTCCTCTCTTACCTGTGGTCTCTGTTATTGACCACTAACTCCAGGTTAGCTGCAGATGCTGAGTCAATCATAGCTGTCTGTTCGCTCCCTTTAAAGATCACTTTCAGAGATTTGGCCGCATAAAAAGAGCTCTGGATAAACTCCAAGTATTTCAGCAAAGCAGCAGCGGTTGCTAAGCAATAATACCTAAAATTATAATAATTCAAGAAACAAGAACAAGAAGTGATGGATCTACAGTGGATTTACAGTGCCGGGCAGAGGTTTGCATATACACATCATCAGCATGAATGTCGTATTGATTTTAAGCTTTAAATGGTGAATTTGAACTTGTTTTTTTATCAGCTTCAATTAACTTTAAAAATAAAGATTTGGTATACAAGTTTTCATTCACTTTGGATTTTTTTTTTAATCTATGCTGGGTTAAAAATATACAGCCAGCCCAACTCATATGTTCATAAACTCCCTTAACAAGTTGCTGAGAAATAATGTGCTTTCTGAAGCCACTCTTCTTATCCAAAATGGTAGATCTCATTTAAACTGGTTGATTTCCTTGCACAAATGCAACTTTTAAGCATAGTTTGTAAGTTTTCAAGAGTGTTGAGGTCGGCGCTTTTCCAGAGGCATTATATTAACGTGCTTCACACCTTCCAGAACTGGTTTTTAATGTGTGTTTGGGATCATTGCCCTGCTGAAAAACCAAAGGTTTGGTGTGGATTTGAAGTGACAGTGAAGAACTTGAAGGTAGTCCTCGTTTTTCCTCAGGCCATCCATTTTGTGAAATGCACCAGTACCACTAGCACTCAGCATGAGGCTGCCACCACTATGCTAGGTGGCTGGTACAGCGTTCTCAGTTTTTAAAGCCTCACCTTGACTCCTCCAAACTTATGTTTTGTCACTGTAGCCAAAAATTGTTTCTCCAGACACATTTGGCTTGTCCATTTCGCTAAGTGAGTGACAGAAAAATGAGGCTAACGCCACGACCTTGCTGTTGGCTACATAAAGTGCTTGGTTTGTTTGTAACTTGCAAAGGGACAATTATCCAAATATATGTATTTGAGCCTCTTTGTCTAAGTTTTAACCGGTAATTTGAATCTACTATAAATTCTTGTTCATAAAATTCATTAAGGTTGCCGTTTTGTTCAAATGAATTATAAAAAGCTAACAATTATTGTGACATTCATGTAAATGGTGAATGTATGCAAACTTTGGACCTGCATTGTATTTTTGCGTCTTCGTGGATTTTGCGGCTTACTTCGCTTGAACTTCCATTAGGACGGTGTTAAATTCTGGAGCGCACAGCTGCTGTATGTACTCCAGCCCTTTCTTCTCATTATAGTACTTTCTCTGGATTGCAGTGAGAGTTACACCCTGAAAAAAACATTACACTGAAATATATTCAGATATCCTAGCTAACTTTAACAATATGCATCCAGCAGTGACTTATTTTTAGTACTTTATTTAAAAAAAATGCTATTTTGAAATATATCTGTGTATTTATACCGGAAAATTCTCTGTGATGAGCTTGAAGAGTTTTGTCCCTTTCCCCTTCTCACTGGATGTGTCTGGCATCAAGATTTCCACCGGCATCAAGATGTGAATCCTGGTTATAACCTTCAGAGGGAAAAATAAGCCATAGCTGCTGTATGTACTCCAGTCCTGTGTATTTTATTGCTGTTCTCACAGGTTTTATTGTTAACTAGAAATAAATTAATAAGTTACCTTGGCATATGTCCCTGTGTCTGCAAACTGAGAAAGTACAAGTTCTGGACATTTTAAGTCAACACTGGCCATGCCAATCTCTCCTCTGGCCAAACCTCGTCCCTCAACTACTGCTACTATCACAGAGGCACCAGCGATTGTGGAAACAGACGAGCCAGTTGTTCCTGTCAAAAGTGATCATTTTGAGTAAAGGAAACAGCTCCATATGAAGTTTAGTTCAGTCAATAATAACCGTGTAGGGTGTCAACCTGTGGGTCCTGAAGAACCTGGTGTCCTCCTGAATTTTGGTGTTCCTCCAGGGTAGCGAACAGAGCAGCTGTCTGAGGAAGACACGAGGCCCATCATGGTTGTGGCAGCATCATGCTGTGTCTCTGCAGCTTTTCTCCGGCAAAACATGGAAGTTGGTCAGAGTTGATTAGAAGATGGATAGAGCTAAACACAGTGAACGTCTGGAATCAAAAACCTGTTCTATGCTGCTAAAGACCTTCGACTAGTTTGGAGGTTCACCATCCAGCAGGACAATCACTCTAAACACACACCCAGAGCTACAATAAGAAAACTTAAGGAAAAGTATATTCATGTGTTAGAATACCCCTATGAAAGCTTAGATCTAAAGCCAATTGAGAATCTGTGGCAAGACTTAAAAATTGCAGTTATTAAATGTTCTATTCATTCGGACTGAATATTTTTGTTTTTGCAAAAAAGTGGCAGAAAGCTGTGTATCCAGCAGGTCAGGGCATGTCCATAAATATTCTAGGGGCCGGAAGACATATGAAAAGCATATTATTTAGATTTTGATTTGTAAAAAGTATTTAAGTTCATAATTATGTGCTACTTGTGTTACCAGTACAATGTCGGTAGAACACACTGAAGTGAACTGTGGTTGTAATTTGACAAATTGTTCAAGGAATGATCACTTTTGCAAGGCCCTGTAAACAATAGTTTTTAAAATCACCTGAGGTCATTCCTGGCTGACATGGAGCATGACTTGAACTAGGAGTATGGACATATGAACTTTGGTAAGACAAAGCAGAAGAAAGAGATGCGGGACAAAAGGATGAGGCGGTAGTTCCCTTCAGGCCGCTTCTGGCACAGGTTTGTCCAGATTCTGATGCTTCACTGCCGGTTATCTCCTCTGTGCTGCTCTGATACATTTTAAATTCTCACAAAGAAATTATCGTGATGAAAAAAATTCAAACTGCGTACTATATATGTTCAAATGTGTTTCGTAGACTTCAACAAGCAGTAAAGGTACGCTTTAAACATCTTTCAAGCAGCTAGCAAAAACTCCAAATCTGAGAACCACCGGAAGTTAGCCTCTGCGCTTGATGCTGTCGCTTCTGGCAAGTGAGAACTTTATTTTGAAAATTGTTTCATGTATTTCAGTGCACAATTAAAAACTTTCAATATAGGTTAGGAACCACAGCCTGCATCTGATTGTTAATCTGGTCAGCAAGTTAACTTAGTTACCCATTTTAAGGGCCAAAAGCACTACCCCATAAGTCAATGAATAGATTATTAAATGGTTCCTTCAATGTGTCATTTGGTAATAGAAACTAAATATTTTAATATATATCTTTTATATATAATTAACTAAAAAGGCCAATAAAAGTATTTATTATTTACAAAACACAACAAATTGTTTAAGTAATTTTTATTAATTGTTTCATGAAATTAATTCGTCTGTCTGCTTCACCCTGGTCTGAAATTGGCTTATTGAGCCAATCCAATTAATTTCACCTTGGGTTGAATAAAGTATTTTTGATTGAACTGAATTGAATTGAACTGAATCCAATCAGATGTTAGAGTCTATTGGATGAGCTATTGTGACATTTTGAATTATATTCATAGTGCAATGTTAAACAGTAACCAGGAAATTATTAAATAACTTAAAGCTTTTGTTTGATTACCACCTTTAATTATTTAATTACACATATAATAAATTGCCATCACTTAAATACTATGAATATATTTATTTTAAAAATTTATTTCCCACATTATTTAAAATATGGCAATACAAATTCAACGTTTTATTTCTTTATGGTCTTATTGTGTCTTATTTATTTATTATTTATCAGATTTGACCTCTTTATAGTGGAATGGTTACCGTATTTCAGGCATATACAGTTAATTCCACAAAAAGAAAGTGAATTTCGGCCTACATGTCTTCAAACTCCATAAATGTTTTCGAATTAGCGGTCTTATTCTGAAAAGAAGTAATACCGGAAGTTCTCTTAAATGCCAACCGTTTCAACTTTGGCCAACATGGCGGCGGAAATAGAGGCCAGCAAATATTTTGTGAGAGAAATTGAAAAGAATGACGGTTGCGTGTTAAGAATGAAGCAGTGCTACATAGGGGACGTCGGTTGTGTGGTCTGGGATGCAGCTATCGTTCTGTCTAAATATTTAGAGACTAAACAGTTTTATAACCCGTCGGCAGGAGCCAACGTGTGGTGTGGCAGGACTGTGGTGGAGTTGGGAGCTGGGACAGGAGTCGTTGGTCTGATGGCAGCAACACTCGGGTGAGATCCGAGATCGAAACCGGACTTGTTCTCCAGTCTGTCTGACTTGCTTTGCATTTAATATATATATATACAGGTCCTTCTCAAAATATTAGCATATTGTGATAAAGTTAATTATTTTCCATAATGTCATGATGAAAAGTTAACATTCATATATTTTAGATTCATTGCACACTAACTGAAATATTTCAGGTCTTTTATTGTCTTAATACGGATGATTTTGGCAAACAGCTCATGAAAACCCAAAATTCCTATCTCACAAAATTAGCATATCATTAAAAGGGTCTCTAAACGAGCTATGAACCTAATCATCTGAATCAACGAGTTAACTCTAAACACCTGCAAAAGATTCCTGAGGCCTTTAAAACTCCCATCCTGGTTCATCACTCAAAACCCCAATCATGGGTAAGACTGCCGACCTGACTGCTGTCCAGAAGGCCACTATTGACACCCTCAAGCAAGAGGGTAAGACACAGAAAGAAATTTCTGAACGAATAGGCTGTTCCCAGAGTGCTGTATCAAGGCACCTCAGTGGGAAGTCTGTGGGAAGGAAAAAGTGTGGCAGAAAACGCTGCACAACGAGAAGAGGTGACCGGACCCTGAGGAAGATTGTGGAGAAGGGCCGATTCCAGACCTTGGGGGACCTGCGGAAGCAGTGGACTGAGTCTGGAGTAGAAACATCCAGAGCCACCGTGCACAGGCGTGTGCAGGAAATGGGCTACAGGTGCCGCATTCCCCAGACCTGGGCTACAGAGAAGCAGCACTGGACTGTTGCTCAGTGGTCCAAAGTACTTTTTTCGGATGAAAGCAAATTCTGCATGTCATTCGGAAATCAAGGTGCCAGAGTCTGGAGGAAGACTGGGGAGAAGGAAATGCCAAAATGCCAGAAGTCCAGTGTCAAGTACCCACAGTCAGTGATGGTCTGGGGTGCCGTGTCAGCTGCTGGTGTTGGTCCACTGTGTTTTATCAAGGGCAGGGTCAATGCAGCTAGCTATCAGGAGATTTTGGAGCACTTCATGCTTCCATCTGCTGAAAAGCTTTATGGAGATGAAGATTACATTTTTCAGCACGACCTGGCACCTGCTCACAGTGCCAAAACCACTGGTAAATGGTTTACTGACCATGGTATCACTGAGCTCAATTGGCCTGCCAACTCTCCTGACCTGAACCCCATAGAGAATCTGTGGGATATTGTGAAGAGAACGTTGAGAGACTCAAGACCCAACACTCTGGATGAGCTAAAGGCCGCTATCGAAGCATCCTGGGCCTCCATAAGACCTCAGCAGTGCCACAGGCTGATTGCCTCCATGCCACGCCGCATTGAAGCAGTCATTTCTGCAAAAGGATTCCCGACCAAGTATTGAGTGCATAACTGTACATGATTATTTGAAGGTTGACGTTTTTTGTATTAAAAACACTTTTCTTTTATTGGTCGGATGAAATATGCTAATTTTGTGAGATAGGAATTTTGGGTTTTCATGAGCTGTATGCCAAAATCATCTGTATTAAGACAATAAAAGACCTGAAATATTTCAGTTAGTGTGCAATGAATCTAAAATATATGAATGTTAAATTTTCATCATGATATTATGGAAAATAATGAACTTTATCACAATATGCTAATTTTTTGAGAAGGACCTGTATATATATATATATATATATATATTACATGTTCTTTTAATATTCACAGTGCTCAAGTCATGGTAACAGACCTAGAAGATTTGCAGAGCCTCCTCGATGCGAATATTCAAGAAAATAAGTCACTCATCAAAAGTGGGTCCATATCTGCCAAGGTACTGAAATGGTTTGTACTTATGTTTAATATCGCACTGGATTACTAAAATGTACTCAAGCTGCATATTTACACCTAACCTTCCTATTTCTTTGAATTAAAGGGGTGAGGATGTGTCAGAGCTATTGCCTCCTCCTCATTACATTCTCATGGCAGACTGCATATATTATGAGCAGGTATTGTGCAACCTTCTACCATTCAGTCCTTTTCAGGGTGAATTAGAACCCCTTTTATCCCACTTGTTATTCTTCTTCAGTTTAGAACATTTTCATCCCTTTTGTCCCTCTCAATCCTTGTAGAACCCTATTTATACCCCTTGTTATTATCATTCCTTTTGAGAACCCTTTACGAACAACTTGTCATTCCCTTTCTTTTAGAACCATTTTCATCCCACTTGCCATTCTCATTCGTTTCAGAATCCTCCTCATTACATTTAACGTTCCCATTCCTTTTAGAACCCCTTTCATCCCACTTTTCATTACTGTTCCCTTTAGAGCTCTTTTCATCCCACTTCCTTTTCTCATTCCATTTTAGAACCCTTTATATTCCACTTTTCATCCTCGTTCCTTTTAGAACTATTTTCATTGCACTTCCCGTTCTTATTCCTTTTAGAACCGTTTTCATCCCCCTTGTCATTATCATTCCTTTTTAGAGACCTTTACAACCAACTTCTTCTTCTTTAAGAACCATTTAATCCTGCTTTTTTAGAACCCTTTATCCCACTTGCCATTCTCATTCATTTTAGAATCCTTCTCATCACATTTAAAATTATTATTCCTATTTATAACCATTTTCGTCCCACCTGTTCCTCTTTCATTCTAGAACCCTGTTCATCCCATTTAACATTGTCATTCCCTTTTAAAACCCTTCTATTCCAATTGTCATTTTCATTGTTTTTTTTAACCTTTTTCTTCCCACTCATCATTCTTGTTCTTTTTAGAACAATTTTCATCCCATTTAACATTCTCTTTCCTATTTAGAATCCTTCCTGTCACATTTATCCTTCTGAAGAACCTTTTCATCCCACTTTTCACTCTCATTCCCTTTAAAACCTCTTTCATGCCACTTACCATTATCATTCCTATTTACAACCGTTTTTTTATCTCACTTTTCTCTTTCATTCATTTGTAGAACCTGTTTCATTCCAGTTGTCTTTCTTATTGTTTTTAGACCACTTTTATCACGCTTGCCATTCTCTTTTGTTTTAGAATCCTTCTCCTCACACTTTGTGTTCTCATTCCTTTTAGAATGATTTTTATTACATTTCCTGTTCTCATTCCCTTTCAAATCCTTTTCAACCCACTAGTGGTTCTCATTCCTTTTTAGAACTCTTTTCATCAAACTTGTCATTCTCATTCCTTTTAGGGCCCTCTTCATCCCATATGTCCTTCCCAGTTCTTTTTACAACCCTTTTCCTCCAATGTTTCATTATCATTCCTATTTATAACCCTTTTCATCTCACCCCCTATTCTAATTCCTTTTTCAAACCCTTTTCATTCCATTTAACATTATCTTTCCTGTTTAAAACCTGTCTCATCACATTTAACATTATCAGTAGCTATGTTTACATGCACATAATTTCCGATCGGATTGAAATGTATTCGGACTAAAAAATAATCTGATGGCACCGTATATATGTACACACAACCAATCAATCCCATCATGATGTGGGTTTATATGCACATGGCTTTATTCGGAATAGAACCACTGAGATGCGCAGATCCAATTATTAAATTTCCCTACAAAAACACAGAAGAAGAAGAAGAAGAAGTACTTCCGTCTTTGCTGAACAACAAAAAATAGCAAACAAAGAAGTAGCGCACCAGTTCGCCTGTCTTCCAATCACGGTTGAGATGTTACTGAACTTCCTAATTAATCTGCGGGCTCAGCAACACATGCTACTGGTCTATCTGCGTTACAGGATGAGAGAGCAGAACGAAATAAGCATCCTTCAAAGTTCTGTGATGCCTCAAACGTTAGCGCCGCTGGCCCTCCCTCCACCAAAGACCAGAAACCAGTGGGGGGAATGTGGGGCGCATATGCGCACTCAGGTCAGTTTGCCTCATTAAGAATAACTTGATCCTGTCAAGCGTTTACATGCATGTTGATCGTATTGTCAATCAGCATAAACCACCCCTCTCAGTGGGATTACAATTTCATTCCAATCCTGCTGAATCCGATCAGAATATTCCGACTGACATGTTTACATGACACATTTTAGGTCCGATCGGCCGTTTATTCCGATAACTTATGTCCATGTAAACGTAGTTATTGCTATTTAGAACCCTATTCATCAAATTTGTCCTTCTCAGTCCTTTTAGAACCATTTTCATGCCACTTGTCATTCTCATTCATTTTAGAATCCTCATCACATTTAACTATCGTTCCTATTTAGAACCATTTTCATCCCACTTCTCTGTATTCCTTCCAGAACCCAGTTTATCCCATCTGTCAGTGACTTTCAAATTTGTTGTTACCCTTCAAACGTTTTTACATATTACATATTTTTACGTTACAACCACCAACTTCGTATTATATGTGCTTTTTATGAGTTTAACCAACATAATTCATAAGTTGAAATCTTTTTATCAAAAAATCTGAAAAATGTAAAAAAAAACAAAAACATTTGTATTCAGCCCACTTTACTTTGATACCCCTCAATATAATTCAGCATGATACGTTTTCCTCAGAAATTGCTAGTAAATAAATTACACACGTGTACATACTAACCTCAGTATGTTCGGTGTAGGTCCTCAGAGGTTTGTTGGAGAATGTTAGTAATCAAATAGCAACATGAAGACCAAGGGACACACCATGCAGGTCAGGAAAAAAGATGTATAGAGTATAAAATATGCAAAGGTCATAAAACAATATCCAAAGCTTTGAAAATCGGACTGAACATTGTTCAATTCATCATCTGGAATTTAAGAGTATGGCATTACTATAAATCTACCACTAGGCTCCCACCTAAACTGACAGGCTAGGGAAGGACATGTGGAAGAACGTGCTTTGGTCAGTAAAGATTAAAATTGAACTCTTTGGTCTACATGCATAGAGGTAAGCTATGTGTGATGGAAAACCAACATTACACATCACCCTGAACACACCATCGCTACAGTGAAACGTGGTGGCAGCATTATGCTGTGGAGGGGATTTTCTTCAGTCGAGAAGCTGGTCAGAGTTGATGGAAAGATTAATGGAGCTAAATACAAGGCAAATCTGTAAGAAAACCTGGTGGAGGCCAGAGGTTTGCCTTGTAATTGAACAACAACCATAAACATACAGCCAGAGGTACAATGGAATGGCTCTGATCAAAGCATATTCATTTGTCAAAGTCTAGACTTAAAACCAGTTATAAACACGTAAATATTGATGTTCACAGATGCTCCCCATCAAATCTGACTGACCGAGTTATTTTCCAAAGAAGAATGTAAAAAATCTAGACACATCCTTGAGAAGATCTGTAGCCATACTTTTAGTGAAAGGTGCTTTGACAAATTTCTACAAATTAATTTGTGAACATTTTAAAAACCAATGTATCATTTTTTTCCCCCACTCTACAATTCTTAACTACTTTGTGTTGATCTGCCACATAAATACACTGAAGTTTGTGGATGTAACAAAATGTGAACAAGTTTAGGAGGTATAAATACAGTAATGAATCACTGTAATAATTTTGAGACTATAAAAAGTATATTTCGCTGCATTTTTCATGTTATGTCACGGATCACTCCTACACAGTCTATTGGTCCGCTGGTGGAGACCTTGAAGCAGCTTTCTGGACCAGAGACCTCCATTATCTGCTGCTATGAGCAACGCACCGAGGGCATTAACCCAGAAGTAGAAGGAAAGTTTTTTGAGGTATGAATATAAACAGATACATATTTCTTTCAAGTTTGTTATAGATCCTTTTTTACTGGGATTTGCTTTCTCACGTTTTTTATTTTCAGTTGCTGCAACAAAATTTCAGTTGTGAGAAGATCCCTTCTGACAAACAGGACCCAGAGTTCAGCTGTCCTGACATCCACATTCTACACATTCGAAGAAAAGACTGAACTTTATGGCATGAAATTTGCTTTGCTGTAAAGATTTATACCAGTTTCAGAAAGATATCAGATTATGACATACAAAAGCCCTGCTGCCTACATAGTGTGTGTGTATTTTTACAATCTTTTACATTAAAAAAAAACAATTTTTTCTTGGCATGAAAATAAAATATTCTGAAACACCGTTTTGATCCGAGACCCTTCTGGTAGCAGGAAGAGTGTGTTTATCTTTCATTTTTGTAACAGACCTTACCCATTATGAACACTGGGGGGCGATAAGCATTCAACTTCAGAAACCTTAAATCGTTCAAGCCTAAACTATTTCCTTAATCTGCATATAAATAATTTATGAATAACACATTTTAGTACTGCATTGAGTAACTTCAAAAAGAAACCCAAAAGTTAAATTACATGGTTGTAAAAAGCAAAGTGAACACACTGCCAATCGTTGCCCCCATATTAGAGGAATTCCATTCAGTGCTCCAGATTAAGAAGATTATGGCTCCTATTCAAGCATAGAACTATGAAGTACGCCCCACACGCTCTCACAGGCATGCAGGGGCCCCAGACAGCCCGTCTTGCTTTGTTTACACAGTGGGGACTGTAGCATAAAAAGCATGGGTGGCCTTCAGTGCTAAATAAAATGATATGGTTGCAGTTGACTGAGTGAGGTTTAACAGTCTAAATAAATACACTCTCTGCCTAAAGCACAATTAAGATGCTTAAAATGTATTAGTTTTACCAGCAGGAAGGTGTGTTGTTTCCAAGTGTTTATTAATATTTTCAAATATGAAACTTGATTTTTTTATTTCAGTATGAAGGTCCATCTCAGTAAATTAGAATATCATCGAAAAGTTCAGTAAATAAATATTAATACATTTATAAATATGATTAAATGCAGTTAATGTGTGTGGTTCCGTGATATCACACTTGTTTATGTAACTGGTGTCCTTGAGAAGCTTATTTAAAAATGTGTATGTTTTTTAAGAGCAGTATTTATGTTTGAGAAGCTATGATTGCTGTGACAACCAGTCACAGCCACACAGAATCAGCTTTATTGCCAAGTTCATACATACAAACAAGGAATTTGACTCCGGTACACTTTGCTCTTTGGTTTGTTTTTGTATTACAGAATATACATATTTACAATGTACAATATACACATATATAATAAAAAGGTGCATTTGCAACATCTGTATGCTGTTGTTTTGTACTCTATTGAATGTTCAACAGAGAAACAGCCTGGGGGAAGAAACTGTCTCTGTGGTGGCTGGTTTTAGAGAACAGTGCTCTGTAGCGGCGGCCCGAAGGTAAAGCTCTGAACAAGTTATGTGCAGGTTGTGTGGGGTCTGCAGAGATTTTAGCAGCTCTTTTCCTGACCCTATACCTGTATAAGTCCTGGATGGAGGGAAGGTCAGCCCTGATTATTCTCTCTGCAGTCCTGATTATTCGTTGCAGTCTGGACCTGTCCTGTTTTGTGGATGAGCCAAACCACACTGAGATGGATGAAGACAGGACAGATTGAATGATGTCAGTGTAGAAGATGACCAACAGCTCCTGTGGAAGGTTGAACTTCTTGAGTTGCCTCAGGAAGTACAGTCTCTGCTGGGCCTTCTTTCGAACAGTGTCTATGTGTGAAGACCATCTCAGGTCCTCAGAGATGGTGGTTCCTAAGAACCTGAAGTGGTCCACGGCCGATACAGTGTTGTTGAGGATGGTGAGGGGGTGTATGGGGGTGGTGTTCTCCGAAAGTCCACCACCATTTCCACAGTCTTGAGTGGGTGGAGTTCAAGGTAGTTCTGACTGCATCAGTGTACCAGCCGATCCACCTGCTGTCTGTATGCAGACTCATCACCGTCCTGGATCAGTCCAATGACAGTGGTGTCGTCTGCAAACTTAAGGAGTTTCACGGACGAGTCCGCTGAGGTGTAGTCATTTGTATAGAGGGAGAAGAGGAGTGGGGATAGAACACATCCCTGAGGGGCACCAGTACTTATTGATCTGGATCGGGGCACCAGTACTTATTGATCTGGATCGGGAGAAGATGCTCCCCAGTCTCACCTGCTGCTGTTGGTCTGTCAGGAAGCTGTTGATCCACTGACAGGTGGAGGCTGGGACGTTGAGCTGGGTGAGCTTCTGGTGGAGGATGTCTGGTATGATCGTGATGAAGGCCGAGCTGAAGTCTACAAACAGGATCCTGGCGTACGTCCCTGGCTGGTCGAGGTGTTGCAGGATGAAGTGTAGACCTAAGTTAACAGCATCATCTGCCGACCTGTTTGCTCGGTAAGCAAATTGCAGGGGGTCCAGCAGGGGGCCTGTGATATCTTTCAGTTACAGTTACCTAAAAAGACTGCGGAGATGTAAATAGTTTTTATCATCACTTTTATTGTCACCACAATAAATACCACAAAATATCATGATAAAATGAATAAAATGTCCATATTGCCCACAGCTACAAATAAAGGCTTTTTAACACACAAATGTTATGCTGTGGTCCCCACAATCAGTGAAAAGACTGCTGACATGACGTGTGTCCAGTCATTGACACGCATAACAACGGAGGGTAAGTCATGAAATGTTACTTTCAAAGAAAGCTGGCTGTTCAGAGTTCTGTATGCAAGCATATCAATGGAAAGTTTAGTTGAAGGAAAATGTCCAAAGATGACAAGAAATGTTTTAGAGCATTTTATGGTTTCTTCTGCTGACGCTTCAATTCAATTTCAGTTCAGTTTATTTATAGAGTACCAATCCACACCAAATGTCTCAAGGGACGTTACAAAATGAACAATTTATATACAGAAACATCTTGGGTAAATGACGCTTTATGGTCCCGGTTCTGAAAAGGTATTGATCTGTAAGAAAAGGGACAGAAATGAACTGCTACGTTTAAATTATGATTGCTTAGCAGGAATGATTTCTTTAAAGCCAGCCTGGTTTTCTGCGATAGGAAACTGCATACAATCTACTAATTTACTGGTTTGTATTATATTTACAATCAAGCTGGGCTGTATGCTATCTGAACACGTTTATATGAATGGATGAAATTGGTTGATTTCATAATATTTTCCTCTATAACTAGGAATGAATCAGACCTGTTTGTTGTGTAATGTGCATTGAAATACAGGGGTTGGACAATGACACGGAAACACCTGGTTTTAGACCACAATAATTTATTAGTATGGTGTAGGGCCTCCTTCTGCAGCCAATACAGCGTCAATTCGTCTTGGGAATGACATATACAAGTCCTGCACAGTGGTCAGAGGGATTTTAAGCCATTCTTCTTGCAGGATAGTGGCCAGGTCACTACGTGATACGGGTGGAGGAAAACGTTTCCTGACTCACTCCTCCAAAACACCCCAAAGTGGCTCAATAATATTTAGATCTGGTGACTGTGCAGGCCATGGGAGATGTTCAACTTCACTTTCATGTTCATCAAACCAATCTTTCACCAGTCTTGCTGTGTGTATTGGTGCATTGTCATCCTGATACATGGCACCGCCTTCAGGATACAATGTTTGAACCATTGGATGCACATGGTCCTCAAGAATGGTTCGGTAGTCCTTGGCAGTGACGTGCCCATCTAGCACAAGTATTGGGCCAAGGGAATGCCATGATATGGCAGCCCAAACCATCACTGATCCACCCCCATGCTTCACTCTGGTTATGCAACAGTCTGGGTGGTACGTTTCTTTGGGGCTTCTCCACACCGTAATTCTCCCGGATGTGAGGAAAACAGTAAAGGTGGACTCATCAGAGAACAATACATGTTTCACATTGTCCACAACCCAAGATTTGCGCTCCTTGCACCATTGAAACCTACGTTTGGCATTGGCATGAGTGACCAAAGGTTTGGCTATAGCAGCCCGGCCGTGTATATTGACCCTGTGGAGCTCCTGACGGACAGTTCTGGTGGAAACAGGAGAGTTGAGGTGCACATTTAATTCTGCTGTGATTTGGGCAGCCGTGGTTTTATGTTTTTTTTTTTTTTTTTTCAGAATCAGAATCAGCTTTATTGCCAAGTTCATACATACAAACAAGGAATTTGACTCCGGTACACTTTGCTCTTTGGTTTGTTTTTGCATTACAGAATATACATATTTACAATGTACAATATACACATATATAATAAAAAGGTGCATTTGCAACATCTGTATGCTGTTGTTCTGTACTCTATTGAATGTTCAACAGAGAAACAGCGTGGGGGAAGAAACTGTCTCTGTAGCGGCGGCCTGAAGGTAAAGCTCTGAACAGTTGATGTGCAGGTTGTGTGGGGTCTGCAGAGATTTTAGCAGCTCTTTTTTTTTTTTTTTTTTTTGGATACAGTCCGGATTGGCACCCGAACATCCCTTTCAGACAGCTTCCTCTTGCATCCACAGTTAATCCTGTTGGATGTGGTTCGTCCTTCTTGGTGGTATGCTGACATTACCCTGGATACCGTGGCTCTTGATACATCACAAAGACTTGCTGTCTTGGTCACAGATGCGCCAGCAAGACGTGCACCAACAATTTGTCCTCTTTTGAACTCTGGTATGTCACCCATAATGTTGTGTGCATTTCAATATTTTGAGCAATCTGTGCTCTTACTCTGCTAATTGAACCTTCACACTCTGCTCTTACTGGTGCAATGTGCAATCAATGAAGACTGGCTACCAGGCTGGTCCAATTTAGCCATGAAACCTCCCACAATAAAATGACAGGTGTTTCAGTTTCATTGTCCAACCCCTGTATTTGTTACACTGATTTTAATGACATTTTTCTATTCAGTTGTTGAAGTAAACTATTATACCTCCCTCTGGCCCTCCACTGTCCTTTCACTGTTTGTCCTTAAGCACTTGGACTGCAATCAGAATGAACTTTTTCTTAAGGTCTTTTTTACCTTTGACCAGCTAATTAATTTGAATTACAGCTGGTATTAAGTTCATGTCCCCCTGTGAGGTGGGGACAGGGCCCAGACAGACTTACTAAGAGAGATTATAGAGGTATGGGCAAGCTTCACTGGTTTTCGTCCAATTTAAGCTTTCCCAGTCAGAAAAGATAACCTGGTTTTCTCTGAAATTTGAACAGAAAATAGCTAAAACAGCTAAAAGATCATTTTAAAGTGAGCTAATTAGGCATGCAGCAGAAGGGAACACAGGAGGCCTTACTATAAATGAGGACAATCCACAGAGAAGCACAGGAGTTGATGTTATCATGTATACATAACAGTGGATTATAGTTGTTTTTGTAGGTCCATCCTTGCAGTAAGACATAACTGGGCCATTTCATACCAACAGATGGTGCTGTTAGGTTCTCAAACTTACTGGGAAACATTTCTTTATTAATCTATCTGTTCATTAATCATGAAATGACAGTAAAATATCTGGTGTCTTGTTTGCGCCCAGGTTTTACTGATCTGTATAAAATAAACTGAATTGCTCCATGATCCACGTGCAGCCTAAATGCTCTGTGAAAGCCGTAGCGCTCTGTGTGGCGTGCTCCTCTCTGCTGCATCACAGACAAGTGACACAGAGGATCCTTTGTGTCACCATCATTATCACACTGCCTGGAGCCAAGAGACACTGCTCCAGAAAAGGAAGACTCATTTTCTCACTAACTCTTAGGATTGACTCAAGAATAGATATCAAACTGGGCTGTTTAAAAATAGAAGGGCTGCATAAATGGTTGACTCTTCTGATCCTGCATAAAGTGCCCATCCATTTTTTCTGCGCACACACACACACACACAGAGAAATTCAACTTCTATCTCTCACGGAGCAAAGTGAGTTCGCTGAACTTAAGGCTGCACAAACAGACAACAGAGCTCACTTTTGAAAGCAGAGCATGTGACCTGTGTTATCTTTCAGCACACTTCCCAAACCTCTTTCGGAATGCAGTGACACTGAGCATTTGTACCACACTTTCAGTGGATTTGACTGCATGAAATGGCGACGTAAAGCTGTAAAACAACTGTTTTTCAGGCAAAACATCACTGCTTCCCTCCTCTCTCCCAGCTAGGGTACTGTTAGGACAGCTGTGCTGCGGTTGGGAGGGGTCAAAATCCAGCACTGTAAGGATAAAGTGTGCACTTTTCCATTCCTAGCAAAGCATTAGTATTGGAACATTCCCATCCTTTAATTTTATGGAGTTTGGAGTCCAAACCAGTGTATATATGAAACATTTCCCTCAGTCATTTCTTCTTCTGTTGTCTAATTGTATAGCATAAGTGAAAAGCAGCACCTGACCTGCCGTGGATTTGTCTTTTTTCTTCCCCTACAAGCAAAATGTGTTGTTTAACCCAGACATATCGTCACAACAGTGACTCTGCATGTAGAACAGCTCAAAAGAAGCGGTTAGGTTGCACACATGGATCTTCAGTGTGAGAGCTGGTGTGTGCAGCTGTGGAGATGGATGACTTGTGCCTGTGCTGCTGTATGTGATGATTAAATCACCCCCCTGTGTTTCTGTAAAAACACATGCTCCATAACAAAGGCTGGTGATCTGTGTGCTGCCTGAACAAGTATTGGCCAGGTCTCTTTTCCAAACAGATTATCACAAAGAAGTAACAACAGATTTTTTTTTTTTTTTCTTCCGAAACAGATGCAGTTGTGGTTCTTGCTATAAGGAGACTCAGGAAACTGCAAGCTGCTGCACTATTAATTGCAACTTCCCCTCCTATCTCCGAAGTAAAGCCTTGCTCACACCTGAATGCAAGCTACAGTCCTTAGTATTCTTGGTGTCTGATTGCAGGGACAAAACAAAATATCTGTAAATCCTCTAGAGCACCCATGAAAATACAAATGTAATGACACGTAAACCAATGATTTTAACCAAGTTAAATATAATTTGTAGCACGTATAGTGCACTCGATGCTACTGTGAGCACTTTATGTATCAGCTTACACACAATTTGAAAATGTCAGGTGGACTTCTCACAGTTCATAATACATTTCTGGTACACTGAGCTAGTAAGTTCTCCACAGTAAACAACCTTCAGCTGCAGATATGAATGGAATGTGTTTTGGACGACTGCCCGGCGTACCTTGGACTTCACAGTCCTCGCATTTTCATCCTTATTTGGCCACAGCAATTCTCATATTCTAACAATTTTTTAGGAAAAAACAATTATAATTTGCAAGAAAATTCTGATCTGAAACACCTGCAGGTCAAACAAACTCAGGTTATACCAACGTAACAAAAAGAAAACACTACATCAACTGAGCCTTGTAAAAGTGTTGAAACCCCTTTTTACATTTTATCATGTGCCAGTCACAAACTTAAATCTGTTTCACTGGAGTCTTATGTGTTGGGCAACACAAAGCAGTGCATAAATAAACAAGCGAAATGATATGGCAAATGGTATTCACTTTTCTAAATAAATAACTTTCTTTTTTTTAATAAAACTCTTGCTGCAGATACAGATGCTGTCTTTAGGGTGTTTCCAGCAGCTTTATAAATTTTGAGACAAAAGTTGTCCATTTGTCTTTGCAGCATGGCTCATTCTCAGTCAGATTGGTTGGGGAGCATGTGTGAAGTCTTGGTACAGCTTCACAGTTACTTTTGCAGCCTTTAACTGGTTTCCTTCCATTGCGTTTAGCGTCATCCATCCTCCCATCTACTCTGACCAGTTTCCCAGTCTCTGCTGTAGAGAAGCTCGTACTCGTCGTCTTCCGCTTTTCCGGGACCGGGTCGCGGGGGCAGCAGGCTCAGCAGAGACACCCAGACGTCCCTCTCCCCAGACACCTCCTCCAGCTCCTCCGAGGGGAGCCCAAGGCGTTCCCAGGCCAGCCGAGAGACATAGTCCCTCCAGCGTGTCCTGGGCCGTCCCCAGGGCCTCCTCCCAGTGGGACGTGCCTGGAGGGCGGGAGGTGGAAGACTGTAGAGTGTTCATCATCACATATAGCATTTTGTTGTTGGTCCAAAATGTTCAGTTTTGGTCTTATCTGTCCAGAGCACCTTCTTCTACATGTTTGCTGCATCACTTACAACCAGGACTGTTATTTGTTTTCTTTTAGCAATGGCTTCCTTCTTACCACTTTTCCATTAAGGTCAGACTTGTGGAGCAAACAAACCGGAGGCTGTTCTGTCAACCGATTCTCTGATCTGAACTGTGAATCTCTGAAGCTCCTCCAGAGTTACCATAGGCTTCTTAGTTTAGCTGCATATAAGTTTAAGTAGATGACAATGGCTGTGAAATACTCTTTTCAGATGATAAATTGAACAGTTATCTGTGAGATTGGGACATTATTTTATACTGTAGCCCTACTTTAAACTTTTCCACAATTGTATCCCTGACCTGTCTGCTTTGGCCCTTGGTCTTCTTGATAGTATTTGTTCACTAATGTTCTCTAAAGACCTCTGAGGTCTTAAAGAACAGCTATATTGTACTGATATTAAATTATACCCAGCAGGACACTGTTGACAAATTCATACTTTTCCTGAATGACAATATTATTGCATGCCACAGATTGTTATTTACAAAAAAAATGTTTCATTCCACTTCACAAGTATGCACAATGTCTATCACATAAAATCCCAATAAAATACATCAAACTTTGTGGGGGTTTTTTGTGACAAAATCGGATAAAGTTAAAGTGGGGAGAAAACTTACGTGAGCCACTTTGTCTAATGGCAACTTTTATCAGGGGAACTATGCCCAAAGCAGGAAACCAAACAACTTTTAGCCACTTCCGCACCTGTTTTAAACTGAGCTCTGTTTGAGTTCATCAATAACACTCGAAGAGGTTTCAGAGGGTGCACCGGAAAGAGGACGCAGATACAGCTGTTTCACAACCAGGGACAATTTATGTGCCCATAAGGATAAGCAGGCACCGAATCAGACTGTAACAACAGATGTTTGGAGTAGGTGTTCCCACAGATCATTTAGCAAATAAATAAACGGCTGTAATAATGGTGTTTGGCCTTTATGGGCACAAAAGTCTGTGTGTAATCCTACAGTGATTTCCCAGAAGGGTGTACCTGCTAAATTGTAGGCTAACATTAAGCCAACAATGTCTATGTTGGGAGTATTACACTGGAACTACCTGCAGAAATGCTGCTCTGCAGATGAAGCTCAGAGGAAATGAAGACAAGTGAGTTAGACTAACCACGCCTGTGAAAACCACAAAGACAGTTCAGGTTTAGCCTGTAATCGTGGGAGGTGTGCAGCTATTTTCCTACTCTGGGCTGTTTTACTTTTCCTGAGGCTGACTAATAGGTTGAAAGCCGTCCTTGTGAAACAGTAGGATACATGTGTTGTTGGCTCAGCATTGAGTGGCCAGTCTCTTTTAATTACTTCTCATGTAGAACAGAAGGCCTTATTGGAGGTTTGTAGCACCAAAATCAGCATGTTTGTGATACCAAAGACATCCAGGCGTAACTTTGGAGATCCCTTTGGACTATTCTCATAGAAACAACTCCAACAAACAAGCAGATGTTAAGAGTTTAAGCCCTTGGATAGTGAATTATGACATCTCTAAACTATGTGCCTATTTTCATTGGCATTATGTTGCAGCAAACATGTTCAATCTCAGCCAGCCTAACCCTTCGTTGATAGAAAAACAAAGGTTATTACAAGAAGCTCCTCATTACTGAGCTTCCTACTTTGACCTAAAAGCAATTCCTAACCTTTCCTCTCAGGAAGTGTATGGGATTCCAGCTGAGCTTGGAGGGAGTTGACAGAAGGGCAGAAGGTCTTATCTTTTCAGAGGGGAGGTCACTGAAACATGCTCACAGTTTTTGTCCTTAGCCCACAGGCACCATTGTTGCCAATAAAGCTTCGAGGATCATATGGTTGTACTGAAATGTTGGAAACTCAGGTGGTTAAAATAGGCATTTATTGGAAAGATGATGATATATGTAGAGAATTATATTCCTTCTTTTTTCAAATTTTTTCCACAGGAAGTCTTAAATCTCTGCATCTTTAGAACAACTTTTTAGGTCGGCTGACCTGCCTGACAGAAACCTCTGTGGTGCTAAAGCAAACATCCCGAGGCTTAAGAGGAACTTGACATCTTACAAACAATAATTGCAATCCCTCTGAAAACTCCTCTGTCTCTGAATGACACACATAATGAAAATGTACGCTCACCGGCCACTTTACGCTGTCATTCACCCACTTTTAAAGAAACCCAAGCTTGACCCTTCTATTTTCAACAGTTATAGACCGATTTCCAAATTTCCCTTTTTATCTAAGATTCTGGAAAAGGTTGTGTCTATGCAGCTGATAGCCTTCATGGACAAACACAATATCCTTGACAAATATCAGTCTGGTTTTCGTAGGTTTCATTCCACAGAAACAGCTCTTGTTAGAGTTTCTAGCGATATCTTGTTGCGTAGTGATGCAGTAGAGTGTTCTGTTATGCTGATGTTGGACCTTACTTCTGCCTTCGATACTGTTGACCATCAAATCTTGCTCGATAGGCTGAGACATTGGGTGGGTGTATCTGGTTCTGCTTTAGAGTGGTTCACTTCATATTTATCTAAACGATGCTTCTGTGTGGCTGCCTCTAGGTACAGGTCCTCTCCAGCCTCCCTTTCTTGTGGTGTCCCCCAAGGTTCTGTCCTAGGGCCCTTGCTATTTTTATTGTATTTGGCTCCTTTACAGCATATCCTGAGCACTTTTGAGTGCATTTCTTATCACTGTTATGCCAACGACATTCAGCTGTATATTTCCTTTAAGCTTGAACATGTCTTTAAGTTACAGTTGCTGATTATATGTTTTGAATCTATCAAAAGTTGGATGGCTGATAACTTTCTCCAACTTAATGATGAAAAAACTGAAGTCCTTGTTTGTGCCCCTGATAGATTTATATCCAGTATAATGGAAGCTCTTGGTCCTCTTGGCAAATTTGCTAAATCTTCCATCAGGAACCTTGGTGTAACCTTTGACTCTGCTTTCTCCTTAGATACCCACATCAAATCTCTGGTTCACTCTTGTTTTTATCATTTACGTAACCTTGCTAAGTTAAGTCCCATTGTGTCACGTTCTGAACTTGAGATTGCTATCCATGCATTCATTTCCTCATGTTTGGATTACTGTAATGCTTTATTTACCTGTCTTAGCAAAAACTCCCTGGAACGTCTCCAGGTTGTTCAGAATGCTGCTGCTAGACTTCTGACAAAATCTTCTAAGTATTCCCACTCCACACCGTTACTCATCCAGCTGCACTGGCTCCCCATTAATTTCAGAGCTCAGTTTAAGATGCTGGTCCTGACTTATAGAGGTCTTCATGGTCAAGCCCCAACTTATGTCAGTGAACTCTTGTATCCGTACAATCCCCCCAGGTCTCTGAGGTCATGTGATAAAGTCCTACTGGCTGTACATCACACAAGGCTGAAAACTAAGGGTGATAGAGCTTTTGCAACAGTAGCTCCCCGACTCTGGAACTCTATCCCCTTGTGCACAAGGACTGCGGATTCGGTGGTGTCTTTTGAAAAACTGCTAAAAACTCATCTTTTTAGGTTTGTGTTTGGTTAGTTTATTTTTGATTTTATCTTATCTTCTTTTATTCGACATATATAAATATATTATTCCAATTGTAATTTGTTTTAGTGTTGTGAAGCACTTTGTGATCTGTGCTATATAAATAAAATTTTACTTACTTACTTACTTACTTTATTAGGTACATCTTGGTAGTACTGGGCTGGATCCCCTTTTGCCTTCAGAACTGCCTTAATCCTTCGTAGCATAGATTCAACAAGGTACTGAAACATTCCTCGGAGAGTTTGGTCCATATTGACATGATAGCATCACACAGTTGCTGCAGATTTGTCAGCTGCATCCATGATGCGAATCTCCCGTTCCACCACATCATAAAGGTGCTCTATTGGATTGAGATCTGGTGACTGTGGAGGCCATTTGAGTCCAGTGAACTGATTGTCATGTTCAAGAAACCAGTCTGAGATGATTCTTGCTTTATGACATGGTGCGTTATCCTGCTGGAAGTAACCATCAGAAGATGGGTACACTGTGGTCATAAAGGGATGGACATGATCAGCAACAATACTCATGTAGGCTGTGGCATTGAAACGATGCTCAATACTTGGGTACTAAGGGGCCCAAAGTGTGCCAAGAAAATATCCCCCACACCATTACACCACCACCACCAGCCTGAACCGTTGATACAAGGCAGGATGGATCCATGCTTTTATGTTGTTGACGCCAAATTCTGACGCGACCATCCGAACGTCGCAACAGAAATGGAGACTCATCAGACCAGGCAATGTTTTTCCAATCTTCCATTGTCCAATTTTGGTGAGCCTGTGCGAATTGTAAGGTAAGGTAAGGTAAGTTTATTTATATAGCGCTTTTCAGTAACGAGGCACTCAAAGCGCTGTACATACAATTACAATACAATCACAAAGAACACAGAAAAACAAATCAAATGCTAAGACATCTAAAAATCTATGAATCCTTCTGAGAAATCTAAAAATCTCTGGTCAATATTACAATGATACAGATAACATTAATAATCCTTTGGGTTTTACTGGTAAGAGCTGGTTCTAAACCAATCTTTCTAAAGAGGTAATTATATCATTAAGTCCTCTATGTAGGGGAAAGCATCTTATGCTAAGAAGTCTAGTCATTCCACTGAATTCTAACTAGTGAAGCTGAGTCACTGGTAGAAAACAGCTTTAATCCACATTTTCAGGTGCTAATAATATATTGCTTTTACTGGTGCTGAAGTTGAACTAAGTACTCTAATTAAGAAAGCTGGGTCATTGGTGTAAAAGCAGCTAAAGTCCAAGTTACTAATAATGTTTGGTTTTTGCTGGTAAAATCTATGAAAAGTAATGAAATCACACATTTAGGTAAAGTAAGATAGGGAAAAAAATCATATTTCAGACTCTATTCTTAATCTCTATTTGACTCTATTGTAGCCTCAGTTTCCTGTTCTTAGCTGACAGGAGTGGCATCCAGTGTTGTTTTCTGCTGCTGCAGCCCATCCGCCTCAAGTTACGTTCAGAGATGCTCTTCTGCATGCCTTGGTTGTAACGAGTGGTTATTTGAGTTACTGTTGCCTTTCTATCAGCTCAAACCAGTCTGGCCATTCTCCTCTGACCATCTGGCATCAACAAGGCATTTGTGCCCACAGAATTGTCGCTCACTGGATATTTTCTCTTTTTCTGACCATTCTCTGTAAACCCTAGAGATGGTAGTGCGTGAACATTCCAGTAGATCAGCAGTTTCTGAAATACTCAGATCAGTCTGTCTGGCACCAACAACCATGCCACGTTCAAAGTCACTTAAATCACCTTTCTTCCCCATTCGGATGCTCAGTTTGAACTGCAGCGGATCGTCTTGAACCATGTCTACATGCCTAAATGCATTGAGTTGCTGCCATGTGATTGGCTGATTAGAAATTTGCGTTAATGAGTAGTTGGACAGGTGTACCTAATAAAGTGGCCAGTGAGTGTATGTTTGATTGCCACTCTACAATTTACATAACCCTCAATGATATTTTATATTTTATTTAAAACAGATTGTTCCTACTGGTGCTAAAATTATAGTTAAGTGGAATTAATTTACCACCTATAAATATAAAATAAACTCTCATGGTTATTATAAAGAACAGCAGGCATGTTTGCCATTCGGCTCTTTCTAGAGAAATAAGCATCACAAGCTGATGTTGGCTGATAATTACCCAAGCATTTTATATTATGTTCCTGGTATAATTTATTATGCACAATATTCAAATATGAAAATAGTATTGAGAATTTTAAATGGAGCATCCTTGGCTAAAACAAAAAGCATAAGATGGATCCTAACACCTAACCTGCAACTTAACTACAAAGAATATTGCTCAGTTGTAGGCATGGGCTGGGTACCAATATAAAGGTTTTCCTACGGTTTAAAGTCCTTGCCAGAGAAAGTGCTGGAGTGACCCTGGTTTTATCTTGCTGCATTCATCATACAGTGCTCTGAAATCTTCAATCCATCGATAGGACAGCTGGTAGTTGTGCACTTCACAAATCTGGCTTTCATGAAGGAGTGGCAAGAAGAAAGTACTTGTTGAAGGAAATTATAATAAGCTGTTTGCAGTTTGGTATAAGTTATGTAAGGGACACAGTGAACATGTGGAAGAAAGTGCGCTGCACAGATGACAGCAAAACAGACTTTTAATCCCTCATACAGATGTGGCAGCATCACGCTGTGGGGATGCTTTTCTAGGTGTGAAGAAGCTGGTTTAAAGCACTTTTAATGAGATACTAGGAAAAACTGGCAGTTTTCTATGGCCTTAAGGAGCATAGATTAATACATCAAGGACCCTCCCCCACCTGTTGCTAAAACTACAATTGGCATGTTATGACTGCAGGCTGGCTGCTCAAGCAGATAGATCCACAAATTATATAAAATAAGCTGGTTATATATCTACACTGGTTCTAAGATAATGCAAAATTTAGTGGGTAATGCTTAGGTCTATGTATTAAAACCAAAGAAACAATACATAAGACTGGTAGTTCTATTAATATCAGTAACATATTTTTAAGCACCAGTAAAATGAATTGCTGCTTTTGTGTTTTTTAAACAATTAAGCTTGAATCTTTCTGTAAAAACTGTAGTATTCTTACTCTGCTATCATACTGAGGATCACATAGTGAAACCAATTCACTCCAAAGAGGACCCTTGGACGACAAGCTAAAGTGCTACAAATTTCCTTTGTGTAGTCACGTCTCAAGTTGAGACAAACTCAGGAAGTTGCAGCTGACAGCTCAGCACCAACCCAAGTGTGGCTCAGCACCAATATGAAACATTCGAAAAGAATTCACAGCTGAATACCAACTTTTCATGCAAATACGTGCACTTCTCTGTTGTTCTGAAAAAAGAACTAGCAACTGGACTTCCTGTTTTGCACATTTTCACTGAATGGGTTGGGAACAAAGGCCAGCTTTGAATCTAAGCATGGCTGTTTAACTATTCACAAACACTTGGTCAAATGGGACTCAAACACTAAGGGAGTTTGAGACCATTTTTTTTTTAATTATGAATGGTTTACTTTCAATGTTCTGTGTTCCTGAAAACACCATATATAAAACAGTTTCTGTAAGTTTTAACAATTTTAAGACTTATTTCAGTTTAAGAACTACATGAATTACACAAAGAAATGTTAACTTATCAGCTTTATAAATTACTTTTGATCAACTTGTCAAGTTGGTATTTGTTGACTTTGGCATGCGAATCTCTACTTCAGTATACTCTGATCTCAGGGGCTCCACAAATTTTACTCCACTACTCCCTGTTCCTAAGCTAAATCTTGGTAAATATGATCATCAGCTAGTAGTGGATAACACGAGGGAAGTTTAATTTAAATTTCCCTAAACAATAAATGCACAGATATTTAAAAAAAAACCTAGAGATGTAATAAAATTAAATGTAAGACCTATTGTGGAAAATTTGGACAAGTTTAGGATATTCTTTAAGGTTAAAATGAGATCAATGCTTTAAGATTACAGAAACATCTGGAAAATGAATGACTAAAACTTGCAGTTTTCATAAAATGCCAGAAAAAGTGCTACAGTGACCAGTGTTTTCTCTGGCTTAATGCAGCGCTGACTAACACAGAGCTTCTCCCCCCAACACATGTAGCTTTGCACTGAGGGTCAGCTGGCAGAAAGAAGGTTGCTACACGTTTCCCTCAGTTACAAGGCAGATCTGGATGTTTAAAAAAACAATACATTTCGCTTAACTTTTTCATCAACTAAAGTCCAGTACCTTCACACCAAAGTTACACAACTTCAACACCTTCTTAAAGTAAACAGTACATTCCAGAAGAATTACTTAAGGACAGGGTTTAGCCAACTACTGAAACCAAATGTTATAAAATACAAAGTCTTATGTGTTAGTAGTGGATAGTTTAACAAGAACGTTACCTAAATGTACAATAAACAATTTTTAGCTGAAACTGCGCAATTGTAAAAAGAAGACCCTGCAGACTCAATCAGGTAATGATCTAATCCTTAAAGGAAAAACAGAGACATAAACGATTTAAAATCACTTTTTTAATAAGACATTACAATGACATTGTTCTGTACATAGTTCCCCCAGTCAAATAAGGAATAAGAGCTGCACCACAGACTGTTGTTCAGCTCATTTCTTAACAGCTCTCTGTTCTGACTGCACCAACGAATGGACTCTGATGTAGGGTTAATGTACCTATGTACTCATGCTACAGATATAAGCTATCATATGGTGTCCCAATACTGAGACTAATCAGCTGTGGTATCAGATTGAGAGGTCAGAGCTGAGGTTACTGAAGGCCTGTTTGTTTAATAATCTGCACATTATAGTGAGACATGAAATCGGTCAATCATTTAATTAGAAAAGCCCATGTAATTGTATTTGAGGGGGTAAGGAAATTGTGTTTTAATCTGACTGCGACATGTAAACATGGGCAATGTGTTTTTTCCTTGCATTTACCCCAGTTTTTTTAATACCAGAGAAGGAAAACTATAAATCACAGTAATGTGTCCTTCAAGTAGGCTACATGACAAATTAAGAGCTTACTGTCAAAGTTCAACCCAATAGTCAAAAGGACTATCAAACAGCTCAATCCAAGAATGGCTTTAGGAGAAAAAAAAAAGATACAAAATAGAAACAAAAGAACAGGCAAAGGTGGTGATCTCTGTGGCTTTGACCTTAGAAACCAGTTAACTCCATATTTTCAAACAAGCCCAAGCAATAAAGAATGTGATTTATGCCTGCTAAAGAACACAAGCAAACTTTAAGCCGGCAAACCCAGTTAAAGATAAATTAGTCAAAAGATAAACGTAATAAAAATAAATTGAAATAATCAACTTTTCTTAAGCATTCTCATTTTGAAGAATAAATTGTTACTTGCAACATTGTAGTTTTGACCTAAAACAGTCAGCACTCAATCATTAAGACTTGTAATTTGAAGTTAACCATGTCAGACCCTCATACAGTCCATCACCTGTGGTCGCACAGGAGGGCTGAACATACCAATTCCTATCTCTGATCCGGGTCAATCCGAGCTTCTCTTGGATTTCATGTGGCTTCATGGCATCTGGAAGGTCTTGCTTATTGGCAAATATCAAGATGATGGCATCTCTCATCTCCCGGTCATTAATGATGCGGTGAAGTTCCTGCCTTGCCTCATCAATGCGATCCCTGTCCGCGCAATCCACCACAAAAATTAAGCCTTGAGTTCCCGTGTAGTAGTGCCGCCACAGAGGACGTATCTTGTCCTGGCCTCCAACATCCCACACGTTGAACTTGACATTTTTGTAGGTGACCGTCTCTACATTGAATCCAACTGTGGGGATTGTGGTCACAGACTGTCCCAGTTTCAGTTTGTAAAGGATTGTTGTCTTTCCAGCAGCATCAAGTCCGAGCATTAATATTCTCATCTCCTTGTTGCCAAAGATTTTTGAGAGCATTTTCCCCATTTTGAACTCTTGAGCATAAATACTTTGTTCCTAAGGAGAAAATATGATGTCTGGATGTTCACTTGGAATGCAGTTCACAATGCTTAGTGGTGAAGCTATAAAGTGATGGGATACTTTGTTTTCTAAGGATCAAAAGTCAAAAATACACACACATACACCTAAAAGTCTGTCTGGATCTTGTTAGGTGCAGGGGCATTTATGCTCAGATAAAAATGTCTTCCTGGCCTACACGCAACATGACACGATGGGACTAAGAACTTGGCAGCAGCTGTTGCAGGTCGTTCATTGTTCAGTAAAAATGGAGAAAAACATTTGTGATGAATGCAGGCCGCGATGAGTGGAAACTGCAGAGCAGATTCACTGTGTGGGTAAACAGGACCTCCAACAAAAGCCGCGATACTTGAAGAGAATTTCCTCTGCTCTTAGGATGTGGCGGTCCTTCTCGCCGGGTGCGCCCTTGTACTCTCCACTGCTGACGGGGAGAAACAGCAGCTTTACGTCGGCTCACACCGGGCAACTTCACCGCGCTGCTAGGGAATGACTTCGTAAAATATATCCCTGCTAGTTCGTAGGATGAAATCTTCCGTTCATGGAACTCCGGTCACACTGAAAAGAGATTTAGGGGAGGATCAGCCATGAAAAATTAGCCAACTATTGCTAGATTGCCTGTTAAGACAGCTAGTTAGCTCGTTATCTAGCAAGCTAAGCTACGTAGCTAACAGGAGTTAGCTGCAGTAAACTCATGGAATCACGGTAGAAAATGTGTGCTACGACAACAATATGAGAAGCGACACGTTTCAGGAGTAGGAGAGACGGGTTATAATTTAGTTACTTACCTATTTATTGCCCTCCAGAGTCGATAAATTGTCTCAGCTCTTGTCTTCCTCCTTTAACTGGAGCTATCCGCGCTGCTGCTGCTTCAACGGAAAGGTGTGGAACTGCATCGGGGGCCACTTCCTCCTGTCTGCTCCATTCAGCGGACACCCGCCGAGTCCTCCTCTGAATGTCTGACGCTCCGACTGGCTACACTATCATACAATATAACGAGGAAAACATTTCAAAAAAGTGAAAGTCATACGCAAAGTTATACATTTAGATTTACATATTTATTTGCAACAAATATTTCGTTTATCAGGAAATGTGTACAGTAGCCCAATAACACTATAATTTAAATAGAGAAATGTGGACTTACTTAAAAGTATGCCCTCTTACTGTACAGTAAATACACTTAATACTTCTTTGGGGAAGTTTTTTTTCTGAATGACTGCATTAATGCGAGGAGATCTGCATGTGAAACTTCATATTCATGAATAGGACTCATTTTACAATGCTTGGAGTGCTGCTGTTATTTGCAGTTACTTATTGCCTGTGCACATTTCTTTTTATTAAACTTTTCTATCAACCTAACTTTCCAGTGATGTGGTTGGAGTCAGCAGCTGAACAGCCAACCTTTTGGTGCTAGACAGCTGTCAAGTCAGCAGTATTCCCCATGATGTAGAGGTCATAAAATGGCCATAACATATTGTTGGATTAAAAAGCCTTGTTGTGGTCCCATGTAGTGCATTTTCCAAGAAGCTGCATTTTGCATTTTTATTAGCTATAAACCATAATAATTAGCTGTAAACTATTATCAAAATGAAAAAGAAATTTGCTAGAAATACAGTATATTGCTCTGTCTCCCAACAAATGTATGTATTGTGTTAATTTGAATTTTTGAAATACATTTTTGACAAAAATTTACTTTTGACTAAATTTAAATTTATTCAGATGCATCTCCATAAAATGTCATATCATGTAATCTTACTATTGCTTTTTAATAGTTGACTATTGGCATGAATACAACATTTAGGGTTTCTTGATCTCCATTTGGCAGGAACAGCCTTAAAAAAGAAGAAAAGTGTAAGAAAAAGTTTTCTGTGAACACTGGTGTCTCGTTTTGAATCAGAAAAAGTTTTGGATCTCAAAAATGGAAATAAATATCGTCAGTTCACCTCTGAGTGCGCCAATATCTAATTATATGAAGAGTAACATCTCCCCCTAGTGGCCAACGACTTTTTTTGTCCCATGTAACCAAATAGTGCAATTTAAGGCAAGATTTCAGAGGTCAAAGAAAGGGATCCACAGTATCACATTGAACCTGGATGGTGTCAAAATGTCTTCCTTAATGTTTCAAAAACATGGAAGGAGGAAAGCCCCCTCAAATTTTCCCTTATGGTAATTAAACTAAGACACATGAAGACATACTGGGATACAAGATATTAGGGAGGCTTGTAGTCAAGATAGCATTGTTGAATATTGCGATATTGATATCTATGCAGATTTTCTTTCTTCTACAGTATCATGATGTCCCCACTGCTATTTGTGAGGTCTAGTATTGTGGCCATGAAAATTTATATCAGGTAGGACAGGAAAATTGCATCCAATTGTCCAAATATATTATGGGCATACAGACCAGAAATGCACGGAGGAAGTGCTGTCACATGGGAATAAAGTATTATTTCCGTGTCCTGTAAAATGTCCATCAAGTAGGGTTGAAATTTTGGACAAGACTGCACATTGCGTGTGTAGGTAGCTAGTTTTCCTCTTTTACACTTAAATGTTTCAGATCATCAAACCAATTTTTAGATTTGACAAATAAACCGGAGTAACTTGAGTTTTCAAGTAATGATTTTATTTATTAAAAGAAATAAAAAAAGAAACCGACCTGTGCCTATGGTAAATGTAATGCCCCCCTAAACCTGACAGCAGGTTATGTCAGCCTTGGTGGCAACAACTGCCATGAAACATTTTGGATGATCTGGCAGTGAGTCTTTTGTGTCACTGCAGAGGACTTTTGGTCAACTCTTTGCAAATTATTTTTTATTTAGCCACATTGGAAGGTTTTTGAGCATGACAGCTCTGTTTAAGGCCATGCCACAGCATTTTATCACATTTATGCCCAGACTTTTACTAGGCCACTTCTTAAGCTGAATAATATAAATTGCTGGTTGAGAAAGTTTAATTATTTACACTGTCCCAAGTACACTTGAGCTTTGGATCATTATTTTGCTGCATAACCCAAGTGTGCTTAAGGTCATTAACGTATGGCCTGTTATTCTCCTTCAGGATTTTCTGGTCGAGAGCAACATGGTTCTATCAATAACAGCAAGTTGTCCAGGTCCAGAAGCAGCAAAGCTGCTCCAGACCCTGGCGCTACTACAACAGTGTTGTATTTTTCTGAAATGCTGTTTTAGTTTTACACCAGATATAAAGGGATGCACCCTTCCAACAAGTTCCACTTTTGTCTCATCAGTCCACTGAATATTTGGTCTTTGGAATCATGAAGACTCGTACTTGTACTCGTCGTCTTCTGCTTATCCGGGACCGGGTTGCGGGGGCAGCAGACTCAGCAGAGACACCCTGACATCCCTCTCCTCAGACACCTCCTCCAGCTCCTCCGGGGGGAGCCCAAGGCATTCCCAGGCCAGCCGAGAGACATAATCCTTCCAGCGTCCCCTGGGCCTCCTCCCGGTGGGACGTGCCTGGAACACCTCCCGAGGAAGGCGTCCAGGAGGCATCCGGTATAGATGGCCGAGCCACCTCAACTGTCTGCTCTCGATGTGGAGGAGCAGCGGCTCTACTTCGAGCCCCTCCCGGATGGCCGAGCTCCTCACCCTATCTCTAAGGGAGTGCCCGGCCACCGTATCGAGAAATCTCATTTCAGCCGTTTGTATCCGGGATCTTGTTCTTTCGGTCATGACCCAAAGTTCATGGCCATAGGTGAGGGTAGGAACATACAGGAATTGGACAATGAAACTGAAACACCTGGTTTTAGACCACAATAATTTATTAGTATGGTGTAGGGCCTCCTTTTGCGGCCAATACAGCGTCAATTCGTCTTGGGAATGACATATACAAGTCCTGCACAGTGGTCAGAGGGATTTTAAGCCATTCTTCTTGCAGGATAGTGGCCAGGTCACTACGTGATACTGGTGGAGGAAAACGTTTCCTGACTCGCTCCTCCAAAACACCCCAAAGTGGCTCAATAATATTTAGATCTGGTGACTGTGCAGGCCATGGGAGATGTTCAACTTCACTTTCATGTTCATCAAACCAATCTTTCACCAGTCTTGCTGTGTGTATTGGTGCATTGTCATCCTGATACACGGCACCACCTCCAGGATACAATGTTTGAACCATTGGATGCACCTGGTCCTCAAGAATGGTTTGGTAGTCCTTGGCAGTGACGCGCCCATCTAGCACAAGTATTGGGCCAAGGGAATGCCATGATATGGCAGCCCAAACCATCACTGATCCACCCCCATGCTTCACTCTGGTTATGCAACAGTCTGGGTGGTACGCTTCTTTGGGGCTTCTCCACACCGTAATTCTCCTGGATGTGGGGAAAACAGTAAAGGTGGACTCATCAGAGAACAATACATGTTTCACATTGTCCACAGCCCAAGATTTGCGCTCCTTGCACCATTGAAACCGACGTTTGGCATTGGCATGAGTGACCAAAGGTTTGGCTATAGCAGCCCGGCCGTGTATATTGACCCTGTGGAGCTCCTGACGGACAGTTCTGGTGGAAACAGGAGAGTTGAGGTGCACATTTAACTCTGCCGTGATTTGGTCAGCCGTGGTTTTATGTTTTTTAGATACAATCCAAGTTAGCACCCAAACATCCCTTTCAGACAGCTTCCTCTTGCATTCACAGTAAATCCTGTTGTATGTGGTTCGTCTTCTTGGTGGTATGCTGACATTACCCTGGATACCGTGGCTCTTGATACATCACAAAGACTTGCTGTCTTGGTCACAGATGCGCCAGCAAGACATGCACCAACAATTTGTCCTCTTTTGTCACCCATAATGTTGTGTGCATTTCAATATTTTGAGCAAAACTACATTCTTACCCTGCTAATTGAACCTTCATACTCTGCTCTTACTGGTGCAATGTGCAATCAATGAAGACTGGCTACCAGGCTGGTCCAATTTAGCCATGAAACCTCCCACACTAAAATGACAGGTGTTTCAGTTTCATTGTCCAACCCCTGTAGACCGACCAGTAAATTGAGAGCTTTGCTTTTCGGCTCAGCTCTCTCTTCACCACAACAGACCGGCACAGTGCCCCCATTACTGCAGCAGCCGCACCAATCCGTCTGTTGATCTCCCGCTCTATTCTTCCCTCACTCGTGAACAAGACCCCGAGATACTTGAACTCCTCCACTTGAGGCAGGAACTCCCCTCCAACCTGAAGAGGACAAGCCACCCTTTTCCAGTCGAGTACCATGGCCTCTGACTTGGAGGAGCTGATCTTCATCCCAGCCGCTTCACACTCAGCTGTGAACCGCCACAGCGCATGCTGCGGGTCTTGGCTAGAGGGGTCCAGCAGGACCACGTCATCTGGAAAAAGAAGAGACGAAATCCATTGGTCCCCAAACCAGACCCCCTCCGGCCCTTGGCTGCGTCTAGAAATCCTGTCCATAAAAGTTATGAACAGGATCGGTGACAAAGGGCAGCCCTGGCGGAGTCCAACATGCACCGGGAACAGGTCTGACTTAGTGCCGGCAATGCGGACCAAACTCCTGCTCCGCTCGTACAGGGACAGGATGGCCCCTAATAAAGGGCCCCCGATTCCATACTGCTAGAGCACCCCCCACAGGGCATCACGAGGGACACAGTTGAATGCTTTCTCCAGGTCCACAAAACACATGTGAACCGGTTGGGCAAACTCCCATGAACCCTCGAGTACCCTGTAGAGGGTGTAGAGCTGGTCCAGTGTTCCACGGCCAGGACGAAACCCACACTGCTCCTCCTGAAGCCGAGGTTCGACTATCGGCCGGACTCTCCTCTCCAATACCCTGGCTTAGGGAGCTTTTTAACCACCTCGGTGACTTCAGCCTGGGTGATGAAAGAGTCCAACCCTGAGTCCCCAGCCTCTGTTTCCACCAGGGAATGCATGATGGCAGAATTGAGATCCTCGAAGTACTCCTTCCACCGCCCAATAATGTCCTCAGTCGAGGTCAGCAGCCTCCCACCCCCACTACAAACAAGTGTTGGCGAAGCACGGCTTCCCCCTCTTGAGGCGACGGACGGTTTGCCAGAATCGCTTCGAGGCCAACCGGTAGTCCTTCACCATGGCCTCACCGAACTCCTCCCAGGCCCGAGTTTCTGCCTCGCTTGGCCTCACGGTACCCGTCAGCTGCCTAAGGAGTCCCACATGCCAACCGCAGCCGATAGGACTCCTTCTTCAGCTTGACAGCATCCCTTACTGCCGGTGTCCACCACCGGGTTCTGGGATTGCCGCCGCGACAGGCACCGCAGACCTTACGGCCGCAGCTACGGGCAGCAGCATCCACAATAGATGCGGAGGACATGGTCCACACGGACTCCATGTCTCCAACATCCCCCGGAATCTGGTCAAAGCTCTCCTAGAGGTGGAAGTTGAATATAACCCTGGCCGAGGGCTCCGCCAGGCCTTCCCAGGTGACCCTCACTATGTGCTTGGGCCTGCCAACTCACCACCAGGTGGTGATCAGTGGACAGCTCAGCCCCTCTCTTCACCCGAGTGTCCAAAACATGCGACCGAAGGTCTGATGATACGACAAAGTCGATCATTGACCTCCTGCCTAGGGTGTCCTGGTGCCAAGTGCACTGATGGACACCCTTATGTTTGAAAATGGTGTTCATTATGGACAAACCGTGACTAGCACAGAAGTCCAATAACAAAACACCACTCGGATTCAGATCGGGGAGGCCATTCCTCCCGATCACGCCTCTCCAGGTGTCACTGTCGTCTCCCACGTGGGCGTTGAAGTCCCCCAGCAGAATAATGGAGTCCCCGGGAGGGGCACTATCCAGCACGCCTGACAGGGACACCAAGAAGGCCAGGTACTCCACACTACTGCTCAGCCCGTAGGCCGAAACGACAGTCAGAGACCTGTCCCCAACCCGAAGGCGCAGGGATGCGACCCTCTCATCCACCTGGGTAAACCCCAACACGAGACGGCTGAGCTGGGGGGCAACAAGCAAACCCACACCAGCCCGCGGCCTCTCCCTGTGGGCCACTCCAGAGTAGAAGAGAGTCCAGCACCTCTCAAGGAGATGGGTTCCAGAGCCCACGCTGTGCGTGGAGGTGAGCCCGACTATTTCTAGTCGATATCTCTTGACCTCCCGCACAAGCTCAGGCTCCTTCCCCCCCAGCGAGGTGACATTGCACGTCCCTAGAGCCAGCCTAAGCATCCGGGGATCTGAGGTCTCTACCTTCGTCCGCCACCCAATCCTCTTTGCACCGGTCCCTCACGGTTCCCCCTGCAGGTGGTAGGCCCACTGGGGGATGGCCTCGCGTCTCCAGTTCGGGCTTGGCCCAGCGGGGTCCCGCGAGGAGCAACCCGGCCACCAGGCACTCTCCGGCGAGTCCCGACCCAAGGCCTGGCTCCAGGGTGGGACCCCGGCTCCGCCGTACCAGGTGACGTCACGTGCCTCGATATATTAGTCCTCATGAAGGATTCTTGAACCGCTCTTTGTCTGAGCGTCACCTAGAGCCTGTTTGCCATGGGAGACCCTACCAGGGGCATTTAAGCCCCAGACAACGTAGCCTCTAGGATCATTTGAGCACTCAAACCCCTCCACCACGTTAAGGTGGCGGTTCAAGGAGGGGGTCATGAAGACTTATTCAGCAAATATAAAACAGGCCTTTGTGTTTGGTTCCATATAAACTTATTTAAACAGCTTTAAATACTTTTTTCACCTATTTCTAAATAAACAAAATGATTATTTGCAGAGATTTCATTAGTTGTTGCATGACACTTATAAATAACTGAATCTGACTGCACTGTTGATTGAATGAATTAGGATTAATGATTCAATAATTAGGATTAACTGGAATGTATGTACCTGACTTTTGTGAAGTGCTATGTGTTGTGAATTGGCGCTATATAAATAAACTGAATTGAATTGAAACTGAATTGAATTGAATTATCTTAATAATAGACAGTACCATGCAGAGAGTTGGAACAAAACCTAGAAAACTGTAACTGTTTTTATAGCTTAAGAAAGGGTTAAAGTTTGCTTTGAAAATCTGATGAAACATATGAGTTACCTGAATATCCAAATACGCAAAACCTGATACAGATCAGAACTACAAGCTTTCTGAACATAAAACAATAAATAAGAATACATTTCTAGTTATCATCAACAGTAGTAGCCTGCCTCAAACAAAATCCACCCTATCAGCCCATTTATAGTACTATAAATGGTAACTGATTGTGTACAATCAAGCATTCCGATTATTCGTAGGGAAGGGACGTATAAAGCATTGTAGGTCCAAAACTTAAAAAGGGTTCAGCGAATTTACTTTTGGAAGTTTGGAAATTTTGCCACAATTTAAAAAATTTTTTTTTTAAATTGTCAGCAGTCAGAGCAGGATTTGAATCACTCTTTATCTAAAAAAAAAAATGCTTGATGTTTTTTCAAGCTTAAGAAATTAATTAAAAGGCAGATTTGGGTGCTTTTGAGTAAAAATCTCTGGATATTTGTTATCCTATTTACCATAAAATTAAAGAGAATACAAAAAGACAGATACTCTGTATTGTACCTAAAATTTTCTGAGCCTATCTTTGGACAAAGCGGGAGAAAAGTCACTTTGCACGTTACAGCCTTCTGCTCGTTAACCAAGTGGTGTGATAAATGACTTATTGGCTTTTACACATTGGTGTGGTTTCCTCTTCAGGTGAGCCTGTCGCTCCCTGAAACACAGAGTTGCTGGTAGCCCCACCCGCTGGAAATGCGGACCAAACCACTTTGCGGAATAGGGGGTCATGATGTTCCAATGATTAAGAAGTGCATTCTAGGTTTAAAATTGAAATAGCTTGAGTTGTATTTTTATGTAACATTACTGTATCAATATGGGCTTCATGGTGGCATAGTTGGTAGCACTGTTGCCTTGCAGCAAGAGGTCCTGGGTTCAACTCCTGGTCAGGAGTATTTCTGCATGGAGTTTGCATGTTCTCCCCATCCATGCATGGGTTCTCTCTGGGTACTCTGGGTTCCTCCCACAGTTCAAATACATTAATTGGTCTCTCTAAATTGCCCTTAGGTGTGTGTGCTTGGATGTTTGTGTGTTGCCCTGCAATGGACTGGTAACCTGTCCAGGGTGTATTCCACCTCCTGCCCATAGACTGCTGGAGAAAGGCACCAGCTTTCCTGTGATTTCATGTTTTAGATGCCCATTGAAATATTTACAGATGCATTTGAACCAAGTAATTGCTGATTTCATGGATACCAAATAGTGTCATAGTTGTTTAATAGAATATGCGTCATGGTGTGATGGCCAAACCCATGGCCACACTCCATTAAAGTCGGTAACTCCCTTATGCACCATTATTCATTCAAACACAGCACCACTTTAGTTTGCAATAAAATATTTATTGGTTGGTTTAAATACATTTGTTCTATTTGTAAGCACACACATTTAGTTGACTTACATATTTTTCTCAACCAATGGTTCATCTTTGTGCTTCTGATTAATTCTTTTTTCTTTTACCGGTACTTACCTGCTGTGATCCCTGGGAGTTGCCTGACAAAAGATGCTGGCCAGGGCTGAGCACACTTAAATACAATGGACTGATTGGACTGCACCACCAGTTCCTGCTGGAAAGGGGGGACATGGAGTTTTTTTTAGTTAAACAAGCTTTTCCATTTAAGTTAATATTTGTATTTAAAGTTTAAGACTTTTGCTTTCTATTTTTTTTAGTTTAGTTTATTAACAAACTTAGCTGTACTGTGGTGTTTGGTGTAGTTAGTGATTGTATTCCGCTTAGTTACCCAAATTGTGTGTTAATGGTCTGATCAGCCAGCATATACAGGTCCTTCTCAAAATATTAGCATATTGTGATAAAGTTAATTATTTTCCATAATGTCATGATGAAAATTTAACATTCATATATTTTAGATTCATTGCACACTAACTGAAATATTTCAGGTCTTTTATTGTCTTAATACGGATGATTTTTCAAATATTTCCTGTGACTCCTTGTACTGCCTTCATCAGAATGTTTTTGGTTAAAGTTTTATGTTAAGTTGATAGTTGAATTATAGCGCTTTACTACCACCTAGTGGACACCTTTGTCAGTGTTCATGGATAGAATGGGCACATCCAGTGTTGCCAGGTGTACGATAATTATCGTATTTGTACGACAATTTTGTACGACAAAGCAGCACCGCCCACAAAGCTATCAAAAAGAGTGGGAGAGTCAATTCGTGTGGTTGAGACCTGTTGCTGGCTCCGAGAGCAAAGCTTTCTGCCGGTGCTGCAACACAGCTGGTGGCCGAAGTATCAGTATTAAAAAACCACAAAATCAAAAAAAAAAAAAAAAACACAGAGAAAGAAAAAAATCTACCGCCAACACAAAAATCCACAACACAATGCTTGCAAAGAACATCAGAAAAGGAGAAGCTGGAAACAGCGATAAAGACAGCAGAGGTCAAGCTAGCAGGGTTTTTAGCAGAGCACAACATCGCAATGAGGGCCACAGACCATCTGGTGGATGTCATCAAGGACATATTTAGTGACTCAAAATCGGCACAAAACATGTCACTTGGCCGCACAAAGGCAACTGCCATAGCAAAGCATGTTATTGGTGACTGCTATTTTGAGAGACTGTCAGAAATCCTGATGATAAAAAAATTCAGCATCCTTGTTGATGAATCAACCGACATTGGAAATGTCAAAACGCTCTGTGTTGTGGTTTGTTTTTTTGATGAGGGTACAAACAGGGTTCAGACCTACTTTTGGAAGCTGGTGCAGATCTTTTCAGAAGAAAGCAGACATTTTGTTAGAGAAGGAGCCACTGCAGAAAGACTGTACGTAGAAATTCTGAAATCATTCACAGAGGCAGGTGTCCCACTTCAAAACATTGTGGGGTTTGGGTCGGGTGGCTGTAATACCATGATGGGACAACACAACTCTGTCTCCAGTCGTCTAAGAAACGATTTGCCGGGGATCACCATACATCGCTGCATCTGTTACTCCCTACACCTGTGTGCCAGTGAGGCGTGCAAGCAGCTTCCTCGCCTGTGCGAAGATTTAGCCAGAGACATCTATAGATATTTTAAAAGCAGTGCTAAAGGTGTGGCTGAACTTCGTGAATTTCAGGAGTTTTGCCATGTTGAACCCCACAAAATACTGAAGCCTTCCCAAACTCGATGGCTGTCACTGACTGAAGTTGTCAAAAGGATATCCACCCAGTGGGAAGCCCTCTGGCTTTTTTTCACTGACCAGTGGATTGATGCTAGATTGAATGCTGCTGAGAATATTTATCATGCACTCAACAATGAGTCTCTCCAGCTGTATTACTACTTTCTGGAGTGGGTTCTGCCCAAATTCACAGACCTCAATCAATATTTCCAGAGTGAAAGCGTGGTTATTACATCACTGAGGAGCAAGATGTGTGAGACCTACAAAGATCTCCTACTGACCTTCATGCAACGAGACTGTTTTACACACAGCCCTGAGTCAGACCAATTTCAATGATGACTCAAAGTTATTACCACTCAACACAATGTACCTGGGTATAAAGGTGATGCAGAACGTCCAGCAGGCAAACTTCACACCAGCCACCCTGACAGATTTCTATATGTGCTGTCAAAAATTTCTCCGGATTGCCTGCAGAGAAATAAAGAAACGCTTCGACTTTGATGATGCCCTCCTGGTCCACATTGCATGTTTGTCTCCTGCCACAGCGACTGATGCAAGAGCACGAGCTGAGTATCCCTCTCTGTTTACACTCATGAGAGTATTGGCACGTCTGATTGACTCAACAGATGCTGACCATCTCCAAGCCATCGATGACCAGTGGAGGAGATTGCCTCTTGTGACCCTAAAGACACCAAAACAATGACTGTGGATGAATTCTGGCACCATCTCTCCACTTTGGAAGACTTTGGGGCAAGAAGGCATTTCAGGGAACTGGGAGAGTTTGCCCTTGATGCACTAGAGGTTCCTCATTCAAATGCATCCTGTGAACGTGTGTTTTCCAAGGTATATCTAATCAAAACAAAGGCACAAAACAGACTTATTACAGGCACCCTTAATGGGCTCATGCACACATCAGAGTGTGTGAAGATGGCAGGTGGGTGTGCCAATTTTAAGCCAACAACCATAATGCTGATGTCCATGACAACATCAAATCTATACAGGAAAAGGACTGCTCCCACCCAGCAGGATACAGCAGACTCAGACAGTGACTCAGAGCTGGAGATTAAACCTTAAGGTAAGCATAATTAATTATTGAATTAGCCTAACTGATGGCCTAAACTGTTTCATGCACATTATGAACAGGGTTCTAGTCATCTATCATGTAATGTAATATGTAATTAATCTAAACAATAGTCTCCTTTCTGTGATTACGGCTACACACCACTTAGTTTTTTGTTAACATTAGATGTTGGAGTTAACTCGTTTTTCTCGTTTTCTTGTCAGTTATCATGATACTGTTTCTCTTTGTCAAAAAAGTAAACCTGGTACTATGTCTATTTCCTAACATTAGGTGGCCTCCAGGCCTCATGATTTCGCTCATTATTTCCCACCCGTCAGTTTATGGAGGACACATTAGCCTAATGCAACTGTGGGGTTGCTGATGAATCCATTCCGTACTGACGCGACAAAGCTGTGAGTGCCTGTTAGACGCTATTCAACACATCAACAGACTTGTTATTTTGGTTATGACAAGTGTACAATAATTTCCCTCAAAATACGATAGTTTTCTGTTTCTAGTACGATAATCCTACATTTCTCACCTGGCAACACTGGGCACGTCTGAATTTGTCAGTTGACTTTAACTGCTTGGGCTAATGCATGGTGTTGCTGGCTATACATCAAAGACGTTTGTCCCTTGGACATGATTTGTTCTGTAACTTCATATTATTGATTGTTTTTGAATGTTTTGGAGAATCCTTTTAAGTTAAACTTGCTGTATTATTTCAACATGTTACATCTAATTTCATTAGCTCAACTTACATGTTAGCTATCTTTGTGAAGAAGCAGTTAGGCTAGTGTGAAGATGGTTCTAGTTGTTCATTTGTACTTTATGTATAATTGATACATATTTTTGTATGTTATAGTTTTACAAAGAAAACAAAATGAAAAGGAGTTTGTAAATAAATCCACAAAATCATCAAGGACTGGATTATTTCAACTTCAGTGTTAGCTAGCTGTCTAGCTTTGCAAAGTCCCGCATTGTAAGGGCAGCATACTCCTGTTTTAAACTCGGTCCCCCACACATGACATGACATTTTGGTGTTTAAAAGCTACACCAGAGGGCTGTTACACAAAACCTGGACAGTGGATTATATATATATATATATATATATAGATATATATATATATATATATATATATATATATATATATATATATATAGATATATATATAGATATATATAGATAGATAGATAGATAGATAGATAGATAGATAGATAGATAGATAGATAGATAGATATTGTTGGGATTATGAATCTGAGATTATTATTTAATATTAATATTTTATCAAATAATATTTCGTCTGTTAAGGGTTGTCCTGTGAATACCAGCCCAGTAAGGTGATGGTATTAGGACAGAATAGAAAGGTGTGAGATGAGCTCTGACATTATTGAACAGCATAAACTCTGCACATATATGGAATGAATTCACACATGATTGGAAATCATGATCAAAAAGAGTGATGCAACATTACCAATGTTATTTATGTTTGAGAACCAAGGATTATCTTGAAGAATCTGGAAGTGAAGTGAAGTTAGTCTTGGAACTAACTTAGGCGATAATCAGCAAACGTTTAGACCACCATTCACAATACAAGATCAGGTAAAACATTATTTTAATAAAATAATGTTTTAAGAATGATCTGCTGAATAAAACCAACCTTCTGGATGAATTATCAACGGTGTCTCATTAGCTGCCTGTATTTATTTAAGTAATATTTGAAGAAATATTATTAAGGGAATATTTTGGAAAGAGACAAATCTTTCTGGAGAAACGGGGCTTAATGGTGTTTACTTAGTTATCAAATTTAGTAAAATGATGTTAGGGACACATTATTTACTGGATTGAAAACTAAACCTTTCTGGTTAAATAAATTATTTAGCAGCAAGCGCATGTCCTTAGCTGTTAGCAGTTTAGCTAACAAAGAAGCTGCTAGCTTAGCACCAGATTCAAACACACCTTTAAAACAATACTGTTAATAAAAGGGTTAAAATGCATAAGCGCGGACGGCGCGTTATGGTCAATCTTCTGTTTAAAATCACCCTTTAATAAATTGTGTCTTAACTTTAAAAACACACAAACAAAGAACACAAACTGAAGAGGTGTGCTGCAGATATTCTGCTAGCACCAAGATAGCTGAGTTCAACACAAACAAAACCAAACTTCATAAAATGAAAAACGTTTAGATCATTTTAACCTAAATCACTTCTATGTTTTTCTGCCCAAACACTTAACCTCTTGAACTGTGATGAGGAACGTATTCCAAGCGACGATGAAGTTTGAAGAGAGCTCTGTGAACAAAGGGTTATCTTCCAGCTAACCTCCGTAGCTCTGGCTGGAAGACAGCTCGTTCTGTCTGCTGATCTGTGAACAAACGGTTAGCTTCTAGCTAACCTCCGTGGCTGTGGATGAAAGACGGCCCGTTCTGTCCGCCAACCACACTGCACGTTACCACGGTGATGGGGTCTCTGCTGTCTTCCTTCCAGACTGGAAGACCGCTCTGCTCGGCTTCATAGAGACCGCTTCTCTGTAGGGAACTTCTCTGGGACAGTTTGCTTCTGCAGGCCTCAGAGAGAGAAAGTCAAGCCAGGCATGTACCTTAATTCCCGTTTTTATGAATGAATACTGGGTACACAAACAGTTATTCACTCATACTTAACTTGTACATATGATCGCGTGATCTTATGACACTCTTGGATCCAGTTGAAGAGTTATGTCTGTTTGCCAGCAAAGAGACATCAGCGCGCTTATCTCTCCTATCCGGTCCTTTCGAAGGCCTGTGGAAGAGGTCGGCTTGTTGGAGAGGGGGTGCTCTTATTCAGACAGTGGCATCATGGGAAGTCTGCTGCTACCCCCCTTTCCTCAGTTGCTGGAAGTCAGTTAAATGCAATTTATTTTGAAAGTTCCAAAAAAGTGTTTACCGGAGTTTAATGTTGAAACCCATGGCTGGGTCCCAACAATACATGTATATATATATATATATATATATATATATATATATATATATATATACTCGTACTCGTCGTCTTCCGCTTATCTGGGACCGGGTCGCGGGGGCAGCAGACTCAACAGAGACGCCCAGACGTCCCTCTCTCCAGACACCTCCTCCAGTTCCTCCAGGGGGAGCCGAAGTCGTTCCCAGGCCAGCCGAGAGACATAGTCCCTCCAGCGTGTCCTGGGCCGTCCCCTGGGCCTCCTCCCGGTGGGACGTGCCTGGAACACCTCCCGAGGAAGGCGTCCAGGAGGCATCCGGTATAGATGCCCGAGCCACCTCAACTGGCTCCTCTCGATGTGGAGGAGCAGCGGCTCTACTCCGAGACCCTCCCGGATGGCCGAGCTCCTCACCCTATCTCTAAGGGAGTGCCCGGCCACCCTACGGAGGAAGCTCATTTCAGCCGCTTGTATCCGGGATCTCGTTCTTTCGGTCATGACCCAAAGTTCATGGCCATAGGTGAGGGTAGGAACGTAGACCGACCAGTAAATTGAGAGCTTTGCTTTTCGGCTCAGCTCTCTCTTCACCACAACGGACCGGCACAGCGCCCCCATTACTGTGGCAGCCGCACCAATCTGTCTGTCGATCTCCCGCTCCATTCTTCCCTCACTTGTGAACAAGACCCCGAGATACTTAAACTCCTCCACTTGAGGCAGGAACTCCCCTCCAACCTGAAGAGGACAGGCCACCCTTTTCCCGTCGAGTACCATGGCCTCGGACTTGGAGGAACTGATCCTCATCCCAGCCGCTTCACACTCGGCTGCGAACCGCCACAGCGCATGCTGCGGGTCTTGGCTAGAGGGGGCCAGCAAGGACCACGTCATCTGCAAAAAGAAGAGACGAAATCCACTGGTCCCCACACCCAACCCCCTCCGGCCCTTGGCTGCGTCTAGAAATCCTGTCCATAAAAGTTATGAACAGGACCGGTGACAAAGGGCAGCCCTGCCGGAGTCCAACATGCACTGGGAACAGGTCCGACTTAGTGCCGGCAATGCGGACCAAACTCCTGCTCCGCTCGTACAGGGACCGGATGGCCCCAAGTAAAAGGCCCCCGATTCCATACTCCTGGAGCACCCCCCACAGGGCATCACGAGGGACACAGTCGAATGCCTTCTCCAGGTCCACAAAACACATGTGAACCGGTTGGGCAAACTCCCATGAACCCTCGAGCACCCTGTAGAGGGTATAGAGCTGGTCCAGTGTTCCACGGCTGGGACAAAAACCACACTGCTCCTCCTGAAGCCGAGGTTCGACTATTGGTCGGACTCTCCTCCCCAATACCCTGGCGTAGGCCTTACCAGGGAGGCTGAGGAGTGTGATCCCCCTGTAGTTGGAACACACACTCCGGTCCCCCTTCTTATGAAGACGGACCACCACCCCAGTCTGCCAGTCCAGAGGCACTGTCCCCGACCGCCACGCAATGTTGAAGAGACGTGTCAACCATGACAGCCCTACAACATCCAGAGACTTGAGGTACTCAGGGCGGATTTCATCCACCCCCGAAGCCCTGCCACCGCGGAGCTTTTTAACCACCTCGGTGACTTCAGCCTGGGTGATGAAAGAGTCCAACCCCGAGTCCCCAGCCTCTGTTTCCACCACGGAATGCGTGATGGCAGGATTGAGGAGATCCTCGAAGTACTCCTTCCACCGCCCGATAATGTCCTCAGTCGAGGTCAGCAGTCTCCCGCCCCCACTATAAACAGTGTTGGCGAAGCACTGCTTCCCCCTCCTGAGGCAACGGACGGTTTGCCAGAATCGCTTCGAGGCCAACCGGTAGTCCTTCTCCATGGCCTCACCAAACTCCTCCCAGGCCCGAGTTTTTGCCTCTGCCACAGCCCGGGCTCAGCACGCTTGGCCTCACGGTACCTGTCAGCCGCCTCAGGAGTCCCACAAGCCAACCACAGCCGATAGGACTCCTTCTTCAGCTTAACAGCATCCCTTACTGCCGGTGTCCACCACCGGGTTCTGGGATTGCCACCGTGACAGGCACCGCAGACCTTACGGCCACAGCTATGGGCAGCAGCATCGACAATAGATGCGGAGAACATGGTTCACTTGGACTCTATGTCTCCAACATCCCCCGGGATCTGGTCGAAGCTCTCCCGGAGGTGTGAGTTGAATACATCCCTGGCCGGGGGCTCCGCCAGGCGTTCCCAGCAGACCCTCACTATGCGCTTGGGCCTGCCAAGTCTGTCCGGCTTTCTCCTCCTCCAGCGGATCCAACTCACCACCAGGTGATGATCAGTGGTGGACGCCCTTATGTTTGAACATGGTGTTCGTTATGGACAATCCGTGACTAGCACAAAAGTCCAATAACAAAACACCACTCGGATTCAGATCGGGGAGGCCGTTCCTCCCGATCACGCCTCTCCAGGTGTCACTGTCGTTTCCCACGTGGGCGATGAAGTCCCCCAGCAGAATAATGGAGTCCCCGGGAGGGGCACTATCCAGCACGCCCGACAGGGACACCAAGAAGGCCAGGTACTCCACACTACTGCTCAGCCCGAAGGCCGAAACGACAGTCAGAGACCTCTCCCCAACCCGAAGGCGCAGGGATACGACCCTCTCATCCACTGGGGTAAACCCCAACACGAGACAGCTGAGCTGGGGGGCAACAAGCAAATCCACACCAGCCTGCCGCCTCTCCCCGTGGGCCACTCCAGAGTAGAAGAGAGTCCAACCCCTCTCAAGGAGATGGGTTCCAGAGCCCATGCTGTGCGTGGAGGCGAGCCCGACTATTTCTAGTCAATATCTCTCGACCTCCCACACAAGCTCAGGCTCCTTCCCCCCCAGCGAGGTGACATTCCACGTCCCTAGAGCCAGCCTAAGCATCCGGGGATCGGGCCGCTGAGGTCTCCACCTTCGTCCGCCACCCAATCCTCTTTGCACCGGTCCCTCATGGTTCCCTCTGCAGGTGGTGGGCCCACTGGGGGATGGCCTCGCGTTTCTCGTTCGGGCTTGGCCCAGTCGGGTCCCGCGAGGAGCAACCCGGCCACCAGGCGCTCTCCGACGAGTCCCGACCCCGGGCCTGGCTCCAGGGTGGGACCCCGGCTCTGCCGTACCGGGCGACGTCACGTGCCTTGATATTTTGTTCTTCATGAGGGATTCTTGAACCACTCTTTGTCTGACCCATCTCCTAGAGCCTGTTTGCCATGGGAGACCCTACCAGGGGCACTTAGGCCCCAGACAACATAGCCTCATAGGATCATTTGAGCACTCAAACCCCTCCACCACGTTAAGGTATATATATATATACCCCTCCTTGATATATATATATATAATCTGTCTATCAATCTATAAGTAGTTTTATTACCCAAAAATTACTTACAACACCGCCAGTTCTATATCAAATTCACAAGTCAAATTCAAAGTGTCTTGGAGCACATAGTAACTAATTACTTTCACTTGAGTAACGTTTTAAAAACAAATTACTTTTATAAGTGTAACTTCATCATACTTTTTTACAATCGCTTGTGTAATATTATAATTGAGTGTCACTACTGTTACTTGAGTAAAATTTTTGGACACTATCTGCTGTGAGTCATTTCACTAAATGACGAACAAACATGTTTTATCCAGAAACCGAAACCCGAGTCCAGTCCATGTGAAAACAAGTCCAGGCTTACTTATGCAAGGATATTCGGAAAATACCGTCATAATCCGCTGTGTCGTGTATTCACGTAAGCTGCTTCTATTGGTGAAGCATGTTATCTTTCAAAACCAATCACATACACATAGAATATCGATGATGTGTTACAGATCATTTTCAGTTCCCACGGTCCCTGAATGCAACAGCTGGGAATATGTTGTTCAGCTGCTGTATTGAGCAGTCATTATTCCAGACCTTCGTGATCTGAGGCCCAGCCCCCCACGCCAAAACAGGGCTGGAAGTTTGAAGCAATCTGAAAGTTTGGGGAAAAAAAAACTATTTTTTCCAGTTTTCAATTTTTTTTGGAAGGTTCAAAATAATTTTTCAGGTTCAAATTTTTTCCTTTTGAACAAACTTTATGGCCCCAATTTAGATCCATACAGATTAGCCAAAATGAAAATATTCCTTCATTCTATGCTATGATATTGTATTGATTTGAATTGATCAAAGCATAATTAAAAGCTTTAAAAATAATTAAAGCTGCAAGCATCCTTGAAGGCCCTCGCACCTCAGCGCAACTCGGCCTGTGGAGCGCATGAGGGAGCCTGGCATCGCCGGCTGAAAGCCACCAACGAGGACGCCGTTCAATTCCAAATGTCGCCACTAAGAGGGACTATGAGCGACATGGCATATGATCATCGGTCTGGCGAGAAGCATTCATAATTTGGAGTAAATCGGACCTTCCAGATGGAAGCTACAGTCATTTGTTTCTTAGTGGGCGGGGCTAAGTGATGTCATCAATTGACTGTGTCAACATGTCCATGATTAACTAATGATCATGTATAATACATTTCAAGTGGATCCGATGATGTATGAGGGAGATAGAGCACTTGAAGTGACCGAGAGGGCGCTGTTGATCCAAATTCCAATGTAATCCAATAGAGGTCCTTGGGGGCTGAAAAAGATCAACCATATTTATTTTGGAGTGAATCAGACCATGCATGTGTAACTTAGAGGCAAACGTATGGCCATGGCGTGACATCAGAATTTGCCACGCCGCCACAGCCACACCCAGAGTCAGTCAATACTGGCGACTTTCTAAGACCATCATGTTATCTGCTACATGGGACAGTTTCAAATTGATTAGGTGAAGAACATCAAAAATTGACTCTCTAAAGGAAAACATGACACTTCCTGTTCTCAGGGGGCGGGGCTTCGATGATGTCAGCATCTGATCAGTGAATATGGTTCAGGGCCAGAGGCAGATCACTCTCAGAAGGTTTCAGGTCTCTGTGACTTTCCTTGTAGGAGCTATATCAATTTCGTCTTTTATGGCAAAAAGTCCTATTTTGAGGCTTGGCCGCGCCCACATGCTTTCATGTATCAAAAAGCTTTTGATAACTTTTGATCCCCAGTGCCTTAAGAGTATACTGAGTGATTTCCAAGTCTGTAAGTCAAAAGCTGTAGGAGGAGTTGGCTCAGATATGTGGGCTAGAAACGGCCAAAACAGGGTCAAAATGGCAACTTCAATCGAAAATGGCCGACTTCCTTTTGGGTTTGGACCAATGCTCCAAGTGACTTTTTGGTAGGTCCTTACAAGTTATATATGTGTACCAAATTTCAGATTCCTCAGTCAAAGCATGGCTTGGAGCTGATTTTTTTTTTTATTTCTAGGGGGCGCTGTGGACAAATTAGGCCATGCCCACCAAATATGTCACCAGATTTCTGTTGGGGAATGGACTAGGATAAATCACATTGAATTTGGTGCAGATCAGATGATGTATGTGGAAATTAAAGCCAAACGTATGGCCATGGCATGACGTCCAACTTCACCGCGCCACCAAGGCCACGCCCCCTTATGAAAAGTCACTGTGCTTCAAACAAAGTTAGACCCACTAGTTATCTATCTTCTGACACACTTTCAAGTTGATTGGGTCAAGAGGGTCAGCGAGGCACATTTCCAAGTGAAAAAAGTGACTTTCTGTTCTCAGGGGTCGTGGCTTTGATGATGTCAGCATATGACCCCATAGGATTGTCGGGATCCCGAAAGTCCTCCTTCATGCCAACTTTGGTGTAATTTGGCGTTTCTTTGGCAAAGTTATTGCATGTTTTCACTTTGAGCGCGAACGCCAAGTTCGTGCCCCGGCCACACTACCTAAACATGGCCAAAAACTCACGATTTTGATAAACTTTTAACCCCCCATGCCTTATCAGCATATTGGCCAAATATGAAGCCAATAGCTCAAAATCCCTAGGAGGAGTTCGTTAAAGTTTGAGGTGAGTAAAAGTGAAAAACGTCCAAAAATCGGCCTTCAACCCAAAATGGCCAACTTCCTGTGCGTTTTAGGGCATACCCCCAAGAGACTTTTTGTCTTGGTTTGAGGAGCTTTGCCTGTGTGCCAAATTTCAGATCTCTACGACTTACGGTTCGGCCTATCTCACGTTTGGGGGCGTGGCTAAGATGTTTGGCCACGCCCGCAAATGACGACATTACGGAACAATAATTTTACGCGGGGGACAATTTTGGGTAAAATTTGGTGAGTTTTGGTGCATGGCAAAGTCCCCATATTGCCCCGCAAAGATGCAGCGGACAAAACAAAGAATAAGAATTCCTACAATTACAATAGGCCCTTGCAGTTTTCCTGCTCGTGCCTAATTAAATGTTTCAATTAAGATAAAAAATTTAATTACAAGCCTCTGTTTTGGGTTCATAGTATCTCTAACTACAGTGGAGTTTGTGCCTCACCAGTCATGAACCCCATTGCACGTCACTGGTGCAAAGCAAATAAAAAACAGGAAAGTTAAGTAAACTACAGCAAAAGCATTACAATGTATTTCTAATACTTGATTAACCTGACTTCTTGATTAACCTGACTTCTTTAACAAAACTTAATTATTTAATAAATAAATAAATAGGCAGAGAGCTTAATCCCCCTAAGTCAAACTTACGCCCTTTCCGGTGGCCATGGAAGTGGTTGGAATACCTGATTTCAATCACTTAGATGGGTGAGCGAATACTTTTATAGCTGCAGATTATGACAGACAGCTGTTGTAAGAGCCATGCCCACATTAATGACGTCAGGGCGGACTCCGTGTATTACATTGTAGATCAGGACGCGCTCTTCTGGATCACTGTAATAAGATGTATAGGAGTCAAAGATACATAGCGAATGTAAACATTAAAATAATCGTTCCGCCCTCGTTTTTTGGCACATCACATGACTTTGATGGAACCCGGGGCTCATGAGGCAAGACTCTTATCAACTTATCACCGCCAACAACCGGTTTTAAAGGGGCAGCGCTACTTCGAGGCATCATGGCGGAGTACAGCAGACCTATCACGCTCGGTCGGGCTCTGTCTCTTCCAACTCTGATTGAAAGAGACGATGTTTCTTCGACAAACGTTCAACTCCACCCGTCCCGAAGGAGAAAGCTGTCCAGCTGCAGCTCGCTGGAGAAGTTCGACCGGGTGTCCTCACCTTGCACAAACGAGTCACGTGTCCTCGTGATAAATACCGGGGGTACCATCGGGATGATGTTACATGATGGCGGTAAGTATGACGAAATGAGATCAATTACCTTTTAATTTACTTTTAATGTGTCTTACCGTGCGCCGCGTGGCGGTTAGCTGAAGCACACACCTCAACATGTTGATGAGAATACGATGCACGAGGATTCACAACAAGCGGCACGCGCATCCGAAAATAGACGCAGCAGCAGCAGCTTCACGAGGCTGAACGCTGATAGCAAACAATTATTTACGCAAAAATAGATTTTCCAGGACCATCTGAAAGGCACCTAAGAAACATTTGTAGGTATTTTAATTTTTTTTAATTTAGTTATGAATATGTAACAGCAAATACATACTTTAAAGAAGAAGAAGAGAAGAAGAAAAACAAAAGACATAAATGTTCAGATGTACAAAATTGGATGTAAGTATTCAAGGGTGGGGACAAGCATGAACTTATTCAGTATGACACACTGTCATACTGATCTGTTCTTGATTAAATGAATAAAAACTTCTTAATAATGTGCTACAAGTTATATATGTCTTTTCAATGTTATCTACTGGTTAATAAATATATGATACAATATATTTACATACACAATGAGACCAATTAATTAGATACCAATCAAAGTAACAACAATAATAATACAAATTAAAGCTGCAAGCAGCATTGATGGCCCTCGCACCTCAGCGCAACTCGGCCTGTACAGCGACGGCAGGAGCCTGGCATCGCCTACTCCACACCACCGACGATCCCGCCGCTCAGTTGTGCACCTCACCAGTAGGCGGCAGTGTGAGCAGGCTGTCACACAATCTTTGGTGAAGCCGAGTACTGCTCTGGCGAGAAGCATTAAAAATGTAGCTCAAATCTGACCTTTCTGATGAAAGCTACACTCACTTGTTTTTTAGTTGGCAGGGCTAAGGTGATGTCATCAATTAACAGTGAACATGTTCAGCATTGATCCACAATGATCCATACTAAATTTGAGGTGGATCCAAAGATGTATGAGGGAGATGGAGCACTTGAAGTGTCCTATGGGGTGCCGTTGAACCATCTTCCAATGTAATCAAAAAGAGCTGTTTAGGGATTGACAAAGATCAAGCATATACAGTTTGGAGTAAATCGGACCATGCATGTGTAATTTAGAGCCAAACGTATGGCCATGGCATGACATCAGACTTCGCCACGCTGACACGGCCACACCCTCCAGCCAAATCTGTCAGTACTGGAGACCAAGTTATACCAACATGTTATCTGTCATTGAAGACATTTTCATGTTGATTAGTTGAAGGAGATCAAATATGGCCCACACTAAGTGAAGCATTACACTTCCTGTTCTCAGCAGGCGGGGCTTCAATGATGTTAGCAGCTGACCATTGAATATTGTTCCAGTCATCATAAGGATAAATCCCAGTAGGTTTCATGTCTCTGTGACTTTCCTTGTAAAAACTATAATAATTTTGTTTCATGGCGAGAAGTCAGATTTTGCAGCTTAGCCACGCCCACATGTTTTCATGTATTAAAAAGCTTTTCATAACTTCTAATCCCCAATGCCTTAAGACTGTACTCATTGATTTCGAAGTCTGTCAGTCAGAAGCTGTAGGAGGTGTTCGCTCAGATACGTGAGCTAGATACAGTAAGAATGGGGTCATAATGGCAACTTCAATCCAAAATGGCCGACTTCCTGTGGGGTTTGGACCAATGCTCTAAGAGACTTTTCTGTAGGTCCTGAGAAGTTACATATGTTTACCAAATTTCACAATCCTCGGTCAAAGCATGGCTTGGGGCTGATTTTTTTTTATTTCTAGAGGGCGCTGTAGATAAATTAGGCCACGCCCACCAAATATGTCATCAGATCTCTGTTGGGGACTGGACTAGGATCAATCACATTAAATTTGGTGCAGATCAGATGATGTATGTGGAAATTAAAGTCAAACGTATGGCCATGGCATGACGTTCAACTTCGCCGTGCCACCATGGCCACGCCCTTTTATGAAAAGTCACTGCTTCAAATGAAGTTAGACCAACTAGTTATCTGTCTTCTGACACAGTTTCAAGTTGATTGGGTCAAGAGGGTCAGAGAGGCACCTTTCCAAGTGAAAAAAGTGACTTCCTGTTCTCAGGGTCGTGGCTTTGATGATGTTATATGTGTGACCAGATAGGATTGTTGCTGACCTGAGAGGGATCAATAATACCTGGTTTGGTGTATTTCAGCTAATTTATGTGAAAGTTATTGCTGTTCGAAATTTACAGCAAGAAGGCTAACTTTGAGGCCTGGTCCCGCCCCTTCATCATGCTCAAAAACTCACAATTGTGTTAACTTTTAATCCCCAATGCCTTAACTACATACTGACCAAATATGAAGCCAGTAGCTCAAAATCCCTAGGAGGAGTTCGTTAAAGTTCGAGATGTATGAAAAGTGAAAAACGTCCAAAATGACCCAAAATGGCAGACTTCCTGTTGGTTTTAGGGCATACCCCCAAGATACTTTTTTTCATGATTTGGGGAGATCTAGCTATGTACCAAATTTCAACTCTCTAGGACTTACCAGTTGGCCTATCTCACTTTTCGGGGCGCTGTAGAGCCGTTTGGCCACGCCCATTTTCAAATCCATTAGAATACGAAAATTTCCATTGGGGGTCAACTTTCTGTGAAGTTTGGTGAGTTTTTGAATATGTTAAGGCCTCCAAAAAGCCAATTCATTTCCCGGATGAATAATAATAAACATTCGAGTTACAATAGGCCTTTGCAGGCCTTCCTGCTCGTGCCTAATAATGTTTGATATCCATTTATAATCCTCTTTTTATTAGACTGCTCCAAAGTCTAATCACCACACACAGAAATAGAATAGAACAGAAATTACCTAAATTCAGGTGTGACAGGTGCAAAGTAAAATGCAAATTGAAGCCTACAGCATACTCAAAAAGATAAAAATGCAGACAGTTTTGGTACTAATTTAAACCACTTAAATCATATACTAACTCTCTTTTCTTAATTTTTTGAGGCTTTGTAATAAAGCTGGATAAATTTGGAACTGTTGTTTATTTCACCCTTATAGAGACTGCATTTTACAGTGAGTTGAATTTTTGGACCTCAGAGGATGGCCCCTTTTTTCACAACACAGTTGAAACAACATCACCATTCATAAATCAATAACCTATTGCTCAACATCTGGAAAATGTAGAGATGCAGAATAACATTCAAACATTCAAATCTAACAGTCCCTGTTAGATTCAGACGTCGATTGATTTTTTTCCAGTTATTATTTAGTGTCAAGGTCTGTTGGACAAACTGCATGCACTTGGTTAGTGTGAAATAGAAATAGTAAATATAAACTAAGAAAGACTTGATAACTCAGATTAGGCTTTAAAAATAAGTACAATATTTTATCAAAGAACAGAAAATGAAAATAACTGACAAAAATAGGCTTTAAAAGTCAATAAGACATATGGTGCATATGGTACATGTGCCACCACTGATGTTAACTCGATTAACATTATTTTTTGCTTGTGCTGAAACATATTTTGGGGTTTCGACTAACCCCAAAACAAACTCAATCAGTGAAGGTCTAATTTAACGGACTGATGTGAACTCAAGCAGCGGAACACAAATTAACATTAACTACCGAATAAAATGTAGTATTAGCAAAACTGCAAGGAGTTTAAGCTCAGCTTGTCCACAACAGTCCAAAAACAGCACAACACAATTTAGGTCATTCTATCTTAAGCAGTGGGTCTCAGTTTCAACCAAATTAAATTAAATTCTTTATATTTATATAGATCAGATTAACAAATGTCATCTCAAGGTACTTTGCAAACCACTTAGATTCAATTCATATCAAGAACTATTCAATCAAAACAGTGCATTTCAAATTCAATTACATTCTAATTTAGTCCCAGTAATTAATACAGCTCAGTCAGATTTAGTTTATAAGGCCAAAAGAAGCACATTTCACATAGGTTAATGTTTTTCTACACAGTTGTTTCTATAATGTTGTCCACTTTAGATGTTGAAATACTAGCCTTGAAAATCGGAAGACATTGTGGTTCCCAGCAGTCCGTCCCATTGCTGGATATCTGGGAGTAACTTGCTTTTATAATAATCATAACATTCACCTTCTTAGTTTTGGTTTTCAGTTGCTTATTTGCGGTGTCATTAGCCACCACAGCTGAAATTGGTCTGTTTTATTTCACTGTCTTTTAAAGAATCTGTAAAATACAGGGGTTGGGCAATGAAACTGAAACACCTGGTTTTAGACCACAATAATTTATTAGTATGGTGTAGGGCCTCCTTTTGCGGCCAATACAGCGTCAATTCGTCTTGGGAATGACATATACAAGTCCTGCACAGTGATCAGAGGGATTTTAAGTCATTCTTCTTGCAGGATAGTGGCCAGGTCACTACGTGATACTGGTGGAGGAAAACGTTTCCTGACTCGCTCCTCCAAAACACCCCAAAGTGGCTCAATAATATTTAGATCTGGTGACTGTGCAGGCCATGGGAGATGTTCAACTTCACTTTCATGTTCATCAAACCAATCTTTCACCAGTCTTGCTGTGTGTATTGGTGCATTGTCATCCTGATACACGGCACCGCCTTCAGGATACAATGTTTGAACCATTGGATGCACATGGTCCTCAAGAATGGTTCGGTAGTCCTTGGCAGTGACACGCCCATCTAGCACAAGTATTGGGCCAAGGGAATGCCATGATATGGCAGCCCAAACCATCATTGATCCACCCCCATGCTTCACTCTGGGCATGCAACAGTCTGGGTGGTACGCTTCTTTGGGGCTTCTCCACACCGTAATTCTCCCGGATGTGGGGAAAACAGTAAAGGTGGACTCATCAGAGAACAATACATGTTTCACATTGTCCACAGCCCAAGATTTGCGCTCCTTGCACCATTGAAACCGACGTTTGGCATTGGCATGAGTGACCAAAGGTTTGGCTAGTTCGTACATACAAACAAGGAATTTGACTCCGGTACACTTTGCTCTTTGGTTTGTTTTTGCATTACAGAATATACATATTTACAATGTACAATATACACATATATAATAAAAAGGTGCATTTGCAACATCTGTATGCTGTTGTTCTGTACTCTATTGAATGTTCAACAGAGAAACAGCGTGGGGGAAGAAACTGTCTCTGTGGCGGCTGGTTTTAGTGAACAGTGCTCTGTAGCGGCGGCCTGAAGGTAAAGCTCTGAACAGTTGATGTGCAGGTTGTGTGGGGTCTGCAGAGATTTTAGCAGCTCTTTTTTTTTTTTGGATACAATCCAGGTTAGCACCCGAACATCCCTTTCAGACAGCTTCCTCTTGCATCCACAGTTAATCCTGTTGGATGTGGTTCGTCCTTCTTGGTGGTATGCTGACATTACCCTGGATACCGTGGCTCTTGATACATCACAAAGACTTGCTGTCTTGGTCACAGATGCGCCAGCAAGACGTGCACCAACAATTTGTCCTCTTTTGAACTCTGGTATGTCACCCATAATGTTGTGTGCGTTTCAATATTTTGAGCAAAACTGTGCTCTTACCCTGCTAATTGAACCTTCACACTCTGCTCTTACTGGTGCAATGTGCAATCAATGAAGACTGGCTACCAGGCTGGTCCAATTTAGCCATGAAACCTGCCACACTAAAATGACAGGTGTTTCAGTTTCATTGTCCAACCCCTGTATTTGATCTCTAGTTCCACATCTAAAACATTATGTTAAAACAAGTGACTGATCACTAGAAAATTCTACAGTGAACTCTGAGTCTTCAAAACAATGTTTAGAGTGTTTGAAACCTTAATGTTTTACACAAGCAGGCATAAAAAATGCAATATTTAGATACATCAAACTCTGAATGAATTATTCTACATGGATTCTTTAGAACCCTGTTTTGATTTCCAGAACCTTTTCTTTGTTTGTGGACCCAAAAAAAATCTTAGTTTTCTAAAAAAAACTTTTTTTAAAACTTCTCTTATTCTCTTTAACGTAAAGTTGTTAATGTTTATAGTGTGCAGAAGAGCAGCTTAACTCTCATGGAGTCCATTAAGTGAAAAGAGTGCATCCCAACATTGTGTTTGTTTGCTTGTTTTGCTTTCATGTTATTTATCCCATGAGACCACAGATTGATCTAGTTTCCAGTTACTGCATGAAGTTAGTAATATGTACTTAACTAATAGTAATCAACGATTCTCCAGTAGAGTACTAACTATGCTATGTCATTGTCAGTAATTTCATCCATCGAATACCAGTCAGAAGGTTCAAATAATAATAATAATAACATATTTTTTACATTTTGTTTTTAATTTTAAGGAAGGACAGGGTATTATCGTCTGTATGTAGCTGCATTTGACTGATTACTTGAGTTACTTAAGTATGCTTAAGTACTCTCTCACTTTTGCCTTTAAAAATACATTATTCATGTGTATAAAAAATGTAGTAGTTTTTCTAAGTGTGACTACCTGAGATAGATCTTCTGTCATTCCAATTTCTTTTCTTGGAAGCCGTTTTAATTCCCTTATACGGTGAGCCATCTGGCCAGGCATTACGCTTCTTTCCTCTTCCTTTAAGGAGCCTAAAGTAACTTCCTTTTTTCACTAAGCCTGCAGCCTGCAACCTCTGTTCCTTAAATGATCAGTTACAAACAATTTGTCAGAGTTAGTAATCCCTTGTCCACCTGCACAGACTGCAGCTCCCAGTGTTATGTGTATAGCATTGCCAAGGTTCACAAAACGAGAGTTAGTCAGTAAGCATTTTAATTCTGCAGCATTATGTAACATTAAACAATCAGATATTAGGCAGGTATATTCAGCTGCTGTTTTGAAACTAAAACTGAAGATACATTTGTTTGGGGCATAAGATTTGAGTTGCTTTATTTTTATTGGTGTCATTGTTTTCATCTTAGCTGCATGGTGGTGTAGCCGTTAGCACTGTTGCCATGTACCAAGAATGTCCCTGCTAGGGGTTTTTTTTTTTGCATGGAGTTTGCATGCTTTCCAATGCATGCACGGACCTTTTGGACCTTTTTTATTTATTCTGTCTGGATGGATTTGGATTGAGTTGTTCCTCTTAAATAGATCAAATATAAGTCTATAGTATATACAGATATAATAATGACTAAAGCTTCTGGCTGTAATCATCAATCTCACAACAGAACCTTTGTAATTTACCTAAAAATATTTACTTAAATGAAAACCTTAGTTTCATTGGTTTTTTTTAAATAATTTGTCTCCATGTCATTTCTCAGTTTTACCTCTAGGGTTCAGCATAAGGCTGATTTTGTTGTCTTCTTGAGACAATGGCAATTCCCTCTATATGAACAGCAGTACATAGAATAGGGTAGTTAAATTGGTTATTTTTTCTCTTATTGTAATCCACAGGTTATGCCCCTAAAGCCAATGCCCTTGTGGAGAGCCTGCGCAAGCTGCCCATCCTGCATGATGAGCTATATGCCTGTCAGACCTGCCTGTATGAGTACTACAGACTCGAGAACACGCTGGTCCTGCCGTAAGTTCACCAAGAGGAAGCATATCACCTCAGTCAGCATGTAGCCATGCTCTTAAAGATGCAATATTTAAGGCCACTTAATGTTTTATTGATTTGTATAAAAGATTCTGAACTTTAAAACAACTAATTAATGGATATATTTTATTTTAATTGTTTAATGTGGGGGCTGCACGGTGGTGCAGTTGGTAGCACTGTTGCCTTGCAGCAAGAAGGTCCTGGATTTGATACCCGGCCGGGGATCTTTCTGCCAGGAGTTTGCATGTTCTCCCTGTGCATGCGTGGGTTTTCACCGGGTACTCCGGCTTCCTCCCACAGTCCAAAGACATGCCAGTTTGGTTAACTGGTCACTCTAAATTGCCCTTAGGTGTATGAATGAGTGTGTGTGTGGTTGTTTGTGTGTTGCCCTGTGATGGACTGGCGACCTGTCCAGGGTGTACCCCGCCTCTCGCCCATAGACTGCTGGAGATAGGCACCAGCTTCCCCGCGACCCACTATGGAATAAGCGGTAGAAAATGACTGACTGTTTAATGTGGTGTCAGGGAAAGAGCCATTTAACATCTTGTAAGGTTGGTTATTGTTTTTCACTAAAAACATTACCATCTAATGTACAGTTAATTTTCTTTATTATACAATTTTTATAGTTAAACTATAATCATAGTATCATCTAATAATGTTAGTTCTTTCGTTACTAACATTTGCTTATGCCTAATATGTAGCATTTTTACATAATTTGCTCACTTAACTGTTTTATCTCTTCGAGTTATGCCCCAAAATTCACTTTCACATTGGGGGAAAAAGTTTAAGTTAATTCTAATGACCCTAACTTACATTTGTCACCCCAACAGAAAGCCAACGCCCCTCGGTGGTCTCCAGGTTCCTCGGTGCTGTAAAACTGAAAGCATGGCGTGTGCCTTCACCGTGCTTGAAAGTCTCTGGCATCCTTAAGGCCAAATGTTCTGCTGGCCAGAAGGAGAATAGATTCAACAAAATGTTGGGCTGAATGTTTTTAATGCCCTCCACTCTCCACTTGCTAATGTGTGCCGAGTTTCCAATAAGCCAGATGCTTTAATGTGTGAAAGATAATTACCCGGGCTGAGATGATCTAATGTTCCTTGGAGCATCAGTTTGTGAAATCCAAACAATAATGTGCTGATCAGCATGTTTGTTAAAGTTTGTCTTATTGTCCTGCATGCATGCTGACCATGAATGAAAGCTGACCGGGCTCCAAGCTGATTAACAACTTTTCACAGCCAATGAGAATTATGAGCATGCAGGTGCATCTCAATGAATTGAATTTGATCCCAAAAAAATTTTTGTTCAATAATTAAATACAAAAAGTCATCTTATATGGATTTATTACAAAAAGAATGATGTATTTCAAGTCTTATTTCTGTTCACTTTGATGATTATGGCTTAGAGTTAATGAAAACTCAGTGTCTCACTTAATTTGAATATTATTATAGATTAATAGAAAATTGCAGAGATTTTAAGTTATGGCTTATGCAATCCGCTGGTTGTCAGGCAGACATTTAACAAGGAGGATAAGCTACAAAAAGTCACTGGTACAGAATGGAAAGTTTAGTGAAAGAAAAAAATGTGGTGAAAGCCATAACAAATACAATAAAGGAACGCTTGAAATATATGATTTTGTGTGTAATAAATCTATATAATACAGTTAAGCCAGAAGTTATTCATACCCCTGGCAGATTTAGGTGTAAAGTAATCTTTTATTTTGCCAACTTGTTTCGTCACCCTGTAAGTAATTCTAATGCTTCGTAGTGTGGCCCGGCTTAAGTTCAGACTTGAATCTGATCGTGAATCTGTGAAGAGAGTCAAAGATTAGGGTGACAGCAAGGAGGCCTTCCAACTAGATAGATAGACAGAAAGAAATATATCTAAAATAATTAAAATATTAGCCAAGACATGCAAAAAGCTGATCAACATGAGAAGGCTTTGGTTGCTGTAATACCAAAAAAAGATTTCTTGGTTGATTTTTGAGAAGGGTAAAGATAGAACTTTAGACATGCTATTTTATTTAATGAAATATAAATGAAAACAGATACATGTTTATATATATTTTTGCATTGTTTTATCTTTTGAAAGATGCCTGCATTATTTCCTATTAGCAACAAACTGGTGGTTGAAGGAAAATAATTTGAAATATAAATCTGTCAGGGATTTATTTTCTGCTTAAATAGTTTTTCTTTTTGAATGAAATTACTGAAAAAACTAAGTTCTTTCACTAATTCTATTTGTATTTTACGAGTATTGATGTTTACTCCTTTACTTTAAGCATCAACAGTATAAGCCGAATTTGTCCCATATGCAAGCTAAGACCGTCCACTTTCAACCCCCAACCTCATTCATATTATGCATTCACACACACACACACAATACACACGTTTATTATTCTTAAAGTATCGGGCCTCCTAGCACCAGTATGCAAATGTACAGCTTTGATGCACTTTAGGCCAAAAAGATGAATAATTTGTCATTCGAATCGGGTTTTCTTCTGCTACTTTACCTCTCAGAGTATCAACAACATATGTCACAGGGTTGTGTGCGGATGAGAGGCTAATTAGAAGAGTGGCATTGAAGACCCCTGGTTAGATGGGCTTGGGCCCGCCTGCTCTTCCCCCTGCTGTTCCTTTCAGCTCCTATCTCCATGGGACATGGCTACCATTGATAATGTAGGGGTGGGAGTTGGGGAGTCACACCCTGGTTCTTTAAAAAAAGAGATTAAAAGAGAAACCAGTTACTGATGAGGCCGTCACGCTGCTTTACATGTGAGTGTTGCAGGTGGGGCTCTTTGGGTTGCCTGAATTTAACTCCACTTAAAGGTGACGCAAGACTTTCCAGCCTCATGAATGAGGAAAATATATTTTTCTCCTGTTATCATACATGAAATGCCAAAGGAGTATAAAATTAGTGTTGTCCCTCTTTAAATTTAAGTTTTAAAATAGTTTTGTTGTTTTTCTAAAGTTGAATAGCAGGTTCTGAGTTTACAAAACCGAGAACAGAGTCCGAACACTATTCTCCATACCCACATGACGACACACCGCGATTTTCCACCAGTAGGATTCCTTGTTTGTGTTTGAAACAGGTTTTGGCAGCTTGAAAACAAGACAAACACTTTGTGTCTCTCCACTAACTCATTTTTTTATTAGTGACTCTTTCTATTGTCTTTTAAACTTATTCCTTTCTTTAATCAGAACTTAAATACAAAAATGACCAGAATGAGCATAAATAATTATTTATGTTGTCATATTTAATTATTAGTCCTAACACTATGCATTTAATGTGTTTGCACTGACTTTTGTCCTTATATATTAAATCTGTAAATTGTTGTCCTAAGGCCGAGTAAGTTAAATAAGAGGATAATCTACACGATCCTGGAGTACAATCCTCTGCTCGACTCCTCCAACATGACCACGGATGACTGGGGCCGAATTGGCAAAGACATTGAGGTACATCTATAGGTGCATCTCTTTAAATTAAACTATCATCAAAATGTTAATTTAGTAATTTAAATCTCATTACATGAGATCAATAAAAAGGCATTTTTAACAGAATGTTTCCCGTACAATAAAGTCTGTCCACTGACTGTACTGTATATGCACTTGATTCTTGGCTGGGGCTTTTTTTTAGCTTTATTAACTAGATCAATTAGCCCTAGCTTCCCAAATCATTACCAGATTTGGTAACTTTACGCTAGACTTCAAGCGAAGTGGATTCTGTGCCTCTCCCCTCTTCCTCCAGATTCTAGGAACTTGCTTTTCAAATGAAAAATAAAAAATATATACTTTAATCAGTAAATAGGAATTGGGACCATTGAACAACAAAAGATCTGTCCTGTTTGTGGACTCACAAAGGGTCCACAGGCATATTAATGGAAAGTTGAGAGGAAGGAAAAAGTATATCTCGGGTAAAACGCTGAATTGAAGCCTATGCCCTGGATAGATCTGTTTGGTGGCTCTTGAAGCTCTGACTCCAGCTCCAGTCCATGTCTTGTGAATCTGATGTGGTTATCCCTGTTGGTTGTTCAATTATTTTAACCACTCTTTTTCCTTCCTCTCAACTTTCCATTAATATGCTTGGATACAGCACTTTGTGAATAGCTAGCTTCTTTAGCAGTGACCTATTGTGGATGTCAATTTCTGGACAGCTGTCAACAGTCTTCCCCATAATTACGCAGGCCAGACATTTCTGTTTTTATTGGTCTTATGAATTACTCTAATTCTCTGAGAAACTGTAATTCACAGTCATCAAAATTAATTGAGATACACGCTTGATATGTTACTGTATGTAGTGAATGTATATAAAGAGTTTTTAAACTGAAATATATAAATAACTGAATTTCTTGATGATATTTAAAATTTATTCAGATGCACTTGTTTCGACAAACACTTGTCTTTATTTTAAGGCAGTTTTTATCTACCTCATGAACGTTAAGAGGATACACAAAGAAATATTGCATGGTAACATGAGTGCTCATTGTGCCACCTGTCTTAATTGTCTCACCCTAGAAAAATTATGAAAACTTTGATGGGTTTGTGATCCTTCACGGCACGGACACCATGGCTTACACAGCATCTGCTTTGTCCTTTATGTGTGAGAATTTGGGGAAACCGATTGTTCTCACTGGTTCTCAGGTAAGACCTGTGGTCTTCAAGAGCTTAACCAACCAGTTCATGAAACGTTCCTGCATAATTAGTGTTTACTTTCTGTATTTAGGTGCCGATCTATGAGTTGAGGAATGATGGCAGAGACAACCTGCTGGGAGCGCTGCTAATTGCGGGCCATTTTGTCATTCCTGAGGTTTGGAAAGTCCCTATAGATTGAAATGTTTTAATAACCTGGCTTTATTTGTTAACCTGAAATATGACACCAGAGGACTTGCTGTGACTCAGAATTTTAGTGTGTTTAAGTTATTGGATGAACGTCTAAATTCAGTGAATATACAGTGTATATGGTAATATGCAGAGAGAATACATCGTGTACATCAGAGCGGTGTGTGAAACTGTTGCTTTCTAATGAACAAGAGATATTTCGCAACACTAAACAGCAGTTAACAGAACAGGAAAAGCATTGAATGTTCCGCAGGACGTTTAGCAGGAATGATGTCTTGTCAGGGCCGATCATTTCAGTCAGAGTGGTTTGTTCCCCTGACAGGTTGTTGGTGATTTAATCCTAGAATATTAATATCCTAGATGTTTGAGGACCTTACATGAATAATATGCTTTCTGAATTTACATTGTGCAACACATGTGAACCTAAACCTAAACTTTACATCAATCAGGTGAAACTTTAAAATTTTTGTGTGGCTGTATGTGATGGAAATCTAGATGATCAGGGATTTCTGTGCCCATTTTACAAATGAAAGTCCATTCATTTGTATTTATCCTGCATTTAGGGCCTAGACATGTGAGTAATTTGTTATTTTACTCAAGGTCCCAAGAACAAGACAGGAACAAAGAAAGTTCTTTGTGGCCAAGATATTTCATACTTTACAAGAGCTCAAGTGAAGAACTCTTGAAAAGTTGTCAATAAAGGCTGCCTCCTACTGCAGCTTTTATTTGGAATAGTGGTCAGACACCAAACAAGAAAATGTTCAGCAGGAACTCACAAAACAGGACAGCAAGAGGAGAATAATGTAATTTTGATTTGGCAGCCCTGTGCGAGAGAAGGTATTTGTTCTTGCTGAGTATGTTTAGGGCTATCAAGGTCAACGTCTGTTTGGGTTTGTCACTGCCAGCTTTGCACATCTAGAGACTGAACTTTATGCCCATTCTTTTCTGCAAAGATAGCTCATACTGAAACTGACTGGATATAGAGTTTTTTCAAGTCTTGCCAGTTCCTTAATTGGTTTTGGGCCTGGGCTTTAACTGGGCCATCATAACACATTAATATTCTTCCTTTGCAGCTCTGGCTGTGTGTTTATAGTTGCTTTTCTGCCTTAACCTTAACAGGTTATCTTCCAAAGTTAACCTGATGTTGCGATTAGATCCATCCGTCTTCCCATGAACTCTGACCAGCTTACCTGGTCCTTCTGAAAAAAAGGACATCCACAGCACCATGCTGCTACCATCATGTATCACCGTTGGGTTGACATTTTCAGGGTATTGTGTAATGTTAGTCTTTTGCCACAAATAGCTTTTTGGATGTAGGCCTAAAGTTTAATTTCCATCTAATCTAACCTGAGCGACTTCTTTTATGTCAGAGACACTGCAAGCAGAAATTCTTCTAGCATTTCTTTCGACAATTTTTTGCCTCTTTTTCATAAAAGCCAAATTTGTGGAGCATACGACTCATAGTTGCCCTGCTGACAGATTGGTCCACCTGAGCTGTGGATTTCTGCAGCATTTTGAAAGGCTGTAACATAACTAAATGTGGAAAAAGCGCAGCGCTGTGAACCCTTTCCGGATGCACTGCATGTGACTTCTAAAGGCAGATGGTTGTACTGGATTTTATTTCAGCGTGTCAGGTTAAAGGATTTTTACATGTAAAACACTTGAAAACCATGTTTTACTTTTCTTAATCTACTTCACAGTTATGTACTACGTTATCTTGCTCTGTCACATTAAATCCCAATAAAATACACAGAAGCTTGTGTTTGTAATGTGACAAAAATGTGAAAGAAATGGGTGTCAATGCTTTTGAAAAACACTGTACACAAAATATGTTGTTCTGATTTTTCTACTTCCAAAATTAGATATTTGTTTCCCCCAGTCTTCTATTATTTGCCTTTTGTTTGTTATACATAATAACAACATGCAATACGTAAGCAGAAAGAAGTGCAAGACAGAGAATTTACAAACTGATTGGATCTGTAGCAAATGTTGGTCATGAACTAGGTCTCTTCTTTCCCAGGTGTGCCTGTATTTCTACAACAAACTCTACAGAGGAAATCGTGTGACTAAGGTGGATACCGGGAGTTTCAACGCGTTCACTTCTCCCAACTTGGCTCCTCTAGCCACCGCTGAAGTGGATTTTAAAAGTTAGTCATAGATAAAATACTTCTGCGTACTGAATATGTACAATTGTTGTGGTTTTTGCTAAATCGATCTTTTCTTTTCTTTTCTGCTTCAGTTAACTGGGACACTGTGTGGAGGGCAAACACTACTGCAAAGTTTCAAGTCAGAACTGAGCTGAACAGGAACGTGGGTCTGCTCAGGTTGTTCCCAGGAATCACTGCGTCAACAGTAAGAACATTAGATTTCTGTCATCCTGGTGGTACCAAAGCCCTTATGGTGGCAATTCTATCTGCTTTCCAAACATCTTTGAAAGTCAATACCACCAGTTCTCTATCTAAACTAAGGCAGTTTTAGTGTTTTTTGCAGGTGTATTGCTCAGTCACAGGTCTTTGTGCTGAAATAGAGTTCATTTAAATTGTTTAGCTTCCTGGCATTATCTGGGCTTTTAGCCATCAACCCCAATAGGGTTTAGGTCTGGGCCATTTTCCAAGTTTAATGTTAGCCTACTTTGTCCATTGCAAAATCATTTTTTAAGTGTTCTCACACACCTAACTGTGTCAAAGTTTACTCATCAAACCCAAACCCTTTCCTCTGAAGAAAGAACAGTTTTTAAGATGTTTAAGAACAACCCAAGAACCACCAAGCGTGAAGCTCATTATAAACTAGAAGATCCTGGAACACCAGTTTCTCCATCTACAGTGAAGTGACTATTACATCAACAAGGAAGGAGAGGGGTTCGGCACAGAAAGCAACGCCTGCTCCAAAATCCCCACCTTAGGTTTAATTAAAATTTGAATCAGCTCACACCTAAAAGGCCAATGCCTTTTGAAGAAAAAGTCTGGTCAAAAGAGACAAAAGATCAAGCTAGTTGCTCACAATGACAAGAATTTTGTTTGGAGAAGTCAAGCATCTTTCACTAAACACCTCAAGGTGGGATAAAGGTACCTTTCTGCAGTCTCCAGTTGTTTGGTGAAAGCACCAATCTGGCGAAGGGGTTAGAAATCAGCCCACCTCTGTTTCACTCAGCAAGGTAGTCACAGCCCTGCATCAACTGACTTCTGTAGGAGTCAGTTCTTCATGGCAACAGTGTTGGTGTGAACTATTTATCCATAACATGGTATTAAATTATTCATTTCTAAAGGTAAAACACTATTTTCTTTGTCAAACTGTAATAAAACACAGTTACTTTTATGTAATTACCTTTCTTCTGTTACTTCATTTGTCAACTGCAGTGGAAGTTCTGGCCAGAGAAAAATGAGAGAAAGTCATGGCCCATGTCCAATCACCCTGTAAAGAGGCAGGGATGCTGCTGACATTGTACCATTTAGCTGAGCTTCCCCCTGCAGAATTTGCAGGGACGGGGCTCCTTTACTGTCTCAATCTGCTCCCTCTCGCCAGCTCTGCTATCAAGGCTTCCTTACAGCCTTTAAAGGCCTTCATGAGACACAGTTGTGATTAGGCTCCAGGCTCCTGCATATACACCACCCCCATTGTATCGAAACGTGATTTGAAGTCTGTGTCAGACCTTTTTTTTGTCAAACTACTAATTATACCAAAAAATACTGACTTTAAATGTCACATTCTCCTCACACTATTTGCCAAGTGACTTTATGCTCACTAATGGCTTCAGATTAATTGCTCTCCTTCCTACCATTGAAGTCATCTGCTGCTCTAGTCGTATGCCACGGTTAATGATGTGCTATAGGGCCTCCCAGTGCCTGCCAGCCAACCAGTGATTGAGATACTGGTTTTAGAGATGGCACCAGATGGGCATTTAGTAGAGCGAATGGTCCCGTGCATAAGAGTAAAAAGCACTGCAGGAAGAATTACACGGAATACTAACTTCTCAATTTGATGCTATGCAGTTGATTCGGTTGTTAATATGGGATGTTTTTAACTTGAGCTAACTCACATCTGTTTCCAGGTCAGGGCTTTCCTGCAGCCGCCCATGCAGGGCATTGTCCTGGAGACCTACGGAAGTGGAAATGCTCCCGATAACCGTCCTGACCTTTTGGAGGAGTTGAGTAAGGCCACCGACGCTGGTGTCATCATAGTCAACTGCACACAGTGTCTGAGGGGCACTGTGTCAGCCTCCTATGCCACTGGAAGGGTAGGAGATTTTATTCAGTGCTCAGGGCTGTATTATAACAGGAAAATATACACTTGCATTATCATTGTTGAATATTATTTTGACTCGCTCTTTATTTCATTGTAATGTCCACATCACTGTTAGGCTTTAGCATTTTCTTCATTAAAATTTCTAACAGGCATTGGCATCAACTGCTGTGAAAGTCCATCCAATTGGCCAGATATATAATTTTACATTCATTATGTGTTACTAAATACATATATAATTATTTTACTGTTTCATATTTCTTGTGCTACAGTCCATCATGAAATAATTTAAAATGTCACCATGGCTACTCAAAAAGATCCTAACATCTGATTGGTTAATCTGCACATCAGATCAACTGCTGACCAATCACTTTACTCACAGCTGTAATATGGGATTCCTAAATGGGCTGGAATTTAATTTAAGTGTGGTTAAATCAGAGTTGGAAAATGTAAATTTTTCCAGACTTTATTCCTAATCACATTGTTTAGAAAATCTGTGATTCTTTGCTCCCTTCCTTCCTTCCTTGTGTCCATCCATCCTTCCTTCCATCCTACATTCTGTACTTCTTACTATCCTTACTTTTATCCTTTCTTGTGTCCTCCTTGCTACAATGCTACCTTGTATCCTTACATTCTGTATCTGTCCCTCTGTTCTACCTTGTGCCCTTCATCCCGCGCTACATTTCATCCTTCCTTGTTTCTATCCTACTTTGTGTCCTTCTTTACATCCTATCTGGTGTCCAGCCATCCTTTTGACCTTTTGTCCTTCCTTCATTTCTTCTCTCCTCCCTTGTATCATTCCATCCCTCTTTCTCTACTTTGTGTCAAAGATCCATTCCTTTCTAGCTGTGTCCTCACATCTTTCCTGCGTTGCTTCCTTCCTTCCTTATATCCTACCTGGTGTTTTACCATCCTGTATGACTGGTAACAACAGTTTAAATCATTTCTGAAATGTATATTTCAGTCATATCACAGATATACATTTAAATGAATAATTTCACATTTAGCTCAATGACCTACAGAGTTGAACTATTGAAACAATTGAAGAATTTTACATTTATTTCATGTGTATTTCCAGTATTATTTAAATGATCATATACATAAATACTAGTTTATTTTTTTAAATATAGTATACCAAGGGTATGATTAAATATGCTGTGCAAGTTACTTATTCCTCTGAATTTGTAGGTGTTGATGGATGCAGGCCTGATAACTGGCAGTGACATGACTCCTGAAGCTGCCTTGTCAAAACTGTCCTACGTTCTGGCTAAGAAAGAACTCACTTTGGATGCTCAGAAAAAGGTCACCACTTGTTATTTGTGCAAAGGCTTGATTTTTTTTTTTTGGTGTTGATGTGAACTTTTCAAATAAAAACATTTGAAAGGTAAAGACTTGTTTGTTCCCTTGTCCAGTTGATGTCTCAAAACCTGCGAGGTGAAATGATCGCCGACCTCGAAGGAGCCAAACTGTGTCTGAGCGACAACAGGTTCATCCAGGTCATTGCCAAGTCTCTGAGCGTTAGCTGCAAGGAGGTAGGCAGACACACACCTACGCACCTGCAACAACCCTGTAACAGCTAAACAGGATTTTCAACAAATCAGTAGACAATCAAGTCCTAAGTCCCTACATTTCTCTTAGTGGTGTTTTTTTTCTTTTGAATTGACAGGACAGCTCTGTTTCACTTAGTGTCACATTAAACCAATGAAGTGTTACAGAAAATAAATACTGTGTGTTACAATTGTTATCAAAGTGTAGAAAAGTCTTTGACATTTTTCTGGAGGGACAGTTTATGTGCTAAATAGATCAAAACTGTTAGACTTAGTCCTCAAGAGATTAACTCTGCAGCAGAAACATTGCTGAAACAGGTGAAAATTATTGCATTGGTTCACTCGCCTGCCCCGGCCCACTTTCTACCATGCTTAAGGCGATAATGTGACTTGTGAAAGTATTGATGCCTCTTGAATGTTTTTCACAAACACAAAGTAGTGCATAGTTATGAAGTGGTAGAAAAATATTACGTTCTTTTTTATCTTTTGCAAAGAAGCTTGAGAAAAGGGTTTTTATTTTCAAACCCCTTTAATCTGATACCCCAAAAAAACCCTGTGCCTTCAGAAATCCCCTAAATACGGGTCCACCTTCGTATAATTTAAGATTAGATCAAAATTAAACTTTCTGGCCATCATAAAAATGCTACATATGGAAACTGCACACTCTGTACATCATCCTGAACATGCCATCTCTCCAGTGAAACGTGGTGGTGGCAGCATTATGCTGTGGGGATGCTTTTCTCCAGCAGTGAGAGAGAAAATGATTGGAGGTAAATACAGGGTGATCTTTCTAAGAAAACCATTTAGAGGCGGCAACAGACTTAACACTGGGTCAGAGGTTCACCTTCCACTGGGACAACAACCCTGAACATAAAAAACGGAAACTCATTTATCATTTTCCTTCCACTTTGCAATTATGCACTACTTTGTGTTGGTCTATTTCAGGAAACCCAAAATAATGTACAGTACAGACCAAAAGTTTGGACACACCTTCTCATTCAAAGAGTTGTCTTTATTTTCATGACTATGAATATTGTAGCTTCCCACTGAAGGCATCAAAACTATGAATTAACACATGTGGAATTATATACTGAACAAAAAAGTGTGAAACAACTGAAAATATGTCTTATATTCTAGGTTCTTCAAAGTAGCCACCTTTTGCTTTGATTACTGCTCCACACACTCTTGGCATTCTGTTGATGAGCTTCAAGAGGTAGTCACCTGAAATGGTTTTCACTTCACAGGTGTGCCCCGTCAGGTTTAATAAGTGGGATTTCAAGCCTTATAAATGGGGTTGGGACCATCAGTTGTGTTGTGCAGGAGGTGGATACAGTACACAGCTGATAGTCCTACTGAATAGACTGTTAGAATTTGTATTATGGCAAGACAAAAACAGCTAAGTGAAGAAAACGAGTGGCCATCATTACTTTAAGAAATGAAGGTCAGTCAGTCCGAACAATTGGGAAAACTGAAAGTGTCCCCAAGTGCAGTCGCAAAACCATCAAGCGCTACAAAGAAACTGGCTCACATGAGGACCGCCCCAGGAAAGGAAGACCAAGAGTCACCTCTGCTGCGGACGATAAGTTCATCCGAGTCACCAGCCTCAGAAATCACAGGTTAACAGCAGCTCAGATTAGAGAACAGGTCAATGCCACACAGAGTTCTAGCAGCAGACACATCTCTAGAACAACTGTTAAGAGGAGAATGTGTGAATCAGGCCTTCATGGTAAAATAGCTGCTAGGAAACCACTGCTGAGGACAGGCAACAAGCAGAAGAGACTTGTTTGGGCTAAAGAACACAAGGAATGGACATTAGACCAGTGGAAATCTGTGCTTTGGTCTGATGAGTCCAAGTTTGAGATCTTTGGTTCCAACCACCATGTCTTTGTGCGGCGCAGAAGAGGTGAACGGATGGACTCTACATGCCTGGTTCCCACCGTGAAGCATGGTGGAGGAGGTGTGATGGTGTGGGGTTGCTTTGGTGGTGACACTGTTGGGGATTTATTCAAAATTAAAGGCATACTGAACCAACATGGCTACCACAGCATCTTGCAGCGCCATGCTATTCCATCCGGTTTGCGTTTAGTTGGACCATCATTTATTTTTCAACAGGACAATGACCCCAAACACACCTCCAGGCTGTGTAAGGGCTATTTGACCAAGAAGGAGAGTGATGGGGTGCTGCATCAGATGACCTGGCCACCATAGTCACCGGACCTGAACCTAATCGAGATGGTTTGGGGTGAGCTGGACCGCAGAGTGAAGGCAAAAGGGCCAACAAGTGCTAAGCATCTCTGGGAACTCCTTCAAGACTGTTGGAAAACCATTTCAGGTGACTACCTCTTGAAGCTCATCAACAGAATGCCAAGAGTGTGCGGAGCAGTCATCAAAGCAAAAGGTGGCTACTTTGAAGAACCTAGAATATAAGACATATTTTCAGTTGTTTCACACTTTTTTGTTCAGTATATAATTCCACGTGTTAATTCATAGTTTTGATGCCTTCAGTGTGAAGCTACAATATTCATAGTCATGAAAATAAAGACAACTCTTTGAATGAGAAGGTGTGTCCAAACCTTTGGTCTGTACTGTATATTCAGGTTTGTGTTAGTGATGAATGATATGGAATTGAATGTTTTTCCCAATACTTTGTAGTATTTGTTTGCGAAAGTGAGAAAAAGTGATGATAAAAAGTATTTAAAAATCCATTGCAGTTTTTTTGGCAATGAATTGAATGGCTTTGATGGCACACAACTGCAGTCAGTGCCTCACAAACAAACTGGTCTTTATAAGACAAAAAAGTAACTTGAGATTGAATGGGCTACGTTGCTTTAGGGTACCAGAGACATCAAGTAGTTTTTACCATTAGACATGACACAATAACTGCATTTAATCATATCCAACATGTCCAACAGGAGCTGGAAGCCATACGTGATGCCCTAACTCCTTCGCTGGCATGTGCTGCTGCTAAGATTGGGGACACAGAGGCCTTAGAAGCCCTTAAAGAAATGGTAAGCAACCCTATCACAACTGTTCAGCACATTCTAGCTTTCATCATTCTTCCTAAACCAATATGGTTTTTTTTGTTGTTGTTGACAAAAGCTTCAAACACAGTTTAGCAATAACCTTGTACGTCAGTAGAGAAGCATTTTGACCTCTCTTATCCTGTCATGTTTGGGTAGAAAGGTCATGTCCACTATTTGAGGTCAGACACTGATAATTTGCCATAAAAGTCAAGGTTTTGCAACCATGGTCAGTCTTTCTATTTGTTTTGCTTTTTTGTTAGAAGTTATTATTAACCCTGATAAAATCTACCCTGATGAAACTCAAGCTTCATGCATCTTGTGACATCACATAAGGTGTGGGGCAACTGAGTATCAGAGGATTTTGAGTATATCATTTTTCACTCTTTATTTGTGTGGTTTAATTCAAATGGCTTTTTTAAAGGTGTTTTCGTGTATTCAATGTGGCGGCAGAATACGTTTGAGCTGTGTCTAAAAACACTTCATGGATTTCAGGAATTTTGGCAACTTTAAAACACATGGAAGAGGTTTGTGAAGAACAGGGCAGATTGGAATGGCCAGATTTCATTATCCTTAGTTATCATTTTAAGCCGAGTTGTAATAGGAATTATAAGATCTGGTCAATGTTTTCCATTAAGACAGTTTTCACGTTGCAACAGTGTTCCCTTCAGACCTGCTGCATGCCTCATTACCTTTGCCGAACTCAACTGCCAGGCAGACAGATGTATAATCTTCACAGAAAATGTACGGGAATAACCAGATCATGCCACAGATTTAAAATCAGATTCTGGTCTGAATGTCTAGCTCATTCCCTAACTTTAATCTTCTTCCGCTGAAGCTATTCTTTCCTACGTGTGCTGTAGGTCATCGTCGCAGTAAAAGATCTAATTAAACTTCACCTTTCTAGCAAAGCCTGAACATTGTGTGCCAATGTTGTCCAATATTTGGAACTGCCTCTAACTGACCCAAACCATGATGCTACTACCACTATGCTTCACTGTGGGTATGACAATGTTTTTGGGCCAAACATCGCTTATTATCATGGTAAAAAAAAGTTTAACTTTGGTTTCATCAGACTGTACCACAGTTTCCTGCATGAAAAAAAATCAGTTTTGGAGGGATGTCCAGTTCCTAATAATGTCACTGTTGCACCACATTTTCTTCCCTTGGTGACTGTCTTCACTGTGTTTCATGGTAGATCAAATGCCTTGGAAATTACTTTGTACTCTTCTTCTGACTGATACCTCTTTGACAGTGAGATCCGTCTGATGCTTTGGAAACTTCCCATGGCTTTTGCTGTAGGATGCGACTAAGAAAAAATCAGGAAAAGCTTATTAGGCACTTTAGGTGATAGCAAGTGTTAACTGAGTTTAAATGTGGTGGTTAATTCTGAAATACACTGCTCAAAAAAATAAAAGGAACACTGAAATAACACATCCTAGATCTGAATGAATGAAATATTCTCATTGAATACTTTGTTCTGTACAAAGTTGAATGTGCTGACAACAAAATCAGACAACAATCATCAATGGAAATCAAATTTATTAACTAATGGAGGCCTGGATTTGGAGTCACACACAAAACTAAAGTGGAAAAATACACTACAGGCTGATCCAACTTTGATGTAATGTCCTTAAAACAAGTCAAAATGAAACTCAGTATTGTGTGTGGCCTCCACGTGTCTGTATGACCTCCCTACAACACCTGGGCATGCTCCTGGTGAGACGGTGGATGGTCTCCTGAGGGATCTCCTCCCAGACCTGGACTAAAGCATCCACCAACTCCTGGACAGTCTGTGGTGCAACGTGACGTAGGTGGATGGAGCGAGACATGATGTCCCAGATGTGCTCAATCGGATTCAGGTCTGGAGAACGGGCGGGCCAGTCCACAGCTTCAATGTCTTCATCTTGCAGGAACTGCTGACACACTCCAGCCACATGAGGTCTAGCATTGTCCTGCATTAGGAGGAACCCAGGGCCAACCGCACCAGCATATGGTCTCACAAAGTGTCTGAGGATCTCATCTCGGTACCTGATGGCAGTCAGGCTACCTCTGGTGAGCACATGGAGGGTCATGCGGCCCTCCAAAGAAATGCCACCCCACACCATTACTGACCCACCGCCAAACCGGTCATGCTGAAGGATGTTGCAGGCAGCAGATCGCTCTCCACGGTGTCTCCAGACTCTGTCACGTCTGTCACATGTGCTCAGTGTGAACCTGCTTTCATCTGTGAAGAGCACAGGGCACCAGTGGCGAATTTGCCAATCCTGGTGTTCTCTGGCAAATGCCAAGCGTCCTACATGGTGTTGGGCTGTGAGCACAACCCCCATTTGTGGACGTCGGGCCCTCATACCATCCTCATGGAGTCGGTTTCTAACCGTTTGTGCAGACACATGCACATTTGTGGCCTGCTGGAGGTCATTTTTCCGGTGCTCTGGCAGTGCTCCTCCTCTTCCTCCTTGCACAAATGCGGAGGTAGAGGTCCTGCTGCTGGGTTGTTGCCCTCCTACGGCGTCCTCCACGTCTCCTGGTGTACTGGCCTGTCTCCTGGTAGCGCCTCCAGGCTCTGGACACTACGCTGACAGACACAGCAAACCTTCTTGCCACAGCTCGCATTGATGTGCCATCCTGGATGAGCTGCACTACCTGAGCCACTTGTGTGGGTTGTAGAGTCCGTCTCATGTTACCACGAGTGTGAAAACATCACCAACATTCAAAGTGACCAAAACATCAGCCAGAAAGCAGAGGTACTGAGAAGTGGTCTGTGGTCCCCACCTGCAGAACCACTCCTTTATTGAGTGTCTTGCTAATCACCAAAGATTTCCCCCTGTTGTCTTTTCCATTTGTACAACAGGATGTGAAATTGATTGTCAATCAGTGTTGCTTCCTAAGTGGACAGTTTGATTTCACAGAAGTTTGATTTACTTGGAGTTATATTGTTGTTTAAGTGTTCCCTTTATTTTTTTGAGCAGTGTATATTCTAGGACAGTCTGCTCACTTACGCAACCATATCTTGCTAGTTTAAAAAAATGTGTTCTCTGTAAAAGATTTCAGTTTGTTTTTCAATTGAGTTGCACAGGTTTGCACAGGGTTTACATTTTCACAACACTAAATCACTAAAATCCTGATGTGTAAATCCATACTATACATTTGTTAGTGGGGAGAAAATACACGACTGGATAGTGTCTTTAAAGCCAGTATTTTAAGTTTCCACAGTTATTTTTTAAAATACAGCTAAGAACTTTCAAACTGAGGTTTGCTGTCATATTACATAAAACCGTACGTGTACATGTGTTATTTTATTTACAACAGTAGCCAGTTTGCTTATAATAAAGGTCAGTCTGTGTGGCTGTGTGCTGATTTTCCTGTGTTACAGGGAAGCGACTTGCGTCTGGGTGACTTTGATGGACGCACGCCTCTGCATGTTGCTGCTTGCGAGGGTCACCTCAGACTTGTGCAATACCTGCTCAATCAGGGAGCTTCCGTCCATGCCAAAGATCGCTATGGAGACACGCCCCTGTGCAACGCCGTGCGCTTCAGGTAAAAGCGCATCGAGTGCTGATGTGTTTGTTTTTAATCTGCTCATTAAATTTATGAAGTTGCAGATATTTAAAATCCCCCTCTTAGCCATTAGCAACAATTGTCATTCCTCACAGAGATTGAAGTGTTTTTCTGAAAACATGTTGTTAATAGCTGCTATAGAAGAGATTTCATTAAACGAGCTGCTGCGAGGCAGGGAATTTGGTTCTGCTTAAATGAGAAGGGAAAAGCGTCTCTGTTAGTGGGGGAAAAAATCAGAGGAGAGGCTCATAATGGAGTTTAGAGGCCAACAATAATTACAAACTAATTAGGCTAATTGTCATCTGACAGTTTAGAGAGTCTCTGCGTTTACAAGCGCCTTCATTTTCCCCCTAAAATCTTTCTGAATGTTTGCTAGTGAATAGCCACGCTTCATGTTTCCATGTTGGAGCGATAATTAGGCCCGAGGGGGGAAAAGGTATGTGTCACAGCTGTACCACATGGCTCTTTTAACGGTTGGCACAGCAAGCGTGGACTTGTTTCCTTTGTGATAGTGGAGTAATCCATCGGGCCACAGGCACCTGTTGTTACTGAACCTGTCCTACAGAATGTTGTACAGCTTTGGTCGGCAGAACCCTTCTGTAATGGACTGTTAGCAACCCAACAGAACTGAGGCTTGGAGGCACTGTCTGTACTGCTGATGTATTTTGCCACCGACATTTCACACTGCAGCTTGACGTCCATATAAGGAAAAGCTAAAAGTCACACAGACAGAAGCTTGAAGAACAAATGTGAGGCGTGCCTTTCGAACCAGTCCTACCAGCTCGCTCCCAGTTTCACAGATGAAAGATACTAGTTTGTTTCTTCTTTTACAAGACTTCTTTGTCCTTCCATGAGTTTCTGTGGATGTTACTTTACATAACCTAAAGAATAAACTGATTGTTGTTATTTTGCCCTGTTGTCTTTAACAATTGTTTTATGGACCGTGGAGCTCAGAGGTGAACAGTTGTAGATATCTGGCTTAACTTGCTGTGTCTTGTCACAGTGACTGTCCCTGCAGGTGACTCCTGTGTGGGTGGCTCAATGTGGGGGATAAGGAACATGTCTTTACTTGTCAGACAACAACTCCTGCCACATTAACTCTTTGAACGGCATAATAAAATAAGTGTGAACCAATATTTCCTTGGAAGTAGTCAAAGCCAAATATTGCATCCCTGTGAAGTAATTTAACATTACACCAGCACAAAGGTGTTTAATAATCTCAGAGTAAACATTTCAAGTGTTGGTTCTTATGAACAATTAAAATCAAATGTGCTTTAGAAGCAATCTGTTTCAGATAGGGTGAGACAACATAAAAAAAGCAACAAGATAATCATCATTCAGGTAAAATTGAATTAACTGATTTCAACCTGACCACAAAAGTTACCTTTAAGATCCTAAAACGTTGTCTGTTTTTCAACCTACATATTTTCCTTTTTGTATTTTAGCTGAATTTACCTGAAAACATGTAAAAAATGTAATAAAAATAGGTTTTGACACATTTAAAAAAAAGGTACAGGACAGTCTGTGGACAACTTGAGATAAGTGCATCAGAGGAGGCACTAAAAGTTCTACAGCAACTTTTAAAAATTCAATTCAGTTAGAAATACTTTATTTATCTCAAAGGAAAGTTAAGTGTTGTAACTCATACAAGTTTCTTTAAGTAGTTGTTATAGATGGGGATGGCTGTGGACAGGAAGGATCTCCTGTAGCAGTCAGTACTGCAGTGGATCTGAAGAAACCTCTGACTGAAGATGGTCTCAAGCTGAATGACTTAGGAACAAATATAGACGAACCGCAGCTTTAGAGTTGGATCATATACTTTAGATAGGAAAGCTTTTTTTGACACTTCAGACACTGTGAAGGACACACTAATAATAAAAGGTCTTTTATGTTGGACATTAAACAAAATGAGGTCTTGGGCTCCTCAGCTCTAAGAGGAGCCTTTTTTTTTTCTCCAAACACTTTAAAAAAGGTAAGAAACAGGCAGAAGTAGACATATGTTTCTGAGTAATCAAAAATCATTAAAATCATAAAATATGATATTAATATTAATATTTTTTAATCTGTTGATTTATCATTTTAAACCATTTAATTTATAAGAACTTAAAGTTGTTCCAGTGAGGTGGTGGCATTTTGAATGAGCTGACATTAAAAAGATACAATAGATGTATAAAATCTCCTTATTGTCCTGCCTTACACTAAACCAGTGAACTACAGTGAAAATGTGACCTTGCTGGGAATCTGTACTTTCATCTTGTTTAGGCACAAGGAAGTCGTGAGGCTGCTGAGAAAGACCGGAGCCCACTTCTCAAGAGAGCAGATGGAAGAAGCAGGAACTGAGCTGTGCAGGTCAGATGGACTAGAAGGATGTCTTCAGACTGTACACAAGCAGATGCACACACTTGTTGGTCGCTACGCTAGCCATGCTGACCCATCCTGCATAGCTGACACAGATCCAACCAGTTATTCAAGTGTTACAAAAAATAATGTAAGAATGCGGCTTGGCTGCATAGTTCTGGACCAAATCTGCATCTCCACAGCGCACAAAGAGGGTTCTGTAATTTGTCTTCACAAGATACTCAACTGGTTGTGTCAAGACCTATTCAGAGCCTTTCGTGCTTTATCAGTTAAGACAAAGAAAAAGCATCTGCCAATCTGTTGATTTGTTCCATTGATGTGTTGGCTCAGTTTCAGGAAAATGTTTTTCTTCTCCCTCAGTTTGTTTCATTCCGTATTTTGCTTTAATAAAAGTGCAATACTCTGTGTGTCAGCCTCGCGGCGAGTGGTGATAAAGACGGCCTGGATATCTGGAGGATCGCCGGGGCAGATATGACCAAGCCAGGCTACGACGGAAAGACGGCTATTGAAGTGGTGGGTTGAGAGAGACTTGGGCTGCTGTGATTACACTTTTCAATTCATAAAATCGAATAACCCTCTTTATCTGTCTCAGGCTCAAGCTGCAGGTAGCAAGGATGTGGTGGAGTTTTTAACTTCGAACATAACCAGCAAATCCATGGTAAACAGTTTACCATATTCCTACAAACTCCAGCATAAACCTAAATTCACTTAAATCAAACCAATGCCTTAATTCTGCCTATTAATTACTTGTCTTGTTCATTTCAGACCATATTTGGAGAATTAAATGAATATGATGAATATAATATTGATGATGATGATGAGGTAAATAAGATGTAGTGAACTTTCCAGTTTGTTACTCCTTTCCCACAGCGAACATGTCTGCCTCAGCTCCCCTTTATTCAGAATGCTTTTATCCATTAATCCCATCATTAAAAAGCTTATCCAGCTAATTATAGGCACACAAGGTCAAATGATCAGTTTCATTTGCCAACATGTAGACAAACACATTCACACCCTTGTGGTTGGAAGAGGCCTAAATTTGTTCAGTGTTCTGAAGAAACTGACAGATGATCTGAAACAGTCGACTTAGATTTTAGAGAAGGGAGGAGAGTGGGAAGAAAGTAGGTATTGTTCTAGAAACGCAGGTTTAGATGTGGAAAATATAGAGGAGCTACAGTGCAATGCAAAAGTATTTACACCCTTTGAATCTTTTCACATTTTGTCTTGTCAACTACAAACGTCAATGTATTTTATTGGGAACTTATATGATCCATCAACACAAAGTAGCACGATTGTGAAATCGAAGGAAAAGGATTTTTCACAAATAAAATCTGAATTGTGTGGCATGCATTTGTATTCAGCCCCCCTGAGTACTACTGATTAAGACCATCTTTTACGTCTTTTGGGGCATGTTTCTACCAGCTTTGTCCATTTAGAGATTTCAGCACATTCTTCTTGGCAAAATAGTTCAAGCTCAGTCAGATTGGATGGAGAGCAACTGTAAACCTAAAATTTCAAGTCTTCTTACAGATTCTGAACTGGTCTGCTTTCCTCTCCGTGTTGAAGAAAAGCATCCCTGTAGCATGATGTGGGTTTTTTCTTGTCGCTCTTTTATAAGGACCTGATTTGTGGACTGTTGTCCCGTGGATCTCTGCAACTCCTCCAGAGTTACCATGAGCCTCTTTGCTGTCCTTTTTAGTTTAGACCAACCTCATCTGTCCAGCTAAATAATTGTTTAAAGCTGCAAATGTTACATGACCTTTCGAAAACAGACAACATAATTTTTAATAAAAGTCTACAAAAAAAATTTTTTTTGTCATTTTTAAGGAACCACCATTTTATTTTTATTTTTAGGTTCTACACTAAAGATAAACATAGTTTCCAACCCAATGACAAGAAAAAAAAATATTTCTGGTACTTTTGTTGTCATTCTGCTGTGGAATTTCAATTCAATTGTTCCATGAAAAAAACCCTGAAAAACTACTAAAAACCTGCAACCTGGGTTATCATATCTATATTTAAAAACATTGGTTATTAAATATAACCATAAACGGTGGTAGAGTGGTTATCACTGTTGCCTTGCAGCAAGAAGGTCCAGGGTTTGCCTCCTGCCTGGAGGTCTTTCTGCATGGAGTTTGCATGTTCTAGGCCTCCCAGAGTCCAAAAACATAACTGTTAGGTTAATTGGTCTCTCTCAATTGCACTTTGGTATGAGTGGGTGTATGCATGTTTGTTTCTCCTGCACACACTAATCTTACATGTGTGTAAATGTGCTTGTGTAGAAATCCTGAAACAGTTGTCATGTCTTTCAGGACTTAGTATCCTTTCTTTTGATTTGGCAGAACGGTGCAGGGATCGAGTTCACTGCCATACCAACAGTGCTGTGAGCCAACTCCGTTCCTGACAAGCCGCCCTCTACATCCTGTCCACCTTTGTGTTTGGTGTTTGACCTCTATTTAATATGTGCTCATATCAGTTTATACATCCAAACATGTCTATACCACATTATCACCACTAATTTTAATTTATGCAGCCTTGAAAGGGAAATACTACATGTACAGTACCTTGCGAAAATATTCGGCCCCCTTGAACTTTTCAACCTCTTGCCACATTTCAGGCTTCAAACATAAAGATATAAAATTCAAATTTTTTGTGAAGAATCAACAACAAGTGAGACACAATCATGAAGTGGAATGAAATTTATTGGATGTGTCAAACTTGTTTATCAAATAAACTGAAAAGTGGGGTGTGTAATATTATTGAGCCCCCTTGCGTTAATACTTTGTAGCTCCACCCTTTGCTGCAATTACAGCTGCAAGTCGCTTGGGGTATGTCTCTTCAGTTTTCCACATCAAGAGACTGAAATTCTTGCCCATTCTTCCTTGCAAAACAGCTCGAGCTCAGTGAGGTTGGATGGAGAGCGTTCATGAACAGCAGTCTTCAGCTCTTTCCACAGATTCTCGATTGGATTCAGGTCTGAACTTTGACTTGGCCATTCCAACACCTGGATACGTTTATTTGTGAACCATTCCATTGTAGATTTGGCTTTATGTTTTGGATCATTGTCTTGTTGGAAGATAAATCTCCGTCCCAGTCTCAGGTCTCTTGCAGACTCCAACAGGTTTTCTTCCAGAATGGTTCTGTATTTGGCCCCATCCATCTTCTCATCAATTTTGACCATCTTCCCTGTCCCTGCTGAAGAAAAGCAGACCCAAACCATGATGCTGCCACCACCATGTTTGACAGTGGGGATGGTGTGTTCAGGGTGATGAGCTGTGTTGCTTTTACGTCAAACATATCGTTTTGTATTGTGGCCAAACAGTTGGATTTTGGTTTCATCTGACCAGAGCACCTTCTTCCACATGTTTGGTGTGTCTCTCAGGTGGCTTGTGGCAAACTTTAAACGAGACTTTTTATGGATATCTTTGAGAAATGGCTTTCTTCTTGCCACTCTTCCATAAAGGCCAGATTTGTGCAGTGTACGACTGATTGTTGTTCTATGGACAGACTCTCCCACCTCAGCTGTAGATCTCTGCAGTTCATCCAGAGTGATCATGGGCCTCTTGGCTGCATCTCTGATCAATCTTCTCCTTGTTCAAGATGAAAGTTTAGAGGGACGGCCGGGTCTTGGTAGATTTGCAGTGGTCTGATACTTCTTCTATTTCAATATGATTGCTTGCAGAACCCTGAGACTATCACAGAGGAGGTGCATTTATACAGAGACTTGATTACACACAGGTGGATTCTATTTATCATCATCAGTCATTTGGGACAACATTGGATCATTCAGAGATCTTCACTGAACTTCTGGAGTGAGTTTGCTGCACTGAAAGTAAAGGGGCCGAATAATATTGCACGTCCCACTTTTCAGTTTTTTATTTGTTTAAAAAGTTTGACACATCCAATAAATTTAATTCCACTTCACGATTGTGTCCCACTTGTTGTTGATTCTTCACAAAAAATTAGAATTTTATATCTTTATGTTTGAAGCCTGAAATGTGGCAAGAGGTTGAAAAGTTCAAAGGGGCTGAATACTTTTGCAAGGCACTGTAAATGTTTGTTTTATATCATGTTTGTAGAAACATGTTACAGTGCTAAACGTTTTAATCTCCGGTTATTTTTCTTCATAGATAAAAAATAACCCCATAATTAGTGATGTTCAGCTTTTACATACGTATTTGCTGTGACATTATAAACTATTAATTGTTTCAAAAGCAAGTATTTATACCATTTCCAACTGTAGGGTAAGATCACTGATTTTATTTTTGTAGTTATTTTATTAGTGAGATGATAGAAATCATAATGTGAAATCATGAAGGTAATGTTTTATTGAATGAATGTTGTCCATGTCAGCCAAATAATCACTCAGCTTCTGAAGCTGAGTTTTGTTTTCAACTTCCTGCTGCTCAACAGGTATCATAAAAAACAAGCTGTTGCTCATACTCATCCATCCTGTTTCTGTGTTAATTGTCGAACTGGAAGCGTCACATATCTCTCACTCTGAACCATAAAGGGGAAGTCCAGACTATTGTGTGAGGCAGATTAAAATGAAAACCAGTTTCAGTGGTCTTTTCATGAATTTTTCAATGTTCTCTGCATTAAAAACTGGCTAATTAGTATATCTTTGCCTTTTTTGAACAAGGAAATTATAGTTTGCATTTTGTTTTCTTCTAACAATTTCAGCTTTTTCAGAAACATTTCAATTCCCTGAAATCTTCTCTGTCACCTTCCTGAATTCCAGAAACACCTGTTAGATAATTTGTTTGAAAGTAATTTGGTATCTTGTGGAAAGAGCAGCAGAAATAAAACTTGTGCTTTAAAAAAAATGTCTTCTGTGCTTACTGATGTGTTTCACGAACACGGGTGAAGCTAAATGTGTTGATCCTGCTCAAATATTATTGTGCCTTGACATGGTGGCTACAAGTGTTTTCCTTGTTTTTAGCTGTGTTGCATCTGAAATTTTGCAGAACATATTTACAGTACTTGAAAATTGCAGTGACATTACCTCTTTTAAATAAACTTAATCGAGTTGGGTCAATAATTACAAGCCTGTGTTAACCTCATGTTTTTGGCCGAGGTCCTTGGAAATGCAGTTTGTTGTATTGAAAAAAGGTTTTAAATGATATAACATTACATAGCATTACATCCAAAAGATCTCAGTGCTGTGTTGGGCATTTGATCATAAAATACTAATTGACAGACTGACAAATGAGATTGTCATAAAATGAGCTAAAGTGGTTCAGATCTTATTTGTAAGCCTGCACTTTGTGCCATTTGGTAATTATAAATCTAAGTGAACAATGAGCATCTGGTGTTCCTCAAGACTCTGTTCTCAGGTCACTATTATTTAACATGTATTCTCTTTCAAATTATGTAGTATCCCAACATCTCTTACCATTCGTATCCATGTATGTTTAGATTAACTTAATATGGAATTGCCTTTTTTTAATTCTGTAATTATCAGAATCAACTTTAATGGCCAAGTTTGTGAGAACAAACAAGGAATTTGACCTCGGTTTCCATCGCTCACATCGAATATCAAAGATCGGTCCTCAACAACAACCACAATATGTAAAAACAACTGAGAGTTTTTTAAATATACACTACCAGTCAAACGTTTTAGAACCACTTTCTCATTTAATGGTTTTTTTTATGTTTATGACTATTTACATTGTACGTAGCTTCTCACTGAAGGCATCAAAACTGTGAATGAAGACATGCATTTATGTGGCAAACAAAAAATTGTAAAAGAACTTTAAAAAAGTTATATTTTAGATTCCTTAAAGTAGCCACCCTGTGCTGTAATGACAAATGATAAACATTAACCTTTGGCCGTTTCTCATTGAATGTCTGGGAAGTTCTTTCAAGACTCTTTGGAAAGCTTTTTCAAATCACCACCTCATGAACCTCATGGAGAGAATCCCAAGACACCAAAGCATTCATCAAAGCAAAGGGTGGCTATTTGAAAGAATTTAAAATATAAAAATGTTTAGAGTTATTTCACACTTTTTGTTTACTATATAATTCCATGTGTGTTCATTCGTAGTTTTGTTGCCTTTGGTGAGAATCTACAATTTAAATGGTCATGAAAATAAAGAGACCCATTAAGTGAGAAAATGTTTCTAAAACTTTTGACCAGTAGTATCTATCTATCTATCTATCTATCTATCTATCTATCTATCTATCTATCTATCTATCTATCTATCTATCTATCTATCTATCTATCTATCTATCTATCTATCTATCTATCTATCTATCTATCTATCTATCTATCTATCTATCTATCTATCTATCTATCTATCTATCTATCTATCTATCTATCTATCTATCTGTCTGTCCGTCTGTCTGTCTGTCTGTCTGTCTGTCATATGTAAACATACACATACACATAAACACGGGAGGTTGTGGCAGTGCAATGTGCTTGTTTCACAGCAGAGTAGTCGACTGTTGCTGTGAGGTGACTCATTTGAAATGAGTCACTATATGACTAATTTCCATTCATAGTTATTTTATCTCCTTGACTTTTTAGATTTTTTCCTCGCAAAGAACCTGAACTTAATGGTTTTTGAGCTGTCTTCTGATCAAATGTACTTTGTTTTATTTTGTTAAAATGAATCACATGTGGCATTCCTCCAGGCTACATTCTTGACTTTTTATTCAAAATCTGCATTATGCAGGAAAGATGCAAGATTAGAAATAAGCACTCGGACTCACTGAGGCTTAAGTCTACAGAAAATGCAAGAGACGTGTTTCATCATGGACTCAGACCTGAGTTGTAACAACCATGTAAAGTCTTTCCTACTTTCCTTTAAGAATCTATTAGAAAGCTGGTGTAGGTCAGGACTACGAGTCCTGACCTACACCAGGACAAGATTACATCACAGCAGACCTTAAAGCACTGCACTGGCTCCCTGTAAAAGGAAGGAGTTTGCAGTATTGTTGGTTTATAAAGCACTGAACACTATTGGGCCTAAATACATCTCAGAGTTGCATCACTCTCCACTGCAGGCTTCCCATAAAAGGTCAGAAATTACTTTATCAGTTAATTTCCAACTTGTCGCAGGTATGTAACGTTTGCATTTAATGTTCATTTTTAGGTGCTGTTTAAGTTTTACTATATTTTTTATGTATTGGTTGTTTTTAATGTTGTTTTCAATTAAATTCAAAAATACTTTATTAATCCCAAAGGGAAATTAAATGTTATTATAGCTCATATTATGAAGGTTTCTTCAAAGAGCCGTTGTAGATGCTGATGGCTGTGGGCAGGAAGGATCTCCTGTAGCGCTCCGTTTTACAGCAGATCTGAAGAAGCCTCTGACTAAAGACACTCTGTTGTTGTAGGACAGTCTCATGAAGAGGATGCTCAGGGTCCTCCATAATGTTCTTCATTTTATGAAGAATCCGTCTTTCCACAATGATCTCCAGAGGTTCCAGAGGAGTCAAAAGTAATTTTCTTACCTCTGTTTATTTTTCTGTAAAGCACTTTGAATTGCCTCGCGTATGAATGGTGCTATACACATAAACTTGCCTTGCTTTTGCATCTTCCAGTTTCCTTTTTAATGAATAAATGCATATCTTGTCAATCATTAGAGGTCACTTCTATCTTTGAGCTCAGTTTATTTGTGTTTTCACCAGAAACATTCTCTGAAAGTTGAAAAGAGCAAAGTGACTACAGCAGATCTTGAAGAGAATAGCTGCATCCCATCCAAACATAAAGCAGAACAGCAGGCTGTTACTGACTATAAATTGAATCCTTTTTAATCAGAAATCACACAAACTCACAAGGCAGCGATGACATAAAACTGCATCTGCTCATGTGACTTGTCAGTATCGTTCTTTTTTCTTTTCAGGGTGGCTGCCCTGTCCTGCTCCTCGCCGGTGGAACCTGGCTCATCTGGTTGGACCAGCATAAGCCTCATTCTTCCTTGAATGAGACTACAAGCCAAGCCCAAAAACACTATATAAGCATGTCTTATCTCTCAAGTCACTCAGTCTTGGCAGGGTTGACACCAAGGAACACTACTACTATCAAGGAAAAGAGGAACCTTCTTCAGGTAAATGCTCTATGATTAAGAAGAGCTTGGCTTGGGCCCGTGTTCTGCTTTGTACTGATTTGCTCTGTACCAGTTTGAATCTCAGAAATTTGCTGCAGAATCACATTTCCTTCTGACTTTGACTAACAGTAGCTGCTGATTTTTCCTTCACCAGTGGGATCCACAGTTTGAATGATGATCGTCGAAAGAAGAAACATAAAGTTATTCTGATCAAGTGGTTCTCAACAGTTCAACAGTTCTTTGAGAAAATTGTGAAATGTTTAGGACCACTTGAGCAGTCGGACAAATGCTGCCAACTCAGACATCAATAAGGGCCTGACTCTGGACATTTTTGGGAACGACTGCCTCGCTGTTACCATATTTTTCTGCCTAAGTGATGTCTTCCCTGTCATTTTTGCCTGACTGTGTTACAGCAGCACCTGCAGTTCTTGAGCAGTGGGGACTTGTAAAAATTATTAGGGTTCAGTAATTTCATTCTGCTGGCACAAATGCAACATTTTAACGGCTCTGTTGCTGCGTAGTGCTAATTTTTTTCACTGATTTTCTATTCCTAGTTTCCAGAGATACTGATTAAAACAAGTCAATAAAGAACCATTTGCCTCTGATGAGTCTATGGGGGGGGGGGGGATCTGATTACCCAAAACTCTGGAAATAGTTTTTGTGGTTAAATGGCAAATTCACTAACTTGACAAAATGATGCTTTTTTCTATTTGACTGCAAAAAGATAAATGTCATTATTTTATCTGCATATATGTGATTTAACCACTTATTTAGAATCTGAGCGTTGGAAAGACATTCACTAAAGGTTAAATTTTAAAGACACGTTTGCTTTCAGGTGCAAAAACTCTGACACAAGAAAATCCAAATCCTTTTGTCCTGAGCAATAACCCACCTTATACTGCATAAATCATTTATGAAAGCACTGTGCACCATTTATCTCCCCCTCTTTTTAGACTTCCCTCTTCTCTCTCCCTTTTGATCTCCTCCATGCACCAACTATCAATATTTGCTAAACGTTTCCCTCAAAGCCTGAACGCGCACCAGGGGAGCTGCAGTGGAGAAGGGATAAGACACCGGGAGAGGCATTAATGAGAAGCCCTCAGCACTTTAAGTGTACGTGCGCAGGGACAGGGCAGCAGATGTAGCAGTGCAGGCAGTCCCAGGGGGGTCCACTGAATTTCATCAGCGGCCAGGAGGGGAGACCCTGGTCCGCCCAGACCTCCTGCAGCGAGAGGGAGAAGGGGGACGAACATTGTGATTTACAATGTTCGTCTTTATGGGTTACATCCATGAATACAATACCAACTGAAGTCTTCCAAAAATTGTTGTTTTTTTGTTTTTTTTACCAAAAGTGATAACTCCATTAAATATTAATTATTTACCTCCCCACTACTCTGTTTACCTGTGTTTCTGTTGCACGAATACTGACTTCTTGTTTGGTGAAAATCAGAAAACCTGCAAACTTGAGTCCTCCCATGATCTTGTAACTTTCTTGAATTAAAAGTTAGAATAAAACTCTCCATTAAAAAAACAAAACAAAAAAAACAAAACAAGAGAGCCTTACTTCATGATCCCCTTGAGTTAAAGCATCCAGTTCAGCGCAGCCATACGTGGTGTGTTACGGTACAAGAGCCACCAAAGGCGATACAGACCAATTCAGATAAAAAGAAGAGTACCAACAAGGCGGGATTCAGGAGGGACAATTTACTGCCCACCGTAGCCACTTAGAGTTTAATTTATAAAATTTTAATGAATATGAATTTAAAATATACGGAGACAGGTTTTAATTGGTTTATGCCAGTTGTCTTCTCCCCAACCCCCGCCTACAAACCTGTATTCGGGCTATCTGATAAAACAGCTGAAATTTGGCTGTGATTTTGGTTTTAGTGTAACCTGGCAGGATCCCCTGGCTCCCCTCCAGCATGGCGTCTTCTGGCAGGCAGCGGCATGCTTCTGCCGGCCACAGCCACGAAAGGAGCTCGCCTCTGCTGTCCCAGCGTCGCCCCGCAGATAAAACTCCGCCCCCTTCATTTGAATAGAAGGACACGAAATAAAAAGAGCTTAAAATGAAAAACGGGGTTAAAAAGTAAGAGTCACTGAAATAAGTAAAGTAGCTTTACAAAATAAAAGTGTCACAAAATAAAAGTGCATTATGAAATAAATAAACAAAGAAAAAAATCTCTAAGTAAATTAAATAAATCTTGAAATAGATGAAATAAAGTAAGATAAAAATTTCTTTTAACGGAATTATTTAGTTTTATTTCATGGGGATATTTATTTATTTCATGAAATATTTCTTAATAATTTATCAATAGCAGTATTTATTTATTTAATTTTGAATAAAACGGCTCTCCATAGGAATTCACATTGTTTTACTCTGTTAGGATTGGGTATATTACTTTGGTCGTGTTGTTTTATTTTTCTTTCATATTCAAGATTTAACTGACCATTTAAGGATTAAAGTTCTATGCTTTATGAGTGCCCCCTGGTGGTTAAATATTTACAACCGTTGGGGCTTGTATTTCACGGTGACAGAGGCAGCTAGAGATTAGGGTGATGGCACAAAGACCTTCCAGACTTAAAGACTTGGAGCTCATCACTAAAGACAAATAGCCAAAATACCAGAGGAAACATACAAAAAGCTGTCCAGAAATTATACCAAAGGGTTGATTGCTGCATTGTCAATAAAGATTTTTCCATTGATTATAGAGAAAGGTACAACTAATTATTGACTCATCTGTCGCATTTTTAAGGACATCTGCCCTTCAGTACTTTAATCGATGTAAATAGTGGCAGCACTCCATAACCTAAAAACATTATGAATGAAAATTGCCATATTTGGAAGAAATCAGAGGTATTATCTTGTGTGTCAATGATAAATATTTTTGTGCTTTTGTTGACCTCTGACAAGCTGCTGCTTTAAGCAGTGAGCCATGTTGTCAAAAATGTACCCTTATTGCTTGCTTAGCTTATTATGGTTCCTATCAATCAAATGGAAACCACCTAATGATCTCAGTCTCAATCCATAGGACAACTAGCTTCAGCCTACTTTGAAGAATCGAGGAAATTGATTTAATATTGATTAGCCATCATGGAATTTTGCTGAATTTCAAACTTATGATGATATTTTTCCCAGCATTCTTACACCTCAGTTGTTGGTACCTTAGGCAGTGTGGGCAGGTACTAAGTCCTGCTGGAAAGTGAAATCAGCATCTTCATAGAGCATGTCAGCAGGTGGGAGCATGGATATTAGAATTGAGAATACACAGTGGACCAAACCTAGCAGATGACATGGCACCAGCTGCTGCTATCCCATTATTTACCTTTAATTACCTCACGTTTTCCTTCTCCTCAACTTTCCATTGATATGGTTGGATACAGCACCCTGAGCAGCCAGGCTCTTCTTGTAATCGCCTTTTATGGCTTCACCTCCTTGTGGAGGGTGCCACATACTGTATGCTGGACAACTGTTAAGCAGCAGTGTTCCAGCCATAACATAAAATGTGTGTATTAAAAATTATGTTTAATTATGACTCTATAATATTCGAAAAACAAAGAATTTGGGGTTTTCATTGCACGCCATGTTAACAAAAATTTACAAAAATAAATATCTGAGATTTAGGGCTTTGTGTGTAATCAACTTGTAGTTTATAATAGAATGCGAGTTTCACTTTTTTAATTTAATTACTGGATTAAATTAACTTGTTTATGATAGTCTTATAATTCGCTTAACTGCACCTATATGTGAGCAAGTTTCCTGAGAATGATATTAAAACAAGCCTTAAAGTTTCTAGGACATGAAAATTTAACTTTGAAGGGTTGTTAACTTCAAGAAGACAGAAAAAGACATTGTGTTTCAGTTACACTTTGTGACTTTGTATGTGGGGTTACAGCCAGGATTGTAACTGTGTTTTATATTGATGATAGAGCATGAGGGGGATGATAGAGCAGGACAGCAGCCTGACAGGGGGGAGCTTATGGAGAGAGAGGGGGTGGCTGAGAGAGAGAGGGAGAGTTGGGTGATGAGATGGAGAGAGGCAGGAGATCAGTGCGCAGCAGATGCACAAGATGCTCCTTGTTCGCTCTCAGATCTGCAGCAGCATCAGGATGGCTTTCAAAGTAGCCTAATACAGTGGATACAATCCCAGTGGATTGTACTTTCCTTTCTCTTGGACTACAGACCACTGGAAACCCACTAGGTTGTTTTTTTGTTTACTCACAACGTGCTCAACGCAATTCCCTGGATGTTGGGATTAAAAAACCTCTCGGATCTTTACTGGCGAAATAAGACTCGTGAATCCCATGGATCTAAAGACCAAAAAGGAGTAACATCTGTTTTCGGGCAGTGCTTGGAGCCGGCATGGCTTTACCAAACTCACCGGGCTCTCCCGAAGCAGGGACGTCCAGCCCCAACGTCATAGACCTGGGGACTATCTTTGTTGACTCGGACATCATATTTGGGTTTACAAGTCACCTGCTGAAGAGAAAAACAAAGGTAAGAGCGGCTATCTGGGATGAATAAATACTTTATTAAATATTATGCGGGAAAACAGGATCCAGACAAATGATGCGGTAGGAGCGCTCCTCTCTGGGATTCAGGCGCATCTTGCCCCATCCCTTTGATTAATTACAGATTAATTTCAACTCCTCGTTTATTTGTTTTGCGAAATTCGAACTAAATTGTAACATCTTTAATTCATTTTCAGAAATATAACCAAAAATGTACATAAATCCTAACACATACATTACTTTGTGCAAGACTGTAAGACGATAATGTTGTATGAAATTGTAGATTCAGTTTTCTATTCAGAAGCTACAATGGTCTAAAGATCTTGAGATGGTCTCTTTTTAACCTTAAACCCATTAGAAATTAGAATCCATCCAATGTTTTCTGGATTTATTTGCAGATTAACCTGCCAAATAATCTTTAATATAACTCGACATGTGCAAAACTGAAGGCAGATAGAAATTAGAAATCCCTTTCAGAGGTGGCCACCGTGGCTGACATCACCCGCATGAAAAATTCAAAGTTTACTAATTAATTATTAAATCCATAGTGCGCCCCTTCATTCAGTCTGAGAAATGCTGTTTCGCCATTTTCCCAGACGATGGCGCCAGAGTCCCATTAAAGACTCACAGGGAAGCGGCTGTTAATACTCCTGGACTCAAAGTAGAGGTATTTTGTTGAAAAAGGGAAAACTAAATATTGCGTACTCATTTTAAAATGAAAGCATTTGTTTTTGGTAAATCACCCAAAGTGAATCTACTCACATTACGGACTAATTTTTAGATGATAAAGTCGCTTTTTAATGTTCCATATTTCATTTTAATGCACAGAACAACATTTAAGTGAGAATAATTATATGAGACATTTTAAATAATTAAACAATTAGAAGTTTTAAACTTACAACCTTCGAATACTGAGACCCCACCCCAGTCGAGAAAGTTTAGTCAGACCCTCCCATTTGAGTAGGGTACACCGCCTCCTCCATTGATCTGCTAAAACTCCTGCGCAGCTTGCAAACCTGTGGAGACACTTACTTGTTACCTTCGCTGTGCTGCTCATGCCTGGGTGCAATGTGACAGATGACAGCGAGTCTAATCCTCAGAGTAGCCCATGGCTCTACCTCGCGTTTTTCGGCTTGACTTTGAAAGATTCTCCTGAGGGTGTAAACCTTGGATCTGGGAGAATGAGAACTTTAGAGGGCATTCTGGCTTCTGATGGAGAGGACACCCACGGCCGCGTTTTCACTGTAAGTGTGTCAGAATTGGGGTGAAAAGTCTGTGTATGTTTTCATTCACATTTAACCCACATCTTTCTCTTATGCGCACTCAAGCAGTACTCTTGTTCTCAGCTCTGCCAATGCCACCTATGCGCACCTGACGCATGAACTGTCCAACTGATAAACTTTTATATTTTGTGCGGAAGGTGGAGGGATGTCCCAGTGGAGAGTCTGCGGTTAGCCTCAGGAAAAGGCTTCACTCAGCGGAGGAAGCGCGATGCAGCAGCCGACCTCCACCCGAGGGCGCCGGGTCAGTTTCTATCACCGAGTCGGAGGAGAAAGGAGCCTTTTGCCAACAGTGCCAGAAGAAGGTGTCCGAACTAAAGAAGCAGGCGCAGGCTCTTGCTGACCAGAACTCCTTAAAGGTTAGTTTAAGCTCCATCTGTCTAATATCTGTTCACATCTTCCTAATTTTACCAGCACTTCTGAGTGAATATCCCATGACCGCCCTTTATGGATTTCTCTCAGGCTGGTTAGCGTTAGGTGGGTCTGGGCTCACAATAGACTGATTGTTCGGGACCCACTTGAGTTTAAAAACAACAACCTATATGGCAAAACCAATTGGGCACCTTAAACTGTTAAACACAATTAGGATCCATATAGAGTAGCTGAGATCCCAGACTATACGGGCCCATATTATTAGGGAATGGGCTGAAAAATGATTTCCACATGGGATGGTTCACAGGTTACAAAATGGCCCCAGGTAAATTGCTTGTAAAGTTTTAATGGAAGACAACTCTGGACAAAAAAGTGTAGCTACACACGCACGACCCATATTAGCCATACATGGGTAACCCAAAGAGGTTATTTCTAGCTATCTTAAAATACACTGTCAACATGTGTATATCGGCCCCATGTGGATTTTGCTCATCCTGGAAGGGTCCTAAGTGGACCTGGCCTTGCAACGAACTCCATATGTGGGACCCACTTGGTTGAATAAATGAAACCTAAAGTAGAAAAAACTATTTGGCACTATATATCTATTTACTATATGGGTCACAATTTTTGTAACCTAAAATTATACTGTATCAGACATACAGTATGTAACTAGTGGACCGTCCCAACTGGGATATGCTGCACAATTTAAACAAATGGTTTAAATTGTGGATTGGGCTGGGATCCAGCAAGCAACTACAGGTCCTTCTCAAAATATTAGCATATTGTGATAAAGTTCATTGTTTTCCATAATGTCATGATGAAAATGTAACATTAATATATTTTAGATTCATTGCACACTAACTGAAATATTTCAGGTCTTTTATTGTCTTAATACAGATGATTTTGGCATACAGCTCATGAAAACCCAAAATTCCTATCTCACAAAATTAGCATATTTCATCCAACCAATAAAAGAAAAGTGTTTTTAATACAAAAAACATCAACCTTCAAATAATCATGTACAGTTATGCACTCAATACTTGGTCGGGAATCCTTTGGCAGAAATGACTGCTTCAATGCGGCGTGGCATGGAGGCAATCAACCTGTGGCACTGCTGAGGTCTTATGGAGGCCCAGGATGCTTCGATAGCGGCCTTTAGCTCATCCAGAGTGTTGGGTCTTGAGTCTCTCAACGTTCTCTTCACAATATCCCACAGATTCTCTATGGGGTTCAGGTCAGGAGAGTTGGCAGGCCAATTGAGCACAGTGATACCATGGTCAGTAAACCATTTACCAGTGGTTGTGGCACTGTGAGCAGGTGCCAGGTCTTGCTGAAAATTGAAATCTTCATCTCCATAAAGCTTTTCAACAGATGGAAGCATGAAGTGCTCCAAAATCTCCTGATAGCTAGCTGCATTGACCCTGCCCTTGATAAAACACAGTGGACCAACACCAGCAGCTGACACGGCACCCCAGACCATCACTGACTGTGGGTACTTGACACTGGACTTCTGGCATTTTGGCATTTCCTTCTCCCCAGTCTTCCTCCAGACTCTGGCACCTTGATTTCCAAATGACATGCAGAATTTGCTTTCATCCGAAAAAAGTACTTTGGACCACTGAGCAACAGTCCAGTGCTGCTTCTCTGTAGCCCAGGTCTGGGGAATGCGGCACCTGTAGCCCATTTCCTGCACACGCCTGTGCACGGTGGCTCTGGATGTTTCTACTCCAGACTCAGTCCACTGCTTCCGCAGGTCCCCCAAGGTCTGGAATCGGCCCTTCTCCACAATCTTCCTCAGGGTCCGGTCACCTCTTCTCGTTGTGCAGTGTTTTCTGCCACACTTTTTCCTTCCCACAGACTTCCCACTGAGGTGCCTTGATACATCACTCTGGGAACAGCCTATTCGTTCAGAAATTTCTTTCTGTGTCTTACCCTCTTGCTTGAGGGTGTCAATAGTGGCCTTCTGGACAGCAGTCAGGTCGGCAGTCTTACCCATGATTGGGGTTTTGAGTGATGAACCAGGCTGGGAGTTTTAAAGGCCTCAGGAATCATTTGCAGGTGTTTAGAGTTAACTCGTTGATTCAGATGATTAGGTTCATAGCTCGTTTAGAGACCCTTTTAAAGATATGCTAATTTTGTGAGATAGGAATTTTGGGTTTTCATGAGCTGTATGCCAAAATCATCCGTATTAAGACAATAAAATACCTAAAATATTTCAGTTAGTCTGCAATGAATCTAAAATATATGAATGTTAAATTTTCATCATGACATTATGGAAAATAATGAACTTTATCACAATATGCTAATATTTTGAGAAGGACCTGTATATTGATAGGAAATGGATGGAAAATAATTCCCCTCATGGGAGTGTCCACAGGTTACATAATAGCCCGAAGTTAACAGCAGGTTATGGAGCTGGATAAAACTGGGCAAAATACAAGAACCCACATGATAGATGCAGCCAAAACCTACATAGGGTAACTGGTTTTGCCAATATCAGTTGTATTTAGGTACCCTGAGGGGGTCCCAAAAAAAATCCCATTATGAGCCTAACAAAGTTAGACTGTGCAACATCCACATGGGGCGCACATATACATGTGGATTAGGTTATTCACTGTTGGGTTGAAGGACAATGAAGCTTTACCTGCTATTTTCTTACTGAAACAAGAAGACTCATCATCCTCTTATGATATTATTTGTTGCTTTGCTGGACTTCAAATGCTGGCCTTGGATGTGAAACTGGATGCTTTTGAGACATTTAAAGTGGCCCCTTTGTTTGGCCAAACAATGCTTATCTTTTTTTATGTCGCTGTTGGGTGTGTGTTTGTGTGTGTGTGTGTGTGTGTGTGTGTGTGTGTGGTGGGGGGTCCACAGGACTGAAACGAGTGAGCCAATGTGAAGGAAGTTTAGTCCCAGTCGGCTTTCGATGTCCATTGAAAGTGTTCCTGTGCTGCTGGTCCCACAATTCACATCACTGTTAAATATAGGCCTTGCCCCCACTGTTGTTGTAGCGGGGTGGGTGTGGCCTCTGGTCCGTGCCCCTTTGTTGTAATTTTTTGTTGTTATAGAGGGGAAATCTTAACGTGAGATCGAGTTACGGCTCTTTAGGGTTCACCTGTAATCCTTCGGCACCTGTGGTTCACCCAGGAGCAGGTGTTCAAAGGGACAAGGGGACATTTCTCAAGCACCTAGGCTCTGTATGTGTGGTCTGTCCATTATGAGAACTTCAGAGCCTATCATATCTATATTCAGGTATCAGGTATATCCACTTCATATATCCATAAAGGCTTCACTTGAATCTTGTCATCGGTCATTGGAACTCACCTCTTGTGTTTAATGACAGACCCTCCGGCAGCACTTTGTGGCTCCCCAGGTGCTCCGTAAGGAAGAAAGAGACGAAGACCTCCCCTTTACCCACTATTTGCTCTCGTTGACGGCTAAATTGGGCCTTAATTCCAGGGTGGCAAACAGTGATGGCTGGTACTTTTATTGTATTGTTGCTGTGGTATGGACTCCTCTAGGCTAAAGGATAAAAAACCCATTGTCTTTTTGAGGTTTGAGCTGCTCATCTGTTGGGCCTCATAGGATGCATGATTGGTTCCAAATTACTTCCTCCATGGAGGGTATAAGGTCAGCAGGGTTATTCAGGTAGCCTGCTGGTGTTTCTGGGATCCTGCAACCTGCATGAGTTTGGACAGTGTTGTCCTGGGAAAAATCGAAACTGGAGACTGTTTCCCGAAATCACACTTCCCCACCCTCCCAATCTGCCTACAGACCCACGTTTTTCTAAAGAGGAAGTCACTCAGTTCCCAGACATCCCCTCTCCTCCCCTCCCTTGGTTACTGTATTGTTTGAATACAGTAGTAGTAGCAAGTGGACACAAATTCAAGGAAGAGTGAATGTGCTTTTTAACATCAAGCCTGCTGGAGGGAAAGTTGGCTTTTCACACACTCTGAAACCTCCCAGACAGTTTTTTTTTGTATTTTCCTGTTTGGGTCTGGAGGAACGTGCTTACACTACGTCCCAGAAAAAAGCTGTGGAAGCAAGGGGCTCTCCCTTCATGTTTGTTAACAAATATTACAGTAGCCTGCAAAAGTATGCATATTAAAGATCATGTCTTGAATGTTGCTATATTAAATCCACAAACGTCAGTGTATTTTATGGGTACATTATATGACTGCCAACAGAAAGTGGGGTATAATTGTAAAGGTGTCCCCTTTACAACATGTTTGCTGTCTCCCATATAAGGGATTTGAAAATGTATGATCAGTCATGCAGTATATCCAATCTGATTTAGCTTGAGCTATTTTGCAAAGAAAAATCGGAAATAGATGACTTGCTGCTGCAAATGCAGCAAATCATGGTTGTTTAAAGCAGCTGTCCTCACCTCTTTAAGTGAGAGCCCCTTTTCTGGCACTAAAAAAACGAATTTTTGGTGTGCGCCAAAATCCCCATGCCCCCAGATTTCATGTTATTCAGACATCAAGTGGTAAAATAATGTGAGGAGAAAACATGCCCTTTAGTCAAAAGACAACCTTCCTACTTTATTTAATCAAGGGAATTCACCTATATCATTTGCATAACTAAAAACTTTGATGATGATTGACTTCAGTCATTAGTGGTAGACCGTCTCAGATCATTAATTTTAATAATTTTAAAGTGCTTATTGTGGCTAAACATGGCAGCTAAGGGATGATTTAGAGAAAGCTTAGTGCTTAAAACACCACTTTAAAGAAACCACTAAGCTTCTTACTGTAATCAGAGGATCTGTCAACAATCGTTGCAAACAGACAGGAGTTGGACTGGAACCTCCGCCCACAAAGTCTAACTACTGAGCGAAAATCTCTGACATGAAATAATCTTCTTTTATGTTTCTGTCTCCATGCCCATTGCATTTGAAATAATCCCAAAGGAGTTTCTAATAAAGTTTCTTTTATAAATATCAAGCGGAGCAGTATAGCGTTAGCTGTAATGACAAGACTTAAACAAAAACAAAAAAAGAAAGAATCTCTGAGCTTGATTAATATGAAGTTCATGGCCTCAGGCAAGGTTGGAGCAAATCAGAGCAGGTAGCACACATAACATATATATCTTTTTAGTTTGAAAAGAATCACTTTAATTGCATTTGCTGAGCTCTGTGAGAGATAACATTCAAAGAGAAAGAAAGTCGGAAAGATTTTTTTATGGAACATTTTTGACCAAAGGGAAAGGGTAACTCCTCGGACATCTAAGCTCTCAAATGTTCTCTTTAAAACATTAGCTGGCTTGTTTAATTTGGCCATCCACCTTCCCATCAGTTCTACTTGACATTCCTCTACAGTTAAAGATGGGAATACCCACAGCATGATACTGCCACCACCGTATTTCACAATAAGAATGGTCACTATGGGGTGATGCCAGTATTACCTTTCTACCATGCATAATGTTATAATAAGCTAAATAGTTCACCTTCTTCTTTGATTTTGCTAATAATTCAGTTTTTTTTTTTACCTGAGATGTAGGTCTGTGCAGCTTCTCCAGAGTTGCCACAGGCCTTTTGACTGGTCTATCACCTAAAATCTAAGTAAAATATTTTAAAGTCTGTGGTTCTAATGTGACAAAATGTGAAAAATATTAAGGGGTATGAATACATTTGTAACACACTTTGTAGAACAGACATGAGTAATATTACTCCTCATCCATTTCATGAACGTTTTCACCTTGTAGCACCTTAATTGTCTTATGTCATGTTTATATTGTTTTCAGAAACTTTAAAGCAAGATGATTCATTGCTTTTCTATTTTCTGATCCACGGCTGCATTGGAGTTTGCTGCACTGCAGAAACTGCAGATTGCCTAAATCAATACTGTTCTTACACTCCTTATTAAATATTGAGATTTATGAATGCGGAAGCAACACTGGACCTTGTGAGCTTTATTAGAATGCAGACTGATTAAAAGATAATGTCCTTCAGGTCTATGAGGCGTTGAAGCTGTTGGAGGCTAAGGTCAACTGGTGCCAAAGCTCACCTTTCCTGGGACCTTTGCACTGTGGAGTCAGAAACCTTGACCATTAAGTGGGCCACTACAGACATCTAATATGTCTATAACCAAGTGGGATCCTGTACATAGAGAGAAAGCACACTCTTGTTAATCATGTCTAGTATGTATGCACAAAGCGTCTTCGGCTCTTACAGCTGGTGTATATCAGTGTGACTACAAATGCGGGTGCACAAATTCATTTACACACTCAGACGTTTTGCAGGTTTTCTCTTGCTGAATTAATAAAGTATGTGAGGAATTATTCTCATAAATGACTCATTTGGATTCCTGTTGGATGTATTTCATTTTTCATCCTCATTTGATCCTCTGTCCATTCAAATGAGAGTCATATTGGTGTGTTTGTGTACTGCAGGTGTCTCAGATCAGAGTTTGCTTCCTGAAGCTGAAGAGAAGCTTATGTTTGATGCATTTAGATTGTATGAACAACTTTGTTCAAGCTGCATGCTTTCCCTTTTGCCCAAGGCAAAAGGCTCAGTTGTAATAGAATTTATTTTATGGACATGAATAAATGTGAATGTACAAGAAAGTACAATAAACATGAAAAACAGTTTGCTCGATCTACCTCCATGATGTTTTTCACACAGTCCAGGAGATTGTTGTTTCTCCCTTGTTTGTGCTCTCTGTCCTTGTTATCAATTCTTTTAAAATGTTTGGTTGATTAGCGTTTGGATGTGTGTGTGCTGGAACAGGTGGTCTTTGCCAGTTTAGCAGCAGGAGGGCAGGCGGCAGGATGGAGTGATTGGCGGACAGATGCAAGGAAAGACTTTGAAAAGCCCCTTCGGTTGTGAAACCTGAGATGATGTAGAGATGAAACAGTGCATGGCCATATTGTTCTGTTCACCTTTAAGCACCTGAGCCCTGGAGGCTCTATGTCATATCTGTGTGTGTGTGTGTGTGTGTGCTTGTGTGTGCTCAACAGGCTGTTTCACTGCAGAGAGCCTGGGAGGGCGATGAGAAACGATACAGGAGAAGATAGGAGAGGAGTTGTTCTCCTGCTTCATCCCTGCATGCAATGTGAATTCTGCTTTATGGCATGTGGCTATATTAAACTGTAGAGCAATAATCTGGAGTCAAGCGGTGCAGAGACCACAGACATCAGTCATGGTGCTACTGTGCAGCACTGTATGTTTGAGGAGCAGCAGCATGCAGTGGTTTAGTGCCAATTTACAGCTCTCAGTAGATGTTTATACATTATCTTTCAAGCAAATGGATATATTTCAGTGTCAAAGAACCATTTTTCTGTTTAAACCGCTATGTCACGTTGTCAAACCTTCTTTTCAAACACTGAAATCTGATTTCTAGATGTGATGAAAGATCCTAAAAAACTACTGGTTTCCAAATTATGTTTATCCCTTTTATTTGTTTGATCCCATACAGGGAAAATAAATGTCAGCTTTTGCCTTACATTTGTTTTTGTTTGTGACTCTGAGGTGCTCAGCTTTTTGACAGTAAAACAAAATGAGCATTTTATAAGAAATTTGAATTTAAACTCATGTTACCTTCTTTTCATGTCACAACAAATAAAGTATCATTCTTTACACACAAGAATAAATTAATATCTAAAATGCATCAAGGCATGGCAACAACAAAACAACTGCGGTAAAGGTCACCCAGAAACAAGAGTAATACAGATCTACTGTTAAACATTTACACTCTGCCGTCGATGAGCTGCCTATATATCTGGCCCTATGATTTGTTTTCCCTTTTTAGTTTTCAGAACTTCATGTTTTACAAATAAACACACTCTCTAACTTGAATAGGTGTCTAATTATATGGTCGTTCAGTAGAAAATGACTCATTTAATAATACGTGTTTAATCCCTTGCGGGCTTAATTTATTAACTAATATTAAGAAATTATTTGTGTTTTTGCTGTTAAACACTTGCTACATTAAAGAAGATATTAATTTAAATGTAGTACATACAATGTGTCACTCCTGATGCCCTGTGGGGGGTGCTCCAGGAGTATGGAATCGGTGGCCCTTCATTAGGGGCCATCCTGTCCCTGTACAAGCGGAGCAGGAGTTTGGTCCGCTATCCGGCACTAAGTCGGACCTGTTCCTGGTGCATGTTGGACTCCAGCAGGGCTGCCCTTTGTCACCGGTCCTGTTCATAACTTTTATGGACAGGATTTCTAGACGCAGCCAAGGGCCGGAGGGGGTCTGGTTTGGGGACCAGTGGATTTCGTTTCTTCTTTTTGCAGATGACGTGGTCCTGCTGGCCCCCTCTAGCCAAGACCTACAGCATGCACTGGGGCGGTTCACAGTCGAGTGTGAAGTGGCTGGGATGAAGATCAGCTCCTCCAAGTCAGAGGCCATGGTTCTCGACCGGAAAAGGGTGGCTTGTCCTCTTCAGGTTGGCGGGAGTTCCTGCCTCAAGTGGAGGAGTTCAAGTATCTCGGGGTCTTGTTCACGAGTGAGGGAAGAATGGAGCGGGAGATCGACAGACGGATCGGTGCAGCTGCTGCAATAATGGGGACGCTGTGCTGGTCTGTTGTGGTGAAGAGAGAGCTGAGCTGAAAAGCGAAGCTCTCGATTTACCGGTCGGTCTACGTTCCTACCCTCACCTGTGGCCATGAACATTGGGTCATGACCGAAAGAACGAGATCCCGGATACAAGCGGCTGAAATGAGCTTCATCCGTAGGGTGGCCAGGCACTCCCGTAGAGATAGGGTGAGGAGCTCGGCCATCCGGGGCCCGGAGTAGAGCCGCTGCTCCTCCACATCAAGAGGAGCCAGTTGAGGTGGCTCGGGCATCTATACCGGATGCCTCCTGGACGCCTTCCTCGGGAGGTGTTCCAGGCACGTCCCACCGGGAGGAGGCCCAGGGGACGGCCCAGGGCACGCTGGAGGGACTATGTCTCTTGGCCGGCCTGGGAACGCCTTGGGCTCCCCCCGGAGGAGATGGAGGAGGTGTCTGGGGGGAGGGACGTCTGGGCGTCTCTGCTGAGTCTGCTGCCCCCGCGACCTGGTCCCAGATAAGCGGAAGACGACGAGTACGAGTACGAGTACATGCAATAGATGGAAATTTAGGTTTATTCCAAATGAGCAAAATTAGGCAAAGCAGCATTATACTAATTAAACAAATGTTGTTTAATTGATGCTATTTCTGAAACAGCACTTTGAAACACAGCATGTGTTTCTGACCAATCATTGCTTTTACATCTTCACAGTATTTCCAATACAGCTAAATTCTGCAAAACCGCAACCAGATGTAGTTCAAACTTTTTGTACGTGAAAAGTTTTGTACGTGTGGAATATGCGTTAACAGTCTTTTCAGCAACATTAAGACCAGAAGTGGTTTGAGGTGCATTTTTTACCTATGGTCTAAAAGGCGCTTTTTAACGTTTTTTCCTGGAACTTGTTATCCACAAGTGTTTCTGATTTAGCCTGGCTATTTCCTGTGTGCGGTTCTACTCTGGGTTCAAAAGAGGGTCTGAAATGTAAATTACACCCCAACATGGTAAGCGGTAACCCCTCCCGCTGCCAGACTGTTCCACCTTCCTCTCCAACCACCGAATGTAGGAGAGAACAAGTAAGTAATAAAAATTTATTTATATAGTGCTTCTCACAGAGAAGATTATTAAAGTGGTAAAATGCATGTGCATATACGTGATAAATATATATAAAAAAATACTGTAAACAAGTACAGTAATTGGAAGAAAGTCATTTTCAGCAACCAAACTGTAGCCAGTGATTGTGTCACAGGGATTACACTTGAAAAATTATATAGAGTTACCACAGTCCATGAAAAAGTGTAAGTGTATCAAAGTTTAAAAGGGTATTTCCCTGATGCAGACTTTGTGTTTCACTTTTGAAGACAGGAGATGGGAGAGAGATCAGGATTACAAAGTGGTGTTCTGCAGGTGTAATGTGATTATTTCACAACATTTACACTGTGGAACTGAGTTTTATTATCTTTAAAGTCAGAGAAACGTTTTAACAATTACATAGCTTAATAATAATGAAACCCTGAGAGATGTGTCCCAAAAGAGCATTCATCACACAACACATGCAGCAGCAGCGCCTCAGTTCTGTGTCAACTTAAACTCTTTTAATCTAGGTTCCTGGAAAGTGTTCTTGCCATTGAAACATGCCTTAAGTGTTTTTGTAAACAAAAAGTAGCATGGATTTCAAATAAAAGCTCCTCAGATATGATCCTAATATTCACTCTACATTTCATTCATTGGTCTACAATGACAGTGTCATTGAGGTCTAGCTAACTCACTCACCAATAATCATGTTCAGGATTTGTTTTGACAACGACAATTATATATTGCCCCAGAGTTTAACCTAAAACACACATAGCATTATCATTTATTCCCACAAGACTCATAGTTTTTAGGTATTGTGACAAAAGGTCTTCAGTAAATGTACATCTCTGAGTCTTACCCTGGATGTTTTCATAGGAAGATGTTTCATGAAGCACTAGACTAAGATTAGCCCCCGCTTTCTTTGTTTTTGTTGATACCTGTTGATTGTTCGGTTAAAAAACAAGTTTTTTTAGTGGTTTTATATTTATTTGTGCTAATTTGCTTTTAACATTCTTATTAAGTAATGTTACAACAGCATTCCGCCTTGATTTCGGGGCTCTCCTGGCTGTTGGTTGAGCCACAGGTGGGTGAGCACGTTAAACAGACAGGTAAGGAGCAGCAGTGATAAATACAGTCTCTCTTTTCTGTGCTCGCTCTAATGGGTACTCTCATCCTTTGTTTGTTTGAAAACCCCAGATTGGTCAGATCAAATCCACTTCCAATGATTTTATATTTAAATGTCTCTGATTCCCTCCACATTTTGCCATGTAAACAGAAATTTTTGTCTGTTAATAAATTTGAACCTGTCATTTTTCTTCTATTTTCCCAAGCAATCCAGTGGAAACATACCTTTTAAATTCTGAGTGGAACAACCGTGTCAGTTGTTATGAGAGTACAGCGAGTTTCTCATTCACTTTGTGCTTCCTGACTTTCACAGCTAGCCCTGCTTTCGAAGCATTTTATCAGCCACATTTCTTAACCTCCAGGCCACTATGGAGTGACGGCCAAATCTTTGCCATGTCTGCAGCAGCTTCGTTCTACATCTTTCATTTGGTGAACTGAGAAAGTGAATCAACCTCAATTGTTGCTGGCTAGTCTACTACTTATTGCAATTGCAAGAGGTAAATTGCCAAGTTAGTGCTGGTAATGGGTTCAGGCTGTGCAGTTGCAGGAGGTTGATGGGTTTTGGTTTAAAAGAGTGAGGCCGATGCTCATCTCCATTCATCAGGAATCGGTCGGAGGAGGTGGAGGAATGTAACACCTGGAATCACTGCCACTCTTTCCGCCTACGCTGCACTTCAAGCTGCTCAGATGACTGCATCCACAGGATGAAACAGAAGCTGACACACAAACACACAAAAAGCCCTACAGTCACAGGCATGCACAGGTATACCAGGATGCATCAACTCTGGGGCCATCTGGTTGTTGCTGCTGTGACTTTGCTCTTGTAATGTCTACAGAGAGTCGTCCAGATGTTCTCACAGTTACCTGTCAAGTGAGCAAAGCTATTTAGAGCGGTTAAACGTGGCTATTCAGTCTGCTGCCTTCAGACATTGAAAAGGTTGCAGTGGCTTATTTCTGGGAAATCTTTGGGGAATAACCAGAATACTTCAGAGCAGTAGCTTTCAAGACAGATAGATAGATTGTTTGCATAGTAGGTAAGTAATTTCTAAAGTTTTGTCTTGTCCTATATCATTTCCCAATGTTGGATACCTATAGAGGGACCTTTGATCAATCCTTTTGCACAATCTCTCTGGATCATCGTCTATGCTCTCTTCTCCTTAAATGGCACAACAGGTTTTCCATAGTAGTATTATGGGGACTGAGATAACCATTGGAGAAGGTCAATTTTGAATCTGGTTAACCTTTTCTTTATTCATTTAGGTTTAAGTTTTGGATTATCATCTAGCTGAAAGACCCAGTGACAAACAATGTTCCCAAACCTGTCGAAAGAAAAACAGGCCCACTGCATCACAGATTTTCCAATGCAGTTAATAATGGGTGTGATGCTGTTTGATATATTCATCCTTAAAGCCAAACCCACCTTGGGTGTTTGATACTGAAACTTTTGATCTTAGTCTCACCAGACTAATGGAAACAGTTCCAGTTAAAGTACCAACAGAGTTTAGAAAACTCCACATGTTTACATTTGTGATGGTAGGACAGAAATGGCTTTTATCTGGCATCTTTACCAGACATCCAGTTGGCATGTAGATGTTGTCCAATTGTTCTTATAGATACTTGGTGAATACAAGATTCAACTCTGAGCAGTGAGATTTCTGTACCTCTTTTACCATTTGCTCAAGATAACGTGGGTCTTTATCCATCCTAGTGTACAGTGGTTAAATGAGATGGGCTTTCTTGTCTTATCATATTTATATACCAGGGAAACAGAATGTAATGGCTCAGTTATTAGAAGTTCCTAGAAGAAAATTTAAAGAGAAAGTGCTTCTTAACATTTATTTTTAATGGATTGTTCTACACACCTGTTCTGGCACCAGTGATATTGCTAAAGAGAATTATTTTTTACATTTTTCTAAATTTCTAAAGGTGAGATTATGGTACTACAATGAAAGGTTGAGTTATTTAAGGCTTTTTAATCAACAAATATGTCCGTGTCTCTCCAGGAGAGTGGAGAGCAAGAATAAAGGAGAGATTAACTGTTTTTTTAAAACAGTGTTATCACCTAAGACTTTAAAATTCCCCATCTTTAGCTGCCTTAGCAACCATACACATTTTGCAGAGTTTATTCATCAACAGATTGTTGCTCAGCAGAGTAACTGAAAGGTTCACTTTTATAAGTTATTCAGAAAGCAAAAATTCCCTGTTTGTTATTGTGGGATATTCTGAATGAACGTTAAGCATACTGTTTGCTGGTGTGATATCATCATGTTATATTATGGTGTCGACTATGAATGAACAGTCATTACGGACATGTCACCTCTGAATTTTGTGCACTTTTGCCTAATGCTGTAAGACAATGTCGTTGGTTAGTAGGTTGCACAGCCTGCCTTGTGTGTATCTGTTTTTGTGGGTCCATGATGGACCCAAAATCTGTTCCGAGTTCTTTTACGCATCTACAGCTTTGATATGCTTCACTCCCCCTGCAATCCTGAATAGACTAAAGGAAGTAGAGAAAATAAAGGAATAGTTGGGTGGATAGATGGGTGGATGTGGTTAGTGTTTCATTCTTTTTGCACATGAACTTAAATTGTTGTCTGTCTGATTGCAAAATTTAGTTGTGACCAGTTACTCAATACTCGAGTAGCCTTTTTACCAAATACTTCTTTACTTTTAAGTAAGACTGAAATATTTGTCTATTCTTCTTGGATAAATATTTTTCAGACATTTCTTTCAAAATAATAAAAGCCTAAAATGGTGTGTAATACAAATGTATTTTGCCCATCTGAGGCAATACTTTGTAGAACCACACTTCACTGTAATACCAGCTGCAAGTCTTTTTTGGTTTGTTCCTAAAAATACATCTAGAGAGTAGGTTATTCCTTGGAAAATAGCTCAAACACAGTCAGGTTGGATGGAAAACAGCTCTGAATATCAAGTTCCAAGTCCTGCTACAGATTCTTAATTGGATTAAAATTAGGATTTTGGCTGGGACACTAACGCATGAATATGTTTTGTTCTAATTCATTTCATTCCAGCTTTGACTGTGAAGGTTCTGCCAGAAGGTGAACATTCTCCTCAGTATAAAGTCTTTTCCAGCCTCTGGTTTCTGCCAGGATTTCCCAATTTTAGGCTGAATCAATCTTTCCTTTAGCCCTGTTAGGCTTCCCTGTCCCTAGTGAGAAACAGATTGTAATTTGTTATGCTAGACATAGAATTTGTGTTTAAACCTTCTAAAAATGATCACATGATTTTTACTGGTCCAATAAGTTTTTTGATCATGTATGTGCTTTTATTTTACTTTACTTTACTTTCTCATTTGTTACTCAGCCTGTATCTCTCTGCTTTTATTCCTGATCATTCTTACATAACTCTGAATCAATGCTTCATTGTTCTGCTGATAGTCTGCAGCACCTCTGTTCTCTTACTTTTGTTCCACTCCTAGTGTATTTGAAGAATGATTACTGTACATAACAACCCTCGTCTGAAAGATTTTGCTGCTGTTTGGTAAAGGATTACGAATTACAGAGCCAGACTGAAATGAGCATTGAAGCTGAAGTGCAGGCTGACAGGGCACTGTGTTACAGCTCTACAGAGCATGAGAACAAAGCAGCAGAGGCAGAAATGTCAGTGAACAAAGAACACAAATGAAGCAGGATCTGTAACTATTGGAAATGCATTAGTCTGACTTTGTGTATCTAAATATGTAACAGTAAATGTCTACATGTTTGTTTGCTTCTTGCTCTCTTGGATCTCCCAGCACAGAGCAACATACGTCACACTGAAGCGAGACGTGCACAATCTGGGAAGTTTGTAGTCCATTATTGAGTCTTATTTAGGGTATTGGAGAGCCATTGCCGTTGAGATAGATTTTCAACATGTTGCAAAGACACCAATGGGCTCTGAGCTGGAGGTAATCTCTTTCTGGCTCCATAAAATGTGCTCAATTGACAGCAGGCCTTGTGCTAGCAGACAAATCGCCTGGCTTATAGTGATGTTCTGAAAGAGAATGCCAACGCTGTGTATCCTTGCCAAGATGGATATGCAGACAGCAAACTCAGAGCTGTCTGGGCGTGGCTCCCATGTTCAGGGCAAACAGTGGTTTAGTTGAGTGTGATTCCTGAGTTGGAGGTGAATTAGCCTTGTTTGTTTTACCCATTTGACAGCCTCTAATTAATTAATTACATATCACGTGTCACCTTAGAAGGTTACCAGCATTTGGCAACATCTACTTTCAGAAATAACTTCGATATTAGAGATCTGGAAGCGTTGCAGGCACCAGGAGACCCTGGGAAAGACCAAGAACTTGATGGAAGGACTATACAGGATTTCAAATTTAGCCTGCAAATGCCATGGGATACTCCAGAATGATCTAGAGAGTGTTGCTGAAGAGAGGGTTGTCTTGACCAGTTACCTCTGCGATATCAGATAAGCTCAAGATCAGGGATGGATGCATGCATGCAGTTTAATATTTTTATTTATTTCTTAAAGAACCTTTTAGAGACCAGAAATGGTAAAACTATGATTGCAGTTTGCGGCCACTGTATAAGTGCACCAGTTTGCTTTCATGTCATATTTCTCCATTTATGTCTTGGTGGAAGCACACAAGCATCTCCCAGTGATTCTATTGGTGTAATAGCAGATGGATTCTGTGTTGTGATTGGTAAACAATTTGCCTTAACTCATCTCCCTGGACTTCCTACCTAAGCTTTGGGCTATTTTTTACCATCAGCCGCTTCAGCCGCTTCATTCTGATACATATATATAGTGCCCCATAAATCCTGGTGAGGTGTGAAAATGCCAGTCAAAGTTCACACTGCTCATGTTCATTTCATGCTTGAGTGTCCAGCTCAGTGTGTGTATTGATGATGTGCGGATGTGCGTGTAAGCACAAGAGGGAAAAGAAAGATGAAGCTTGCTCAGAGTCCCTCCATCCTTTACACTTTGCCACAGAAGTCATCCATCTCTCTGATCGTAACTGCTACCAATTTATGATTGCATTTTTACAGTCAGGTTTTTGTCCTCATTCTGACATAAAGACACATATCTGGTTTGTGGCCTGGTTAGTGGGGAAGGTGGCTGGATGTTGCTTTTATGTTCACAATGCTCTGATGGTTTCGCTGCATTTCACTTTTTAAGCCTTTAAGAGGATGAAAGGTAATTAAACTTTCATCTTTTTTATCAAAATACCCTGCATTCCATATATGCCCCAAATCATTATAATAAATAGCTTTTGTTGGGCCCATCCATGGGAGAAGCCTTAAGACTGAACGGCACACGGCGAACAAAAGAGACTGATACAGACTCTGAATTCAAGAATGCCTACTGTTAACCCACTTTCATGACAGCTCCTGAGAAGGATGAGTTTCACAGCTGGAAGCCTTGGTCACTTCTCATTGTGCGAACTTGTCTGTACCTGCGTACTTGTGAAACGTCATCAACGGTGGTTGTACTGTTACAATCCTAAGTACGCATCAAAGCAAGTACGTTAAAAGTGCCCGGATATGTTCTTGCTCCGCCCATTTTATCAAGGATGCATCCTTCTGCAGACTTGGGTAAGCTAGGAATCCCACAATGCACTGCGTCACCAGCAGTGGTAAATGGAGAAGGTAAGTGCAGAAATGTATCATTTTTATACCATTATTAATTTGTCACAAAAAGTAGTTTTAAGATGTGTTAAACCGAGAAAGTATCCACCACATTGAAAGACTGTTGTGGCTGCAGGCTCAGCGGCCCGTTGGAGTGTGTTTTCGCCACTAACCGCAGCCTGATCTCAGCATATCACTCAGTCATTTTCCTCTACGTGTTATTTGTTTGTGGTGGCTTAAAGGGGATTTAAACTAAGCATCAACTAAGCGGTTTCTCCTTATTGCCTGAAGTAGACAACATTGAAACTGCAACTCCGCACGCCTATCGCTTGCGCCAATCCAAGCAGACGCTTACCCAGCTAAACCGAGAGTCTACGGCACTCAAATCATAGGCTCTTTTGTATGTCCACCTGTTCATCAAAATTGTTCATCCAAGAGGTTATGTCTGGGCAGAGAAAAATAATTCAGGATAACACAATTTAAGCATTGTTCATTTCATTAAGTTTGCCTGGTTTGTGGTGCTTAACGGCTTGAGTGCTAACAGGCACCTAATGCAACAAATTTTCTTGTGTAAAGTTGATTGACTGGTAAAAAGTCACTTCACTCCAGCAACGTGAGTGTAATCTGTTTTATCTGTGTTTTCCCTTCATCTCCTCTCACTAACCTACATAAAATATTGTCCCTATAAATGTACTAAATTGTGTCTGTCATCTTCAATGCTAAAGCTGCTAATGCTAAGACGGTAGCCACAATTAGTTCTGCTGTGTTTACAACACAGCTCTCTCTGATTGCGTTCTGATGGGCTGTAGCATGGCACAAGCACTCATACACACATTAATATTTGTGTTAATGGTACCTAAAAGTATGCACATGTGGGACTTCAGCCATGTCCACACGGAGCCAAAGACAGTGTTCGCACTGAAACGTTTGACTGTAAAGATGAAATACCAGAGGAGAAGTGATAGGCGTTGCAATACTTTTGCCATATTTGTGAGTGGCGCTGTAACACTGCCACAGAGGTAAAGAATTTCACATTGCGCGTGTGCGTGAAAGCGTTGTTGGAAGAAGAACATGGTAACGCAGGATTGAAAAACTAAGCTTTTGTGTGGAACTTAGCACCTGTAGTTTTCAAACTGCAGTTCATGCTTGCAGTCGCTTTAGAAGACCAAAAGATGGTGGTGTAAAATTCGCAGTAAAGCTTCTTAAACACAACCGCAACTCTGAAGTCCGCCATTCTTATTGTTAGCTGGTTAGCGCATGCGTGTTTTTTTTTTTGTTTCTTAGTTAGTTTTAAAACTATTTTGGGCTCATTTCAATTCCTCAAAACCAACATTGGTTCTTAAACATCCATATTCACATCAAACTGTGATGTCACTGCATCATTTTATTGGTTATTTGTTTTAGTTTTATTCTTTTTTGTTCCCATTTTTCCTTATTCATTTCATTTTTACCTAGTAGTTTAGTTGAATGTTCATAGTCTGACTGAAGCATTTTAACTATAAGTTTTCTGTTAATAAATTCTTTGGAGAGAAGTTTGTTTATTCTGTATAGGTGTGCAAGGCTTGCTGTCTGGCTTTTAATTCCTGACAATCAGGATTTAATTTGATAAAAATTACTAACTTTCTTAAGAATTGCCTTTGGTACTTAGTTATTCATAGCCAAACCAAACATATCGTTGCTCAACACTTTAGATAACAAAACTGTTTGTTCACTGAGCATTTTTCTTTCAGCCTTAAATGGCCTCACATAATAATTTGTCTGCTGACATTTGAAAGGAAATGGCATAGCCCTGCATTTTACAAAATGGCAACCAAGTTGTTTTTATTTACATAAAATATATGTTGTTGGGTTTTTCTCAACAGGCGGAGTACTGAAAAGGTCATCTGCAGCTGTATAGATTTTCAAAATGGATTTTCTTTTGAAGAAATACTCTATAAAGATACAGTAGGTGTTTGCTTTTCTGAGATCGGCACCTGAGGTTTTTTGAAGCAGATTACTAAACTTTTGTACTTTTAGGAGTGGCTAATTGCACTTTTTGATGCTTTTTCCTGTTAAAATGTTTCTTTTAATTAAACCACACAGCTGAGCAGGGAGAGAGATTGCTTAGCTTGCAAAATGTCAGAAAAAATAAGTATAATTTTAATGTTTAAGTTTTAAGTTAAATATTTTGTGAACTCCTGGCTGCATCCAAATGTAACCACTATTTTTTTTACTTTGAAACCTATGCCCCTATGTGCTAAGGATGAAAAGATGAGAGGGATGAAAAAACAAGCTTGAGAAGAAAAACATTTTCCAGTACAAATATGCTAATTGTTCTCTCAAAAAGATATAAAACTTAATTAAGTTAATGAAGTCCTTAATTAATTAAGCAACACCTACATTATTATGATTACAGATTACTTGAAAAAGGTTTCTCAGTGATTTCATCTTGGACTTAGTCTTCCTTGCAATATTAGTGTTTATGTGGAAAATAATGTATTTAGATGGAATATAAACATTAGTTAACTGGTTGACAAAATGGCTTTACAGTGTAGCCAAACAAAAATTCTAATAAATAGGATTTGCAGTTTAATTATGTTTTTATTTTTGTGTCTTTCCATTATTCTTTCAAAGAAACAACAAAGGGTGTTTTTAAGACCCACTGAAAGCATTCTGTTATCATGTCCAATTGAAGCTGCTTTCTTCACTTAGCAGTTTGTTGTCTGGCCTGCTCACTTGTATCAGGACTTAATGATGTTCCTAAAAGCAGCCAAACATGGATAATTTAGATTAGATTTATATTTAAATAGCAGAGTTTTACTGCCTTGAAAAATGTTGACATCTTGGGCTTGCCATGACTCTCATCTGATGCTTGTTGGAGTAAACCTTCCATCTCCTTTCTTTTATGATCCAACTCCCATTAATAGATATGTCTTTTATGCTTCTTTTATGCTTTTGGTGTCGCCGTTCTGTTTTATGATGTCACTCACTTTGGTGGAGAGCTCTGGGCTGCTTTATGTCCTTCACGTGTGTTGAGCACTTAAACTTAAACCTTTCTATTTACGAGTCCCAAACTGCCTCTTTCCATCTCTCTGCATTTTCTGCTCACCTCAGCATCGCCTGTAAAAGATGAGGCATCCTGCTTGTTCAGGGAACGTCGCTGTGCAGACCCCTAGTGAAGGGAACAGTTCCCCTGATGAGAGTGACATCAAGCTTGCAGAGCATCCTGGAAAGATTGTGGTTGAAATATGGGAAGGTTTATCCAAAGAAATGCCTGTTTGTGCATTTTAGTTAGGAAAGTCAAGATCAAGATTTTTTGTGTACATTTTGACTTGTGTAAGATTAGGCATCTGTTGATGGCAGGTAAAACTCTGACACCACAATAAAGTTAAAAAACAGTGACTATAAACTATATAGTTATAGTGCTATAGTGCTGCATGGTGGCGCAATTGGTGGCACTTGCCTTGCAGCAAGAAGTTCCTGTGTTCGACTCTTGGCCGGGGGTCTTTCTGCATGGAGTTTGCATGTTCTCCCCCTGTGCATGTATGGATTCTCACCGGGTACTCCGGCTTCCTCCCACAGTCCAAAAACATGACTGTTAGGTAAACTGGTCTCCCTAAATTTCCCTTAGGTGTGAATGAGTGTGTGCGTGGTTGTCCTGTATGTCTCTGTGTTGCCCTACGATGGACTGGTGACCTGTCCAAGGTGTACCCTGCCTCTCGTCCTTAGACTGCTGGAGATAGGCACCAGCTCCCCTGTGACCCACTATGGAATAAGCGGTATAACATACCAAAAAAGCAAAAGAACGGTGAATTGTTGGTTTAAAACGTTTTAGTGGTTCCCACAAACCTGATTCAGAACTTGAGGAGACTGATCATCCCAAGCTGTTGCACCCAGACTGTGGAATGCATTGTCTACCTACGGAGTTTGGACTCTGTGGATACTTTTACTTTTTTATTCCAAGAAGCTTTTAGTTAGACTTGAGCTTTTATGACATGCTTTTATGATATGCATTTATGATTGTGTTGTGTTTTGTTTTCTGTATTGTACATTGCTGTGTATTTTGTTGTGTTCTTGTGAAGCACTCTGTGACATTTGTCTGTGAAAATGTTCAATATAAATAAACTTTTACTTTACTCACTGATTTTACATAAAGAAGGCAGCTTTTTATTTTTGGAGAAACAAGGCCACCCTGTGTCAGTGATGGCATGCTGCTTCAACATGAGGTTAGCTACAATGAGAGACCTCAATCTAGCTAACTCAAAAGAAAGATAACATGCCTTCACCAATGTTTTCCACCAAAGATATTAGCTGAATTTCTAGCCAAACACTAGTTTGGATACTATGTGTTTTGTTTCAACCTAATTATTCAGTCTATAATGTGTTTCTGTGTGATTCTCGATCATTGTGCGAGTACAAAAAAGTTATCCTGCTTCATACCCTAATGCCCCAATCACACTATTGTGTAATAAACACTGCCTTAGGTAAGTAATGCTATAGAATTGCTTTCCTGCACATCTAATTGTGTAGCAATTTGGTTATAAGCAAAGTAAAAAAAAATCTATAGCATGATCATCATGACTCTGACATACCATACCTACTGCACATATACATCACTATTATAGTATTTATACAAGTGCTACTCAAGTGCTACTGGGTCAATACTTTGCAGCATTGACCCAGTAACAGCATAATCTCATTCTACGCCAAGAATATGCTCTGTCTGCATTGATGAAGATTCAGCTTGCAGAATGCTTGGGGCTCCTCCAACTGACAGTATCCCAAACATTCAGATTAATTCAGTTTATACTTATCTGACAACTTGGGGGTGCTCATAGAGCATCAAACTTTCATCCCTAGATGGTCTGTTAATGCTTGAAGATAAAAAAAAATAGACCTTGAGGCCACAGCAAAAGTAACGTACCACTTCCTGTCACTGGGTTTTACACCCTTCATGCCAATATACTCGCACTATACAAAATGGCAGCACCTAAAAACCTACACATACTTCAAGACATGATGTGATTAATTTCTTGACCCACATAACAAGCATTGTTTATATACCAGCATACATGGAAAGATAGAAATCAGCGTGAATCGCAACTTTAGTGCTTCAATTTAATGCAATGACTGATCTTTTAACTGCTCTTGCTATTTGTGCAGGGATTTAGAAAGGTCTGGTTTCACTGGTAGAAAAATAAAGCAAAACACACTGGCAAGGAAAAAAATTATTAGTCAAATGAAATAATTTGCAGAGTCTATATCACCGTTTTGCAAACAGTGGACATATTTATAGGCAGTGGTTTTTAAAAATTGGTAGCCCATAATGTAAATTTGAGGATCAGTCAAAGCCTTTGTTATCAATCATTTAAAAATGCCTTGAGAGGTACCCAAGGCATTAATAATACTTTTACTAATACTTTTAGTGAAAATCTTATGTTTAATGGATTAAACATGTAAAGTTAACTTTCATTTCAAGCTGGTTTTAGTTAGGGTTTCATTCCTGCATGTTGATCGGTTTGTCATCAATAAGGTTTTGCATTTTAGGTCCACAGTTATTCTTTGCCACAGGCTTTAGGTCTTCTAAATACTTCTTGTCTTGGTGACTTTTAAATCAAAATGACAGATCGTAAATGTTATTTACCGCTCTGAATTTATGCATCAAACAAAAACATCACTGGAATGCCTTTGAACATGTCTGTACAACACGGAAATGTTGTCCCTCAACAGATTCCTGGTACAAAAGGAGTGGAAGTTCCTGGGGAGCACACCTGGCCTTGTGAATTTGGTGAATTCCTGCTAAGTTTTAGTGGTGATAACAAGATTGGATGCTGTCTTCAGTCCTTTGATATTTTACTCTGTTAAAGTAGTCAAAATAAGATTTAGAAGTGTTTTAGTATCAAAATCTGTAGAAATATATATATATATATTTAATTAAATGTTTATCTCACTAGCTGCAACACAAATAAAACCAAGAATGGATCTTCACCTCCGCACAATGTTTTGAAACTTTCAATTTAAACTGGAGAATACATTTACATGCAGCCTTTAACACATTCTCTTATATAATCTCTAATATATGGTCAAACACACTTGTGGTTGTTTTACATTCACTGTTTTTAAAGCTATTTTATATTTAAGCAATATGCAGACTATAGTAAGAGCCTTGGTCAAACAAAGCAGTGCTGATGTTTTTCTTCTGAAATGATCCACCTGATCAAGTTCCTAAATGCAATTCTTGTCATACATAGGTGCATCTTAATAAATAATGATATCAAAAAGGTTTAGTAATTTAATTCCAAAGGTAAATTCAGATCATTTACACATAGTTATATATCTATTTGTATTACTTGTGATGATTATGACTTACAATATGATAATATTATGCAAGAACAATAATAAACGGATATTTAATACTGAAATTTCAGTCTACTGGAAGTATGTCCTTGTGCTGTACATTATGTGCACTTCGTACTTGGTTGGGTCTCCTTTCGCATGAATTTCTGGATCATTTCAACATGGCATGGAAGCGATGACCCTGTGGCTTTGCCGAGGTGTTCAGAAGGGTTCTGAAGGGTTCTGACTGTTGAAGCCACACTTTTTCCTTCCAGTCAAACTTTCGTGAACATTCTGCTTCTTTAGCAATGAGTTTTTGTGGCTTTCCGTCCTTATGAAGGGTGTCAGTTACGGTCTGCTGAACAGCTGTCAACGCGGTAGTTTTCTCCATGATTGTATTAGCCATAACATTCTTGTTTTTTAATTGATCCTAGTTAATTGTAAAGTGCCATAATCAGCAAAATTAACTGAAATATTTTGTAATGACTGTATGTTATGAGTTTCACTATTTGAATTAAAATGCTAAACTTTTCAGTGATATTGCAATTCACTGCGATGCACCTGTATCTCACTAGGTATCTGCTCAAATGTGTCCAACATTTCCGCTGGCCTTGTGAACCACAGTCACACGGTCATTACCATGTCCATGTTGCCCCTCTCCTTCCCCTTTGGTCCATTGCTGACCCTTTGGTCCTCCTTCGTCCCACGCTGGGTGTTTATGTCTTGATCTCTTTGTGAGAGCAGAGTTGTTTTGGCTGCACAGTCCAGCAGAGGGGTGAATGCAGGGCACACTTGAACTCCCACAGATGCAGACACCATAGACCAAGTTTGAACTGAATTTGACCTGTCTGACATCACTTGATGTTCTTGCCTGTGCATCTATCTCTTTTGTGCATTTAGTATGCAAACATTTGCACAACTTAGAAACTAATTGCACATTTTGGACAGACGTTGGTTCCCACACTAGATTGCAATACAGAATGTAACTCTCATTCGAATTGTTAAGCTAAGGGTGTCGTAAAAGCACTAAAGTAGCATTTAAAATTCCCACTATGGTGCTATTTGGATGGAGAGCTCAAGGCTCCTGGAGCCGTGGAACAATGCTTAATTAGCTCATAAACAAAGGCTAGTGGGGGATCAAAAAGGGCAATCAAAGTTTCTTGTTCCTTTGAGTTTCTCACACCCTCTACAAAGCCGTCTCTAATAGCCCTGTCACTCTGCTTGTTGTGTCTCACTGTGGTCTGCTTCCTGACAACATAAAGGGCAAATATTTCAAAAAGAGCTTCGAACAGGAGACACAAGTCCTGAACCACCCCCCTCTCCAGCCTTCCTCCCTCTACGAGAAGTTTATCCTTTTCTTACCTTAGCTGTTTGATGTTTGGGTTCCCTCACCGACCACTGCAACTAAAATCTTTCCTGTCTCAGTCTTGTGTCTGGGAATTTGGTGGTCTGTTTTGGACTGTAGACCGTGCAAGGCTTTGGAAAGTTTGTCTGGACGACAGGTGTGCATCAGGTGTGTTTGCATGCACCTCCGTCGTGTTTTTGGAGCACTTCATTGTGTTTCTGTTCTTAATGCTTGGACACGAGCTTCTTTAAAGAAAACACACATCCTCTGCCACACGAGGACAGCATGGCAGCAGGTCGGAGGCAATCTCAGCTTGTTTGTGCGACTATGTTATCATCTCCTGTTTCCTGTCAAAACAGGAAAGGACAGGGGCGAAAATGGAAGAGTAGGAAAGTGCCGCCTTGATGTGCGCTGGCTGGAGGTCCGGCTCTGCCTGACAGCGACGCTCCCAGCTGGGAAAAACAGACCTGTTCTGGGTGTAACCCACAGTGGGATACTTCATGGTGTTATTTTTATCACTTTCACAAAGCGCAGCAGGGGGATGCTTTTCCCAGCTGTTGACACAAGTCTGGGTAATTTTGTCTCCAAAACAGTGTAGGAGATCTGAGAGACATCCCATCTGGCTGTGTCCCGTTGGCTGGCAACCTCACATGTCTCTGTTTAGGAAAGGAAATCCCTTTTGGCGTGATGTTAATCATGAAAGCGAGACACTCCTTTTCTCTGGATGATCTCTAGACCTCAATCACAATACCTTTTCCGTCAGGCTGGAGGTGTCAAATGATTTTATCCATCCATCACATATATTTGTTAGGTCTTTACCACAGGATGGTGCAGGCACAGAGCAGAGCTGCAGAAAGCTTAGTTTTATTGTGCAGCTTTGAAGACATTCTGTTCAGTAGAGAGCTATGACTGGGATTAAAATCTTACATTTTTGACAGTGAAATATCAGGTAAGAAAAACAAGTATTTAAAAAAGGACAAGACATGTGCGATGCACATTAGGCATTATGCCTAATAACTAACATTTTATACCGGTTCCTATGGTTTAAAATTATTCGATGGAGATGCCAGAGAAAGTGCAAGCACTGCCCATCCCCCACAGCTTGCTGCATACTGCTAATGTCCAATTATGCATATACAACAGATACATGTTCAAGGATCACATTGGAATAATTTGCTGCCACATAGTGGTATGTAGTGAATTGAATAATTCATAATTTAGCTAATTTAATAATACAAAATGTTACATTTATATCTCCTGTATGTTCTATATTCAAATTACCAATTTCTACAAAGTTTTGAATCTGTTGGAAATAATATTTTGTATATTTGTAAAAAGATTCAGTTAGTAAGGGGTAGATTAGTGACTTGCTGCCTAGGTACACAGCAGACAGCCCAAATAATTAACCAAGAACAGAAAGGTAAAAAGGAATACATTTCTGCACAATAAGCTTAACTTTTCTTTTTCTGTGAATTTTGTGGCACTAGTTGCCTTTATTCACAGCAATCAGGCAAGAAGCGGGAGAAAACATGCAGAAACAGTCTAAGGTCAGGAATTAAATTAAATTAGGCATTGCGAGAGCTCTTGTTGGCCAGAGTGATTACAGGTGGTTTTTATGGGTAGGAAGGATTTTCTGCAGTGGTTTGTGTTGCAGCAGATCTGAAGAAAGTCCTGATTCAAGCCTGTTTGCACCAGCTTGGACAGTAATACAGTGTTCACAAACAGTTCATATTTTGACTTTTACTATGTCACTCCTCCATTTTTCTGCTGATTTTCAGAAATGCTGCCACACAACCAATTTAAAATTGGTTGACATTTTCTCAATGCTTTTGTACCAGATACCACATTACAACTGCATAACAACTCAATAACTACTTCCTGTTTTACTTTAATGTTAGTCTCAAACATAGCTACAGACTGTCAGCCTTGAAGCACTCCACTTCAAATTTAGTAATCAAAATAGCAGATAGGACTGAAAATGCAACTTGATAAGGCACTGTGTGAACATCTAACTTCGGAGATAAATGATCAGCTATTAAAACCGAGTTTTACTCATGTGGAAGTTTCTCTATACCTTTTATGGCATTTAAAAAGTACTTATTCCTCAAGATGGCTGTTGTTACAATGATCAGGTTGAACAAAGCAGGTTTTTCATTTTTGTTCAAAGGCCTCATCTAAATGTAAGACATACAATGTATCAAAGGAACATTAATCTGAAACATTAGTTTGTTTAACACAAATTAAGTCAACCTTATAAACTTTGAAACAAAAGGGCAGCTGCGTTCCTGTGGAGGAGAGCAGAGAAAGGTTGATTTGAAGTGAGGCTTAAAACTAAGGAAATTGCCAAGTCTAGAGCCGGTTCATATAACTAATCAGAAATAAGGTAAATGTCCAACCTATCAATCCCAGAGGCCTGAATGACCACAACAGTATCTTGGATAAGAAAAAAATAGACAGTTCCCTGTGCATCATAAAGCGTGATCCCAACTGACATTTTTTTTATAGTTTGTTTTATTTGATTAACTGATCGTGAGACCAGACGGGTTAACACCAGCAGCGGCTCCTTCAGCATGTAGTTTCCAGAATGACAGCAGGGGGCCTGATCTTCTCTCTGTGACCCAGATTAAGACGTGTGTGCTCTCCAACTGAGGTCAACATAATCAACATGGAGGTCGGAGTTCAATTGTCTTTCTTGACGGAGCTTTAGGTGGGGTTCTCGATCTCCGACAGAAGGCCACACCAGCACTGACCCCTGTCAGTTGTGCAATTAGTTGCCCTTTAACCTCTTCACTCAGCAATCAAACCCCGAGAACAGTCAGGGTGTGCTTCTACATCCTCAGATCTGCTTCACATCTTACTCTGTGATGTTGTGTACTACTGTAACATGTCATTCAGTCTTACATGAAGTAATTAGTTATAAAATCAACAAAAAACTTACAAGAGCCAGGCAGATGAACCTATACATCCTAGCTTGAGGCATCAAGGTTTGCACCCTGATCTTAGTCTCATGTGTCTCTATCTTACATGGTTAACTGCTTAAACCTGAGTTTCATTCTCCTACATGCAGTTAAATGTATCATTCACGCTTATGCAGTCCAGCTGTACACAAAGCAGCATTCTCAGGTTTTTTATCAGGTTGTTTTCCCATCAAGCTCAATTCCTCAACCCCAATACCAAAGAAGTTGAGAGGTTGTGTAAAACGGAAATAAAAACAGAATACAATGATATGCAAATCCTGTTCAAACTATTTGCCATTGAATACACTACAAAGCCACGATGTTTAATGTTCAAACTGAAAAACCTTATTGTTTTTTGCAAATATTCACTCATATTTAATATGAGGCTTGCAACACGGTCCATCAAAGCTGGGACAGAGGCACGTTTACCACTGTGTTACATCACCTTTCTTTTTAGCAACACTCAATAAGCATTTAGGAACTGAGGACACTTAACTGTTGAAGCTTGTTTGGTGGAATTCTTTCCCATTCTTGCTTGATTTACAACTTCAGTTGCTCAACAGTCTAAGTCTTTTAATTACCCTGTTCACCTGTGGAACGTATTGCAAGTATCAAATTCAAAATAAGTTAATGTTGCCAAAAACCAACGAAATGTTATCAGTTTGAACATTAAACATCTTGTCTTTGTAGTACATTCAATTGCATATAGGTTGGACATGATTTGCAAATCATTGTATTCTGTTTTTATTTATGTTTACACAGTGTCCCAACTTCATTGGAATTGAGGTTATATATAGAAGCTAAATTCTTCTTCGCAAAATAGCTTAGACTAATTCAGATTGGATGGAGAGCATTAAGTATTGCCACAGATTTTCAATTGGATTTATGTCAGAACTTTGAATAGACCATGACTGTGATCCAAACCACTGCTGGTCTGATTGTATGTTTAGGGAAGTTATCCTGCTAGAAGTTGAATATTCACCTCAGTCTAAAGTTTTTTGTAGCGTTTAATAGGTTGCCGGACCAGTTTTCCTGTTTCCACACAAGAGACACATCCCCACAGCATAATGCAGCCTCTGCCATGTTTCACCACCACATGTTGTTTTGCTTTACATGCACATTGCCACACTTAGTGCTTTGCATGTCGACCAAAAAGTTCAAGTTTGATCACCTTCTTGCACATTCTTGCTGATCTGCATGGCTTGTGGCAAACTACAAACAGGACTTTATGTGGCTTTATATGACAATAGCGTTCTGCTTGCCTCTCTTCCATAAAGACCAGATTTGTGAACAGATTTTCCATCCTGAGCTGTGGATCCTTGCAGCTCGTCTAAACTTACAGCTAGGGGAAATTTAGAGTGACCCATTGGCATGCATGCTTTGGCACCCAGAATTTCTTTGCTGGAATAACTGCTGCACCATGCAACCCTTTGAATGGGTTAGTAGCTACAGTGTATTAAAATACAAGATAAATTAAATGTTAATCATATGTTTTGAATATAGGTTATTGAGTAGATACGTAACTACAGAAAGCAATGCCAAAACATGTAAATTTGCTTATTTAAGTATTAGGTGAAAATGTTGGAGTAGCTTTGTGTTGTAGTCCACAACTCTGTTTGCAGGATGCTATTGTTCCACAGTCACAAAGTGATAAAATGTGCATGTGGGTAAATTTTGATAAGCTAAGCATTTTCAAGGATGCTGAATGAAAATATTGCAGACTTCATAAGTGGATTAGCCTGTGCTATTCTCCGTAGAGACAGTTCAGCTTACTTCCTTATCTCACCGAGATTCACAAAATGTGTCTAGACTTCCCAATTAGCAGGAAAAAACTAGATACTGGTTAGTGCTTATCTTTCTGTGTTTTGTTTTATCTCTGTCTTTTACTCTTGCCAGCCGTCAGTGTCGTTTTTTTTTTTTTATAAACACACAACAGTTTTCCATTAATACAATCATTCCTGGCTGAAAGCCCTGGCCTGATGTTTTGTGTTTCTATTATTAGAGGTAATTGTGCTCTCTGACAAGTTATTGGCATGGTAATGACATCTTTTATGATAAATTAGTACCCCCACTCTGTGGTGCACCTACACTATAATGTTTTACCAGACTGATTCTGCAGCTCCATTGTTCTGAGACACAATGTGTGCCACTCCATGCAACAACGCTCTGCAGACTGGATGTGGATGAGGCAGAAAAGCTCACCCCAGCTCAGGATTTTATATATGAGGAGCTAAAATGAATCTTCAGCATACCTATAACCCATACGCATTTATGATGTTAACCAGTTTACCCGTCGCTCATATCTTTGCTGGCGCAGGAGCTGATAGGTGAAAATTGAGACATTCAGCAAATAAAAATAGTGCCACACTCAACAATAAACACTTACTGCGCTTCATTATGTGCTCCTCTCCCCACACACTGAACCTACAGAGTCACCATGACTCCGTGTGGAGAGAGATAGTGGGATGGAGACTGAAACTCAGACACCCTCAGCAACAGAAAATATGAATATTTATCCCCAGTGGCAGTGTTCCAGGATAATCACCATACTGTCTATTGGAGGGAGAAGTGGACAGAATTAATAATGTAGGACACTCAGCATATCATTTTGTCCCCACTTCCCCAACAATCTGATCAGATCCAGGAGTATGTATTTATTTATTACAACATAAACATAAACTCAGGTTCATATTAGATATGAGCCAGTTTGAATTTCTCAGTGTATGATAAGCTTGAGTAAAAATACCAGAGTTTCATGCTATTTACACACAAATGATATGAAAAATAAATAATTTTCCATTCATCAGATGTGCAAAAGACATATCATTAACATTAATGGTCACACTTGTGCATCCACATTTTATTTATATATAATAAGTTGGGAAAAATAGAAGAAAACTTAAAGGATTAGGGATCATAAAATCACCAGAGGTCATCCTGTTGCAGCTCACTTTTATTATTGTCATCATTATATTTCCTCATTGGAAATATAATGATGACTGTGAGAAACAATGTGAGGCTTTTTGGATTTATGCACCTTAAAAGTTTCAAAAGGACTGAATGACTTATTTTAGAATGTGTGTCTTATGTTTAAATGATGCAGAGTTTATACATTAAATTGCTTGTTTATTGCCCTCACATGTATACATCAGACTTCTTGGTCCTTGTATGTTTTAATTTTATGTCTATTGACATTAGCGTTGTGATTGTTCAAATAGTCAGAACCACTTCGTTTTTTCTGTGACTCGTCCATGACTTCATTCAAAGTTTTTGTGTTTTTTAAACCATAACTTGTAAAAAGGCTGGTTTATCTTGACACCGTAAAAATGCCAATGCCAAGTGCTGATGAATAATCCTGATCCATGTGTTCTCTTAAAGTCTTGCTTGTGAGTTAAAAATACTATTAAAATGTTGATGTAAATGTGATGTGATGTATTTCTTTTACATTTATTGGTCCAGAGGATGCATGTGCTGTATGTAATTACTTCTGTTTAAGCATGAGTAACTCCCTTTTTTCGTTTGATAATTAACTACTGAAAATGCACCCTCTGCAGTCAGTGCAGCCACACTTTAACCATGGGTAGAGATTAGTCGCCATAAGCTCTGGGCAGCAGTTTGTTTTTGTTTTTCCATCTAAATAAACTGCAGGGAACTGGGAGCGCGGCAATTCCCAGTGAAAATGTTTTCCTGCTAAGCAAACTGCCATGGAAAAGCAGGCAGTTGTCAGCACTTCTTACAGCATGAGAACAGTTTTGACTAACAAGGACAGTTGTGCTGGTGGAATGGTGGTAAGAGGATCATGTGGTACAGAGTGGGCACTTAGACAAAGAAAATCTCCAATCAAGCTCAAGCGGATGGTATGGAATACAAACTACAATGTGAAGTGTGGAAAGAATGAATAATAGCTTTTCTACCCCTAATATTGTGTTTTTAAATGTACATCTGAAAAAGGGACATAAATATGGACTTGTTATAATATTCTTCCACAGATGAACATGTTCTGTGGAGAAAAAGAGGGATCTCTGCACCATTTCAGTTAGAAATGCAGCAAGCTTGATAACAACGGCTGTTCCCTCTGTGCAAGCATTGTTTAATCTCTCCAATCAGCCGCATATTGAACTCAACCAATGATCAGTCACCACCAGACGTCTAATTGAGACATCTTTTTTTTTGCATTTGTCTCCCTTCCTGTGGGTGGGGATTCTGTCTTGAAACCTCCAACACTCTGACCCCAGTCAAAGCTGATGAAAGCTTGATGGATTTTGGGCTGAGGCACCCAGAGCTTGAGCCACCTGCGGCCTTCTTGCCTTCAATGAGAGCGTGAGAAGCAGAGAAAGATATTGGAAAGGTGGGGGAGAGGAATGAAGTCTGTCCAAACAGTCTGAAAGAAGCTTGTTTTCTTTGAGTGCGTAAGTGAATAGGAAAAGGTAATTAAATGGCCATTGGTGAGAGGCTACAGTGATGGATGGGTGTGGTAGACGAGACGGCCACACAAACATACACAGGTACATATTTTCTGCATTTACAGTGAGAAGTATTCATACCCCTTGAACCTTTTCCTAATATCATGTCATGTATTTTATTTTGGTTTTACGTGATAGACCAACACAGAGTGGTGCATAACTGTAATGTGGCAGAAAAATTATCCATCCATCTGGAAAATGACACATCTTTTATATATTTATTTAGTATAAAATTGTCATTATATGATGTGCATTTGTATTCTGTCTCCCTTTACTCTAAAACCCAAAGTAAAATCAAGGCGATCCATGTACCCTCAAAAGTTACAAAGTTGTGTATTCTACTAATCTAACCTTTATGAAAGAGGGACAAAAAGAAAGCCATCATTAAAAGCATAAGTCACACTTAAAGTTTGCCACAAGCCATTTTGGAGACACAAAATACATTTAGAAGAAAGATTTGGTCAGATGAGACCAAAATTGAACAGTGGCCCACCTGCAATATGCCATGTGTGGTGGAAACCTCTGAAAAGTGTAGCATGCATTTAAATTTAGGCCCCTTTATTTGCATACCCCTAAATAATATACAATGCAACTGACTGCCTTACAATGTCACCTAGTTAATGCATGGAAAACAACAGGTGTGGTAGAAAATCACTGAACAACAGGCTGAATATACCATCTGCATGGTGGCTAGAAGCATTATGATATGGGGATGCTTTTCTTCAGCAGACATTGAAGCTAGTTGCAGTTGATGAGAAGAAACTTTCTGAAGGCAATCGTGCACTACTTTGTGTTAATCTAACATAAAATTCCAATAAAATACATTAAAGATTGAGGTTGTGCAGTGACGCAGTGTGGAAAACTTCAACAGGAATGCGGACGAAGCACCGTGTGTGATTGCACATTGCAAACAACTATGCAAGTAGTCAGTGAGAGGTAGTAGAAGCAGTAACTGTTAAATGGGTCGACCATCTAGAGTGATCGCACATCTGCATTTTAAAATATCCACCCTTTACTTTGATTACTGCTTTGTTCTCTTGGCATTCTCTCCATGATCTTAATGAGGTGGTCACCTGAAATGGTTTTCCAAATAGTCTTGAAACAACTTCCTAGAGGTTCATTAAGAGACGGCCAAAGGTCAATACTTCAGTCATCACAGCAAAGCACAGTTACTTTAGGGAATCAAAAAAAAACTTTTTTAAAGTTCTTTTACAATTTGTTGTTGCTCCATTACTACATATGTGTTCATTCACAGTTTTGATTCCTTCAGTGAGAATCTATGTTCAATGTAAATAGTCATAAACATAAAGAAAACCATTAAATGAGAAAGTGGTTCTAAAACCTTTGACTCGTAGTCTATATATTTGATGGACAGCAATGTCTATGGTAATGTACATCATGGGAAGCTGCAGACTGCAATGTGGGTTACTCAAGATGTATCACGGTGAAGAGGATTCCCAAAATAGAGCAACCTGTCAGCCAGGACCTTACAAAAAAGGACAAGAAGGTCACAGATTTTCTTTTTTGCTAAATATTCTGTGTGCTCATTCGGGTAGCTGGTTTGCTCCAACCTTTGTCACAGTGTAATGTTGTGGGCAGGTGGTGCCTTCATGTGTCAAAAGTGTAACAGAGGGTAAAGCCTATTTGCATTTTGTCAGCAATTCAGTGACAGTTTAAAAGGAAGGAAAGACTAAAATACATTATTTGATCGAGTTTTAAGGTAAAATCCTCAGCAGCAAACAAAGTAAAATCAAGCAGGTGGCATTCTTGCTCACATCCACCTCAGATGAATGAAGTCATGGTTGCAGTTGTCCGCTCTGTCTCTCCAAAGCGTCAGGTAAGTAATGATAGTGTTCCTGTGTTTCCTGAGTTGCTTTGTTTTGGGGAAAGTCTTATTACAGGTTTGTTTAATCTTGTCAAGTCAGCAGACCGTGGGCAAACATCTGTTTGATGTGATTTGTTGAACCGTCCCTTTTTGTGTTCTACCAAAGGCGTTCCCATAGTTAAATAGCATGCTAGTGTGACATCCTGAGTCATTGTCTGTTTCTTCCTCCGAGCAGGCAGTGGTTAAATTTAATGGTCTGCGTCCCCAATCTGCTGTGGCTCTAAAAGCTCTACCTGATTTCTAATGAGAGCCACAGGCGAATCTGAGTGGAGTTGGTGGGCATGGGGAAGAGCTACGATGGAACAGGGGTCTGAGAGGGATTACACCTCTGGATGTGTTGCTTTTATCTTGGGAAAGTAATCTGCCTTAATTCCCTGTGTTCACCTGGGGCAAGGCTAGCAGCTGTGCTCATTTTTCTCCAACATGACTGTCAGAGTAAGCCAAGCTACCTGTGGGAAAACAAGTCAGCTTCATGCTCTTGCCCTCACCCTGGGTCCTGGATGTGGGGCTCCTGTGGTTTATTGGAGGGCCAATCTATTTAGGGTCTGTGCGTTTTAGGTCAACGTGTCTCAGGTCAAGTAAACAGATAATGTTCTTCCATTCAGCAGGAAGGGAAGGGAAAATCTGAAGCTGAAAGGGTACTATGCTTGGGAGTTTCTGTGTGGTCTTGATTTTACAAGACATGCAGTCAGTAGGAAGTACTTAGGAACTGTGATGTGTAAACAGGACTGGCACTAGTGAGAGAAAAAGATATAAAGCAACGTGGTGTTGTACTTACTCATTTTCAGGAATGTTTCCGTACCGGTAGAACAATAAAAAGGAATCCTGAGAGGAAGAGGAAGGGGGCTATGAGTGACTGAGCAATTAGATCTAAAATGGGAGCTAAAAAGGGTTCTTCTTCAACTGAATGAGTGCCTTCAATTAACATAGAATGAACCAAACAGCAGAGAATGCCTTATTTTCAACTCAGAACACATATAGGTCCTTGCTAAAGTATTCACACCCCTTAAACATTTTTACATTTTGTCATTTTATTGGCATTGAATGGATGGATGGAGATTATAGGACAGACCAGCGCAAGGTAGTGCAATTATGAAGTAGAAGGAAAAAACATACAGGTTTCACCCACAAAATACCAGAAATTTAATATTGGACTTGTATTGCAATAATATGGTTTGCCATTGTTGTTATTTTCCATAAATGATCTAAAGATCCCATAGCTGTTGATTTACAAATCCCAAGTAAATCCCAAGTAACTTAGAGAGTTGTTGATGTATGGGACAACACAAACATTGAAAAGAAGATGCTCTGGTCATAGGAGAACAAAATTAAATGTTTTAGCTTCCCTGCAAAACTCTGTATTGCAGTATGCTAACACTGAACAAACTATGGTAAAACATAGTGGTGGCAGCATCATGCTGTGAGAATGCTCTTCAGCAGGTACTGGGAAGCTGGTCAGAGTTTCAGGAATATGAATGGAGCTAAATACAGGAAGATCTTGGAAGAAAACCAATTAGAGGCTGTGAAAGACATGGACAGAGGTTCACCTTCCAGCAGGTCAGCAACCTCAGGCATCCAGCCTTAACCACAATGGCATGGTTTTGATCAAACATGTCCCTTTGTTAGAATAGCCAAGTCAAAATTCAGACCTAAATCCAAATGACAATCTGTTACAAGACTTGAAATTTAAAATTCACAGATTCTCTCCATCCACACTGGTGGAGCTTGATCAGTTTTACTGAAGAATGGGTAAACATTTCCATCTCTAGATGCGCAAAGTGCTTAGAGACATACCCCGAAGACTTGCAGATATTAAAAGCTGGTTCTACAAGGTATTTTGTCAGGGGGGCTGAATACAAATACATGTAACACTTTTCAGGTTTTCTAAACAAATCTTGAAATCCAAGTATCATTTTAATATTATTTTTTACTACTTTGTGTTGCTGTAACACCAAAAATCATTGTTTCAGTTATTACCTTGAGGTTTGTGGTTGTAATGTGACAAAATGTGACATGTATGAAGGGGTATGAATGCTTTTGGAGGGCACCATAAATCACAGAAACCCATTGACCAGATAAATCTCAAAATTTTCTAAAATTCCTTCCCACTGTCTGCAGATTGAAACAATTTTATTTCATTTCTCTTTCTTCCATTGCTGCAAAGGGTCACAGGGAGCTTTCATGCTAGGAAAATATCTGTCGAGCTCAACTGGAATAGATAATATGGTATCCCACAGTGTTTTACTTTCAATCGAGCGTGCCTAAAAGTGTCCCGGTATTCGAGGAGCCTCATGCATTTCAAATCGCTGTGACCTTCCCTTGATTTAGATCAGCTGGTTGTATCTGGCCAGGCGCTCCACATCAGTGCTACAGCAAACTCTGAATGTAGAAACAGTTTGATGGTGAGTCTTTGCCTTGCCTGTTTAGGGAAATGGTGCAGTGATGAGATGAGGTAAATGCGGTGTGATTTTAGTTCTGTTTGCCCACCAAGGACACACGGAAGAGAAATCACGCACATCTTTCTCCCTGTGCTCTCTTCCATAAGTGGTTACGGCCGAACTTGTTTCCATTAGCCTCCGGGCATGGCCTGTCTGTGATGACACTCTCCATCAACCCACAGAGACAGTCTGCTCGGTGGGTCGTTTCTCTTACTGCTGCCGCCACCCTGGTCTTCATCACAGTTAGTGTTAGGGACGAAGACAAACTCCAGTCTCCAAGGGCCGTGAAGGGTTCACTCCACTGGCTGGGTTTCTCTCTCCACAGTGCTCAGTGCAGCTCGTTTCCATAATAAGGCCTCAGCATCTGACTGCATTTGTCCCCAGAGTTTAATAAAGATCAGCACTGACAGGCAGTAAACCAACACAACCCTCCACAAGCCTCCAGGCAAGGGCCACAACCCAAGCCTGCCTCCTCTGGCCTCTCCCTACCCTCCTAAGCTGCAGTTTAACACTCTCCATGCTTAGAGACCACAAGTTGGAAAACCAAAACCAGTTCCCACATTAACAATGACCGGGGAGACCTGCAGTGGTTCCATGCCTTTCACGGAGAATGCTTTGAACCTTTGGACTGCCGAACTGTGCATTACATACTTCTCTGAAGCTATACTACCCTTCACACCCACTTGCACCTGTCAGTAATATATCAAACCGATAATAAAAGAAACAATATAGCTTCGGGGCTTGTGCACTCATGCATCATATGCTTCATGCTTCTACTTTACTCTTGTGCATAAGCTCTCAAGCATTTAGCTGGAGTAGGACAGAAACAACATATGAATAAAGTGTTTATGATTCTGGCTAAGGTAGAAGCATTTTATTATCCTACAAAAAGAACCTGAGAAAAACATTTTCTGATTTAATTAATTAAAGTTTAAGAGCCATCCATATCAACCTACATCTATGTGAAAAAGTAAACACCCCCTGTTAAACCATGAAAAATGTTTGAGTTTTAATAGCCACAACCCGGCCTGATTACTACAAGACCTTTAAAATCCGCAAACTATTTAAACAGAACCAGTCTGATAACATGAAATAGGCAACATCTCATGCCCAAATCCAAAGAAAGTCAAGAACAACTGAGAAATAAAGTTACTGACATCTATCAATCTGAAAAGGGTCTCTAAGCAATTTCATATGACTCCGGTGAAAAACAGTTAGCCGTTATCCACAAATGGGGAAAAAATGGAACCCTGGTGAACATTCCCAGGAGTGGCTGCTCTACCAAAATTACTCCAAGAGCACTTTGATGACTCATCCAAGAGGTCACAAATGACCCCAGAACAATATCTAAAACCCTGGACACCTAACTTTGCCTCATTTAAGTTCAGTATTCATGATTTAACAAGTAGAAAGAGACTGGGCAAAAATGAAATCTATGTGAGCTCTTCAAAACAGCTCACATAGATGTGAAAAATACTGCTGACCAAAAAGGAGAAAAAGCCAGTTTCAAATTTGCCAAAAAATGTCTTGATGACAAGACTTTTCTTAAAATCTTCTGTGGACTGACGACACATAACTTTTTGAAATTTGCTCAGCCTGTTACATTTGGCACAAAACTAACACAGAGTTGTTGAAATTGATTGAATTCTGTTTCAGAAAATCTGTAGGAAAATGATCCAAAGCACACCAGCAAGCCCAGCTTTGAATGGGTCACAACAAACAAACAAACAAACAAACAAACAAACAAACAAACAAACAAACAAACAAACAAACAAACAAACAAACAAACAAACAAACAAACACACAAACACACAAACAAACACACAAACAAACAAACAAACAAACAAACAATAATTAAGGTTTCAAAGTGGCTTAGTCAAAGTTTGAACTTAAATCACTTTAAATAGGCCTTTCATGCCCAAAACCCATCCACTGTGGCTGAATTAAAACAATTCAAGAAGGGTGGACCAAAATTCCTCCACAGCAATTTAAAAGACTGATCAACATAAACACTTGATGGGAGTTGTTGACACCAAGTGTCCACGGCCAGCAATTACCGTTATAGGTAGGTCCAAGTTGGTTTGGATACCATTTTTTTCTTTTGTCTGGAATTAATATTTGTTTGATCTGAAACATATAAGTGTGACAAAAAGGCAAAAACAGGAAGAATTTTTGAAGGGAGAAATACGTTTTCACAGCACTTTGGCACTTGAGATATTTCTATAACCAGACCAGCATTTCCTGGTCCCTAGTACTGCTGTGTGAAATATGTACCAATCTTGATGTCCTATATCACTTTTCTTCACCTCTTCTCCCCTGTGGCCTTCAGTTAAATCACATCATTCGACTCAACATCATCGTCATCCTCATAATCTGTGCCACCTATCCTGCCTTGCGGCCGTGACCCTTTTTTCACACCACTGGGCATAAAGCTTATGGACAGCTTTACTGGAGAAGGCCTGCTCTCTAACCTCCAGGAGCCAAACTGAATAACAGATGGGCTCAGATTTGTGTTTTTACTGCTCCCCTAAATCAATGCCTAACAAAGCATGAAGAGGAAGACGGGCATTAATTTTATCTACCAGTCCCCTGAGTGGGTAAAGGAGTGGAGGGTAAAGGGTGAAGGGGTGGTGCTTATTAGTTGTGACTTTCCTTTAATTTCCTGCATAAGGAAACCTGCACATGAAGCGAGGCCAAACTGCAAAAATAGCTCCCAGTGGTGTTTTCTATGAGTCAGTATCACATTGCATTCTGTTTTGTAATAAATTGTTTCATCTTCTGTTAGTGGACCTGTCCTGTTTGTGTTTAGATACCCTGTCTGAGTTAAAAATACAGTGCTTTACATACACTTCATAGGTATGAATGTCAATTTATTTTGGGCTCTTGAAGATGCATTTGGTTTCCCGACACATGCAGCTTCTAAGCATAGTACGACAATTTAGGTGAGAGCTAAATGTTGGGCAGTTATACCCATTCAAAAGCCAACTCTGATGTGTGTTTGGGATTCTTGTCCTGTCGGAAAACCCAAATTTGTCCAAATTTCAACAATCGAACTGTTGATTTGAGGTTAAAAAAATCCGTTATTCCATCAACTTGGTATGAACACGGCGAAACAAATCCTCAGCATAATGGTACCACGACCATGCTTGACAGTTCCCACTGAGCAATGAAGCTGAGGCTGCATGAAGCTGTGACCTTAAGTTCACTTAAAAATTCCATGCAATCATTTAAAAACCACAAAGAAAATCTAGAAACCACACAAATGCCAGAAAGAACAAACACTGAACTAATTAGATCTTGTTTATTATTGCAATAATAATATCAATGTCTGGAAAAATATTGCATTTTTGGATTGTTTCTGGGTTGTTCTTGAACATTATAACCAGTTTTCTTTCCCCTGAAGGGGAGTTTAGCCTAGATAAAAGAAACTTAGATTTTCATATCAATAGTGATCCAAGCTGGTTCAGGGATGAAAAAGGAGGCTGGCATGAAACCTATCCTATAAAAATCCTTAAGGACTATGTTTAAAAGCTCGGTCAGTGGCTGGAAACTAAATAATTTTAATGATTAACTATATGGCCAGAATTGTGAGAAAAGCTTTCCTTTCTGATGGCTGCAAAGACTGCTCTGTTTCCCTGCTACTTGTTGTAGGAAATGTATATAAATAAATGTGTGGTTTTAAGTATATATTAATCTGTAGGTGTCTTTTTGGCATTGTGTGGGATAAAGAAATTCCTCAGTAAATTTAAACGTAAAAAGAACAGGCTTTAGAAGCCACAAATGAATATAATATTCATGGTCATAATGCATTTAAACTTCTAAGCAACGGTGTGGATTTAGGACCAACTTATTAAGCTCCTTTTCCTGTTTCAAGCTTAACTTTTAGCTTCTTACATTTAAATTCCTCAACAAGACTGTAATACTGAAGCATTAATGTCCGTTTGAGACTAGACTGCTCTTGCTAATCCCATGGACAGTTGCTAAGCCATTCATAGTGAGAATAAATGGAACATTTCTTTGTTGTTTTCACCCTGTCCACGATTGTTCACATGTAAAGTAGGCAACTTAGTAAATAATTAACTTGAGCCACTTAGTTAACATTAGGCCTGACTAGTCAGGACTTCATGCACGATTATTCTTTGCAGTGGCTACCCTTTAAAGATCAATTAAGCAGGAGCGAAAAGCATAGCTGATATGTGTCCATTATGTCTCATAAGGCTGGTGTTTGCAGGACTGTCTGCGTATTGAGCTGCCTTCACTCGGAGCTGATTTAGAGTCCCTCGGCAAGCCTCTTTGCTCCCTGCAACTGTTGTGTTAGCTGTATTAAGTGGCACTGCATTAGAGCAGTAGATTGTTGTTTTTCCCCACTGCTTCTCTCCTCCTGATCACCACAGAGCTTCTGCGGAGCAAAGGTCTCATAAACATTTATGTGTGGGCTGTGAGCTCCTCTCTTAGGCCATGACTTCTCAGGGCAGCAGCCTATAGTGCCACTTTATGCCTCTTAAGAGACCATTCATGTCTGATGGTGTGTATGTGTGCTTATTTCCCTAAAGTAGACTCAAAGTTATATTCCCTCCTTACCTATGTTTTGAATAATTCAATGATCACTCTGTATGTCTCCTGCTTACTTGTGGAGTTAGTTATTTTTAGTTATTTTGAGGCTTTTCATATGTTTTTATGCTGGGAGACCCATAATATGTAAATTATATAGCTTTGGGCACTGCAGTCCCCTCAGCTGTCATTTTCTTTTATCACTCCTTCAAGCAGAGATGGATACCCTGGGGAGCCTTCTTAGAGACAAAGGACCCCATCTCTGAAAGCAGTACTAAGTCTTCCTGACTTCTTCTTTGTAAAACTTCACAAAGTATTTGAAAGTATATTTTACTGTCTTCATGATGAATTTGGTCTTCCCTAAAACTTTCCATCCGATTTACCTTGTGCAGATTTCCAGTCTTCGGGTTTTGTAAAGCATGGACAAAAGTGATAACAAATTGTTTTTAGCATCTTACATCAGGCACGGTTAGCAAGGTTAGCATTTCTCAAACAGAAGTGTACAAGTTTATTACCTGAAGAATGCAGACCCCTCCTCTAAGATTTCAAAAATAACTTCCAACATTGTCATAAAAAATGACAGGTTGAAAGCTAAAAAGGATAAAACGGGGGAAACTTGGCTGCACTATGTTCAGCCTTCCTGTTACCTGCTGAAAGTCTCTGACTTAATTTTGAAAGACATGAGAATAGTTGAGATTAAGTCTTTTTCCCTTCAACTCTCACAAGAAAGAGTATCGTTGACTGTGACCTGGTAGGGCTTGGGTGTGGTGTGTTCACGGTACACTTTGACAAAGCATGCACCTTGTTGAATGTAACAGCCACTCTGCCATGACAGAGGTTGATGAATCAAAGGATAAAACAGAGCAACTTTGATGCACTCTGTTTAGCCTTCCTGTTATTTGCTGAAAGACTCTCTCTCACGGTCTGAGCTGAGCCACAGACCCGTCTCACCATAACTTCTTACATACCTGTGCTTTGTTTGACCTAATTTTTGAACCAACTGAATTGACTGAAAATAGATAACTTTGAGTCTTTTTTACCCAGTGACATCTGCTCCAAAAAGGGTTGTTGTACCTGAACAATGTAGCGCTTAGGTATTGCATGTTGACTGTGTATTTGCTCTTTTGTTCTAAGTTGACAAAATATGTAACTTAGTCTATTCCAAAGCTGCTGTCTCTTTTTCAATTTTATATCCTCTTAACTGCTGCTTAGGTGATTTCAGGCCATCTATTTGTGCCCTATTTGTTACTGTTATTTTTATTATTTACTGTTTTTTATGTGTATATTAAAAGCCATTAATATTATTCAGTTTATTCAGATTTACATGTGACAAGCACATTGAGTTTAGACCAAACACAATTTCATACAACTACATGCTTTGTATGGGGAAGAATGACAATAAAGCTGAATTAGTTGATTGGAAAAAAATTAGATTTTTGTGTAAACCGCCCTCTCGTGGGTCATCGCCAATCAAGCTGAAAATTGGCTGATTCCAGTCTCCAGATGATTTCGTTGTGCATTCCTAATCTTCAACAAACACTGTTACATGAACCCTGCTTTGTGAAACATATGAGCAGCTTTAAGTTGGATGCAGACCTTCTTCATCTGCTTTATTTGTAAATGTTTTTTTTGCTGCAGGACCCTGGATATGCAACCTTCCTGTTTGATCAGCTCCAAAAACCTGGGAATCATGAGCCTGACTGTTGCCAGGTGTGCTCCACGCCTCTTCACCAGCTGAGAAAGGAGGCTTTGCAGGCGCTCCACTCTCCTATCCTCCCCTTTAGCTCAGACATGTCAGCATTGCCCACTACATCCGTTCAGCAAAAGCCTTCCCCCAGTGTTCATGCCAAGCAGTCAGTGAAAGGCCAGCCTGTGGCCCGCTCTGTCCTGTCTTTGGGGGAACGGCACAAAGCACCAGGATGGGCCCAGAGCCCGTCTGCCTCTTCGGGGTCCAAGACCAGTGTGCAGGTGACAGTGGCAGGAGGGCAGCTTACTGGATCCCTGAGCACGGTCACCATCCAGGCACAGCAGTACCTCGATGGGATGTGGAGCATCTCTAGAGTCAATAACTTTCTGCCTCAGCCAAAGCAGGTACGTATCTTCAGATTCACCTTCAGGTAATGCGGAAAATAATAAAAGTAGTTTATATTTAAAGCATAGTTTATCTGCAGTTCATGATGTCTGATACAAAACACCTCAATACAGACTTTTGAAGAACACGCCACTTTAACATTAGCATACATTTGCATCCATTTTGAAATCTCCTAAATGGCTAGTTTTCATTTTCAAACCAACTACAACTGATAGTTTAACTGATGGAAAAAGATTAGTGAAATGAATAACTGGGGGTGAAAAGTTGATGTTATGGCCTTTGTATTCAGAGCACCTTAGTCAATTATAGTGAACCATCTTTCATTGCAAATAGTTAATTCTCTTTCCCTACAAAGGAACAACATCCCCACAACATGATGCTGCCCACACTATGATTCTTGGAGTTGATGAAGCCTTAAAGAGAGTCCATGACTCAGAGCTCTGCAGGAGTGCTGACCTCTCATTGCTTGGTTTTCAAGGAGCCTGACTGATCTGAGGTCAGAGGTCATCTCAGCAGTAAGCTACTGACCTCTTCCTCAAGGGCAAATTCCAATGACCACACCCTGACTGTAACTCTTCATTTGTCTGTTTCATTGGAGGATGCGATCCTCAGCAACTTATCTGCCTAGTGATAGGAAGGTGTGTTGGTTTACTGAAGAGCCAGTTCCTGTAAACATGGTGACATCTGTGGTCAGACTTAACTGACAAACAAAGATGACATTCTACAGCTGCCAGGCTGTCCACAGATTAAACAACATATGCTAAGGATGTCTCATGTTGTAGTTCAAACAGTGTTTTGAAAATGGGAACGTATCCACAGTTTGCAACGTTTCAACCACAAACCAACACAAAGTAAAGCACAACAGTGAAGTGGAAGAAAAATAAAACAAACTTTAGGTTTTTTTTACAAATAAAAACCTGAAAAGTGGTGTGCTGAAAAGAATGTAATGCAACCAATTGCCTTCATAGGTCACCTAATTTTTCTGTTGTTTCTCTGCTGTTCTGTGAAGGCCTCAGAGGTTCGGAGACCTCAGAGGTGTTTTAGAGAACATTGCTGAACAATGTAGACCAAGAAAAAGCAGACAGATCAGGGATAAAGTTGTAGAGAGCTTTTAAGCAGGGTTGGGTTATGAAACAATATTTAAAGGTTTGACGATTTCATGGAGTACTGTTGTATTCATTATACGAACATGGAAAGAGAATGGCACAAGAAAATCTACCAAAGCATGGCTGTCCTGTTAAACTGACAGACGGGGCAAGGAGAGCACTTATCAGAGAGGCAGCCAAAGTAAGTCCGGAAGAGCTGCAGATATCCACAGCACGTGCAGAAGAATCTGTTAGATTTAAAGAAGCCAAAAGAAGTCCCAGCTGCTACAAGCCATGTATGAGACTCAGTAAGCTTTTGGTAAAAGTGGCTCTAACTAACTCTGCCCGTTACTCTGAACACAACACACCTACTGTAAAGCATGGTAGTGGCAGCATCATGTTGTGGTGATGCTTTTCTTCAGCAGCGTCAAAGAATCTGGTCAGAGCTGATGGAAAGGTGGGTGGAGCTACAGGACGTTATGGGAAGAAAGGCTTTTACAGGCTGCCAAAAAGCTTGAGATTGGATTGGAAGTTCACCTACCAGCAGGACAACAACTCTATACATGCAGGTTGACTATAATAGAAAAGTTTAGATCAAAGCATGTGAAAAAAATGGGCCTGTCAAAGACCAAACTTGAATCCAATTTAAATTCTGTTCAATGACTTGAAAATTGATGTTCAGATATGCTATTTTTTTGTCTGATTGAGTTGGAGGTATTTATTTTTGGTTCACGGTTAAGGCTGGTAGAGACATACCCCAAAAGCCTTGCAGCTGTAAGTACAGCTGAAAAGCACTGGCTGAACACCAATGCTTGCCAGATTTCTATTTGTAAAATTTATTTGTAAAACAATCTGAAAAAACATTTTTTATTTTCCTTTCACTCCTATTATGTGCTAAATTGTGTTGATCTATCACATAAAACCCTAAATAAATCAAACTAAGTTTGTGGTTGTAACATGACATAATGTGAAAAGTAAGTTCAGGGGTGTAAATACAAGGCATCATAAGTTGTAAATCTCATCATCTCTGTTTTCAGTATAAATAAATGGAGTCTCTGGGGGTTCATTTCTTCTTTGTGCTTGAAAAGCTGAAGACAGATTTTCTTTTCCCACCAGTGATGTCAACAAGTGCCTGTAGAGATGGTTTATGGAAGACCATCAAAAGCTTTTAGCAGCTCGTACACAGTCTAGTTCAAACCAAATGGCCTGGCAAAGACAGGAGAGACTGACTTGTGTTCTCCATCTTTGTGTCTAAAAGCAATTAGCGGCTCTCGGAACCTGGGTGAGTTGTTTAAAGCCTCCAGGCGAGGCTGAGGCCTTCCTCGCACTGGGAGAAACGTCCCCTCAGGACGTCAGGCTACAAACGGTGCAGATTTTTTTTATCAAGTCGGTTTCTTTCATTAAAATCAGATCCTTCAGAATGACAAAAGCCCACACACTCTCTTGAGAACTGGAAGTTACATAGTGCTCAAAGGCACAAGATTCCCTCTTGTGTTCCTTGTGGAGAGAGTTTGCTGTGCTGCTCTGGCAGCAGAGGCAAACATATACTGTGTGTGTTTTATACAGATATTCTTCAGGGAATGTCAAACATAGGATCTGGAGTTCATTACAGAGCACCCAGACTGTCTCACGTGGGCTCTTTTTAACATGTTAAGTTTTGTTGTGTATGTTGAGATGAAACAGAAGGGTACATTTAATAACTGGAGGTTTGGTAGTTAAAGACCTCAAGTATTTCCTGTCTTGAATCTCTGCTGTAGGTTTTGTGTCTGGAGTTAGGATCTTCTCTCTCTCTCTGTTCCTGCATTAACTTTACCTTGGTATTGCTTTCATAACAGCTTTAGAACACCATCTTGATGTTGTAAAGTTAATTTGCCCTCTAAGTGTTCATGTTCTTAGTTTTCTATCTCTTTGTGTTGGCCTTGTGTAGTGTGACAGCCTGTCTGGAGTGAACCCCAAGATAAGCTTCAGTCCTCACAACCCTGAGGAGAGTAGGTCTAGTAACTTAAAGAGATGTGTGCAGTCTACATTGAAGCATGTAAAATTTACTACCCTAACCATGGTTTTGGTTAAAATCTGGTCAGAAGTTTACAAATGGAAATTAGAAAGATGCATTTTGCGTCTTCATAAATGAGAAATCATCAAAAAGTTCATTTGTGTCAGTTATTCCATTCAAAAAGTTGAAACTCATTATATAGGTTCATTACAAACGGTGAAATAATTCGTATGTTTAATACACCTTAAGAAAATATTAGTATATACATTTAAAAAAAATGTAACAACCATGTTGTGGCCTGCACAATCCTGGGGACCACTGTTGACTTTCCAGTTGCCCAACAGACATTCACTGACCCCCTTCTCAAAGAAGGAAAGTTACAAAAGGTCATTGCAAAGAAGTTGGCTATTGCATGAGTGTCATACCCAAAAATTAATGAAAGGTTGAGTGTAATGAAAACATGTGGTATACAAAAATGCTCAACCAACAGGGATAACCATAGATTACCAAACATTGTGAAGCAAAGCCCATTCCAGAGTTTGCAGAAAAAAATAGACGAGCTAAGGGGCGCTGTTAAAGCAACCCAGACTTTTCTAAAACGACTTTACCCCACAGGCCGATTACCTCCATGCCACTCTGAATTGATGCAATGATTAAGATAAACCGCAACTGGAAGTTGAGTGCATATACTGTACAGTACATGAGCATACATTTCAGTATGTTGACATTTATTTATTCAATATCCATTTTTCTCATGTAAAATTCTAACTTGCTGTTACACTGAATGTTGGGTCTTCATTATCTGTGAGCCATAACCATCAAAATGAGCTGAAATACAAGCTTGAAAATTATCACTATGTGTGTAAGTTTAACTGATGGAAAAAGATTAGTGAAATGAATAACTTAATTTTATTCTTATATTTTAATTTAGGTGTTATTTTAAATTTTTTCTTTGCTAGGTCAGAACAATTCAACATTTGTCATGGCAAAGCTGTCTTGCTCCAGCTTTGCCATGATGAGAGCTTTTAACAGTTACTATAATTTTAGGAAATTGTACTATGAACAGGACTGTTCAGACGGTTCAGCATTTCATCCTTTGCTTTAAAAATTCCAAAACCTCATGCAGACTAATCTACATGCACTCAACTTTTGAGGATTTCCGCTCTTCACTCAGTGCTTGGCTGCCTCCATAGCTAGCTCCGCTGCCACCAATTTTCCAGCCAGCAGATGATCTTGGCTGCTGCTGCCTTGGTGCAGCTGTGCTCAAATGGCAAAAAGCCACACATGGCAGCGATGACAAGAGAAGGAAGGAAAAAAGGTTGAAAAATCCCGCCTTTCTTTCTCCACTTGGGATGCGGTTGATAATTTGTATTGGCATATTCTGTCAAGGCAGCTAGAATAGTATTTTTTCCTCACCAAGAAAGGACCCGGTATTATTAGCAGTCAATTCTCAACTCAGCTGGATTTTGCTGGTTATGGAGGCCAGTTGAGAATGAAAACAAGATTAACACAAGGCCTATTTCACCTCAGCTGTAATCATCTGTTGACTGCAGGGATCGAAGTTCACAGTGGATTCCTGGTAGTCTGAGGGAACGATGGTGTGATAGAATGTTGACCTGCACCACTTACATTTGGACATCAGAGTGCCCCCTCCCCCAACCTTTTCTAATTTTTTTTTCAGTTCTTTACTTTTTCCATTATGTTCAGATCTTTCTTGCTTTCTCTCTTTTTCTCTTCCCTCCTCTGTCAGTTTTATTCCAGTGAAAGAACCAAGGATAAATGTTCGGAGGGTGAGAGGGTGGGGGGCTGGCTCATTACTGACTCTTGGTTCAAACAGCTGAGCGCACATGGCTCCACTGACACAGCCTAATTACCTGACCGAGGGATAGATTGTTTTTCTCAGCCACAATCAGGGTCAGCCTTGGTCCAAGGCTGCAGGGAGCAGCTCGGGTGCACAGCTTAAGTCTCCTGTATTAATACCAAAGGGAAAACCCTGTCAGGCACTGGGCTCAAGCTCAAATGTATATGTGTTGAGTCTGCATTTCATCCACTTGGAGCCCTCTCCACAGTTCCACCTGTGCCTGGCTGTCTGTGTGTCCTCCTTAAATTTGCTGCCACTCTATTTAAAAACAGACACTCCAGCGACTCAATCAGCAGCAGATGTGATGAGCTGCACACCAACTTCCTGTACGGCTGTGTGTGAAATGCTTTCCTCTTTCATGCCAGAGTGTAATGGGTCCACTTCCCTGGTATGTGCTGAATTCCTAACTTGTCACCAACTCCAGCTTTGGTGTGAGGGCTTTCTAGCGGCAGTCCAGGTATTTTCATTTGGTTCATTTGTTGTTGCATGCAGTGTTTTATATGCATATTTCAGGAGTCATAACTTCACCCACTGAAGCTTTATCCAACTTAGCCTCCATGATTATCTCTCATGGGAGAAAAAGCTGATGTATATATCTTTTAACAACGCTGGCATTCTGAACTCTAACAAGCTCAAAGGGTCACTATTTGACAATTGCTCAGCAAAGCTCTTAAGAGCAACACTACAGTACAAGGAGCAATAGACAAGTGTCACATTTGGATGTTATAACAAAAGTATGTCCTCAACATCTGATGTCAGCATTAATTGCGTTTAAATAGTACAGCTGTCAGTTATTGCTGATGAATAGCAGGTAGGTAGGCCACAAACTTTATAATAAGGATTTTGGAGGAAGTTATCTTTGTCAACAAGGAAGAATCCTGTTTAAACCGTGAGTTGGTAAATCTTAGTAGACCTGCAGCATTGGTTAATTCAAGGTTGTTGTTGAGCACCCAGCGTTCATGTGTCAAAATTAAAAATGTATTAAGGAAAAGCTGAAAAACTATTGTTGTACAGGTCCTTCTCAAAAAATTAGCATATTGTGATAAGGTTCATTATTTTCCATAATGTCATGATGAAAATTTAACATTCATATATTTTAAATTCATTGCACACTAACTGAAATATTTCAGGTCTTTTATTGTCTTAATACGGATGATTTTGGCATACAGCTCATGAAAACCCAAAATTCCTATCTCACAAAATTAGCATATCATTAAAAGGGTCTCTAAACGAGCTATGAACCTAATCATCTGAATCAACGAGTTAACTCTAAACACCTGCAAAAGATTCCTGAGGCCTTTAAAACTCCCAGCCTGGTTCATCACTCAAAACCCCAATCATGGGTAAGACTGCCGACCTGACTGCTGTCCAGAAGGCCACTATTGACACCCTCAAGCAAGAGGGTAAGACACAGAAAGAAATTTCTGAACGAATAGGCTGTTCCCAGAGTGCTGTATCAAGGCACCTCAGTGGGAAGTCTGTGGGAAGGAAAAAGTGTGGCAGAAAACGCTGCACAACGAGAAGAGGTGACCGGACCCTGAGGAAGATTGTGGAGAAGGGCCGATTCCAGACCTTGGGGGACCTGCGGAAGCAGTGGACTGAGTCTGGAGTAGAAACATCCAGAGCCACCGTCCACAGGCGTGTGCAGGAAATGGACTACAGGTGCCGCATTCCCCAGACCTGGGCTACAGAGAAGCAGCACTGGACTGTTGCTCAGTGGTCCAAAGTACTTTTTTCGGATGAAAGCAAATTCTGCATGTCATTCGGAAATCAAGGTGCCAGAGTCTGGAGGAAGACTGGGGAGAAGGAAATGCCAAAATGCCAGAAGTCCAGTGTCAAGTACCCACAGTCAGTGATGGTCTGGGGTGCCGTGTCAGCTGCTGGTGTTGGTCCACTGTGTTTTATCAAGAGCAGGGTCAATGCAGCTAGCTATCAGGAGATTTTGGAGCACTTCATGCTTCCATCTGCTGAAAAGCTTTATGGAGATGAAGATTTCATTTTTCAGCACGACCTGGCACCTGCTCACAGTGCCAAAACCACTGGTAAATGGTTTACTGACCATGGTATCACTGTGCTCAATTGGCCTGCCAACTCTCCTGACCTGAACCCCATAGAGAATCTGTGGGATATTGTGAAGAGAACGTTGAGAGACTCAAGACCCAACACTCTGGATGAGCTAAAGGCCGCTATCGAAGCATCCTGGGCCTCCATAAGACCTCAGCAGTGCCACAGGTTGATTGCCTCCATGCCGCGCCGCATTGAAGCAGTCATTTCTGCAAAAGGATTCCCGACCAAGTATTGAGTGCATAACTGTACATGATTATTTGAAGGTTGACGTTTTTTGTATTAAAAACACTTTTCTTTTATGGGTCGGATGAAATATGCTAATTTTGTGAGATAGGAATTTTGGGTTTTCATGAGCTGTATGCCAAAATCATCCGTATTAAGACAATAAAAGACCTGAAATATTTCAGTTAATGTGCAATGAATCTAAAATATATGAATGTTAAATTTTCATCATTACATTATAGAAAATAATGAACTTTATCACAATATGCTAATTTTTTGAGAAGGACCTGTAGTACTTCTTTGGTAGTATTGCAGGGCTCTGGTGGGTATTAACCTGTTGTATATATATTGACGCCAGCTTGCGGTCACAGAACCAGTGTTTGGCACACTTACACACTAAGGAACAGTTTGGACATGTATATTTTTTTATAAAGAAAATAAATAAAGAATTGCACGTTGCGGTTGTGCAAATGTGCTCATTTTGAATATCATACAGCGTGAGTAGTCAGCTAGTCTGATATGATACAAAAAAGGCATATTTGCACGACCGCAACCTGTCTTTTTGTCTGCTTTTCTTTATATATAAAAATGGCTGGTTGATAAGATTTGACAGGCCCAACAACTGTTCGAAAATGGGCAGAGATTTTCAGCATTTTTAATGTCGATCTCAATAACTTATCAAAAAACGTTACTAGTAAGAGAAATAAGATGATACTAAATTAAGTACATACGTATGATATGGTTTGTTTGCAGCTACAAAAGACTGGAAGTACAGGTCCTTCTCAAAAAATTAGCATATTGTGATAAAGTTCATTATTTTCCATAATGTCATGATGAAAATTTAACATTCATATATTTTAAATTCATTGCACACTAACTGAAATATTTCAGGTCTTTTATTGTCTTAATACGGATGATTTTGGCATACAGCTCATGAAAACCCAAAATTCCTATCTCACAAAATTAGCATATCATTAAAAGGGTCTCTAAATGAGCTATGAACCTAATCATCTGAATCAACGAGTTAACTCTAAACACCTGCAAAAGATTCCTGAGGCCTTTAAAACTCCCAGCCTGGTTCATCACTCAAATCCCCAATCATGGGTAAGACTGCCAACCTGACTGTTGTCCAGAAGGCCACTATTGACACCCTCAAGCAAGAGGGTAAGACACAGAAAGAAATTTCTGAACGAATAGGCTGTTCCCAGAGTGCTGTATCAAGGCACCTCAGTGGGAAGTCTGTGGGAAGGAAAAAGTGTGGCAGAAAACGCTGCACAACGAGAAGAGGTGACTGGACCCTGAGGAAGATTGTGGAGAAGGGCCGATTCCAGACCTTGGGGGACCTGCGGAAGCAGTGGACTGAGTCTGGAGTAGAAACATCCAGAGCCACCGTGCACAGGCGTGTGCAGGAAATGGACTACAGGTGCCGCATTCCCCAGACCTGGGCTACAGAGAAGCAGCACTGGACTGTTGCTCAGTCGTCCAAAGTACTTTTTTCGGATGAAAGCAAATTCTGCATGTCATTCGGAAATCAAGGTGCCAGAGTCTGGAGGAAGACTGGGGAGAAGGAAATGCCAAAATGCCAGAAGTCCAGTGTCAAGTACCCACAGTCAGTGATGGTCTGGGGTGCCGTGTCAGCTGCTGGTGTTGGTCCACTGTGTTTTATCAAGGGCAGGGTCAATGCAGCTAGCTATCAGGAGATTTTGGAGCACTTCATGCTTCCATCTGCTGAAAAGCTTTATGGAGATGAAGATTTAATTTTTCAGCACGACCTGGCACCTGCTCACAGTGCCAAAACCACTGGTAAATGGTTTACTGACCATGGTATCACTGTGCTCAATTGGCCTGCCAACTCTCCTGACCTGAACCCCATAGAGAATCTGTGGGATATTGTGAAGAGAACGTTGAGAGACTCAAGACCCAACACTCTGGATGAGCTAAAGGCCGCTATCGAAGCATCCTGGGCCTCCATAAGACCTCAGCAGTGCCACAGGCTGATTTCCTCCATGCCACGCTGCAATGAAGCAGTCATTTCTGCAAAAGGATTCCCGACCAAGTATTGAGTGCATAACTGTACATGATTATTTGAAGGTTGACGTTTTTTGTATTAAAAACACTTTTCTTTTATTGGTCGGATGAAATATGCTAATTTTGTGAGATAGGAATTTTGGGTTTTCATGAGCTGTATGCCAAAATCATCCGTATTAAGACAATAAAGGACCTGAAATATTTCAGTTAATGTGCAATGAATCTAAAATATATGAATATTGAATTTTCATCATTACATTATAGAAAATAATGAACTTTATCACAATATGCTAATATTTTGAGAAGGACCTGTAGGTTGAGATGAAAATGGGATATTAAATGATGAAGAGTTGAATTGACCCAAGGAAAGTATATAGAATTCAGCTGAAAACAAAACATGTTTTTGTGTATTTTTGGCTGCAGTCAAAGCCTCGCAGTGTTTGTGCCAGCCCAAAATAGAACAAGCAAATAAATGTTTAACTTAAAAAAAAAATTGTGAAACTTATTTGACTGCCCTAAACGTATGCTGTAAATGTCTCTTGGGTGTTTGCTTTAGGATATTTGCATCAAATATGTAAATGGACAGCTGTGGCATACCGAGCATTGTTGGCTTTACAGTGAGTGAACTATAGGTTCAGCATGGACAACCACTGCTTGAGGGCCAAATCAGGTGTGGCACACCTCAGCTTATTCCTGTTCTGTTACCTGCTTTCCGAGCAGGGTGCGCCATGTTCAGTATGCACAGCTCAGACACCACCTAGTTATTTAAGCTGCTCACAAATGACAGGTAGTTTTTTACCCGCTTTAAAACACCCTCTCAGGCATTCTGACTCAACCTGCTTGGGTGCCAAATTAGCCATGGAGGTATAGATATAATCAGGACTGCAGAGTGAGCTAAGTCACTAGTGATTTAATTGCTAATTAAATGCAGGTTATTGCTTAATTACAGTATGTTACATCCAGAGCAACCTTGTGAGTGTTGCCTGAATCAATGAATGGTGCAGCATCCCTGTTGTTCTGTAGGGAGCTCTCTGCTCTGGATACTGCTGACTGCCACTAACCCGTTCAGTTTACAGCAGCTGCCCATCCATCTGTGGCAAAGGAGGGCAGAGGTAGGAGCAAATGGAGTGGAATCGAGATGAGCAGGACCAGCATGAGTTCGGGTGGTGGTCTTATCTCTGTATTCATTTGTTAACAGGTTCATAGTTTGATGGGGGATACAGAAAGTGATGTAACAACCTTGGAGGCCGCCGTCACCACCATGACAAGCACCACTAGCAGCTGCAGCACCACCACCACCTCATTGACGCCCTGCAAGCTGAGGGGCCCCAGCCAAGCAGGACTCCCAGTACCAGTAACCAGTGCATCAGCCTCTCCTTCCTCATCTGCAGCTGCCTCCTTCTTCATCAGGTGAGCACCTCCCCCTGTAACATCATATCACAAATCCGCGGTCAAACTTAGGGCCGATACAATTGTGCTGTATGTCTGTCTTGTCAGTGAAAAATGCATTTGCAGACACTTTTATGCATTCAAGATTTAGTTTCTCCTGCATGCAGAATAGCGAGAAGAAGTTTTGCTCAGACTTGTCCTTTTCTGCCCACTGAAGATGATGGTTCAGGTTGTTAGCCTCAGTGTAGGGTACCTATTCAGTAGAGATGTTGTTCTTGTCATGCTTCACTTCTAGTATTCCTTAGGATGCGCATCATGGAACCAAATGAACCTTCAGTGACAGGCACCAGTGAACTCAAATGGATAACAGAGTTACATAATTTTATAGAAACAGCGAGTGTGTCACGAAGGAGGCTTAGGGTAAAGCTCAATATTGTTCCGAGGTATTTTATTATGCTTAGTCATTTTTTCTGTGTTTACTCAGACAGCTAAGGATCAGATGCTCTTACTTAGTTGTTCAGTGAAATCATTTGGAGCTCAGGGATATTTTTAGTTCTACTTTGTACTGAAAAAATGGAAAAAAAACAGAGTACTGAAAAAATCCATCCATCCATCCATCCATCCATCCATCCATCCATCCATCCATCCATCCATCCATCCATCCATCCTCCCTCCTTCTTTGTGGTGTGCTGTCATTGATAGATGGTTTTGCAGTCTGCTCAGGGCATACATTGCCTTCCTCTTCTCTACAAAGAGAGCTATGCTGTGATGAATACTGATGAAAGGAGAAAGCTGACCCAAGAGCTTTGCGTAGTAGCATTGAAACCCTGCTCCACAGGAGGTGTAAGGAAGCAGCGAGGGGACCTGTTGTGTGTGACAGGAAGCCCACGGGGGATCAGTCTGGAGCTAAGCTTTTCTTTGAGTGATCCAAATGGGGCTTATCTTGCCAGTTTCCACTGTGCCAGAGTATATCAGTGCAACCAAAAGACCTTTTCTTTTACTGAGGGAACCGAGGCCCTTCACTGAACATGCATCCTCTTACTTGAAATGATGGGCAGCTGCAGGGTTTATTTCTGATTTGTCTTATTAATAATTGTCATGTTTTCTGTGGACATGAGCTCAAAACTAGCTTTCTAGTTTGAAGGCATGTTTTTTCCCTTGTAGCTGGTGCTGATCGGACAGAGGCGTCCACCTTTCATCTCATCCCAAAGAAAACCTGTTGCCAACAGTTCTGTGTTTAAAATGGCCCACACAAATACAATCATAAGGGTCAGACTTAAACAACATCACAATCTGCAGATAATGAAAAGGTAGAAGAGATGTTTTTCGCTTGATTTGAAGCACACCCACTTCCTGAACCTCTGCAGCTGTTCTCTCTGTGTAATTGCTGATTGAAACGTAAGGCGCAAAAAGTAAAAAAGAAACGCATCAACCAACAGTGGAGGATAAAAAATTTGATTCAATTATTGTCCATCATATTTTGGAGCTGATTGAAAATTTATATCTGATTAGTATTCATCTTTTGTTTTCCGTAGATTCAATTAGTAGCATGCATGTGCAAAAGCTGAAAGCTCGGGATGTGGGAGCAGAATAAGCAAAGAGCGGTTTTTACCCCAGCTGAGTACAGTGTCTTTTGACACTTGTCTAACATTCAGGAACACTTCCTCTTCTCAAAAATCAAATTTTAATTAGATCACAATTAGTCCAGGCCTATATCCTCTAGTTTAACCTCTGCTGAAAGAGAAATGTGAATTTTATGACTTTTATGAATCTAATATTCAACATTTCAGCGAGATTTCAGCCATGCACCTCGTTTAACACCTAGTTGTTTCATTTAAGATTTCTACTGGGTTGAAAAATTATTTAAGAAACAAAATGTGCGAAATTTAGCAACAGGTCAGATTCATGTTGGGAAGCAGGATTTTTTTTTTACCTTGAGTTCATCCTTTGTGCTTCTGGGTGACTTGAGTGGACAAATTAGTCAATTATTTTTAAATAAAAGGCTTTAATCAAACAAAAAAAAAATTCGGGAAGTAAACTATGCTAAATATAGTACTTTGCAAAAATAACAATCTCATTGAACTTTCCACATTGTGTCAAGTTAAAACCGCAAACATCAATGTATTTCATTGACATTGACATTTATAGACAAATACAACGAGAGTAAATGTGAAGCGGAGGGAAAATTATGTTTTTTTTTCTTACAAATAAAAATCGACTCTTCCTAATAAAGATCAGAAAAATATAAGCAATTGCAATGTGACAAAATTTTCATTGTATTATTTAGGCCAAAGTTGTTGCCTATTCAGCATCCATTTAGAAAAAAGACAGTTGGACTTCTGTATAGCAAGACATTAGAGATTGTAATGGAAATGCTAATATCCTTTATGGAAATATGCAGCTTGCATCTTTTAGCAAGTCTCCAATAAACGGTTGATCATAACAACAGATATAAACAGGTGATGGACTAGTGAGTGCTCAGTGAGAGATCCAAAGCTCAAATATTGTTTTATAAGCTAACCCTGGTTTAAACGTCCACACAGTTTTTTCCCTGACCTCTGTGGTGTGTTCCTTGGTCTTCATGCTTCATACATTTGGTGATTATTTAAAGTTATTTGTAAAATCTTAGATTTGAAGGCAGTCTTTTGTCTTCCTTTTTTCCATAAATGTAAAAAATACACTCTGAAACGAGGATGACCTCTGGGTCAGTAATGACCAATTGGCAATTATACTAACTATAACGCTGCAGGAAGACGAGACGAATCAGGGGTCAAGCTCTGACTGGGTGGAGTGTGTATCTGCATCTCATTATGTGTGTTACAGGGGTTGGGAAGGGGTAATGAATTTAGAGCCATGTGTTCAGCTGACTTGCACGTTAAGCACTGATTGCCTTGTGACGGCGCATATGATTAGTGTATTGACACAGTGTTGTGTAATGAAAACAGAGGGAGCTCTCAGCAGGGGCGAGATGGTGGAGCTAACTGCTGCTTTGCAGGTTCCTCCACTCATCTCTCTGTCCCATCAACACCTGCTGATTGTGACGCTGGGTTTATTAGGAGATGGGCTCATGGGATGTTTGGGTGAGCACCGCCTAGGGGGGTCCACTGCTCAGTTTGCAACCCAGTTATATCAGTAGGCTCAGTTCTGCACAGCAGCATCAGACAATTTTCATGGTTTATTGATAGTCCCTTATCTAAAAGTGTTTGGAAGACGTGGCAAGTCAATTTGTCACTTTGTTTTCTTGCACTAATTTTACCCTGGAGATGGTTGATTTATTTACTCTGATAATATAAGGAGGTGAGGAATAAAATAGTTTAGAGGGCCACTGAGATTAAGGTGGCACACTAAAGGCAGGTGGGCTGTTGCAGACGCAGTGCGGACAGCTGTTTGCTGGAATGTGGCCCTGGGGGCAGCGTCAGGAGGAAGCAGGAAGAAGTGGTTTTATGGTCACCAATCTCTGCTTTGCAGCTGCTGCCCAGGTGAGTGTTTGTGCAGTAATGACTGTGATTGTATAGGAATCCTCCTGTAATTGTAGCAGCAGGTCCATTTAGCCTCACACACAAAAGACACTACCTTTGTGACAGCAACACACTTTGCCCTTCATCCCCAGGGCTGCTTGGAGTAACCATGGAAACGTGATTAGCGCGTGGGAGTAAAATGTGACAAATTTTTCTTTCAAAAGTAGAGTGGGAATTAGGATGTTGCAATAACCCACTCACGCCCAGTGAACTGTAATTTTGTCAGGGGGAGGGAAGTGCATCTCTTCAATAATGAGTCTTGCACATTGGAAAGTAGAGGCACTACAGGATAAAACACATGTTTGATTACTTACTAAAGTCTATTGTCCATTCATCTGAGCTTAGAGATTGTAAATGAAGACAACTGAGTTCATCCTGTTTGCTTGTAAAGGAGGCAATGATGCAAACATGTGGGGGGTATGGGGGGAGGGGTGTGTGTGTGTGTGTGTGTGTGTGTGTGGGGGGGGGGGTGATAGGATGTAGTCCCACAACCCAAAGTGATGCCTTATCATGGCAAACAAACCTCAGAGAGAGGTCAGAATAAATGCAAATCAAGGACTACGCTGGCGTAGACATGTGAACATCATCTGGAATAACGAGAGTGGGTCACCCTCAACTGAATAATGACCTTTGACTTTTGGCTCAGCTCTTTTTTCACCACGACAGACCAGAACAGTACATCTCCTGCTCCCTTTTATCATCCCTCGTGAGTAAGAAACTTAAACTCCTCCACTTGAGGTAGAGACTGACCTTCGCCAGGTACTGCATGGCAGTTGAGCTGTGGCTGCTATGCAGGAACAGAACCTGGGAGACAGGCAAACAGGTGGAACTGAAGGAAATGCAGTGGGTTTCATTCTTTAACAGCAGGGGGATCCATGCAGCGACTCTAGGGACAGACAAAGCAGGGCAGTACTGTGTTTGGATTGCTGTGTTGTGACTGACAGCAAGGATCTCAGGCGGTGACAAACAGACAGCCTAGATTACAGGGAGCACAGGGGTCTACTGAGCGTCGGTCTGGCCCACATAGCCAGGGGCATATAGACTCAGAGCAGACCAGTAGCTGCCCAGGATGAATCTGCTTATAAATGCTGTCATTCAGAAGTCGAGCTTAGACTGATGCTCCTCTCTGAAAGCGTCAGGAAAAGGAGGTCTGTGTCTGTGGAGAAGAATATTGGATTCACTGCCATGGGAGTCAAGTAAGTTATGTTGTACATAGTGAAGATTGAGCTCAGCTGGATGTGTGAGAGTCTTCTTGTGTGTGTTTGTGGGCTTGAAACTGCCCTGTGAGCTGTTTTCTCTCTTTTTTACCTTTCCCCCAATCTATCTTTCTTTGTGTGTCGCTCATTCTCTTTTTTCGCTCTGTGGAATGTGGAGTTTTGTGCTGCTGGAGTTGGACTGTGTGCTCCCTCGAGGTGAGGGGCTAATAGTTTTGTTGTCAGGCTGCAGCGAGATGGATTCCTCCACCAAGCGGGAGTGTGAGCAGACTGTATGGTATGTAGCTGTATAACATATTGCAGAAATCTGGGCTCTATTTTTGAGGAAATGGACAAAATGGGGGAGAATATGTTAATACCGCGTGTATCTCTGGAGACTGACAAATGAGAATTGATTCATATCAATCTGTTGAATCTGAGCAACACATGCCCAGGGCAGCGAATAGCTCATCAGAAGTATTGAGTGGGTGTTAGCTGGGATGGTTGAGCTGCTCTGGGGTATTTGTCTTTGTTTGATGGTGGATAAAACACCAGCTGTTTTTTTTTTTTCTTGTCATAATCAGGCTGATGGGACTAATGGCTCCTTCTTCGCAGCAGCTAACATTGGCAGCACCAGCTGAGGCAACAAAAAGGCTGGAGCCTGCAGAAAAACCCAGGTGTGAATTCATCCAGACCCATCGGGTTTTATCAAGACTGAGTTGCTGATGAAGGTTCAGCTTGTCCTTGCAGCCTAAGGGATCTACACCATGCAGATGTATCCCACCACCCACATACAATTCATTCATCTGCATGCAGCAAAAAATTATACTGATAAATTCTGATATGTATTCTGTGTTCAGTTTATGGGAAAGCCAACAAGAACTCTCAGTATTTGTGCTGATAGTGTTCGATGTACAATTTAAAGGATTTATAAAAGATATGTCCTGGAACATGATGGGCCCCATGCAGAGCCTGGGTTCAATTGTTACTGGTTGTTCCAGAATCACTTGTCCCTGATGTTATAAACAGCTACATAAACTGGAAAGGAAAAATGGCAGAAGTTTTATCACACTGATAATGGATGGATATTCATGTCCCCTTTCCCTTGTTCCCCTAAATAAATCCCCTGAGTCAGGAAGTGTGTCTGGCCCACTCACATTGCCTGAAGGGGGTCAGTGGATGTGGGGATGACAAACAAAGAGCTGAAGTGCTGACACAAGCCTGTGCACTCACCCTGGTCCACATGTGTCGTGCCCCACGGGGAGTGGGAAAAGCACTGCAATCCAGACCTGAGAGATTCTTCTCACACAGCAAGGATTTTTTTCTGTTGGCATTAAAGATGCACTGATCTGAATTTTGTTTCTGATATTTAGTTTCTAATTTCATTATGCTTCAACCCATTTTGCAGATTCTGATTTAGCATATGAAATAAGGAGATTAAAAAAACAGCACCAAACTATTGCCTTCTTGCAGTCAGTGGCTATTTGTTTGTCAGCGGCAGCGTCTAAGACTGACTGTCCGTGACACTGTCTTTGTAAAATAAGCTTTTACTAATATTTTAAAGCAAAAACAATGTGATTTTGAGTTCAGTATCTTATATTAGCAAGCAGTGAAGTTAGCAGAGCTAGCATTACTAAAACAGTAGTCTATGTGTATATTCCCCAGAGAATGTAAAACTTACCTTAACTCTAAGAGCTTTTAAAATATGACAGTATTTGCAAATACAGCATGCTCCACAACCAACTGAGACCTTAAAAGGATAAAACAAAGCAACTTTACTACACTCCTTTCAGTCTTCCTGTTATCTCCTCAAAGTGTTGCTCTCACTAACAACCTTTTTTTTATGGCTTCTTACATCTCTGTGCTTCCTCTGAGTTTATTTTTAAGTGCTTCACTAATACTAAAAATAGTTAGACTTTGACTGCTCCTCGCTAAGCAACAGTCTCCAGACCAAAGAATGTAGTTGTCAGCACAATGTGGCAGCATTTAGGTATAGTGCATCATCTGATCGTAAGAAGATCTGATAAAATTCTTTTCAGTTTTCAATTGAGTTTTTGTCCATTTCCAGGCTCCATCATAATTCTCAATGCATCTATAGCAGGTATATCACATGACACAAAGTTGCCTTTGTCACTCAGGACTGTGGTGGCAACAGGAAAAAAAGCCAAATTGTGTGCGATTAGTTGCATGTGGGCAGGAAAGGCCGTGGCCTGAGCATCAATCCCTTTCCGGCTCAGTTTGCCTGCCCACGTCAAACATTCCCTGTCTAACTGGATAAAAGCTTTGATGGCTGCCCACGGGGCTTCATGATCAGTACATTAGTGTTAAGTTATCATGGATATTTCTCTTACTCCCATCTTGTGGAATGGATATTATGTATCATGACTGTGGGGGCTCAAGGATTCCATCTAAACCTCTTTAGTGCCCCTCAGTGAAAGGTGTCATGCAAATGGAGTCTATTATGTTTGTCATTAGGAGTAGTGACTTTCACATTGTGGCTCAGACAGAATGTAAGAGTGAAATAAGAAAGACTGGCAGATAAAATGTGCTGTGGAGGTTTATGACCTTATTGTGGGCAGTTGTGGAAAAGAAGCTCATAATCTCCTGTGAGCTTCTTTTATGTGCTACAATCTGGATAAACAAAGGTGGCCCCTGCTGGGGCTTCGCAGGCATCGCTGCTCCTCAATGTTTAGCTGTGTCATGTCCTTTCTTTCAGTATGAACAAGTAATAGCTGTCTAATCACCAGTCGCAAGTTGATTTCCCCAAACACTTTTTTGAGAAATGCACAAGTGCAGGACCTCATTCAGTTGAATGTCAACTGGTTGCACTGGTCTTTTGATAGTCAGGCAGCTTGATTACCACTGAGAGTTGGTGATTGTCAGGACAGGTGATTTAGCTTTTGTCTCATGATCCTCCGAAGCTGGAACTATTAATTGCGATTACTATTTTTAATCTCCATCTATTGGTAGCTTTGCTGGAGAAGGGTTGAAACAGGCAAATGTGGGGTCTCAAAATAAGAAATCTAAGACTGATGGGGCTGCTGCTAAATACATTGTGGTGTTGACATATATTAGTATTTGCAAATGTACTAATTAGCCTTTGACCTTTCTCTGAACTGATGTAATTAATACCCATTGAGATACAGACACAAACGGAAACATTGTGGCTGTTGCACATTGCAATGCATAAACGCAACAAATTGCACATCTTAGAGGGGAAAATGCAAGACTTTTTCTGCTGCGTTTTTCATGTCTTGCCATGTTTGGACACCTCTCCATGAAAATAAAAGCTATGAAAAGGATTTATTGCTGCTGTTTGTGTCTCCACATGCATTGTCTTGAACAGAAAGGATTACTGCCTGTAATCGGTTCATGACCCTTTGCATGGGAACCAGCTGCAGTGTTTTATAAAATCTCTATATCCACATACACTAGTTGTGACTCAGTGCCTGTACTTGTTGACTTTACAAGTATATGATAGAGGATAAACTACTTCATTTGAATGAGACACCTGCAAACACATTTCTTCAAGATCAGAGTTCCATTAGGCATGGGCTGCCTACCAGTACCAGAGTATACCAAGGTTTTAAAACTTACAGCTTTAGGTGTAAATGAAGTCCAGGTTTCTTTATTAGTGGCCTTCAGTTCATTTGCATTGTTGATTATGGTGTCTCTTAGTTTCCTGTTAATAATACTTCATGTATTTGCTTTGGGGTTTAGGTCAGGCCAGTTTACTGCTAATCAATTAGTGATACCATGGTGATTAAAGCAGAGATGAGAGTGGGCAGGTACCAAGTACAGTTGAAAAACATCTCATTAAAGCTTGTCAGCAAGGGTGAGCATAAAGTTATCTAAGTTTATATAAAACGTCTGACTATAGAAACTTCACACTGCAGGTTTTTTTACTGCACTTTTTTCCTTCCACTAAACTTTCCATTGACATACAGTACTTTGAGCAGGCAGCTTCTTTAGCAATGACCTTTTGCTGCACTCTCCTTGTAAAGAGTGGGCTGTAAAGTCATCCCTGTGATTGTGTAGACCATAATCTTTAACGTTTCTGCTTTACATAATATTCTAATTTTGTGAGAAACTGAATTTTGGGGTTTCATTAGCTTTCAACCACGATCATCAAAATTAGCACAAATATATGCTTGAAAAGTATCTCTGTGTTATGACTTTGAGGTATTTTTATTGTTGGTATCAAGGTTATCACACCATGAGACTCTCATACCAGCCCATGCCTCAATTCCATGTTGCATTTATTGATCCCTGCCGCCCAAATAGGTATTACTGTATTTCATCTAAACCCATCTTATTTCATGCAACACTCTTACATCTACTATCAAAGGCATCAACACAACTGTACAGCTCGTTTCATGCGAACCTCTGTCTAGTTTTTATTGGGTTGCCTGTTGGCTGGAATATAGATAAAAGATTAAGAAACGTGTTAAAATCCCCTCCCCCATCGTGTTCTGTCTGTCCCGACAGTGTGCTGATTAATCACCCCCAAATGTTCTTAGCTGGCTGCAGACCTGTTTGTTGTGATAGCCTCTGTGCGGAGAAGTGCAAATAAATAATCGCTATGTGTCTTACGCTGACAGAAAGTGATTAATGTAGCAGGGAAGTGGAGCAGAAGTAAGCTGACTTTTAACCCTCTGCCTGTCCATCCTGTGCTCATCAAGGTCTGAAGTTGTCTTATGAATTAAATTAAGAGGACAATATATTTGATTGAACATCTGCTTCACGTGATTCATACTCTAGTGTTTTGTGTGCAATATCCTGCTTCCAGTATGTGTTGTATCAAGACAGGAAATGTCATTTAAGTTGTGATGACTTGAGGTGAGTGCCAAGACGTTTTTTGAGTGCCCTGAGTAAACCCGCCTGAGGTTCTAAGGAGGTGTCTAAGGGAAAATGTGGGTGGGATGGGGGGTAAACTAGAGTTCAAGATGTGTGTGAAGGATGTGGAGCTGTTCCAGCCTCCCTGCAACCAGAGAGATGAGTGTACAGCAGAACACCTGAAGCGACGTCTGAGGAGCGCGGAAAAAATGCTAAAAAAGGGAGAGATAAAAGCAGCTGTTGATCTTCGTCAGCAGAGCCAGAGGTGGGGAGACTGCAGTCTGTGAAGATGGGGGAAACATGTCTTCATCATAATCTGTCACCCATCAGCTGAAAGCGATATGTACCACCAAGATTTTTATATTTAACTCCCTGAAAAATATTTGAAGCAACAGCTGAGCATTCACACTTTTGTCTCCTGTTGCAGATATCTTTGGTTCTTTTCTCCATAGACCCTAAATTTGCAAGCTTATCTCATTGACTGGCAAAAGTCCTGCAGAGCCAAAGCCCAGTGCTTTGTTCAGTTCTTCATGGCCAGTTAAGGCCACATTAGCAAGATGTGATCCTGAATGCTGGAAAGAACAATGAAGTGAACAGTGAATGGCATTATACCCACAAATTTACTTCCTGTGCTTGTCTTAAGCCATCCTTAAACCCCCTCTTGGCAAGGGGTCTTAATGGCTTTTCAGTGTGGGAATAGTACAGATAAATGGGTGTGTGACTGAGTTGATGGGTTCAGGGTGTGTGGAGATGCAATCAGTTTTGGGATGGAAGTTTAAAAACATTTTCTTGTTTCTATGTGATTATGTGCCAGAATATTTTCTTATCCGTCTCAAAGGAGTCAACCTTCCTGGCACAGACACAGATCTCTGGTTTTGAAATCAGATGTCTGTTCACAGTTCAAGATCCACATACAGAGCCCTGCAATAGTATTATTTCACCTTGTGACACAGTAGAACAACAATCCTCTATGTAATTTGCTGAGATTTTATATGATAGACCAACATAAAGTAGTGTACAATTGTAAGTTGGAAGGAAAATGATGCATAAAACCGCTGTATAATTCATTCAAGATTGTGATTTTAACATGGCAAAATGTGCAAGCGTTAAAGTGGTGTAAATACTTTTCTAGGCATCACACGTAACATGTTGTAAGGGTTCTGTCCAAATAGGTACAAAATGCACTCAGCTGTTGCTACTCGCCAGTGCTTGCATTTCTGTTTACACTGATATATTGTAACACCAAACCAGACTTTCTTGAATATTGATGAGTTTTTTCACTTTTTGTCACCAACTGTTCCATTTATTCTTGGCCGAGTGGGGATTCCCATCTCTGGGAATAAAGCAATTCCAAGCTGGTTGTGGCATAGCACCAGCAATCTTTTTTTTTCTCCCCAGTATCCTTCTCAGGCAGAAAATGATTTACCTCCTCGTAGACAGCGCTTCATTGGCACAGAGCCAGACTCACTGATCGAAGAGAGGACTTGGCTTTACACCCTGCTGCTCCCTTTCATGCTGTCTTATTCTGTTTCCGCTGCATCTTTTTCTTAATGTCCGTTGCCCATAATTCATTTCTTAATCCCAGCCTTACCTTTGCAGTTGCTTCTTCAACGTTTATCAGTGGCAGCCCTTCCTTCCAATTTGTTTGTAATGATCCCCTGTTATTCAAGCTATTCTCCAGAGGATGCCCTAATGTCCTGTTTTCCACCTCAGCCCACAGACCCCTTTGAAGAGCAAACTGTGACAGAACAGGTTTACAACCTGCTGGCAGAAATAGGAATTTTATTTGCAGAGTTTTGCTGTTTTATTCTGATAGCAGCACTCCTTGATGACACAGTGATTCAGATATGACAAGTCAGTTGCAGAAGGCACTGCCAGTCTTTGTTGGGAATCTTTTCTTATGTGACAACACATTGTATTCACAGATGTTACATGAATGCATTTGGCCTTACCTAATTGGCTGGGGATTGGTGCAGCAAAGATGCGTGTGTAGCCTTGGGCTGTCAGCAGTCGGCACACAAATAATGTACCATTTGATGCTTCGTGTGCAAGGTCAGACACTGTGCAAGGACAAAAGGCTTGCTGAACACCTTGTTGAAACAAAGAGCCTTTCCAGACGGCTTGGTCCAACATGCTTGGAACACACCAGGCCAGATATTGCTCAGCTAAATGGACATCCCATTTATCGGTGTCTAGTTTTGTTGGGATTCGTTTATCTATTTCTACAGATTTATTGAAAGTCCATAAATCTTAGCCTGGAGCTGTTTGTCTATTTCCTGTAAAAGGCTCCTGACACAGGAGAGAAGAGCCTTCAAACTGCCGCGACAACTGCCAAACAGGAGAAAGCCAGCTTGCAGTCATTTGAAGGCTACAGATCTCTGGACTGATAAGACTCAACAGGCAGCCAGAGAAGCACGTTAGTTCTCTCTTCCAATTTAATGCATCTTTGCCCGCCAAAAAAAAAAAGGAAACATTTCAAAAACGTCTGAAAAGATTTCGGATTTGGCTGATGCTAATCTTTATCTGAATGTTAAGATAACGCCAGTGAACAGGGGGAGAATATCTGCTCTTAAGGTGGAATTACACATTTCTTTTTCCTTAATTTATCTTTTTTAGCCACATTCCAAGATGAATCTAAGTTTTCACCTTTCCGAAGCACCAGCCAGTTGGTTTGAGCATTTTAGGATAAAGAAGAGGACGTGAGAAAAAAAATAAATGAATGTTTACACCAAGAGTCCCTTGATTGCAGGGAGATTTTAGAAAAGAGATGGGCTCATTACCAGACTAAGTGTCTGAGCCACACAAGAGGACAGGATTAGCTTTGTCATGCACTAGACAGCTTGTCCCTTTGGTGTCACCGCTTTATGACCAAAAAATTATGTTACCTAAATGTGCGTATTTAATTAGTTATTTTTAATTTTTAGTTTATTATAATGAATAATGACCTAAGATGCCCTCCGACACAAGAACCCAAAGAAGTTAGAGAATTTTTCACGTCACTATATACAGTTCCAGTCAAAGTTTCACATACACTTATCTGCATGAATGTTACATTAATGCCTTTTAATTTCTAATGATGCACTCACATTACCCTATTTTAAGGTGATCTACAACAAAGAAAATATAAATACGTTTTACAAACATTAATTTGATAAACAAGACCTAATTTATTGTAGATTTTCTCTAATCCAGCCAGATTTAACATTATACATACAGACTCAAATATATACACCCCTCTAATATTTGGTAAAATGTCCTTTAGCTAGTGGCAGAGAAACCACTGTTTTTGTGTAGCTTCTACCATGATTGGCACTGGTATTTATTGGTTTCTTGACACAGATCTTGCTTTTAAGCATAAACTATACATTTTCAATAGGGTGGAGGTTAGTGGTTAGCCTTCTGATTGCCTATAATACCAGTTTTAAATCTTGTTTAGGATCAGTGACAGTTTGGAAACCTGAATCATCTTATTTGACTCAAACTCAAACAAAATCACCCTCTGAAAGAAAATTGTTTAGGATGTTCAAGAAAAACTCAGGGACTATAAAGGCTGAAGCTTATCATAAGATGCTGGAACACCAGTGTCACTGTCCACAGTGATGTCAGTTTAACATTAACACTTTAACATGAAGTGCGAGGCTGCCTGTTCCAAAACGGACACTTTTAGTATGATTAATTGACAAATGCCAACAAGCCAAATGTCTTTTAGAGGTTTTGTTGTGAGATGAGACAAAGATTGAGCTGTTTTGGCCCCAGTGACAAGAAAGACAAAATAAAGTTAGAATTTCTAACCTAGGAACATTGTACCAGATGTCAAGCATGGTGGTGGCAGCATCATGATAAGAGTCTGATTCAATTTCAAAAGTCGTTATTATCCCCTAAGGACAGTTGATTTCACAGCAACAGTTGAAAAACAAAAAACAAAAATGAAACGTTACCACCATTCCCTAAAACTGTAAGAGCTGCAGGAACAAATTCGATTTTCAGTCGGTTAGTCCTACATTTTGGCAGCAAATATCTGTGCTCGGATGGAAGTTAAAGTTAATACAGGGTCAATAATAATAATGATAAAAGAATAAAACATTTGCATAAGAATAAAACATTTGCATGAAAATAGATTTCACATTAAGAGCTCATTTACACTGCTAGTCTGGTTCAGGGATCGGTAAAAGTGAGAAAATTCTGTTGGCCCAGATTTTTTAGGCCAGACCAAACAAAGTAATTTAGTTGCAACATATTGTTTTGGGGCCAGTACTGCGTTGATCTAGAAGAAAAAAGGACAAAGAAGAAAGTCCCTCTCATTGGGGTTTCTGTTGCTACTTTGGTGTTTGAATGTAGTTGTGTGCCTGCACCTCATTACAACTCCACATTGCCTCATGAGACATTTTCAAACTCTTTCGTCTTGGAATTTGCGCTCCTACTGTATTGTACCTCTACATTTTTTCTACTCAAATGTGCCGCTCTTAAGTTACATCCTCTCTTCCTGCTTTTGGTACGCTGACCCTTCATTTCTTCACACTGCAAGCAAATCGGCTTGCAGTGTCCGGATAAACCATGCTGAGACCAGCAGTTGTAATCGTGCCAGGGTATAGTTCTCTGGTCCGTTTCAGAGTCTGGGATGGGTTTACACTGACGTGATCTGCTCCGGAAACTAGACTTTGACATGGTACAAAGGATTCCAAAGGTTTGGTATGAAAGCGCTGTTAAACCACGAAGCTTCCAATAAAAATATATTCGCTGATGAGCCTTCTTACAGAGTGAGTCCACATGGACTTCAAAGGTCAGTCTGTCATCAAAAATAGATCCCAGGTAACTGTGTTCATTCCCTGTGGTGCTGTTGCATCTCACAAAGTATATGGCCTAATGAAGTAGGACTTCTTCCAAATTCGAAAACTAATCAATTTAAATAAGCAGGTTTCTGATAGGAAGAGTGGTCAAACCTCCAGCCAGAATTATGAAAACCCCTTATTGATGGATACACAAAATATGTGCTTTCTTTGCAACCTTTGCAATTCTTCTTTTAACCTAAGGTTCCCATTGAGATTTAACCTGACCCTAAGAAGGTGTATGTTTATATTTATGTGTAATTTTGAGGAATTCTACAATAACTTCTGACTATTTTCATTTTTCACAAAAGATTGATGCTGTATAATTAGACCACCCAGGAAAAAGAATGGCCCAAATTAATTATCAAAAGCCCAAAATAAAATGCCATTGATGCAAATCTTGAGTATTAAAGCTCTTTCCAGCACTTTATTTATATGTAAATTGCCATCTAACTAGCAGATTTCTCCATCCCAGTGAAAAGCAACTATTATGGATGGAAAACTGTTTATCTCAAGTAGAACAACTGGCATCCTGGTCTTACAAGTAAATCCTCTCTAGATGGGCTTTTTATTCTGCCAGGGCTAGCTGTTAAGAGTATGACATCATCTCGTCTTGTCTGAATTTCTGTGCTCACAGGCTGATGTCATGGCAGCTAAGACTCAGTGATAGCTGGATCAGGCTGTAGGGGAAGGAGTGGTGGGGTGATGTGGATCATGGCCAACAAGTGCAATGCAGTTTTCCAGATTTGCCTTAATCCTCTCCAAATTTGGTAAAGCATAAAACCGTGCAGCGGTGTCTAGCTTTAACTGTAGTTTGTGTTTCACTCACAGTTACGATTAATGTTGTCGCCCCTGGGGCAGAGAGCTGTTTGATCGCGTTGAGGGCAGCCCATCAACAAGACAGTGTGCACCGATTTTAGCTCTTGGGAGGTTTGGTAATGATTATCTTTCCACTCAAAAACATAGCACCCCACCTGATAAAGCAACACAAATCCAGCTCAATCAGTCATGACCAACTGCTGATATGGCATTTTGGGCTTGGCATGGAGCAACGCTTTGTGATGTGCTGGGTTTTCAACAAAAGAGATCTTACAAATGCCAGTACTACTGAGTCCAGGATACATGTTTTGTGTTTCAGAGAACAAATGTGCCTGACTCTTTGTGCTGTGGTCATCATTCATGTATCTCCATTCATGAACAGCAATGCAGGACTGCTAATCAGCAACAGTGGGAGACTTGCGGATTGTGGAGCGGGAGGGGCAGTTGAGGATGAAACAGTATGATATCATATCCAGAGATCTGATCCCTGCTTGAATAGCCACAGCAGCCTTATCGTGTGTGTGGAGAGAGAATAAAAGCTGGGAATCACAGAAACAAAATGTCAAAAATAGGCAAATGCCTCCAACATGTTAATTAGCTATAGAAAGAACCTACCTAAGAAGCTGTATAGCTGGCCAAGGGAACAGAGATAAATTTGCACAATGAAGCTGATGGGTGTGCCAGCAAATGATTCTCTGGGACTGGGAAATTTCTCCAGCCAGTTTGACAAAGCTTAAAGAAAAAGGATGGTGTGATTATTGACAGCAAGCCAACATGAAGCCTTTAAAGCTGGAGGCGAACACAGCCCCTCTACGCTTTTTACTCTGCAGTCATTGACCTCCCACTCCTCCTCCTTCCTCCCTCTATAGGTGAGGACAAAATCTGCTTTTCCTTTCTCGAACAAAAGGCACCAGTAGACCTATTCTTTTAAAAAGGTGACTAATTCTACATCTGTCTTGCTCTGGCTCATTTATATATTGCAGTCATTATGTGTCCCCGAGGTCTGTTCATAAGGAGACAGTGATTGAGCTAAAAGGCTATCAGGACAGTTCTGGCTGTGACTGTTCCTTCTTTTAATGCTGTTGTGATGTATAACATGTGAGAGCACACTAAGGGGGGTGGCAGTGGGCATGAGACTAATTAGGCAGCTCTGTCAGAGTGACCAATACCAACGTGGGCTGCACAGTTAATCAAATTTCCAAACAACCACTAAGCCACCTTCTAAGCTAGGTTGCCACAGATGTTTATATATACAAACAAACACTGCTACAGAATTTACATAATGTCTACTGGAATACTGTAGAAATGACCCATTAAGAAGGTCACTAATTCTTAGGGAACACTATGCACTGTGCAGAGGAAGATTTATTCACCTTAGGACTGCTGAAGCTGAAAGTGAAACTGAAGGCATGACCCAGTTGAAAAATAATAATTTATGATTTAATTATAATTATCTGACCATTTTGGGACACTCATAGAGCTTTTAAATTCCATTTCCAGACCATCAGTTATGGGAAAAATAAATATGAGAAGGTCACGTCATGGCGAAGGTAACAAAGCAACAACATTCAACAATATGAATTTCACACCCTTTATCACAATACACACACTGTGTTCCAACTGGGAACACATCCAAAGCAACGCATATTCTTCATTGACATGACAGTGCTTGATGGTCCACAAAATCTGATTCATTTCCTCACATTTAGACCTACATGCATAGATGCATACATATATGGCAAGCTAGGAAATCATGTGACAGCACCCTTGTTTGAATGTGACCCAACAAATATGTAACATACTTGACAAACGTTTCAGTTTGTGTGATGTGTGGAAGAGACCTGATAAATGATGATAAAGCTACACGTTAGGTTAGTTATTGTTAAAGTTTTGTTGCAGCTTTCTGAAATCCCCTGAAACCTTATTTTATTAAATAAAAGTATATGAAATGACAAATTTACTGAAAAGTAAAAAACAAATTATGTTTTTAAATGCATTGTCATTGTAATTGCTGGAACAATATGATTTGTTTTATTGAAATGTATTAAATATGAGATCTTTTACAGTTGAATTCTTGAAATGCTACACAGTCATCTGGTGCTCTGCTGGATTGAGATCTAGTAACAGTGAACATATTGTGATCTTCAAGAAACCAGTTTTAGATCATTTGGGTTTTGTGACATGGTACATTGTCTGGCTAGACGTATCCATCAGAATATAGGCACACTGTGGTCAATAACCTCTGGACATGGTCAACAACAATACTTAGGTAGGCTGTGGTGTTTAAATATTTATACAGTTGGTAGTAAATGTCCCAAGGTTTGTCAAGAGTATAAGGCCCACACCATTACACCACCTACCCAATGATATTCTGCATACCTTTCTTATAATGAGTGTTTCTTTGAGCTATTAACCATTTTCCTTGGTCATCAAGAAGTCAATTTCAATCTCATAAATGATACTGGATATTTCTCTCTTTTGGCCCATTCTTTGCAAACTCAAAAGATGGTTGCGTGGTGCCTGAAAATCCCAGTAGATCAGCAGTTTCTGAAATACTCAGAGCAGCTTATCTGGCACAAATAACCATCCTTCATTCAAAGTCACTTAAATTCCCTTTCCTTTTCATTCGGATCCTCCGTTTGAACTTCAGCAATTCATCTTTCACAAAATATAGATGCCAAATGCATTGAGTTGCTATATGATTAGCTGAGTTGCTGTTTGTGTTAACAAGCAAAATTAACTGAAGAGTATAAGCCATGTCGTTAGATTTGTTTCAGGTGAGAAAAATGGTAAAACATGGAATTCAGAAAAATATAAATAAAAACTAAAATAATAGTTCTTTAAGTGCAATAAACAGTGTTTTTCCAAACTCAAATGTAAAATCATGACAATTAATCATGTTTTTTTTATATATATAATTGAGCAGCTTTAACATCAGCTGATGTAGTGTCTTTAAAGTATGCAGAAAACCTTGCACTTTTTGAACAAGAACTCCTTTGCCGTGTATTTAAGACATTCTGCAGAACAGCAGTGGTAAGCATGTTGTTGCAGAGAACACTGTAAAGGTTACATGATATCAAACAGCTATATTATTTAATAAGGACCCCTTACATTTGTACGCAGTTCTAGTTTAATTTTTTTTCCTTTAATGTTTAATCCTGTGGAGTTCATATTAGGGGCACTGTGTCAGAAGAGGAGAGTCAGAGAGAGCTTTGTGCTGAATGTACTTTCATCTGGCAAGTCTCACACCCACTCTGTTTGCCGATGTGTTGTAGTGGGCTCTCTGCAGCCAACGCGGCAGCCTTTCAAACAACACCGGCTGTAGTTCGGGGGGTTGGGGGGTTGAGAGGGCTTACTGGTAAATTGGCTGCCCAGGGAATACAGGGTACTCTAACACTGACGCTTGCCCACTCGCATGCTTTCAGTCCCCTTTTTACCCTTGACCATTGACTGTCTGCACCCCTTCTCATCGGCCAGCATAAATCTGCTTTTCTTGCATGCCATTTACTCATTGTTTCTCATCTTCTTCCTATTCCTCTGCTTGACATTTATTCTTACCTTCTCAGAGCTTACCAATTGAGTCTGAGCATCACTCATTCAAGCAATCCATCTCTCTTAAGTATATTCTCGCTTATCTGTGTGTCTCTACTTTTGATTAATAAGGCTCACTCTCTTCTGGCTAATTACATCCTTCAATAATGACAGCGAAACACAAAAGTGCTAAAAAAAATAAGCACATGTGCACACCCGGGTTCGTGCATGCATGCACTGTAGGCATACTAACCAAATCTGTTTGAAGTGTGGGACCCTAAAAGAAGAGAGGGCTCCTGTATGCATTAAGTATTCATGTGACGTGTTTTGAGGTGCATGCATGTGTGTGTGTGTGTGTGTGTGTGTGTGTGTGTGTGTGTGCGTGCGTGCGTGCATGCATCTATGTCTGTATATGTGTGGGTATAGGGAGAAAGAGAGTACTGGCAAATCGCGCCGCAAGCACCCAGCAATCGAGCGCTGACACCTCATCTGGCAGTCGGAGGGAGAAGGGGCTGGGCTGAGGGAAAAAAGGGAGAGGAAGGAGGAGGGATTGTATGTGTGTATGTGAGATAGAGAGAGAGGGAGGGAAAGAGAGACGCGGCAGGACAGCTGCCAGAATTTCTCCGATAGCAGGAGAAGGACCAAGAGGTGGAACAGAAGCAGGAATTTCCCTTCTTCTCACAAAGCCAAGCCAGGGGTGGAGAATCCCTTCCAACCCTTTTGCTTGTGGGAAAGACCGTTGAGATGTACAGCCGCTCACAGCAGACAGAGCGTGTAGGATTAACTACATGACAGAAATCTGTGTAGCATGTGGCCTGAGAGAAGACTTGGATGAAGAAACGGAGAGGAGAACTGAACGGTTGCAAGCTGTTTTTTAAGCCTGTGAACTGACGCAGAACTTTTCCTGTGGAGGTAGTTGGAGATGTTTTAAAAAAGGGTGCTTCATCTCTTGCTTCCTCTTTGAAAACTCTCTGGATTTCACCCACCTCATCCGCCGTTGCACCTATCCTACTTTTTCCTGCAGAGTGGTCGTCCCTCCTACCCATCTCATCTCTGCCCCACCTGCCACTTGTTCCATTTAGTTACTATGACGCCTACACCTCACCCCAATGGTCTTCCCTCCACCCCCTTGGCGTTGTACAAACCTCTGTGAAATCAAGCGGAACCTCAATGATTGCGATCAAAGCAGGAAGGAGCCCTGTGCCCTGACTAGTGAGCAACCCCCTCTTCCTCGCCGTGTTCTTGGCGACTGCACTGGTGTAGCAAATGTGCAAATAATGGAGAACAGTGACAGCACAGACACGGACCTCAAAGTTGATCTTTATCAGTTGTCTGATTTTTGACTAGATAATGGACTGGAAAGAGCTGTAAGTACATGACTGCAGCACATTCTCACTGGTGCATGCTAAAGCAAATGTAAATAAATATACACTTGAAAGATCTTAGACATTGGTTTACTTAGTGTGAAACTCTGCTTTGAGAAGTTGGAGCAAGTTGTATGAGGAAAAAGCTTTACTTGCGTGTAGATTGAGAGTGAACAGGTGGACAAGCTGTTATGGGCTGATGAAATCTGAGCCTCTTCTCACCACCGTTTTCCTGTTCACAGTTGGGTGAGGCATAGAGAGGCAATTATAGGAAGAAGAGAGAAGCAGGGAGAGAAAGAAGTGGCTAACTGATCTGAAAATATGGACGTGAATCTGACTGCTTTCATTCAAGAGCACACCTGCGCAAAGGCTGTCATTGTGCAGCATCAATTAAACTTCAAGGTTACCATCTCTGCTTTGGGATGGAACCACTCTGTGGTCTGGACAGTTACAACTCAAATTTTTCCTGTGCAGTGTCTTAGGCTGACATTTGATTTATGCTGTGGCTGGAAGGGAAATGACAGAATGAGGTGAGAGAGACAGACGGGAAGAGGATAGCTTCTCTTGAATGAATGTGTTGCAGAAACCTCCCAAATGTATACACGCTCACGCTGCAGCATGTACCCACGTGGACTCTGGTGTAGTTTCGCCTTCCTTTTTCTCTGGCTCACATCTATCTGTTCCATCTAGTTTTTATTCTTTTTTCCCCATCACATTATCTGTCTCGCATGCTATCGCACACCGGCAGTTCCCCAGGGAGATGCTTCTCCTGTAAGCCTTCTTGGATGCAATAATTATTCCATCAGCCAGCAGTGTGTCCCATGATTGTGCTCTTGGGCTGTCGCTGTAGGGGGTGTTACAGTAAAGAGGGGAGTGGTTGAGATTAGGGGGGGGGGTTAGATTGTCACTACAGGCAGATAGGAATGGGAACATGGTGAGGTTTTTGGCAGCAGACCACCCAGTCCTGTCCAGAGGCAACCAGAAGGGGACTAATGGACTGAGAATGGATGCTGAGGAACTCCTGCTGACCTGGAGACACATGGTTTTGTTCCATTTTGATCTCTACCTTTCTCTTTATTTCTAAGTATACCACCTGCCATCTGACCTGCTAATGACTACAACTGATAAATGGGAAAACAAAATGTTCTGCAAGTTTTTTTTAAAGAAGAAAGATTTGAATCCTACAGAAAATAGAGGAATTATAAGATGCTAAAATAACATAAAATAGATTTTTGATGTTATAATGGTATGTGCGTATGATGTGCTATTTTGATTTTTTGATTTTGAGTACAGCAAAAAGTTAAAATAAATAGGCAGTAAATTTAGTCTAAAAAGATGCTATTAGCTAGATTAGCTCAGATTATATTTGCTGGTTATTAGGTCTGGCTCAAGAAAAGTGTGATGGGTTAGTTTCCAAATCACAATGCTCCTTCTTTCTTGTGACCAGAAATATTTCCAAGCAGACAATTTTGTCTTTTTTGTAAGCAAGTTAAAGGTGAAGCTAATATCTTTCTTTCTGATGGGCTGTGTGCAGCAATAGGTGGAGGAGAGAAAACACTGCATTACCATGTGCTCCATACATTTGAAAAAAACTTTACACTTAATGTAGTGTCTCAGTGAAATGACTTTAACAATGTAGGAACGATGTGATGGAAACTTTTGTGGTTTTGAAAATTTTACTTTTTTTAAACCACAGTGTACCTTGACACCGATAACCAGCCTAAGCTTAGTCCTTAAGCTTTATCTGATTTTTATTAAATTCAAACAGGAACATTAAAGTACAAGCTGTTGTTTGTTGCATTTATAGACCCAAAATGGTAAGAATTCCTTGCTTGGATGCATTTAATCAACAGGAAAAAGAAAATATAATTGAGATTGAACTACTTGTTCCTTCAGGTTAAACAATCACCTCTTTGTCCTCCAAGACTTTCTCTAAAATCTGTCTGCCAGACCGTTTGAGTTCATTGAATTTCCTTGGGAGGCATACTTTATATGCCAACATTGAATTGTTGGCAGATGAGCTTTAGTTGATGAGGGGCAATGCTACAAATCTGTTCTAAATAAGTTCTTTTCTATAAGCTGCAGGGCAGAAAATTATTTGATCACCTTTTACCAAGTGTTTAGTGCTGAGAACAGTGAAAAGGGCCAGGAAGATGGTAGGCTTTGGTGAAAATACTGTGAAACTGCACAAGTCTATTAAAAACAATAGGCTGTGGCTGGAGCCAACAGCAGATTTAAACAGTGTCCATTTAAGTATATTGTTTACCTACCAGAGGTACACCAATCAGAGGTGTTGTGGCCATTTTCAGAACACCAATTTTGTAAAGCTCTGACCTCCTGTTATCAACTTTAGCTAATTCTGTTTTTTCTTTAACAACTATATACTGTGGAATAGAAGGATCTTTAAATAAAAGCTCACAAAAAAGAATTACAGCATCATATGTTTACCACCCTCAAGACATATTATAGCTCAAGTAGAGAAAATTCAAGAAGCTTCTCTGTTACAATCAATCAATAATAACTTTTTAGGGCCGGAGGCAACATCACACTGTGTGTGTGAGAGCTGTTGCTGTTACACAGCTCTGCAGTAAAACAGGACATACCAATTAATACAAAACAAAGACAAAATGACTCAGACAACATTGTAAACTATCTTTAGCATCTTAATTAGCCTTTAGCATGCTGTGGTCAGTGGATTAGCAAAATCAATGGCACAAACTACTTACATATAATATCTGTAGAGTGATTAGGCCCCTATCTTAACTGTGAGATATCAAAAACACTGTCCACATTTCCTAATCCAGCATGTTCTATGAAGGACAACACTTGACTCTTTAAAAGGATAAAATGGAGTGACTTTGTTGTAATAGGTCGAGTTTACTCTTATCTGCTTATGTTTAACTACCTATTGTGGTAGCCTAAATGAAACGTGAATCTAACTCACTAAAAACACGCTCCTCTCTAGAAGCTCCTAGAAACTTCATCTGACTTTATTTCTAAACACCTCAAAGATAATGAAAATAGCAAACTTGGAGTTTTCTTCCTGCAGTAACCAGTCCTGCACTAAACAGTGGAGTATTGTCAGTTCAGCCTGGTAGATCTGATGAGTGGGACTTTCCCTAATCGGAAGAAGATGGCATTAGTTTTGGACCCAAGCAGTCTATCACAGATCAAGGCCAATTGAGCGTCATTAACCGATTTCCTGGGGAATCTCTAATTCTTTCTGTATTGTATGATTTCTTGTAAAGGTCAGCTTCTTTAGCATAATTAAAGCTTTCAAAGGAAAACTTAGGCTTCGGCTTTGACTTTAATGATAAATGAACATGTTTAGTCAGAAGGCGGCCCATATGGTTGTCTTTTGATAGAGCTCACCTGGCATGTCCATCGCAGCTCAGTTGTTTCTGATTAAGATAAGTGGTTATGTTTACTTTGTCTTCGAGCTATGGCAGACAGTTAACTGCTGATTATTTATATTGTATTGGTATAGTTTAAACAATAAATTCCAGCTAACCTTTAATGCTGATTCCATATGGTGTAGGAGTACGAGCTAGGAGAAGGAGATAAGTGTTTCTTAAGTTGTGAAAGGAAGGGAGCGGTTGCTTAGAATGGCTATTTTAGTGGCTTTGTGTATGTTGGCAAACTAAAAAGGAAACTGTTCACCTTTATGTAGGTGTTATATTTTAAGTACTTGGCATGGCACCACACAGAAACAAAGGTTTAAGTATGACCTTTTTGGCTTGCTGGATTTAAGCATATCTTCATTTCCTATTTTTCTCTCTTTTAGGGCAGCTCAGAAGCTGAACCTCTCCTCCAAGCGGAAGAAACACCAACCCTCCCTGCTCCACCCACAGGAGCCCTCCATCTACCCAACCAATTTCAGTGGCATCCTGCAGGTCTCTCCACCCCCTACCCCACCATGTCTCCTCCGAGCCGTGTCCAAAGTGAAAGAGAACCCAGGGATGGGAAAGGTGAGAGCATGCACACAGAAACACATTTTTCTACTCATAATGCACTCTGATGTCTCCCTGCCTTTATCAACATCACGCACACACATGCACAGATATACAGATAAACAGAGAGATCCCTGTTTGAAGGGGTGAAATGCACAATGGCGACAGACTGGTGTACAGGCAGCGTGCCGTCTGGTCCAGTCCATGCAGATTCAGTCAGATAAGCCTGCTGGAATGCCATGAATTCACTCAGTTTGTGGGACCAGCATTCCTCTCTCAGCACCAAAAGCCGGTAAAAGCCATAATTCACATATCTGTGGTCATAACAACTGCAGGATTCCTGAATCCATTCTACATGCGGTGATGAAAGTCAGTCTGGCAGCTATAGGACAGTCATTAAACAAAGCTGTGCAAACAAGTCGCTCTTCCTTTGAGGTTTATTGAGTATTGTTTGTCTGAGCTGGCGTCCTGTATTTATAAAGCAGAAGTCCCCTGAACAAGATTAGATCCCACCTGGAAAGGAAACCCTTGCCTCTGCTGCCAGGTATCCAGACGGTTGAAATTTTGCCACATGTTGTAAAGCTCCTTTCAACATGCGGACTTCATAAAAAAAATGTGTTATTAACAATCCTCTTCAAGCCCAAACATGATCAGTGGTGTACATCTGTTCTGCTAAAGGGACAGTTGACTTTTTATGAGATTTTATGATCTATCCAGGCCTATCAGAGTTACAGCTCTATCTTATTAGTGAGCAAATACACCAAGGCACTGTCTCTGTTTCTTCATTGCCATCTATAAAGACTGTTTAAATAACTTTTTCACTTGCCCACTCTAGCTTGACTTTGCCTGCATCTGGTTTATATCAGTACAACACTGACACTTGAGTGAATGGCTAGTTTCCATCAGGCATATGTAGGTCACTTCCACTTCTCTGCTTCTTACCTGCAGACATTTCTATATGGGGTTGTGCCAAAGCAACACTAATGGATTTCAGAGAGAGATCAAGGTGCAGGGAAACAAAGACTAGCAGTGTGTTAAAATACTGCAGTCTTCAATATCTGATCATTACCAACATAAATAAAGCTGAGACATAAGCTTTTTTTTGACCTCAGTAGTCATACGAAAAACTCAGTTTAAATGCCAAAGCACGTCATTTATTCATTGTATGACTATATCCGTAACAAAGCATTCAGTTTGAAGTAGGCATTTAGAATTCAAGATAAATGGCTTTGCAAAAGTCTTCGTACCCATTGAACATTTTCCAAATTAACACGCAACAATGCATGGATTTTAACATTTTTAGTTAAACTAAAGTTGAAAATGTGGTGTGCATTTTTGTCAGCCCCCTTTATTCTCATATTCCTAAATAAAATGAGATATCAGCCAACCCATTGCGCTCAGAATTACTTAACAGAGTCTATTCGTGTGCAGACAGGTCAGAAATAAATTGTGGAGAAATTTAAATCAGGGTTGGATTATAAATCAGCATCTAAAGCTTTAAGCATTTCATGGAGCAATGGAAATGGAAAGAGGGTGGCACAACTGCAGACCTGTCAAGACATGGTCATCCATCTCAGCTTGCCAGACAATGAGGGCATCAATTACAGAACCAGCCAATAAGCCCATGGTAACTCTGGAGGAGATGCAGAGATTCACAGATCAGGTGGTAGAATATTTTGACAGGACAATAATTAATTGTGCAGCCCAAACTTAGTTACACTGCCAGAGTGGCAGGAAGAAAGCTATTTTCGAAAGAATGCAAAGTTGACAAATAGATGTGTTGGAGACATAGCTAACATAAAAGTAAACTGGTTAAATAAGACCAAAACTTTTAGGACTACAAGCAAAACGCAATGTTTGTTGAAAAACCAACACTGAACATCACCCTGAACACACCATCCCTATGAGGAAATACTGTGTAGGAAATACTGTAATACTAGTGGCAGTATTATGCTATGGGGAGGCTTTTCTTTAGCAGGAACATGAAAGCTGATTGGAGCTGATAGTAACATAGATGGGGCTGACTACATTAGAGGCTGCAAAAGACTTTAGACTGGGGTGGAGGTTCACCTTCCAGTAGGACAACTCTAAACATACCAGAGCTGCAATGGAATGGTTTTGATCAAACAATAGTTATGTGCTACAGTCGCCCAGTCAAAGTTCAAACCTAAATCCAATGGGAATCTGTCAACACTAGTGAACTGGTTTTTACAGATGCTCTCTGTCCAAATCTGACTGAGCTCGAGCTATTTTCCTAATGGGCATAAAAATTACTTTCTAAAGTTGTAATTGCAGCAAATGTACTCAAGGGGAACTAAATGCATATAAATGGTAAATGGACTGAATTTGTATAATGCATTTCTAGTCATACCAACCACTAGAAACGATTTACACAGTAGCCACTTTCACCCAATCTCACTCTCAAATTCATACACCGATTCGTGGATCGGTTGGAACCTGGGGAAGTGCCTTGCCCTGTAGAAACAGAATCAAACCCAGAACATTCGTATTACAAGACGACTACTTGTCCCATTAAGGCACAGTCTGATATGCATGTATGCATGTAAACAATTTAGACAACCATGTGAAATTTTACTGCCACATAACAATCATACACTACTTTGTGTTTATCACATAAGATCCAAATAAATACCCTGTCGTTCTAATTGAGCAAATGCTGTGAATACTAGCAAAGCTCTGTAAATTCCTCCAGTAACAACACCTTGCAGTCTAGTATCTGACATTGTAAGAACATTTATACATAAGTCCTTGAGAAAGATAACTTTTTATGTAGGCATGAGGAGTTTGGAGAGTCCCCAGGCTGAGTCACTTTTAAGTGACTTAGGACTGATGTACATCTCACATAAACTGCAGCATATAGAGCACTCAGGTAATGTAATACTTGAATTAACACTAAGTACTCTAAAAGAGAAAAGGACATATCCCCAGAGCTGCCTCTGTCACCTGTCAGTCACATATATGTTTTAACAATGCCTTTTAAAAAATACAACAGAGAAATATCTGACCATTAGATTGTAAAACAATATGAAGTTGTCAGGATTTCTAAAGAATGATGTGTTGTATAGCCTTACATGCCTTACATGTATAGCCTTACATGCTTAAACACAGCCACACAAACCACACACGGTGCTTCTCTATGGCAGGAAATTGTAAAATGAATCTGCTATTGTCTGGAGGAGGTTGAACTGTGCACAAACATCAGATTGGCTCCACTACTGTGACATGAGCTGTCTCGCCAAAGCTGTGCTCAGTCAACGCTTTACTGCATGGGCTGTCATTGTTTTCAGTTTTCCACGCGGGGATGATGAACCATACGCTGACCTGTGGAATGTGTTAAGACCGTAAAGCTCACTTGATGAATGCGAAGCCGCAATATGCAGCTGGGTGGGTTTCAGGCTTCTTAACGGTGAACTGGTTTTTTCCGTGCAACTGAGGGGAAGGGCACCAGATAGAGGAGAGTGAGTAGGTGGAATAATAGAGGAAATATTGGAGGGTAGGGGGTATATGCTGGTTCTCTTCCATGCTGTTGAACTGCCTGTGGTCCAGAAAAACAATCTGGATTCGGATAACCCCACAGCAGGATGTTTCATGCACATCAATTTCCACCGTTTTCTGCTATGACTTTCAATACTAACCCTGCTGCCTTTTACTAACACCATTAAGCAATGTGTTGACCCATTGAGTTTCCCAGTCAATGCAAGACTGAAAGTTTCCATGGTAACTGGATATGTAGTTCAGCTCTGAAATACATGATGTTGAAGGACTCATGATGCAAAATACAAAGCAGTAGGACTGCTGCAACTATAGCTTTCCATTAACATATATATTTTCAATCACTTTTTTACTACATTTACTGTTTTCCTCCAAACTGCTTATGAAAACAACAACAGTGGTATTTTTGTGTGTATGTGTGTGTGTGCACTGAGCTACAGTTTTAAAACAAACATAGATAAAAATATAAAGCTTTTAATTCAGTGTTCAAAGAGTTAAAAGTTTCAAGGTTTAAGTGCTCTGAGGTCTGGAAGCACTTCAGACAGAGGGGCAGGCCTCAGGGCACCATTAATGCATAAAAAGCACCACTGGTTATGACAGAATTGAAGCCACTAAATGTTTATTTTTATTCTTCCTGTCACCCCTTTGATTTCGCCTTGGAAGGAAATTAATTGCTCAGAGTAATTCATTAATAAAAAATTAGTTGATAGATTGATAAAAACAACAGCGGCACCCTTACAATACATTCAGAATGCCGACTGTTCATTTTTTCTTCTTTTTTAGAGAAATAAAGGTTATTAGACTAAGTCTGTTTTCTTTCTCCTTCAACAAGAGAAAGACATCTGCTGACTTTTATGCATTCCGTACTTTTCCACTTTCTAATCCACCTTATTTACTCCCTGTTTTTCCTTATCCTTCCAGGTGAAAGTGATGATGCGAATCTGTCCATCCCTGGAAGCTGCAGACTCTTCCGAGTCTCAGTCCTTCCTGAAAGTTGACAGCAGGAAAAAACAGCTGACCCTCTACAACCCTGCGTCCAGCCCACACTCCAGCTCAGGCCACAGGAGATCCGCTACTGTGGCCGTCCCAAAGATATTTGCCTTCGATGCTGTTTTTACTCAGGATGCCTCACAAGTAAGGAGCTGTAGGAGTGTTACGTGTGTCTGTGTGTGTGTTTTATTTAAGGTGTTGGATGGGAATTTAGCCTCTCAAGGACAAAGGGACAATCTTTATGTTCGTAGGGTGTGACCAGGGGCTTAGAGAAATATGCCTGTCTTGGGTCAGGGGGCATTCTTGCCGGCGTGGGCCTAACAGCTGGGGCTTTTAAGCCATCTGAGGAATGATTTGAATCCACTCCGTTTATATCCAATCTCTATATCTATCCACACAACACCCGCTGAGACACAGACAAAGGTCAGCTTTATATTTACTAAATCGTAAGAGAGAAGGAGACCAGCTTTCCTCTTGGCACGGATTTGTAATTTACCATTAAGATTTATATAAAACCTTTTTCATTTTATTAATTTCCAAATGGCACAATAAACTCAAGCAAAAGAGATTGTGACCATTGTATTTCCATAGTAGAGAGAGCCCTGGATCTTCTCTTATACCAACTACATGGAGCAATTATTTTTCTAAGTATGGTGCTGATAGCTAAAGTCTAAATATTTCTGCTGCAGAGCTGAAGCCAAGTTGGTGGATTGTGCCTCTGGGACCACTCTGCTGGTGGCTAAGAGTTACAGGAAGCTGTTCAGCTGTTACAGGTCTTGTTTGCTGTGTGATGTATGTAAGGGCCCACTGCTCCCAAAGGGCCCATGCTGCAACAGAAATACGCACTGCAACCATCAGAAACACACCCCTGAGTGATGGAAATTCCTCAAATGGCATATATCGTAATTTTCACAACTCGTCTTTTTCAGTCCTGATCAGGCTTTTAGCTAATGAGAGTAATATTTCTTTTTGTGACTGAAATGAAGAAATCTGTAAAAAAACAAAAGTGCGTAAAAACAAAATGTGAAAGAAAAAAAACAAGAACTGGGGAGCGAAAAAGGTTGCCGGATGTTGCAGAAGGATGAAAACGTTTTGCTTAGAATGCCAGACTCAAGAATCAATGCAAACAAAATGTCCACCAAACAAAAATGTAGCTTTAGCTGAGTCTCAACCTTAGTGTGGTTCATAAAGACTTATATGGTGGTTGATGAGATCAGGAGAGCTGCAACTTGGAGACCTAACAAACCAGCACCATATGGAGGCATTTAAAAGCACTCTGTTATGAGCCTCAATCTGCCATGGTGGCAAATCATCGTTTGCAAAAAAGCTCCAAGTCAAAAACACTAAACCTCTGGCAGCATTCAGATGGATGCTGTGATTTCTGTTTTAATTCTGACCTTCATTTTTACTCTGATGTACACAGGCATATGTAAGTACATTACTCTCAACCAAGATGGAAAGTTAAAATATTGATGTGCAATCAGAATGTAGCTGCAGGTAAAACTCTTTCATTAGACCCACACACTGAGGAAAAAAATGTACCCTGAGTGGTGAACTGTATCACTGCTGAAGCTAATTATCATTGGTAATCATGCAGAAGAATTATTTGGAAAGAACAGTTATTAAGTTCAAGCAATCTGTGAACATTCACTGACATTTCGTACTAACAGAGGACATGTAAAAAGTAAAAACGGTGCAAAATAAAGCTATTTATTACCTGATAAATTATATGCTTGCAAATAGCACCAACAGTTGGTACTCCCTACTGTTTAAAAAAGTGTTTGCTAGAGAGATGATGACAATAACGTTTCCTACAAAAATGATACTAGGCAAAAATATTTTTTTTTCTTAAGCAGGAAAACATTCTGTGTACAACAATGAGACTTGACAGATTTGGGTGAGATGTCATCATCCATATATGACATTCACTTTGTGTTTTAAAAGAGGTGTTGCCACAAAACCTTTTTTGTTGTTGAGAAAAATTGCTATAAAAATGACCTACTTTTAAAAACAGGCTGGTTGTGGTTCATTTACAGGTTTTATGTCTCTAAAATATATTTGCCCTGTTTTGATTTTAATTACTTATTGTATTGTTTCAGATCTGTCTGAACTTTAGTTTGACTTTGACAGGCAATTGTTTAACTCTATTTCTCACAGGCTGAGGTGTGCTCAGGGACAGTAGCTGAGGTCATCCAGTCTGTGGTGAACGGTGCAGACGGCTGCATCTTCTGCTTTGGTCAAGTCAAGCTCGGTAAGCTCCTCCACCGACGACAGATTAGACAAGAGCCTTTGTTAGTCTCGGAAAAAACTCATTGCTAGCTCTGCTTGATGTCCACAATTGGCTTAACAGTGCACTGGGGTGAGTCGAGGAATGAGGAGATTGGAGGGAAGAAAGAATGGGTTTGAGGTGGGGTGTGGGGGCTGAGGGCTTAAGTGCCGTGTGCAAGCATTGGGGCTCACTTTCTAATTAAAATCTTAGTAATTGGTCCAGCCAATGCGAGAGTGAAGAGTGTGCTTCTCTCTTGCTGCTGTTAGCTATAATTCTCCACAAAATGACTGCTTCTGGAATAAATCCTTGGATTAGCATTTGATTTTACTTTAACTTTATGTTACCTCTGCTGCGCCACATAATTGTTAAAACACATTAACCTTCGCACATTTCCAATGTGGTTTGAAACCCCAGTCCATTCAAGATAGCCAGGGTAATCTTTTTGGCTTCACTACAAAGTGCCTAAAAATACTAACTATACCCCTTAAACACTTCCACCTTTTGTAAGGTTACAGCCACAAACCCTAATTCATTGTGGTGGGATTGAATGGGACCAACACAAAGCAGTGCATAATTGGGAAGTTTAAAGAAATTGATATATTGTTTAAGTGTGCATTTGAGTTCAATTTGTTCTGATCATCCAAAAAAATTCCAGTCCAATAAGTTGCCTTTGGATCTTTCTTCTGTCAGGGACAAGTTGGTGAGAGATGGTGATTGATGTTAAGATGGATGAAGCTACCTACAATCCTGGAAGAAAACCTGTTAGAGGTTGTAAAAGACTGGAGACTAGGGAAGGAGGTTCACCTTCCAGTCACATCAAACTCCCAATGTAGATCTAGCTTAAAATCTGTAAAAATACTTAAAAAATCCTGTTCACAGATGTTCTTTCATCGAGTTGGGGCTATTGTGCAAAGAAGGTACAGAAAAAAACTTCAGTCCAAGCTGGTAGATAGTCTTTAACATATAGCAGCAGAAAAGGGTGTTAGATTTTTATTATTTCAAACAATATTTGAAAAAATTATCTATCATTTTCCTTTAATTTCACCATTAGGTGCTAATTTGTGTTGGTGTATCAATAGAAATCCCAATACAAAACAAAAACATTTGTCATTGTAGTGTGACAAAATAAAAAGAAGGCAATGTATATATGAGGATAAACGTTCTCTTTCAACTCACCAGGCAAGACATACACCATGATTGGCAAAGACAGCTCCACTCAGAGCTTGGGCATTGTGCCCTGTGCTATTTCCTGGCTCTTCAAGCTCATCAACGAGCGTAAGGAGAAGACGGGCACTCGTTTCTCGGTCCGTGTGTCTGCTGTGGAAATCTTTGGGAAAGAAGAAGAGCTGAAGGACCTGCTGTCTGAGGTGTCAACAGGCAGCCTGCAGGAGGGCCAGTCCCCAGGAATCCATCTGAGAGAGGATCCTATCTGTGGGACTCAGGTGAGTATTGCTACAGCTCTTCAATTTTTCTTTGTTCACTAATCCTTTCATTCTCTCTGTGGGTTCTAGTATTATCTGGGTATTGATCTTTTTGTCTATGATCTACTTCTCCCTTTTCCTCCAAAGACGTTTAAACTTTATTGTTAGAGCATGTGTGTGAGTTTCTCTTTTTTTCTACATCTCCCATGACTTCCCAGTTATGTCTTGATCCTGCTTCTTGAATCCATGTTTAATATATAAACCAAACTCATCTACTGATAGCGTTCTTCTCTCATACTGACTCTCCTGTCAGCATCTATTATGGATGAATTAGAATCAGCCCTCTGTAGCAAAATAGAAATAATATTGGGGGATGGTAAAAACTGGATGTTTGAAGGTGTTCACAGGTGTTGCTGACAGATGTTGTTTTTGGGGGCAACTGTGGACTCTGACTTCAAAGGATGTGTAGTCCTGTGAAGCTTGTCTTCCTCTCGGCAACCGCGCGTGGGCTTCTTTATGATCTCTTCCACCTTCATTCCCTTCTACCCGCTACTTTATTTTTGCATCCTACCACTACCTTTTCCAAAATTACCTCTCCTAATCCCACTCCCTATGTGTGGATATCTGCTTTTTTAATTGCCCCGGAGACACACTCTAATATATGCTGGGTTCCAATTAACTAGCTGCCATGCTTTTACTCTGCTTCCATTTTCCCCTTCTTTCTAAGCTCTGTTTGGTCTCTTTTGCTTACCCTGCCGCTGCTCTCCAACCCTGTAGCTCCAGAACCAGAGCGAGCTTCGTGCCCCGACCGCTGACAAAGCCGCCTTCTTCCTGGACGCAGCCCTCGCGGCTCGCAGCATCAGCAGGCCAGATGCAGATGAGGATGAAAGGCGCAACTCGCACATGCTGTTCACGCTACACATCTACCAATATCGCATGGAGAAAAGCGGCAAAGGCGGAAGTTAGTATTATAGCAAATCTTATGTAGGATCTTTGAGTTTACAACTGACATTTAAGGCATTCAAGTTAAAGTGAAATTTTCTCCACCACAACCATACAATAACATCCCTTTATTACTCTTCAATATAAATATATATTATTTAATAAATGTTTATAAAGATAATTATGCTTAATTTAGAAAAGGATTGGCATCATTTATTAAATGTAAATATTTATTCATCAGATTTAATATTTGATTCAAATTGTGGTTGATTTGTTATTTTACATAACATAAACAACAAAACCAGAGTTACACATGTTTTAGGAGTCCAACCATTTGAGTAAAGATTACAGTGGTGTGCAGAAGTGTTCCCATTTTGTTATGTAACAATCTCAAATCTATTTTAATTCACAAACATTTACCAGACCAACACAAAGTGGTGCGTAGTTGTGTGAGTAAAATGATACATGGTTTTCCATCATTTTTGAAATAACAATATAAAAAGTGTGGCTTGCATATGTTTTCATACGCCCGGAAAAAATTATTGTAGAACCACTTCCTTTGTTTCTATCAGCTTTGTATATCTAAAACCTGAAGTATTTGTTCAGTGTTCATTGCACAGTGGTTTTCAAGTGTCGTCACAGATTTTCAACTAGATTTAGATCTGATTTGATCAACATCAACGCTACAGTGATGTAGCCAGTTTAGATGGATGGCCACATGTTGTTAGGTTTGCAAGTGAGCCATACTCTTACCATTTTCAGATGATGGATTTATAACAGTACTTACTCAGATGTTCAGAGCTTGAAATATTGCTTTTTAAAATCTGAGATGTTCTGAAGCCAATTGGGAGCACTGGATTTTATTCATGGATATCAATGTAGAGGCCCGATCACAAATTTGTGACACTTTTTTAGTTCTTTCATAATTTTACATCCACTTCAAAATTATTTACTACTTTGTGTTTTGCATAAAATCAAGATAAAATGCATTCATGTTGCAGTAATGTGACAAAATATTAAAACTTGCAGTGGTATGAATACTTTTGCAAGGCCCTCTAAATCACATCAGTGACAGCCTCTCATAAATAAACCAGACAGTTCAGACATCGCTGTGTTACTCTTGTGTCGCTGCAACTTCAAAAGTGAAGGTTCTTTGAGAGCTGCTCACCTGGTTCCCTTTCCTCTATCGCTACAGTGTCAGGTGGACGGAGTCGACTGCACCTTATTGATTTGGGGAGCTGTGAGAAAGTCCTGAGCAAAAGCAGAGACGGAGGGGGAGGCTTGTGTCTTTCCTTGAATGCGCTGGGAAACGTCATAATGGCTTTGACAAATGGAGCAAAACATGTACCTTATCGGTAAGAAAACCTTCATTGGTTCTGTTTTGTTTTCAGTGGATGGGTTGACTATGTATTCCCCTCTAGATAGCAGCTTTCACTGGTGTGGCGCAAGATCTTAATATTGTTTCAAGTATGAAAAGATTAACAACTTGTCACCTGGGAGTGTTTTTCACTTTGCGTATTAAGGACGCTTCCCCAGACGAAACATCAGCTACTTTTATCATTGCTTTAAAACATGACAAGGCTGTTTGCTAATAACAACTTTAACACGCTCTCTAGGGATAGCAAGCTAACAATGCTGCTGAGGGAGTCCCTCGGCAACATCAATTGCAGAACCACCATGATTGCCCACATCTCAGATTCCCCGGCCCACTACGCCGATTCACTCAACACAATCCAGCTGGCCTCTCGCATTCACCGCATGAGGAAGAAGAAATCAAAGGTACACTGATGATCTTTTACACGACAAATGTATCCTGTCTCATCTGATAAAGAAAAAAAGAACGCTGGAGCAATTGTACATTTTACTTAGATTTATTCAGTTTAGACATTTTCATCTTATTATTGCAACCAAATTATTATTTATTGTGTAAATAATATTATTTATAATATGAGCTAAATTAAAGCTAATATACAGAATTTTATATGTAACATTGAATTCATTTCTACCTTTTTGTTGCTATGATGTAAACAGTAAAGCAACTCATCAGACTTAAGGTTCTTAATATGCAGTTTGTCACCTGAAAAACCTAGAAAAACATGTCATAGTCAGTTTTGTTGCCCAATTTAGTTGTATGTTTTTTTATTTTTATTTTATTTACCTGTCCAAAAACTAGCTTCATATAATGCTTGAAATGTAATACTATTTCTGTAACACACATTAAGTTTTTATCAGCTCCTTTGTATATCTGTATGTAATCAATAGCACTGCCTAAGAAAATGTGATTAGGGAAGGTTATTGAAGGTTATGTTCAGATACAGTAATTTGTATTACTGACATTAATTTCCGTGTCTATTGATGTGTACTTTTAACCTTGTGATAAATATTGAGATGAAATGTAAAATACGTTTAAATATAAAAAACTCATCTGCAGTAAATCATAACAAGTAAAAAGGTTTTGTAAAACAGAAGAGTAATCAACCAATAAAAACTCACTGCTGTACTTACTAACACAAAACATACACTGAGTAATTACAGGGTATTAATGCCTCTGTCAGGGTGAAGAATCTACAACTCTGTACACAAACCATCTATAGCTTCAGGTGACTAAACTGGAAGACCTGAAACTGGATCTGTGACACAGCTCGCTCTATCAGGAAGAACCCAGAGTTAGTGGTTGTAGCTGGGTACAATGAATAGTTTTTTTTATGTAGCAGCTATTGCTCTTTAAAAATAGACTGACTCAACTAATGAACAAATACTAGTGACCTGTTCTTGCAACAGTACTAGAGAGACTCATTTATTGGCCTGCAAAATTAAGGAAGCAGTTAAGTTGGGAGTTGGGACTAGACTTGTTTGTTAAGCTGCTGCGTAGAGCTTCTTCCACCAGTTTTCTGTTTTATGGTCACTAGTAGCTATAAATTACCAAACTCCTTTCCCTTACTTGCTGACCTTAGATATTGACAAGAAAGGTGTAATTGCAGGCCACTTTGTTAATAACAAACCCCGGTATTCAGAAAATAATTTTAAAGGCACGAGTTTAAGGAAAGACATTGGTTTGGTATAGTATTTTTTTAAATGTAGCAATCTTTCATGTGCTTTGAATTTGTTCTTCTTTGAAGTATGCATCCAGTTCATCTGGAGGGGAGAGTTCCTGTGAGGAAGGCAGGGTTCGGCGGCCACCACACCTAAGACCCTTCCACCCACGCACAGTAGCCCTGGACCCAGACCTGCCAGCCCTGCTTAGCGACCCGGAGTACTCTTCAAGTAGTGAACAATCTTGTGATACTGTCATTTATGTGGGCCCTGGAGGAACTGCAATTTCAGATAGAGAGCTTAGTGACAATGAAGGCCCACCTGCCTTTGTCCCTATAATCCCCTCCCTAAACAAAAAGAGATCTGCAAAAGAGGGCCCTCCGGATAGAGACCAGTTCTTCAAATGCAACACATTTGCTGAGCTGCAAGAGAGGTTGGAGTGTATAGATGGTAGTGAAGAACCCACTGCCTTTGTCGGAGAAGGCAAGAGAAACCAGGCTAGCCCTAAAACAGACAAATCCAAGGAAAGCCAAGTTTCTAATTCACCAAAGTCTGCAGTAAGTATTTACAACAACCAAGAAGGAATCTTAACTAAACAGTCTATCCCAATCCAAATGACTTGCAGTCCCAATGTTAAATCTAAACTTGACACTAACAAGAGACAATGCATAACCACAGAAAAGGTGCCAGCTGAGACAGTCCAAAATTCATGCAGAACCAGTGCAGATGGTGAAAAAGTATTGATGTCTGAAAGCCAGGTCACAACAAACAAACTGACAGCTCCCAGAGACCTAAACTTGGAGCCTGTAGTGAGGGAGAAAGTTTACCCCAACAAGAAAGCTTTGCCAAAGCCAGCTCCACCTCCCTCACAGCAGAGGGAAAATCCAGAAAAAGGAGAAAGATCTGGCACCAGGATGCCACCAGTGGGAATGAGCCACCAAGTTGTTAAAAGAAGGGACCTATGCACATCGCCTTTGATCAGAGCACCTGTAGAGGTGTGCCAAGTGCACTCAACTTTGAGGGAAAGGTGTTTGGATCGAGACATCCTTAGGGCTACTGTCACCCTGCAACAACCCGTGGAGCTAAACGGTGAGGACGAGTTAGTGTTCACTGTTGTGGAAGAGCTCTCTATTGGCAGTATTGTGGATAAGGGTCGGCCATCAAGCATTATTAGCTTCAACAGTGACTGTTCACTTCAGGCCCTGGCCTCTGGTTCCAGACCTGTCAGCATCATCAGCAGCATCAATGATGAATTTGATGCCTACACATCAACTGTGGGAGGATCTGAGGTCAACATTGCCATGGTTACACCCACTCAGGAGGGCACAGTGGAGTGTATGGACAGCAGGGTTTCATCTATCAGTTCTTGGCTAAGTGAGGTCAGTGTCTGTACCTTGGAAAGTGAAGGGGCCCATTCCACAGATGTTTTTCTACCACAGGCCCAACACATAGGGCCAGAGTCAACCTTTTACTTCGACTCCCTTGACATGTTTCATTGTGTGTCATCTACAAGAGATGCCAAGAACTCCTTAAACGATAGTGGATTCAGTTTTTCTGAACAAGACAGCGACAGTGCTGCATCGAGTAAACTGTCATTGACAAAGTGCCCCCACTCCCCAGAATCAGCCAAAGGGTCCCTTCGATTTACATCTAAATTGTCCAAAGCTCACTCAGTGAGCTCCTCTCCACTTCCACAGGGCTCCTCAATTGTCCACTCCAGTCTTCCCAGGAAGATTAAACCTACCTCATCCATCTCTCATAGCAGTAGCAGTAGCAGCAGCAGCAGTAGAGATCCAGCGAGGCAAGAAGCTAAACAGGAGGATCCTTGGCAGCATGTCAACAACCACACAGAGCCTCAGACTTTTGACTCTAGCAGCACCAGCAGATTTCTCCGAAATCCACCCAGTGGTGTTTTTTCCAACAAAGCATCCAACAACAGCAACAGTGTACCTCACCTTCCCAAGGTGCAGGTGTCTACCTCATCCCAGAGAGTGGTTGATGGCTGTGAGAAGTCAGCTACCAAGAATCCACCCAGCAGAATGCCTCAGCTGAGGCGAGGTGCCACCACCCTGGGAACGGTGCCTGTTATCCATTCCTCCACCGATCACAAGGGAAGCCAAGATATTGTTTCATCTTCTTTAAGCCTTAAATTCTCCTCTTTGGGGAAAAACAATAAGGCTAACTCACAGAAAGTGGTGAGTAATATTACCAAGCCTGGTTGCACCTCGCCACCTCCTCCTCCAGTTAGAAAGTCGAGCCTTGATCAAAAGACTAAGATTTTGTTGCCCCAAAGTGCCTTAAAGTCAGCATATGGGGAGGCAGGGAGGACCTATGGGACAAGGGCAGCTGTATCAGAAGATGAACTTGACGTACATTGTAAAGCAAACTCCACCTATTTCAAAACCTCTAGCCTCAACACAGCCAAAGTTACCTCTAGCCTAAAGGCCAAAGGTTCTAAAGGAGAGGTTGGGCTGCATTACGGCAGTCAAATGTCACTTGAAAGGTGTGAAAGCCTGTCTCTCTCAGACTCCAGAGCTGCGCTTAGCAGGGAAAACAGTGGGGCAAGTCTGGGTAGCAAATCCAACAAGTCAATTCCAAGATTTGGTATACCTAATTCATCCAGCTCTCCAATAGCTACCTTCCAATCTACTCCAAGTGGAGGAAACATTGCTAAACCCAGTCAGGTTAAAGCCTCTGTAAATACCAGAGCATTAGGAGCAGTTAATGGGAATAAAGTACGCTCACTGTCAGCCAACAGCTCCAAGAGCCTGAGCTCCTCTACCAAATCTTTGGCCTCTCCTGTTCCCCGGAATACTAATGCCAACCTCCCACCATCAGGTCGAACATCAGGCTCTCGGACTACTGCTCCAGTCACCAATAAGCCTGGAAGAGGGACTATCATGGGCACAAAGCAGGCCATTAGGGCTGCAAACAGTCGTGTGAGTGAACTTGCAACAGGCAATGTATCAGGAAAGCATGGTAGAGGTTCGGGAGATTCAGACAGCGGGAATGACAGCGGGGTAAATGTGGCTGATGACAAGTCCCCCACAGCCATGCTACCCTCTCCGTACAGTAAAATCACTGCACCCAGGCGGCCTCAGCGCTACAGCAGTGGCCATGGCAGTGACAACAGCAGCGTGCTCAGCGGTGAGCTGCCGCCAGCCATGGGTCGCACAGCTCTGTTCTACCACAGTGGAGGCAGCAGCGGATATGAGAGCATGATGAGGGACAGTGAAGCCACAGGTAGTGCTTCATCTGCCCTTGACTCCATGAGCGAAAGTGGGATGTCATCTTCAGGCAGAGCAAGGAGCTCCAAGTATCCCAAGAAGAGAGCTAATGGTAAGACAATAACTTAGATATGCACAGACACTAATGCAAGATTGTGATTTTCACTTATAAATAAATACACAGAGCTGTGCCCTTCTTGTAGCATAATTTAGTTTTGTTTGAATGCAAGCATACTTTAGTATTCACTTATTCACTTACAGAACAAAGACCATTTCACATGTCTACTGTATGTTTGATTTTAAATGTTTGCATGGTAACCTGTTCAATCTTTTATTCCACTGTGTTTATAAAAAAATAAACCATTAATAAATCACAAAGCCCGAATGCAATTAAAATATAGTGTCTATCTTGAATCTCGTTATATCTCAACAATAAACTGATCTATATGTACGTTTTTAGCTCTCAAAACACTGCAAAGCTTTCTGTCATTTGACAACTATAAATCTGAACAAAAGATAATGTGGTGTTCCCCAAGTCTATTTAACGAGGCCCCTTTATTCAATATGCAAATGGTCCCCCTATTTCAGAATTTGGAGTACTACGTCATATCTTAAACAACTGTATGCTGATGACACACAACTTTATATTTCCTTGTAACCCCGTGACCACTTTCCATGACAGAGACTGTTGTAATGATATCAATAGGTTCGTGGGATCAGAATATCCTCCATCTTCATAAAGAAAAAAACATAGGTCATTGTTTTCAGGCCCCAAGCTAGAAATCAGTGAACAGCTGGACTCAGAGGCTGAGGACCACAGAGCATACAGAAAACCTCAATTTTTGACTCAAAAACCTAAATTCTAACAACCATGTAAAGTATATTGCTATCAGCCTTTGACCATCTTAAAAACATTGCCAGAATATATTGATTCCTGACAAAACAAGTGCCAGAAAAATATGTGCTCTGTTTTATTTTTAGTAGGTTGGAATATTGTAATGGTGTCTATAAAAATATAAGAATACTGATCACATCACAACACTCCTTAAACACTGCCCTGACTCCCTGTTTGTAAAAGGATTTTAAAATCTTGCTAACAGCCTACAAAGCACTGAATGGTCTTGGGCCTAAATACATTTCAGTTACTTGTCAGCTACATACTATGCAGACCCTTCAAGGCATTGGATACCTATTCACTAAGTTTTCGTAAGTCCAGAACAACACAAGCCTAGTCGCCATTTAGTTTTTATTTTCCTCAGCTCTAGAACATACTCCCTGAAAACCTTAGATGTCCAGAAACTGTTGGCCCCTTTAAATCAGTGCTGCAAACATAATTGTTTACAGCAGTTTTCCCTTAAAGGTCAAATACTGCTTTATCTGTTCATTTTTGCCTTTGCTATCCATTTGTTTTTATTAGCATTTTAAGATTTCTTCTTTAATGATACTTAAATTTTATTCTTTTAATGACCTTTGAATTTTACCTGTAAAGCACTTTGGGTTACGTTGTTTGTGAATTGTGCAACACAAATAAATATGCTTCACTGTTATCCAAAACATAAATACTGTATACATGTTTTAAGGCTTTCAGAGAAGGCGACTTATTCCTGCACCGCTGCCAGACACATCGTCCCTGGGGAAAAAGGTGGCTCCTGCAGGCCAGTGGGTGGACTTGCCTCCTATGTCTGGACAGTTGAAAGAGCCCTTTGAGATCAAAGTATATGAGATTGATGATGTGGAACGGCTCCAAAGACGGCGTCAGGAGGAAACCACAGAGGTGAGCAGAGGGTCAATCCAGACTGTTTCTAGTTCATGTTGCTAAACCTTCGTCATGTCTTAGTGGAGGTCTTGTGACCCCTGCTTGCTAAGCCTATGTGATGTTTCCCAAATGCAACATTAATGCCATACATGCTCTAGATTTGCCACAAGGACTCACAGTACATTTTGGGAATATACTGAATCTCTTGTTACCAATTTTTCTTTAACAAGCAGGACAGAAATAATTTGTCCCAGACGTTTGACCTTCAGTCAGCTCAGCAGCAAATCGTGGAGTTAAAATGTCTGTGTCCAGACTCTTAGGGCTAGGTATTTTGACAGCATTCCCTATGAATGTCAGAGGTCCAGTGCACTGATAAGGGTTACCTGATTTGAATGTAAGGGACGATGTGGACTGCTGACAAGGAGGCATGTAAATATGAAAACAGAAATCGTGATAAAATGAGGGACTATGATGAGGACAGCCAACGCATCCTCACCTTACCAAAATCCCTCCTAACTGGATTACCCTGTCTTTTGATGCTTTCTCTTGTTCTGTGAAAATGCACCCATAATTTCAGCTGTCACAGAAGAACTTGATGGAAAAATATCAGATAGAAACTGTGTTTGATTAACAAGCAATGAAAAAATGTGCACACTGCCTTGCACAAGATTTCATACACCAAAAAGCATTTTGCCATGCTACCACCACAAACTTACACAGGGTATTTTATTGGGATTTTATGTGTTAGACCAACACAAAAGAAAATGAACATGGTCTTAAAATGTAAATTTGTATTTAGTCCTGATTTATTATAATACTCTTCAATGAAATCCAGAACAACCAACTGCCTGTTTAAAGGCCTTTTTGCAGTTTTGTCCATAAAGGGGACCCAGCAAATATGTGGGAAAAGGTGCTGTGGTCAGATACCCAAGATTGAACTTGTTGCCTTACACACAATATACTATATGAGGAGGAAAACTGACCCTGCACATCACCTTAAACACACCATTCCCACAATGAAATATGGTGGTGGCAGCATCATGCTGTGGACATTTGTTTCTTCAGCAATACAGACAATCTAATCCCTTAGAATTGAAGAGAGGAAGAATGTAGCTAAATATAGAGCAATTCAGGAAGAAACCATCTTAAACTTTGTGTTGTTCTATCACATTAAACAGTTTGTTGTTGTGTCATGGCAAAAATGTGAAAAAGTTCAAGTCATGTGAATACTTCTCAAGTCACTATATATATTAAATATTTATTGATACTTTCCTGGCTGCTTTTCTCTTTTTGGCTGGGAAAATTTTACTGCAAAACACGATTAACATGTTTACACAGTTTACGTGTAACATGGTACACTGATATAATAAGGCATGCTGACTTTTTGTCTCAATTTCTTCCAGCAACCATACCAAGAAGTTGAAAAGGTACGATTATTTTAATTATCAACTGAGATTCTGTTTTGCATGAATCTAAATTGCTACTTCATTTAAAATGTAACATTTTTCAATAAAGTTTGTGTTCTAGGTAGAACGTTCAAGTGAATAAATGTGTTTTTTTTCTTTACTCCTTTACTTTTCATCATGTGAAACTGAGTTTATTTTCTGAATTTTGCAAAATCAGTTGGTCACTACATGGTCCTCTTTTAGGGTCTGGTATATTTTAACAACAAGTGGAGGTTGCTGGAGAGAAGGCAACAGCAGGTGAGGGAGTTGAGAGCAAAGCATCAATTGTTGTTGGAGGAACTGGAGGACACAAAGGTTCGATTGATGATGGATCCCAGCAAGTGGATTGGAGAGTGTAAGTTATTGTCACTCTTATTTCACTGACATTTCACTCCTTAGTCTAACAAAATATCTAAAGAAATACATTGGTTTCGAACCACCTGATAAAATCTCTTGTCTCAACAGTTGACGTGGACCAGAATTTGGATAAGGAGTCTCCAGAGTACCTGGAGGCCTTGGCGCAGGCCACGGAGGAGTTAGAGTTTTGTGTCAACCTTTGCAAGTCCCATGTCATGATGGTGACTTGTTTCGACATCAGCATGCCGTTGACACCCCACACTCAAGAGGGACTGCGTGAAGTCGAAGTCTGAGGACAAAAGCAAGTAGGATTCAAAAAGAAAGTGGAAGTGGGAAGAAAAAGGTAGAAGAGATGTAGCAGTCAGTTTATAGATATCACTGGAATGAAGAACAAAAGACGGATGGTGGACGAAAGCGGAGCTTTACTGAAAAACAGAGGAAATCTCGACCATCTCAGCTGCAGTGCCTCGTTGTCTGGGACAGAGCAGAGAAATAAAGCGTGAGCACAAATGCTGTTGTCTTCATGGCAAAGCAGTGGCTATCACTTACTGAAAAGTCAACAAACAACACCCTGAAGTGCCTTTTTTAATGTTCTTTTTGAGTTATTTTTCATACAGCGTAGGTATTTTCGTCATACCTAAGCATAACCCTGAACATGTTGCTTTTAAGAAAAATATTTTATACTGCATTGTATAGTGTATTTAAAAGAATGTGTTGTGTGTACAGTTATCCTTTTTTAGGTGGGATAAATACAGAAAAAAAACAAGCAATAAGCTAATGTTATTGCGGTCCCAGACTTTGCCTTTTCTCTTGTTTCTAACCTCAAGTCAGCATTTTCCCCATGCTCATTCAGCCTCTTGCGCCTTAAGTTAAATTTTGTATTTCTGTAGTTTTCTAGACTTTTAAACTGGACTGTGTTATTTCATCAAGGACCATGTTTCCTCCTGTCAGCTGGCCTGTAAAAGCTCACAGGGTGAAATTATTTGTTTTTCCTACAGTTGCCTTTATCAAAATGGGTCTCTGTTGATCAGCTGTGGTGTTTGATGGCAAACCAAGTTTATTTGAGTTGTGCTAACATTTATCTCCCTGGAAATGAGAAAATAAAGCCAAAACAATCATAAGGGCGCTGTGATGGACAGTGAGAGATTTCTTCACCTTCAGTTGTGACAGTAGGTCTATGGATGCTCATCATTGAGCCTTATTTCTTCGCAGATGGTTCGCATGTAATGTAAAACACAAATGAGACAGCACCAACGTGCCAGCCTCTTCCTGTACAGTATTTTTCCTAAACAGTACGTTTCCCAAGTGCTACCAAGCCTCAGTTCTATGCATTCCAGCACACCAACTACTTTAAGGAACTCAGCAACAACTTTAATCTGTATCTGCAATTAGACTGTTTAGAAACAAAATAGCAAGATTTATTAAGTAGCTCCCAAAAACACTCTAAATTTGCTTTCTCTCATGAAAGGATGCATAAAGCTGGACAGTGATTGTAACGGTGTCCAGCAAAAATCAATCATATCGGCTCTTTGAAGCCAATGCATTTATGAATCAAACGGCTGACACGGAAAGAAGAAAGATGATCTTTGAGGATCGTTGTTCCAAAAAAGCACAACATGAATAAACAGACTGGCTATGATTTCTCTTGGTGTGTTTGTCTTGTTTCTTTTTACCAAGATGTACTCTCTCAGGCCCTCACAGAAGATGCTGCATGAGATTTTTTAACCATTTTTACAGATGATTTCTACTCTCCATTTTTACCATTCTAATTTTTTACAGTAGTTTCATTTTTCACTGATGTAGAGGGTGGGCTCATGAATTAAATAAAAAATACCTAACAGACCTTCTTTTTCAAGATGTAATATGTAACGTCACGTTTCATATCAAAACCCATATTTTCTAATATCTTTGTTTTTGTATAGGATTTTCAAACCATGTGTATAAATGTATATTATGGCAGCTTGTGTTTTCTTTTCCAGTACCTGTGAATAAAATGTTTCTTCTTATAGATGTGAAAACGTTTGATCATTTCCCCTAATTTACATACTATGTATATCTGCAACATTGCTTAGAATTAAGGGTTTTGCTCAGAAAATAAAAATTCAAGCAAGTGGGAACTTTTCTGACTGGATGACAATTATTTGACTGCATTCACAGTCTGACTGGAAATCTACTTGAAAAGATCTTATGAAGGTTTAAAGTAAAGTTCTGACAACACATTACAAATGTTTACTATCCTTCCCTCAGTAGATAATTCTCATAGAGTCTTTGTTTAGTATATAATACTACGAGAAAGTATCCACACAACTTCACTTTTTCCACGTTATGTCACAGACTTACTCTAAAATCAATTTGAGCTTTTCAGTTTATAAATAATGTAAACATAAGAGGAACTGCTCAATATGATACACTTTCTCTCTCTTTATACACTTGAGGTGTTGGTGTTTGAGAAGAAGTTAAGAGAATATAGATTTTTGCATGTTAAATTAGCCCATCAACCAAGGAGAATATTGTTTCTGTGGGAAAACGAAGCCAATGAGGTGCCTACTAGAGAAGGGGTTCTCAAAGTGAGGGTTGCAATATGATTTTCAGAATCATGTGTGGAAGGCCAAAAGGGACAAAATTAAACAGATAAATATGAAATAAATAAATGAATGTACCATGAAGTGTCCTATTTAAAAATATCTTTATTTAAGGTGAAATTAAATAATTCAATGTCGTTTAAAAAAAATAAAATAAAAAAAATAATATCATTATTTCACTCTATATTTATAAAATATAGAGTGTTAAAATTGTATGTATTTTTAGGGGGTTATTTTATGGGTAATTTGTCATCCAGCGTTATTTGCTGGAGGTATGATTTAAAAGATTACATCCTTTTAACCTGAATTATAAAATCCCCAAGTATTCCACTAAATTCATTGGTAAATAAATGAGCATCTGTTTTTATGACTCCTCTAGTTTATTACAAATCCTGTTTTTATTTTAATATGTTAATTATATGCAGAGAAAGAAGCTGTCAATTTATGACACCATAGATATTAGGAAGCGGAAATACATTACAAATTGACACATAATTATTACAAAAACCTAAGAAAAAGTTCACAGAAACCTTTCTGGAAAAGGAATAATACTGCTATAATATTTTTATAGCTATTCTCCCTTAAATATCTTAAACGTTTCAACAAGTCTTGATTAATTATGTTACTTCAACATATTCTAATTTCTTGGGTTCAATGTGCCACAGGAGGTGAAATTGGTGGCATTTTCTGTACTTTGTTCTGTTAACTTGATTCAGAACAGGCCAAATGCTGAACTTATAAAAAGGTTGAATTTGACAAGTGGGAAATGAGATTAGAGGAGAAGGTGCAGGTCTGGGAATAATAACTCCCTGTATCGAAGCGTCCTGCTGCACAATATGATACATGAAGTCCCGTTGATTAATATACTGTAAATCTGTGGATAAATTCAGCTAGAAGCTTAATCCTGCTGTGCAATAACATCTTGCTTCCCCCATTTTAATTTCGTTTTGATCAAAACCCTGAGAGGTTAATTTGGTTGACTGGCAAGACCAGCTGGTCACCATGTTTTAAATGTGGGGGGTGACATTTTCTTTCTGGTTTGGTGAGTTTGGCACTATTCCTGTCATTGTGAAGATTGACTCGTTGTGTTGACAAACCTTATCAAACTGTGCGCAGTGAAACACATAATTTGCACAAATTGTTATTTTATTTAAAACAAATAATTCTTTTTGTCCACATGCTGGTCTGTTCTGTACCTTGTTGCCCTGAAATGGCAGGGTGTCTTGCAAAAGTGCTGATACTTCTCAAGCTTTTGCACATTTGGTCATGTTAAATCCATAAACATCAGTGTATTTCTTTACAGGATTATTTTTTGGCATAGATCAGCACAGAGTAATAAATAATTGGGGCATGCAATTGTATTTTGCCGCCTTCACTCTGATACACCTAAAATAAAATCCATTGCAACCAATTTCCTTTCAAAGTAGCCTAATTGGTAGACCCCACTTCTGTCTGATTCAATCTTAGCATAAAGCTAAGCTATTTGAGAACATATGTGAACAGTCAACGAAAGACCAAGGAACACAGCAAGTCAGGTCAGGGATAAAGTTGTAGAAAAATGTCAAGCAGGGTGCAATATCCCAAGCATTTAAAATCTCATGGAGTCCTGTTCAAGTCATCAGCTAAAAATGGAAAGAGTATAAAACAACTGCAAACCTAAAATGAAAGATGAGGAATACAGAAGCAGCAAAAAAGATTGCTGTAACTTTGGAAGAGCTACAGAGATCCACAGCTCAAGTGGGACCATCTGTTGACAAAATAACTTTAAGTTGTGCACTCCAGAGATCTGCTTTTTAAAAAGGGTACATTTTGCCAATAATGTTTAATTTTTGAAGGAACCCTTATGAAGCTCCATCTTTGCAGTTTGTCCCAAGCAATGCTGGAGACACAGCAAATGTGGAAGATGGTGCTCTGGTCAGATAAGACCAAAATGGAACATTATGGTCTACATGCAAAACCTGACATCCTGAACACATCATCTTCAAGATGAAACATGATGGTGGCAGCATCATGCTGTGGGGATGCTTAAATTCAGAAGGACATAGAAGCTGATCAGTTGATGGGAGTATGGATGAAGCTAAATACATCACAATGAACAAACCGTGTTAAAAGCTACAAAAGGCTTGAAACTGAACCAAAGGTTAATCTTCAAACTGCATTCAAAACTAAAGCTAATCAAGAATGTGTGGCATTATTCGAAAATCGAGATTCGAATAAGTTCTCCAACCTATCTGACTCAGCTTGATCTACTTAGTAAACAAAAATGAGCAAGACGATGAGGTTCTGGCACAGTGGTAGAATGCATGGCCCTCCACGCAGCTGTCAGCTGGTTTGAGTCTCGGTCACGACAACCTGTGCTGTATGTCTTCCTCCCTCTTCACCCCATTTCCTGTCTGCCTACTTTCAAAGAAATATGACAAAATAAAGGCAACTAGTGCTGCAAAACAAATCTTTGAAAAGAAAGACACACAAAGAAAGTGTTCTAGAAAGTGTTCATTCGGGGGGCGGGGTTGAATACATTTTCTAATTTTTCATTGTAAATACTTGTGATCTTCATGCATTGTTTGCTTTCCACTTCACAATTATGTTTTTTCCTTAAGGTCACCAGAAAACAAAATTAAATTTGAAAAGGTTACATGGCAGGATGTAAAAAATGGGTGCAAATACTTTTCCAAGGCACTGTATGTGCCAGAGTTGAAACAGTTGGCTGAGGCTGTTGCAGATGTCTGACGGCCTCTGTCTGAGCACAGCCAGTCCCATATGACCTGACTTGCCTCAGGGCTCTGATCATTAGTGGGGCAGCCGGGGTGTTTGTGAGAATAAAAATGAGTTCACTGAAAAATAAAGACACCCCCCCCCCCCCCCCCCACCTTTACACCAACTAGGCTCGAAACAAACAATAATGCTCTGATTTATCTTACAAGTTTTTCTTTTATCCATACAGTTGCAATAAATTGAACATCTGGATCTTTTTAATACCTCTATTTGCTAACTGTGATGTCTTTATTCCATTTATTGTTGTTACAGCTTTGAGTCTGTTTTATTATTTATTTCATTTCTGCTGTCAGATATTTTATAAAGGAGTTCTCATCTGACACTTCATAGTAAATAACCTTACCAGCTCCGCTCTCTCTAATTTTTCATGTATTGCTTAATTATACAATAAACTGCCTCTTGTTTGGAGACAAATCAGCATCACGGCTTCAGATGCATTTTTACGAGGAAAGCGGGCTTTTTGAACTCTCACTTCACCACACTCACTTTTAGTGGCAGTGGCTGGCTCAGATTGGGATTTACAGCTCTGCAGTCACACTGATTGGTCTGAGCAAACCAGGCTTGCTCTTTGAAGAAGACTCATAAACCTGACCACATGCTGTCACTTTTTCCCAGTAATTATAACAGGCTGGCGTGGAGGAGAGTCCTTAAATGATCAGAAGCTGGGCAAAACGTTAACCTCACACAGTCTCGAGTTGTGCTTCAGGGGGGTCGTAACTATTGACATTTCCATCCACAAAACAGACTGCATGTGTGAGGAGTTTTGCAGAAACCACGACTAAAAGCTTTTCTCTGTCTCTGCTGTAAATACTTTTAGGATGACTGGTCATTCAAATCTAATAAAATGCCACTGAGCTAGGATAAGACCACGGAGAGTAAATTAAAACAATCTATTAATTAAAAATTTTTTATCAGATTTTTCAAAAATGTTTAAACATGTTTAGTGTGTTTAATCCAACAAAGCATCAAGATAAGGAAGGAAAAGCAGTCAGAAAACACTGCAGTCAGAATATTTAACACTGTAGATAATATAGAGCTCATAATTTAATATATTAGTATAAATGATGAGAATTAGTTCCCTTGTTTCCCAGTGTGTGGACTTCCTGGGCCGTCATCCGGTCTATCTGGTTTGCACAATAATGAGAAGCAGGATGTGGGTCATGAGTTCAAATATCCTGTAAGCTGCCAAGTTAATGAGTGTTTAGGTAATAAAGATGCTCACTCAGTGACACCCACACAAACCGCCACTGATGCTGTATGACTGTGAGCAGGCAGGCTAACCTCTTTATATTGTTTATTTAAAACTACTAGGAAATTAATCACAGGCAAATGGGTTTGCATAAAATATTTTTAAGCATTTCTAGATGGAGACAGGCCTAAATTATTATAGTTTGCGATGCCAGCTGTCTTTCTGTTGCATTATCATTTTGGTCAGTGCACCATGCACTGACCTTGTCGAAGAAAGCACTAACCTTGTTTTTTAATCTGTGCTCTGTGGCCCCCTGGTCCAGATCGCTTGTAGATAACCACTGATTTACATAAAGGCTTTGTTTTGAAACATTACTTTGAAATGCTTTCAGAATGCTGATGTTAAACCTTATGTGCAATGAATATTCATTGTAGGAAAGGTTCTTAGCAAGTAAACACAAAGAATAAAGTCATTTGTTTTGTCTGGTGTTTACGGGGATTCAGTGCCTTGCTGTCAGGTTAATAGGTTGATGTTCAACTTACCTTTTAAAAGATCTGCAAATTACCCTCAGGAGGAAGCTCCCATAGAAATAAACTCATTGCTTGGAATGGAGCTGGTCTGTTATGGGGTAAGAACGCGGTCAAAAACAATGTTTATGTAAAGACAGAAATGTGTGCATATTAGTCAATAGTTGTACATAAGTAAAATCCAAAAGAGGTATTGTATATTTTCTCTGTAAGAATACAAAATAAAATGTTACAGGTTCAAGAAATTACAAAGTTCAAGATTACAGTTGTGGTTTATTCTTTATCAATACAATATGCTATAACAGTTTGTGAATACGATTTATTTTCTTTGACAATACGAATTTACATCAGCGACTTGGTGTCACGTGATCTCAGGCTGGTTAGTGGAGCATAGTTAGTCGATTCGTGGTTGCGCATGCGCTGTCACACTCCTCACCGCCAGTAAACGTAGTGCCGGAATGGGAGGTAATTCAGTCTAAAAGGAATATTAGTAGCAGAGGGGAAATCAAGAGTATTATAAATAAAGCGTTGTTCTTATTTTTATGAAATACAAAACTAAAACATAGAAAATAGTGGGTGGAGTTATACAATGATGTACAGTAGGTGGCGGTATGCACCTCTGAATTTGTTGTGCACCGCCAGCAGAAGAAGAAGAAGCAGCAGCAGCACTAGCACCACAAGAACGAACCAAGAAACTACGGTACAAAGCCAGGTAATGTTAAAAAGTTTATATATGTCTTAATGTTGTTAATATATGCTCTTGGTGCTAGTGCTGCTGCTTCTTCTTCTTCTTCTCTTCTTCTGCTGACTGTTCACAACAAATTCAGAGGTGCATACCGCCACCTACTGTACATAATTGTATAACTCCACCCACTATATTCTATGTTTTAGTTTTGTATTTCATAAAAATAAGAACAATGCTTTATTTATAATACTCTTGATTTCCCCCCCTATCTCCCCTCTGTTCCTAATATTCCTTTTAGACTGAATTACCTCCCATTCCGGCACGACGTTTAATGGCGGTGAGGAGTGTGACAGCGCATGCGCAACGCCAATCGACTAACTATGCTCCACTAACCAGCCTGAGATCACGTGACACCAAGTCGCTGATGTAAATTCGTATTGTCAAAGAAAATAAATCGTATTCACAAACTGTTATAGCATATTGTATTGATAAAGAATAAACCACAACTGTAAACTTGAACTTTGTAATTTCTTGAAGCTGTAACATTTTATTTTGTATTCTTATAGAGAACATATACAATACCTCTTTTGGATTTTACTTATGCACAACTATTGACTAATATGCACACATTTCCGTCTTTACATAAACATTGTTTTTGACAGCGTTCTTACCCCATAGTCTGTATGCTACCTTGGAAAGATCTGGTTTTGGTTTAATGTTTAATTCATGACTTAAGTAATATATCGATCAACTGGTTGTGGGCAGGAAGGATCTCCTGTAGTGGTCTGTCTTGCAGTAGATCTGATGAAGCCTCTGACTGAAGACACTCTGTTGTTGTATGACAGTCTCATGAAGAGGATGCTCGGGGTTCTCCATAATGTTATTCATTTAATGAAGAATCCTTCTTTGCACAATTATCTCCAGAGCCAGCCTTCTTTATTAGCTTGTTGAGCTTTTGTAGCTCCCTGGCTCTGATGCTGTTACCCCAGCAGATGATGGCAGAAGAGATCACACTCTCCACAACAGACTTATAGAAGATATGCAGCATCTTGCTGGAAACACTGAAGGACATAAGCTTCCTCAAGAAGTACAGTCTGCTCTGTCCCTTCTTGTAGACGGCTTCGCAGTTGCATCTTCACTCCAGTCTGTTATCCAGGTGAACAACGAGGTATTTTTACTCCTCCACCACCTCCACATCTTCTCCAATGATGGAAATAGTTTTTGATCTATTCCTGTTTCTCTTAAATTGTACAATCGCCTCCTTTGTTTTATTTACGTTTAAGATGAGATGATTTTTTCCACACCATGCCACAAAGCGGTCCACCAGCTCCCTGTACTCAGCTTCTTGTCCATCTCTGATTCATCCCACGACTGCAGAATCATTCGAGTATTTCTGCAGTCTATCTTGTACTGGAAGTCTGAGGTGTACAAAGTGAAAAGAAATGGTGGTGCTCCTGTGCTGCTGACCACCTGGTTAGACACACAACCCTTCAGTCTCACAAACTGTGCTCTGTTTGTCTGGTAGTTTTTGATCCAGGAGATTGTTGAGGCATCCACCTGAGTCTTCTGGAGTCTTCAACAATCTACAATAATGAGGAACATGACAGGTTTGTCCCCTTAGTTTGCCGTAACTTTAATTATCAAGCACTAGGCGATCTCTCTCATGCTGTGTGCACATTTAAACCATTTGGAGATGTCCCACTGAACATAAGGTTTCCCTTAATGCTGATATAATGATTTATTGCTTTTATTTCTAACTCCCATATGTTTTTACGGTGTGTGCTGTCATTACCTAAATTATAAATTGACGAATGTTCAAATGAAAACGGTTTTTAAACAGTTTCACATCTTAAGCTGTTTCAGAATTTATTTCCTTTGTTTAATTTCTGTAAATTGGTTTAGACAGAGACAGTTCAGGATTACTATAAGCCAGGTTTACTTGTTGTAGCTGTTTTGGGCCCATTTCATTGAAATATATACAATTATTTCAGTAGCACATTAATTTTAATAGTGTAGATCCTTCCTCCAAGTGATATTAAAAAGATTCGATCAGTCAAGATCCTGTTTAAGACATGGTAGTAGCTTGGAAATCCAAAATCATATTTCTCCAAGTTAAACAATAAATTATCCTTAAGCTAAATTCCAATTAACATTTGAGTTAAATTGGGGGATTCTCAGAAGAGAAGCACTTTGTTGCTGACTGTTGAATGCAGAGCAAAGTCACAGGATCTCATTAAAGATGCATTGCAATCTGTTCACATATTGGCCATAAAATACTTAATACATGTAAACTGCCGTATTTCCTTACATATGGTACGTTTTAAACAAAACACCTTGTCGGCATGTCCTCTGAAGTCTGTCATTGAGACTTTTTTAGTAAAACCATTTACTTAATGTTGATGGCTTATGGAGAAAGCCACCTGTGAATGTTTTAAAAGTAGGTGTGAGATACTTTAATCAGAAGATTTTGAGACACATTTTACATGATGATCGTCCAGTTTTTGGTAGGATAATTTCAGCTTTTCAACATCCAGCTCCTCCTTTGATACTTATGTTTTCACTCCAGGTGGATCTTGATGAACTAAGACTTAAATTAAGGCATACGTTTTGCTATAAATAAGATAATTGGGATACATGTCTATAATAGAAGGCATCTTTTTATCTGTAACATTGTTTATGAAAACATATCTGATTTTTTGTTTCCCCTGAGCTTTGATTGCTTTGTGAAAAACCCTTATGCATTGAATAAACCTGTGTGCCAAGATGAATGGCTTCATACATGCTGTTGACATGTAAGTGTGATAAATTTTCTCTAAGCATTTTCCCTTTGATTTGTTTTCTCACTTGGAAATTGAAAGGTAAATTGTAATGCTGTGTCCAGGCTTTAAAAACAGCAGCAGATGTCTGTGAGAAACTGCCAGATAACAAAATGCAAACAAGGCAATCATTAAGTCTATATAACGGATGGGAAATGGTTTTGTGAAATTGTTTACCAAAGTTCCAACTTTTAGTTTATCAGCTTCAAAATGCTAGTGCCTTTCTACAGTGCATGTGTAGTTCTGTTTCTCCAATGAAGAGAGTCATTTTTAGGACAAGTATTCATACCCACTGAACTTTTCTTTATTTTTGATATTCTTTATGTTAAAAATAAGAGCATCAGTGTTTTTTTTTATCTGGATTTTGCAGACAGATCAAAAAAGGTAGTGCTTGATTGTGAATATGGTTTATGCTCAAATGCTTTAAAAGTAAAGAAATCTAAAGAGTATGCTGTGCTTTAGTTTTTAGCACCATCTGATACCCTTAAATAAGAAACTATGCAACCAACTGCATTCAGAAGAAAACTAATTTCTCACTAGAGTCCACCTGTGTTAACCTGGGTGTTAGTTACTGTAGTACAAACTCACCTGTTCTGTGGAGGCTCCAGAGGTTTGTTAGAAGTAAACAAACACCATCACGAAGACCAAGGAACATACCAGACAGTTCAGGGATAAAGCTGGAGAAGCTTGAAGCAGGCTAAGGTTATAAAACAACCTCCCACGTTGTGAACATCTCACAGAGCACTGTTCAATCCATCATCTAAACATGGTCAGTAGGGCACAAATGCACATCCATCAAGACATGTCCAGCAGTGTCCAAGTCCAGTCCTCGAGAACTACAATTCTGCAGTTTTCAGATGTACCCCTCCTCCAGCAAACCTGAAACAAATGAAAAGCTCGTTACGAGGTCTCTGTGGAACTGAATGACATGCAGATGAGGGAACTCAGCCATTTGATTAAGGTGTGTTGGAGCAGGGATGAATCCAAAAGTTGCAGGAAAGTAGCTTTCCAGAAATGGACCTGGGCACCCCTGGCCTTAACTAACAGGTCAGGCATGCAGAGGAATAATCAGAAATGCAGCCAAGAGACCCATGGTAATGCTCTAGAAGCTCCAGTGATCCACAGCTCAGATGGCAGAATCTGTCGACAGGACAACTACTAGAAATACAATAATACACACAAACATGGGATTTATGTAAGATTGACAAGAAGAAAGCCATTGTAAAAGGAGTTCTGTTTGTCATTTGGTACAAGCCATGAAGGGGACACATTAAAAACATGTGGAAGAAGGTGCTCTGGTCAGATGTGACCAAAATAGAACTTTTTGGCCTAAACCCAAACTGTACATCACCCTGATTATACATCCCCACAGTGAAACATGGAAGGTGCAGTGTCATGTTGTGGGTATACTTTTCTTCAGCTAGGACAGCGAAGCTGGTCACAGTCGATGGGAAGATGGATGGAGCTAAATGCAGGGTAATCCCTGGAAGAAAACCAGGTGGAGGCTGCAACAAACTTGAGGCTGGGAGAAGGTGCACCTGCTTGCAGGACTCTATGTTAGACATACAGCCAGAGCTACAATCCCTGTTTCCCATGGTATCCTCCTATTGGGATGTGCCCAGAAAGTCCAAGGAGTAGTCCTAATCAGATGCCCAAACCATCTCAGCTCACTGATTTTGATGCGAACAGCAGCTCTACTTCCAGATGACAGAACTCCTCACCCTCTCTAAGAGTAAGTCCAGCTACCCAACAAAAGAAGCTAATTTCAGCCATTTGGATCTGGGATCTTGTTCTTTTGGTCAGAACGTAGACGGACTGCTAAATCAAGAGTATTTTGGCAAAACTATTTCTTCACCAAAATACACTGGAGCAGCGCTTGCATTACTTTCCATTCTACCATCATTCGTTAACAAGGCATCTAGATATTAAAAATCATGCACCTTTTTCAAGCTGAAAATCATCTAAAACTAGGAGGAACTGACTCCCATCCTAGCTTCTTCACACTCTGTTGAAAAGCGAGTGTTGAAAATGCAGGTCATGACCGTTGAAACTCATTACCTGAAGAAACCAGCAGAAACACCTAATCCGCAAATAGCAAAGATGAAAATCTGAGGTTTCCAAACTATTTTCCTTTCACTTTACAACAATGCACTACTTTGTCTGTGTCTATCAACTATTATGAGTTGTGTTCATCTATCACTTTCTGTGATGGCTACAGTTGTAGGGCCCTCTCTCTTTGGGCATTTCCATTACAGCATTACGTGTCCCCTTCATTTGGTTTGCTAAAATAAAGTGCATTGTGTCCGCAGACAGTTTCTGAAGCACTCCACTGGTGACAGCGCGAACACTGTCTTTGTGTTCATTCTCTGCCTCTCACATTATTAGGAGTAGGAATGGTGCTGGTTGTTGACAGGAGCCTGTCAGGACTTGTAATTTATCAAGTGGAATACATGCAAGTGAAAGAGTTAATTACTCACAATTCACGCTGCAGTCAATGACGTCCAAGACACGTACAAATCAAATGTCTGATGGCAGCTCTGCAGCGTGGTGACAGTTGCTCTGATGGCGGCTTGTCTGGCAGGATGTGCACGTCCTGCTGTTTGTCTCTTTGAGCTGGTTGGCAGCCCTGTGCATTCCCCCCTTTCTCTTTTACTGCTGTTCATTCATAGCCAGAGGATAATAAATGTGTTCTTTGAATTACCAACAGACTGCATCAGTCTTGCTTGTGTTTGGGCTTCATTAAAGCTTGGAGTTGTAAAAATGGAAGCCGTTTGTCTGTTGTTCAAACACTAACAAGTAGGTTAATATTTAATCCTAGTGATTAGATGGAAAAACACTGTATAAAGTTGGGTGAATATTGTTTAGAATTGTAAGAAACATTTGAATACAGATTTTTATTGAGGCTCAGAGGGCTGAACAATCTGTCCAGGGAGTACCCCTCCTCTTGATTATTCACCGCTGGAGAAGGAAACAAACACCCCACAATGCCGAAAGAATAATGGGAGACATAGAAAATGGATGGATGAGTTTTAATTCAATATTATTTATAAAATGAGTCCAAATGATGGGCAGTGTGAAGGGAACCAAATATGTAGTAAGTGGTGAACTAGAAAATTTGTGAAGAAATTTTGATCGCAACTTGGTGCCTGCTTCTCAGATCAGAGCCAAAGGGCCTGTGGCTGAGATAGTCTCAGTGTGTCACTGAAAGGTTTGTGGGTAGAACCTTAAGGAGCTTAAAAGAGCAGTACATTTGTGTAGGTGTCTGTTTCAGTTTTATGAATATCACCTAGTAGATATTCTTGTGTCATGTAGGCTTTTTATGAAAGTCCTTGTGTGTGTTAGAGCATCTTGTGTGGGTCAGAGGTCACCTGTATATAAACATCTGTGTTTGTGTTCATCTGATTTAGCTGTCTGTTAATATGTGGCATATATTAAATCCAACATCCAATTCTGCAATTATGTGCTATGTAAAATTTTAAGGCTTTTTCAAGAGTATTTTTAGGTTTTATTTTAAAAGTCAAGCATTGTTGTCTTTTAAGGACTGGTTTAACTTTGTTAGTACTGTACTGTGTAAATCTTTGAGGCTTTTAGTTTTTTAGTGTCTCTAAACTTTATTTTCAAAGTCCTAATGAATGAAACTGTGAAGCTCTTTTGTAGAGCCACTTGGAATACCTCATATATTCATTATAACAAGTATATGACTATGGCTCTGATTTTAAATGGCACCTGGTACACGTAGGTTAAAAGCATGAATCATAAATATTGTTTTCCACTGCTGGTTTGAGCTCCTTGTAAATGTAGGATCAATGTGAAACCTCCTTTTGCGCTAACGTGGCCTAAAACTGTAGGAGTGTTATTCTGTACAGTATCTGTCACTTTGACCTTGCAGGGCTAAGCCTTGGCCTTCTCCTCTCAGCAGAGGCAGAGTTATATTGCTATGGTGATGAGCTCCTCCACTGACAGCAAGTGCGTGTGTCTGTGTGAGTGAACAGTTCATAGTCTCCCACCGAGTGTGCTTATTTTACAGTCCCAGAACGGGTCTGAACAATTGAGTTCTGCACGAAAACCATATATGGTTTTTGAAAAATATTTGAACCGTGGGTGACAGCCATGCCTTGTCCCCAATTGTGGAGATTTCTACAGCTCTTCTTTATTTACAGTTAAAGATAGATTGATGGAAAGTTGAAAATATGTAAGAAAGTGATTCAGAATTCTTTGACTTCTGTCAATCAGGATGGGTTTGACAAACAACTATTAGACCCAGAACAATTACAAAGACATTGTGGGAACGTAGAGGCCTGATCTTACAAATTGAAAGAAAATGGTGCCTGTAGAAGGAAATTTGTGGCCATGAGGTCGAGTTAAAAACCAGCTTTCCTGAACAAAAGAATACCTTCCTCCACTCTGGCAGTTGATTTTTGCCGCAGAGCTTGTGGCGCTTCAGAGCTAAACGTGGTAAAGTCATATCAGGTATGAACATACCTGATGGACTTCTCTACAAACAGAAAGTTATACTGTGTTTTTAGGTGAAAGTATGATGACATTGCAAAGCCTCAAAAATAGTGAATTTTGGTGTTTGCTTCCTCTTCAGACTCCAGTTATTCCTATCGGATTTTTGTGTGTGGTTTGTGGCAAATTACGTCGCCATGGTAACACAAAACGACATTAAAAGTGATAGGACACATCTCAAGCCCGAGCCTTGCATTTGATATACAGTACTGTACAAAAGTTTTAGGCAGGTGTGAAAAAATGCTGTAAACAAAGAATGCTTTCAGAAATATAAATGATAATTATTTATTTTTATCAATTTACAAAATGCTAAGTGAGCGAACCCAAACATACAGCCAAAGTCATTAAGAACTATCTTCAGCGTTGAGAAAAACAACCTTACTGGAAGTGATGGTATGGCCTCCACAGAGCCCTGATCTCAACAAGTTGGTCTGGGATTACATGAAGAGACAGAAGGATGTGAGAAAGCCTACATCCACAGAGGATCTGTTTGGAACAATCTACCAGCCGAGTTCCTTCAAGAACTGTGTGCAAGTGTACCTAGAAGAATTTATGCTGTTTTGAAGGCAAAGGGTGGTCACACCAAATACTGATTTGAATTAGATTTCTCTTTTGTTCATTAAATGCATTTTGTTGATTGATGAAAATAAATGATTAACACTTCCATTTCTGAAAACATTCATTGTTGACAGCATTTTTCACACCAGCCTAACACTTTTACTCAGTACTATATATATTGTGGGGAACTTAAACTTGTTTTGCCTGATCGAATCAACATAAGTTTGATCAGTTTGTCGAGATTCAGGTGGAGATAAATGTTTTTGTTTCCCTTGTACACTTACTGAAAGATATTTGGTTAGCTCTTCTTTAACATCACCCAGCTCCAAATCCAAAGTAAGAGACCCCCCATTACATCTAACGAACTGAACCAAAACAACCTTTCAGTCTCAATTTTATGAGTGAGCCCACAGCAAGATTCTGGACCACAAAGAAAAGCAATAAGCTGACAGACCAAAGGTGGTTTCTAAAACTTGTAATTCCCTCTCTTTTTTCCATTTTCTTCTCTAGGTATTAGAACCCTAAGTAAGGACATAAAGCCCTTTCTTAAACTTATGAGAGACAAATAAACCTTTAATAAAAGATATGGTGTCAAGTAGAGGTCAGGTGACCATGGGATAGACATTAAAAGGAAGATTCACTCACCTGTTCTTCGCTCAGACGTCGTTCCTCATTACTGGTGACAATGACTCAGACTACAGACCTGCGTTGATCTCCCGATCAACCGAGTTCAACATTTTTATGCCAGCAACAATGTTACCCTTGGAATTGCACACAATAAAATACTACACTATTTTTAAAAGGCATGCAGGTTGATTCACACAAAATAGTGAGAGGCATGATTCAACTTGAAAAAAATATTTAAAATTTATTAATTAATTAAAATATTTATTTAGCAAAGAGAAAAATGTGTTAAAGAGAATGATCAAAACCACAAAAAATATAAAATAATCAGGCCGAGGCTTACCCGAGGGAAAGCTGATGCACAAGGTTGGACTCCAATCATGTCACCTCAAGCACACGTGATGAGAGATAAAGAAATCAAAATTAAACAAACCAAACCAACGTACTTACACTGGTGCTCAGCAACCCGAAAGTGCACAGCAAACTTCATCGGAGTGCCACTATCCAGGCCAACACCGCCTTCCTGCTCAGCTAAGGTAAGGAAAATCAACAAAACAATCTATAAAAAAAAGACAAGCTCACATTGGTTACACTGGACTGACTTCCTCCGCCCTGGACAGATGGAGACTGCACAACCATAGGTTCGTTGTTGCAGACAGAAGAGCCATGTCTCCCTCAGTCCGACAAAAAAACATCACGTTGGTTACAATGGATTGACGTCGTCATCCCAGGCCTGATGGAGCCTGCACAACCACCATAGCTGCATTGTTGCAGACAGAAAGGCAGCTTCTCACTCAGTCCAGCATCCCAAAACCATACAGGGCAAACAAAAGTACAGCAAAGCATAAAGCAAAACAGCACCTTGTGCATTTGTCATTCCAGCAGATACCGCAAACTAAAAACACCCCATTAATAAACAGAACTAGCTAAAAGAAAAAAAAAAAGAAAAAACCAGACTGCAGAAGTTACCAATCAGGACATTTATATTGCTTAAAATGGATTGCTTAGAGGTCACAAAGATACGCCAGCAGACTGCTTGCTGTTCCACAAGGAGCTAGACCCAAATTACCCACGATCCAACACACAGATTGAGGGTAAATAAAACAGAGCAAGCATAAAGCATTACAGCCAGCACCACAACCTTTCCTGATGGCAGGAAATGAAGTAACCCTGAAGCTAGAGCAGGCCTTCAGCAATAGATACCCTCACCAAAACACCCACCATATTTATTATGAGCAGCCCCTGCTGTAATTGGATAATTAACACAACGAGCACCCACATGTGTGCTGCTAGCATCCTAATTTATTAGTTCTCCAAAACTCTGACAACCCAGGGTTCAGACCAGGAAGCAGGGTCGTAGTTTAATACTCCTCTCTGCAGCTTCTGTACTGCTACCCAGCCATCACCCTATTAAGACAGTGTCTTGCCCACGGCCAAAATTGAAAAGATTAAAAAATAATCTAAAAGGAGGAAATAAGGAAAATCTCATAAAAATAAACACAACTCAGACCGAAAAGAAAAATAAAACAATTAAATGTGGCTTACTGAACATAAGATCTCTCTCTTCAAATACTTTACTAGTTAGTGACCTGATTTGTGAAAATCAGATTGATTTATTTTGCCTCACAGAAACCTGGCTGCAGCAAGAGGATTATGTTACTATAAATGAGTCAACTCCTACTAATTATTTAAATTTTCACATTCCTCGAAATACTGGGCGAGGAGGAGGAGTAGCAACCATCTTTCAGGCCGATTTATTGATTAGTCCCAGACCAATCAATAGCAACAACTCTTTTGAATATTTAATCCTTAGTTTTCCTCATCCAAATTGCAAAGCACTAAAACAACTTCTGTTTGTTGTTTTGTACCGTCCACCAGACCCTTACTCTCAATTTTTAGATCAGTTTTCAGACCTTTTATCTGATTTAGTGTGAAATACAGATAACGTTATTATAGTGGGGTATTTTAACATTCATGTAGTGAAAGTGATAGCCTAAATATAGCGTTTAATGCTATCTTAGACTCAATTGGCTTTGCTCAAAACATTAACAAACCTACCCACCTTTGTCTTTATTCTCTGGACATTGTGCTGACATATGGCATTGAGTGTAAAGACATAACAATATTTTCTCATAACCCTGGCCTGTCTGACTATTTCTTAATAACCTTTGAGTTTAATTTAGCCGAGTACTCCACACCTGAAAGAAAATTTCATTATAGTAGATCATTATCAGACAACCTTTAAAGAATCTGTTCCACTTTTAATTTCCTCATTATCACTGAAAAGCACAATGGAGGGCAATAATTCTGTTTATGCCCCTTCACAAATTGATTCTTTTGTTCATAGTGTTTCTTCATCATTGCGTGATGCATTAGACAATGCAGCCCCATTGAAAAAGAAGGGAATCATTCATAGGAGGCCAGCTCCTTGGTTTAATTCAGAGCTGTGTACTTTAAAGCACAATGTTAGAAAATTGGAGAGAAAATGGCACTCTACACACCTAGAGGATTCCTACTTAAACTGGAAAAATAGCCTACTGTTGTATAAAAAGACACTTCACCAAGCTAGAACAGCTCATTTCTCATAATTAATAGAAGAGAACAAGAATAATCCTAGGTTTCTCTTTAGTACAGTTGCTAAACTTACACAGAGTCATAGCTCTGTTGAGCCATCCATTCCCTTAGCTCTTAGCAGTCATGACTTTATGGGATTCTTCTTAAATAAAATTGATTCTATTAAAAATAAAATCTTTGACATACTCCTGAAGATGATTACTTCATCCTCAGCAAGTGAAACAACATTGGAAATAACTGCAGAACCTGATTTGTGTTTGGACTGTGTTGATCCTGTGAAGCTTCCTGAGTTATTAAAAATATTAACTTCATATAAACCTTCAACTTGTATGTTAAACCCAATCCCAACCAAATTATTTAAGGAAGTGTTCCCTCTGATTACCAGCCCTATTTTAGGTATGATTAATTTATCCTTAGTAAATGGATATGTACCACAAGCTTTTAAGGTAGCTGTAATTAAACCTTTACTGAAGAAACCTTCACTTGATCGAGATGACTTGAAAAATTACAGACCTATATCCAATCTTCCATTCTTATCTAAAATTCTTGAGAAAATAGTTGCTAATCAAATGTGTGAGCATTTACACAGCAATGACCTGTTTGAAGAGTTTCAGTCAGGCTTCAGAGCTCATCATAGCACTGAAACAGCTCTGCTGAAAGTCACTAATGATATTCTTATGGCCTCAGATAGGGGACTTGTGTCTGTTCTGGTTCTGTTAGATCTCAGTGCTGAATTTGATATAGTCGACCATAATATTCTCTTAGAAAGGCTGGAATATGCTGTAGGGATAAGGGGAACAGCGCTAGGCTGGTTTAAATCTTGTCTGTCTGACAGATTCCAGTTTGTTCATGTAAATGATAAATCATCTTTAAACTCCAGGGTTAATTGTGGAGTACCACAGGATTCAGTACTTGGGCCAATTCTCTTTACTATATATATGCTTCCCATATTAAACAGGTTTCTAGGATTTCCTTCTTTCATCTCCGGAACATTGTCAAAATTAGAAATATCCTATCTAGGAGTGACGCTGAAAAACTAGTCCATGCATTTGTTACTTCAAGGCTGGACTATTGTAATTCGTTACTATCAGGATGTCCACAAAATGCAGTTAAAAGCCTTCAGCTGATTCAAAATGCTGCAGCAAGAGTTCTGATGAAAATTAAAAAGACAGATCATATTTCTCCTATTTTAGTTTCCCTTCATTGGCTCCCTGTTAAATCCAGAATAGAATTTAAAATTCTCCTCCTCACATATAAAGCCCTTAATGATCTAGCTGTAGCTACTAGTGGTTCCTAGAGCCTCTAGAAGTAGAATGGGAGGCAGATCCTTTAGTTATAAGGCTCCTCTCCTGTGGAACCAGCTCCCAGTTTTAGTCCGTGAGGCAGACACCCTGTCTACTTTTAAGGCTAGGCTTAAAACGTTCCTTTTTGGTGAGGCTTATAGTTAGAGTGGCTTAGTTTATCAGGGAGGGAGCCTTCCTCCCTCCCTATTGGATGGAGTAAGGGGGAGTCAGGTTTAGCCTAAACCGGCTCAGTTATGGTTGAGGTGCAAACACACCCTCCATTTCTGCTACTTGTAGTATAACAATGACCATCAGAGGGACCCTTTGTGGGGTGCCTTGAGACGACATATTTGTAAATAAGCGCCGTTTAACTAAACAATCTGAACTGAAACTATCTGTGTTGTTATGCTGCTATGGGCTTAGGCTGTTGGAGGACATGATGACCACTTTCACCCTCTTCGCTACATTCTCACACTACTCTCCAATTTTGCATTATTTGCTGTTATTTCAGCTTTTAACTTTGTTCTCTCTCTTTTCTCTTCCTAGAAGCTACACCTGGCCTGGCTTTGTGTCTACCTGTGACACCTTTCTGGAGAGGGGCATCGTCCAAGCTTCTGCTGCCAACAACTTAATGCTCACCCTCTACCGATGATCCACATGGGCCTGTCTTTTAGTGTTTAACCCTTTCTCTCTCCTAGACATGGCGATTGACTGAGTTTTACTGTAACTAATTATATGTGCTCTTTTTCAGACGCTAACCTTGAAAACTGGCCCAGAATGTATCTGTTCTTTCTTTCTTTCTTTCTTTCTTTCTTTCTTTCTTTCTTTCTTTCTTTCTTTCTTTCTTTCTTTCTTTCTTTCTTTCTTTCTTTCTTTCTTTCTAGGTGAAACGACTAAAGGAGCTACATCCATTAACATTTACTTCTCCTTCCCATAGAAATGACTCCTGGATCTGTGCTGCTTTGTTCTCTTTGTGTCTCTGCTCTGTTCTTTCTCTCAAACCCCCAGTCGGTGGTGGCAGATGGCCACTCACACTGAGCCTGGTTCTGCTGGAGGTTTCTTCCTGTTAAAAGGGAGTTTTTCCTCTCCACTGTCGCTACATGCATGCTCAGTATGAGGGATTGCTGCAAAGTCAACGCCAGTGACTGTCCACTGTCTGTACATGCTCATCCAGGAAGTCACTGACTAGATGCAATCTGCTGGGTTTCCTTAGACAGAAAAACGTTTTATCCAATTTGAATAAATAACTAACTCTGACTGCACTGTTCAATGGTTAGGACTAATTGGAATATATGTACCTGACTGTTGTGAAGTGCCTTGAGACAACATGTGTTGTGAATTGGCGCTATATAAATAAAACTGAATTGAATTGAATTGAATTATTTTTATCACATACTGAATTCAATGCAAAAGAGAAGGGATTACAAAACGGATTCAGCATTAGTATGGTCACCTAGGTAATGTAATGTCTGAAGCTAAAATGGCTACTTCATGTCATTGTAATTAAATATAATCACTGAAATAAAAATAGCTTTAAAACATATTGTTTTACTTTGTAGTAAATAAAAAATACTTGTTTTAGCAAATAGTATTTTTTTTTATCTTCGGTTCTAAATAAATATTTTAACTAAAGTCTTCATCCAGTTTGAAAATGTTAGGATTAGTGCAGCGTAGGACCCCGGAATGCAGACAAGCAGGCAGCATGATGGTAGGTGAAAAAGATTTAATCTTGGAAAAACAAAAACTCACTCACCAGAGGAGGCAGGAACAAAACAGTGAACAGGCAGGTGAGACAGGCATGGCATGATCCTTAAAACAAGGTGAAATGATCTGAAAATGTTTCCGCGATGAGTAACTGAACAGGTGTGTATTTATGGAGCGTGAACCAGGTGAAGCAAAGAGACAGATTAGCTTAGTGCAGGTGAACCAAATTAAGTTAATTGACAGACAGAACACAATGTGACAGGAGCAAAACAGAAATTCAAGGATACAAACTAATAGAAACATAACTAAAAAAACATGAAACCACAGCATAACCAAAAGCCCAATTCAAGAACACAACTTAGCAAAACATGAATACAAAAACTAAAGCATGACCAGGAAAACAGAAGCATGATTCAAACCCCAACTAAAAATAAGACCAACAAAAACCCCAAAACACCCACAAATCATAACAGAAAATCATGCTGACCTGCTGTCACAGCTCGACATGAACATCATCACGCTGCTCTCTAAACTGCTTTTATCTAGTTTTTGCCTTAGAGCATGACCTTTTTTCCTCTATTGTATTTCCCACATATAATTTCTCACTGCAGGTGCACAACCTCTAATTACAACTGTAACGAGCAGAATTGCTTAAACGGGCTGATATGACTGTGACTGACTAGAATACAACAGTGAAAGCATACATTTTTGAATTGCATCTGTACATTTGTGAATGATGTACTGATAATGTGAAACAATAACTTAATGATTTAGGAATATGATAGACTCCATGGATGACATTTATTCTACTGGAGGAACACGCTATTATTTTTCTTTATGGTTATTTTTCTCTGTGGATCCCCATATGAAAGATGGTGAAGTTATGCATATTCCCTGGTGTATTAGGATAGTTGCAGGGATTATTTTTATGATTTTTTTTATGTTTGATGCTGTAGAATTTACAGCAGTTCTGTTTGGATATTTGTCATGGCAAGAATAATTTTTACAACAAAATGAATGCTGAAGTTAAACTGCTGACAACAAAATCAACTTTATGTCAGTGAAAATGTCTCTTTCTTTTCGAAAGAGAAAGGCACTGTTCATGAGGGCAACGGGGAGATTATTTTTGGTGCCAGGTTCCCAAAGGTAATGTTCATTGTGTTTTAGTATATGTTGTTCCATAGCAACCAACATGAAAGCTTTTATTGATTTTCCTCAGAAGCAAATTAGGCCTCACCCAGGAGCAGACATGCAATTCACTCTTGGCAGCTTTTGTTGCACCATGAGCAAGCTTCAGCAGATATTTCTTCTCCCTCTGTAATTACCACAGGTTACCTGAATGGCATGTTGCAGAACGGGCTGCCCTCATAATTACCTGTCAGCAGTTTTAAGATGTTGCTCATTGATTAGATCATGATCGCTAACAGGACGTGAAATCTTGCTGTCATGTGTTATATAGGCGACAATAAATCCAGTTTTTATATTAGCAGCAGATACCACTTGAGGTTTTCTACACAAATGGGGAAAATAAACCATTTCACAGAATAACATTATAGGAAAACAGGAGGGGGTATTTTCAGTTTTTTTTGTTGTCTAAATTAAGACCACTGATCCAATGTTAAACAGTATAGTTCAGTGGTTCTAGTTCAGTGGTTCTAACAGAACCTAAATGAGATACGTGCCACAAATGTCAATTCAGTTCAATGCAGTTTTATCTGTTTAGTACTAAAAATCAAATGTCATTTCAAGACACATAACAAAACTCAAAGATCCAATTTACCTCCAGTTATATAGGTCCAAATTCAATTCAAATCCATCCAGTTCATTTCAGTCCAGTCATATGTTCATATTTAGATTCGATTGTATTCACTTTAAAGTTAATCATATAGTACAGCCTATAATACTATGCAAAATAAATGTATGCATAGTATATGTACTATCTGTATACTAAATGTACAGCCTAAAAAGGTATACTTATTTATGTGCAAAAATGTTGTCCTGAACCTCCATCCGAGTCTCAAGGCTTTTGCAGCCTCTAACAGCTCTTTTTTCCTAAATCCAGCTTCCCATCAACTCTGGACAGTTTCCCTGAAATGCAACCCCACAGCATGATGCTACCGCCACCATGCTTCACTGTGAGGATTGTGTGTTCAGGATGGTATGCTTTACTTTTCTTTTCACTTCACAAATAAACACTCACTAGGTGTTGGTTAATCACATAACATCCTAATAAAATGCTATAAAATATAAGGTCGTAACCTGACAAAATGTGGAAATTGCAATGCACTGTAAATAAAATAAATACGCAAACTGTTGGCAGAATTGTATTCAGCATTGTGTTTTCGTCACTATATTAGCAAAATACCTATAAAAATCTACTAATACAAATTAGCATTACAGCAGTACATCTACCAAACAAAATATTCTTCTACTGACACCTAACTCTTGCTCCTTGCCTACTGTCTTAAAAAGATGTGACCAATTGTTTATAGATTTATTTATAGAAGTTTAAAGCTGTATATCCACAAGCAAACTGCATCCTGCAGGTTTTAGCATTTAAATGTTGGGATTAGGAGGATGATTACTTGGTATGACTTTTTTAACTTTGTTCTCTCTCTTTTCTCTTCCTAGAAGCTACACCTGGCCTGACTCTGTGTCTACCTGTGACACCTTTCTGGAGAGGGGCATCGTCCGAGCTTTTGCTGGCAACAACTTAATGCTCACCCTCTACCGATGATCCACATACATAAAAAATGAATAATTTTAAAAAGCAGCACACAAGATGAGCTCTAAAATTACATGAAACCAAGTTAAAAGCTTGTCAGCCAGAGTTTATATTTTCAGATTTTAGCATGTTGCTCCTTTATATCATACCTTAGGGAATGTGATGACTCTAGGTGGACAGGTGGGTCTGCAGCTAAAGGCATGTGGACCTGAGGCAGTTCTGCGATCCAGACCTTGTGCCTGGGAGATTTAGCGGATATGCAATGGCCCCTCCTCCTCCCTCCATCTCTACAGCTCCCTAAACACAGTTGTTCATGAATATGGATGGCAAGCAAAGGCTCCCTGGCATCATTAATGTGCCACAAGCCCATATAAATCACATCACCATAAAACTTCCAAATGCTCTGATAGAAAAGGTAACAACTAGCTGAAGTTAACACGACAAATAATTTATGAAGATAAAAACCGAGTGGGATCTTGGTTAGCTTCTTGTTCCACAGTTTGATTAGTCCCTAAATGACTTTGCAGTTCTGTAAGAGTTTTAAAAGCCTTAGATAGCTCATGTCATAAGGTTGGTCGCAGTCACACTCACAGGTCTTGACTGTGATGTTAAAAAGCACTGATGCACAGATGCTACAGCATCCACACAGCAGGGGAAATAAAATCATACATCTTTTTACTTTAATGAAAGAAACACATGACATCTGTACCCAGTGTGGGGAACTATTACAAGAGGGCATATAAATCATATATTAATCAGATTGTGACGTGGTATATAATATAAAGTGTAAACAATAGGAGCAGGTAATTGGAATAATTTCTAAGTGTGTGAATGCATTTATTTTAAGATAGTAGTAATTGACAAGACATATTAGGTGTGGTGGAAAAAGACTGCCCAGCAATCTTTTTGAGGTGGAGTTTTGTGGAGTTGTTACCAAGAATTAGTATTTTACCAACAGTAAACAACATTTGTCATGTCATCGTAGTCAAGCTTGTTGAACCAGGACCATGTTAAAACAGATATATACGACTCCAATCTGTTGATCATTTTTTTATACATTTAATTATTTTCTATTTTAATTCCCAGATTACCACCAATCTATCTGACTTTACATTTCATTACTTTCACATCATGCAGTTTTTCAGCCACATTCCATTTTTGGCATCACATGAAAAGCTATTGTTACTCAAGCACAGCCTAAAGTGGATTTCTTCTTCCACGGATGTCAGTATCTTGGTGTCTTGTTCGCAATGAGGGCATTATAGGATGGGGGGTATTCAGTGTAGAGCCACTTCTCCTCCGAATAGAAGGGAGTAGTGTGGTGGTTTGCACATCTGATGAGGATGCGCTTCCCCTTTGGAGATTTTTCAGGCATGTCCCCTGTGAGCAGACCTTGAGGCACATCCAGAACATGCTGTATATCCCTTCTGGCCCAGGGACTTCTTGGGATTCCCAGAATGAAGGTGTTGCTGAAGAGAGACATCTGGGATGTCTAATAATGACAATGGACATTTAGATGGATAGTTGTTTTCCCTTAATAAATACAATTATTATTATTAAACTCTTTTCTATATTTTCTCAACTTTTCCTTGTCTTATTATACTGAAATGCCTTTGATGATTTGAAACATTAAACTGTGACAAAAAAAAAGCAAAATCAAAAGAAAAATGTAGGGGGGGAAACACTGTACATCATGCATGGTTGTGTTTGTAACAGAGCTGAATAATTCTCTGTATACTTTTTCTCCATCCTGAGTTTGATGAATCAAAATGCATATTGCTCTTTCTCCTGGGACACAAACTAAGGCCACTCTTCTGGGTTTTTCCCTTGAATTCATTGTAAACACGAGGAAATTTATTGGGAAGAAATGCTATAACCCTCACCCATATTCAGTATCTACTGTATGGTAAATTTTATTACTACGTTATATCACCTCTTCAAAACATCACATAGGCCCGATGAAAGGAAATGCTGTGTTTGATGGATGAGTCCTCTCCACTCAAACCCAGCCATAAATATGAAGTGCTTCAAGCAGCCAGGCATCTTCTCTTTTCTCAGTAACTTCAGACAAAGTTCTACGCAGGGGGTCTGCAGTGAATTCTGGGGCTTGTGGGGGCTGCCATGGTGCCTTCTCTCCTCACAACCCTGGCGGCTTTCTCTTTGAAAGAAGCCATGTAAAATTCATTGTTTTCACCCTGCAAAAAATGGATCAAGATTTTTGAAGCTTATCTCTAAGGTGAAGAGATGGATGGTGCCAGGGCTTTGTGCCGGGATGTTTTTCTTCTGTCTCCCCTATTTTCCATTTGTAAAACATAAAGTATCCATGATTCAAATACTCTTCCCTGATTCCACTTTAAAAATAAATTATAGAAGTAAGCTATTTTATATATATATATCTATATCTCTATAGTTATATATATATATATATATATAACTATGAATTAACACATGTGGAATTATATACTGAACAAAAAAGTGTGAAACAACTGAAAATATGTCTTATATTCTAGGTTCTTCAAAGTAGCCACCTTTTGCTTTGATTACTGCTTTGTACACTCTTGGCATTCTGTTGATGAGCTTCAAGAGGTAGTCACCTGAAATGGTTTTCAATTCACAGGTGTGCCCTGTCAGGTTTAATAAGTGGGATTTCAAGCCTTATAAATGGGGTTGGGACCATCAGTTGTGTTGTGCAGGAGGTGGATACAGTACACAGCTGATAGTCCTACTGAATAGACTGTTAGAATTTGTATTATGGCAAGAAAAAAGCAGCTAAGTAAAGAAAAACGAGTGGCCATCATTACTTTAAGAAATGAAGGTCAGTCAGTCCGAACAATTGGGAAAACTTTGAAAGTGTCCCCAGGTGCAGTCGCAAAAACCATCAAGAAACTACAAACTACAAAGAAACTGCCTCACATGAGGACCGCCCCAGGAAAGGAAGACCAAGAGTCACCTCTGCTGCGGACGATAAGTTCATCTGAGTCACCAGCCTCAGAAATCGCAGGGTAACAGCAGCTCAGATTAGAGAACAGGTCAATGCCACACAGAGTTCTAGCAGCAGACACATCTCTAGAACAACTGTTAAGAGGAGACTGTGTGAATCAGGCCTTCATGGTAAAATAGCTTTGGTTCCAACCACCGTGTCTTTGTGCGGCACAGAAGAGGTGAACGGATGGACTCTACATGTCTGGTTCCCACCATGAAGCATGGAGGAGGAGGTGTGATGGTGCGGGGGTGCTTTGCTGGTGACACTGTTGGGGATTTATTCAAAATTGAAGGCATACTGAACCAACATGGCTACCACAGCATCTTGCAGCGGCATGCTATTCCATCCAGTTTGCGTTTAGTTGGACCATCATTTATTTTTCAACAGGACAATGACCCCAAGCACACCTCCAGGCTGTGTAAGGGCTATTTGACCAAGAAGGAGAGTGATGGGGTGCTGCGCCAGATGACCTGGCCTCCACAGTCACCGGACCTGAACCCAATTGAGATGGTTTGGGGTGAGCTGGACCGCAGAGTGAAGGCAAAAGGGCCAACAAGTGCTAAGCATCTCTGGGAACTCCTTCAAGACTGTTGGAAAACCATTTCAGGTGACTACCTCTTGAAGCTCATCAACAGAATGCCAAGAGTGTGCGGAGCAGAAATCAGAGCAAAAGGTGGCTATTTTGAAGAACCTAGAATATAAGACATATTTTCAGTTGTTTCACACTTTTTTATTCAGTATATAATTCCACATGTGTTAATTCATAGTTTTGATGCCTTCAGTGTGAAGCTACAATATTCATAGTCATGAAAATAAAGAAAACTCTTTCAGCAGCAGTCTTTAGCTGGTTGGGAACTTTAAAATGCTGCAGCATTGAATTTTAAATATTTTTCAAAGAGATTGCATTACAGTATCTTGCAAAAGTATTCATGCCTCTTGAACTTTCTCACCTTTTGTCATTTTATGTGACAGACCAACACATGGTAGTGCATAATTTTAAAGCAGAAAGAAAATGTTAGTTTTTTTTATTTCGTTTTACAAATAAAACATGTGGCATGTAATTTTATTTAATCTCCCTGAGTCAATACTTTGTGCAATCTCCTTGTGCTGGTGGTGAAGGTCCTTTGGGCTGGATTTCCTCCAGCTTTCCACATCTAGAGACTGACATTTTTTCCCATCCCTCTTTGCAAAGTACCTCAAACTCAGTCAGATTGGATGAAGCACATCTGTAAAGATCAGTTCTTGACTCTTGCTGCAGATTTAATAAAATTGTGGTGTCATCTGACTGGAAAAGCTTCTTTCACTTCTTAGCCATGTTCCCTACAAGACTTGTGGTAAACTGCAAACCTTTCTTTCTTCTTGCCACTCTTTAATTATGACCTGATATGTGGAGTGCATAACTAATTCCTGGGATATTGTTTTAAGACCTGAGTTTTGAACTACTGCATAACTTTATACCTGACCTATCTGCTGTGTTGCTTGGTCTTCGTGTCATTATGCTGTTTGTTCACTGAACAAACCTGTGAGGTTACACTGTATTTTATTTAGGTGTATCAGAGTATTTGGGGCTGAATACATACAACACAAAACACCTTTCAGATTTTTAATTTAAAAAAAGCATTTTCCTTCCACTTTAAAATTATGGAGTTCATCGTATACGGGGACTTCTTCCAGACATTGTATGTTTTAATTTATATTTTACACAACCTGCAGTTGCTACTTTAAAATACTTTTAAATCACAACCGTGCTTGGCTATTTGTTTGCAGTGTGTATGCAATTTTGAAGTTGCTGTGCAACCACAGTAATAAGTGTTTTATTATTAGATGCATTGCTTTTTTCATCGTGTTTGATCAGACATTGAATTCCTCAGGGACTCTCTTTACGAGCAAATCATCTGTTTAAAATGGTTGAAACCAGCAAATTTGCCGAAAACGATACCCCCTAACTCAATTAGGACAACTTTACAGCAATCCTTGCCCACTTTATTGCAAATTACATTAGCAGAAGCCATATTCGGATATTAAGCAGATGATGTACTTACCACTACAGGTTGGCTGTTAAAGCTATTATCAAGCTGTGTGAATATTCCCTGAACAAATTAGGATGGTGAACTTCAACCCCTGTGCATTGTCTAAAATGAGATTTATCTTTGCAGGGCATGGCTACGCCTCGATTTATTGCAGAGTTGTCTCTCACAGCAATATTGGTTTTCAATGATCTTTCACTGACTTCTCTTTAAGCTAACTTCATCATTACTTGAATCAATTAAAGTATCTTTTTTTTTAACTTTAATATGCTTGATTTAACAATATTCCACTGCAGCTGAACAATCAGATATTTGAGTAAATCATAGAGGAGTGATATTTAGGGAAAATTATGTGCCTAAATGACAAACTACTTTTAATTAGGAAGATTTTTTTTCTCCAAACATTACAGCTCCATCAGAGGAGGTGAACACAGCCATTGTTAAGGGGGTATTCTCTTGGATAGGGGTCATTATTATTGCCTTGGGTAAGGATTATAGAAGAGCTAACAAGATATGCATTTGGGTGGAGATGTAGGTAAAGGAAGGTTGGGCATGAATTGACTCCCTAATGTAATTACACCCACTCAAGGGAGCGAAGGAGACAGAGATGAGCTGGGGATCTGAGAGAGGCATGTGACAGCCTCACAATAGAAAGCAGAGGACTGTCAGCAGACTTGCTTCTCAGGGTGCAGGTCGTCCTCATTGCCTTACACAGTAGATTAAAAGATTTAGATTTAGATTCCTGGCCTAAGGGCCTGGATCTAGCAAACCAAAACAGGGGAGAAAAGTTGACATTTAAATAATAGGTCATGAGGATGATGCATATTATTCATTGGTATTTTAAAACTCTGCTCTATGCACACACGCAACCACAGAATCAGCTTCCATACATTTACTGAAGTAGATTTAAATTGTTCTGTGATATTATATTTAACGTCCAACGTTTGAAGACTTTAGTTATTTTTGTTAGTAGAAATGTAGCAGCTACAGACTGTCCACTCTGTGGATGGCACTCCCACCTACAGAATGAAATCAAAGGGGGAAAGAAAGGCTCTTTTAAGAGGGACAGAACCCAGCCCCCCCAATCACATTTCTTCCCTCCCTTCTTCTCTTCCTTGCCCTGTGGAGTTAATCTGGCAAAGGGGAGGCAGCATCAGCCAATTTACACATGGAGCACCAGCTTCTCATGCCTGTATGTACACCCCCTTCCAGCTCTTTTTGTGTGGACTTGTTTGCCCACATCTGTTTGTGCAGTGTTTTTCTGCATGCATTATAGTGGAATCATATCATTCACAGTACGGTGAAGGAGAGTCCAACCGCAGAGTATGTGAAGGGTGTGCTTAAAGGCTTCAGGGTTACTAGGCGTAGAAGATCTGTGCCATTAGATCTTGTAAAATTAAAACGGCCCAAATTTCTTGTCAAAGCAAAGTCTGTCTTGTGAAGTGCTACTGAGGAATTACAAGAAAATGTTGGCAAGCGTCGCTCCAGCATCTATACAGAAAAGAACACCGCCAAAGAATTTTTCAGTTTTTTAGCAAAATTACCTTTCTGAGCTCTCATAAACTGCTGCAATCAGAAACAAAGAGATTTAAATATGTATTATTTACCAATCATGATCTGAAATCCGGATGAGTAAAGGGATGAATTATCAAGAGAAAGATTGTCTGGTTGTCTTAAAACAACACAGGAGGATTTACATGATTCAACACATATCTACATCTGCTTATATCATTTGATACCATAGGTTTGTCTCAGTTGTGATTACTGTCAAGTTCCTTAAGATGTGTATTGTTTTATGGACATTACCAGACTGGTGCTTGGGCTTGATTTAGGTCTAAGCTTACAGTTGATTCACAAATGCTAGGGTTTTCAAAACTTAACCTGCTTAAAAAAATTATTTTCCCCAAGCACATACATTTTTCATACAATTTAGACAGTAACTGGAACTGTCAATTTTATCATTTTAGGCAGACTGGATACATGTTGAGTTTAGGGTTACTGCAGTGTAGTTTAAAACGTTGTAAGTTTTTAAACTGAAACTTACAGTGGGTTGCACAGGCAAATAGTTCAATAAAAAGGGAAACATTTTAATTGAACTATTTTATTGAACTATTTGCCTGAACTATTCTTACCTTGCCTATAGTAATAGCTGTGCTTTCCTTTGTCTAGACCACTGACATATTTCTCACCCAGCAAGATGGAAACCAGTTTTGTTCTTTACTGGCAACTCAAAGTAGTTCTCTATATCAATGTTAAAACTGTTTGGCAGCGTAAGCACTGATGATTTGGAAAAAGCAGACTGCACATACTGTTTGGTATCTGGTAATGACCTAGTCCATGGATTACATTTCAAATTTTATTGAAAACCAAGTTATCTTCCTTTAATAGCTGTTGTTAATATTTTGTACCTGCTATCTCCAATATTCCTGAATGTATCGCCATGGTTACTCTTGTTGCTTGTTCTCAAAGATGGCTGGTTGATACTTTTTGTAAAGTCATTTCAAAAACCCCGTCCTTTTAGGCCAATATTAAAGGTCTCTGATATGAAACTGAGTACTTTAAAATTGACAGCTTGTATATATGTATCAAAAGCCGTCACAAATTTTATGTGGAAACATTTTATTCACTCGGTAAAAACTAGATTTTGACACAGTGATGAGAAATGCATGATTTACTTGCTTTGTGACATTACCCAGACCGGCTTTTTAACAAATCCGGACTGGATGCACAACATATTGAAAATCTGTCTGATGCTGAAATTGCTGTATTATCATAGGTAATATTGTATTCATCTCAAAGAAATGCTCGTAGAGCCTTCCCATGTTTTCCCATTTCCCCCCTGCTTTTTGACTGGCCACAGTGCTGTACAATTTTCCCAATTTGTCTACTTCTGAATTGTAATATTCTACACTGAGATACTTTAGATTTTTTTGTTTTTGTTAAACCTTTATTATAGTTGTGAGAGCAAAATAACTGACCCAATAGTATTGCTAAAATCTTGTTTCCTCTGGGTCTCTTGACTATCCCAACCCTAACCCTAACCCTCCACCATTCTTGTCCATTTGTGCCGTATCCAAACATATCTATTAGATCTTTGTTTGTCTTACGGCTTCACTGTAAAGCCATCAAGGACACAGCATGTTTGATTTCCAACTGAGCTTTTGCAAAAATAAACTAAATTACATAAATGAAAAAAAATGTCTTATCCACACCAAAATTGTTGATCTTAGGTGCTAATAAATAACCCATTGTTGTTAGTTTACCTAAACAAAAGCTATGTTTTCTATTTTTCAGTGATCTTAGAAATGCTTCTGCTTCTTGCTGCTGTTTGTTCGATAAAACCTCCAGACAAAGTGATTTTCTCATAGCTCGAGAGGAAATCTAAACAATGTGGTCCATCAATTTTTCTCCACAAGGCTTGCCAAGATCCATTAAATCAAAGTGCATCTTAGTCTGACATTAATTATTTGATGAATGGCATCTGGACTTTTTGTGGCTGCAGATGCATCTGAGCTGAGGCATACATGGAGTAATTTGCAGCTGTGCATGCTCGATCTGAGATGTTTTATTTTTACAGCATTTAACAATTCTTATATTTTTCTCATAATCATACAGGACCCTCTGTTCTTTGCAACCTATTTGGATATTGAAACCTCATAGATTAACGTATAGAGAGACAGACGTCTCTTTTGGATATTAGACCAGTCTCTTCTAAACTGCTGGTCAAAGGTGAAGGGGAGAAGACCCCTCATCATTTACAAAATGATGGTTCAGCACTTTGCTCGTCCCCCCCATGTCAATAGGAGTCTGCCACCACCTCGCAAACCCTGTCAAAGCCAATAGACTTAACTGATGTGACATGTCCTGCACCAGAGATTGAATTACAGGCCACTTCTCTGCCATGATTGTCTTGCTGTCATACCCATGTTGATCTTGTTGTGGGCGCTGTCCATCACATCTTCATTGTGTGCGACAATGAAATAAAAGAGCAAATTTTGGTGTTTTAAGAAGCCCAGTTCATACTCTCAATTTTCTCACTATTTATCTTTCAATAGGAGGCTTTAACTTCTATGGCAGAATAGATTAGGCTAAGGCCGGTATAAGATTCTCGAAAACATTATAATAGATTACAACAATTTTATCTAGAACATTTATTTATTGTTGTTTTGATTTTAAAACAAAAACTGATTTGGTTGTGAGTCTGCAGTCAGCTGCATAACAGAGATGCTCAATTTGCAACAGCTGTTTTAAAACAGCACTACCTTAATAAGAGTTCATCAATTACGTTCTGGGCTGCAGGGGTAACGGGACTGAGAAAGGACCCAGACAGCCACTGTCTCCCCAGCAACTTCAACTCTTTCTGGAGAATCTCAAGGTGTACTACAAGGGGTGTATGGTAATTTCAGCCAGTTCTTGTTGTCATCCAAAAGTGCTCACTATATTCTTTTTCAGTGTTGCCAATGAGTGTTTAAATATTCATTTGATATTTCGCCATTAAATTGCCTTTTTTTGACAAGACAACTTTACATTTATAACCACAAAAAGGGTCCAGCTTTCAGAGGGGGCAGTAACGCTGCGTCATCATCAATATTTGTATTTTCCAGCATTTCTGGCTCTACAATATGATAACGTATCTATTAATTGGAATATACTATAGCAAGCTCTGCAGCAAGGTGGGCAAGGCCACAATACTGTGGACATATATTTACAGAAAAACTTTTAATCACTCCATGGATAAACTATTTATGTAATGTATACAGTTTTTTTATGTGCTAAAGCTGCTGCACCACATTTTCAGCAAATAATCACCAGGAATGTGCAGTATGGGGTAATTACCATGATGGAATGGTGTGTACTGAATTATGATTAGTGAGTGTGAATAAATACTCACTGGGGATTTCAATTGGAAGGAATTTCCTTGGTAAAAACTGAAATTTACTGTAAACTATGGTGCTGCAATAATTTTAGATTAAAATTGTTGCGTATTTGCTCAGTTTGTACGCATGTGTAAAACTTAAGTACAGGGGAGTATGCTGTTACTACTAATTCCTGTTCAAAATTTAAATACATAGCATTACAAACAGCTGATTCGGCATATCAACAGTACGAAAAACTGTGAATTCTTAATAATTCACATAGAGTACAATATGCATGCATTTTTTTCTCACAGACTACTTAAGATTCACAGACCGAGGCGTTTCAAATATTGATTCCCCCCCAATTTCAGGAGTGTTTTTATGCAAAAAAAAAAACACAAAAAACCCTGCTGGCTTCTGTGCAAAGAGTGTGAAAACATAGACTACAGCTGTAAGCTTGTTGAGTGTCTAGTCTGTGTTTCTCCTGTGATACCAAGCTCCGCATTTGCATCAGTTCCCACATAAGCCAAAGGTAAACGTGTGGTTTTCTGCAATATAAAAACGCTTAAACTGCACTCAGCAGTATGAGGTTGCTCTCTCATCTAATCAGAGTAAATGCCTTACAAGTGTAAATTTCCTTTTACAGCCTGTCAGACATAAGGAAAATACACAGCAGCCCAACTTCAGAGGAACTCCTTGATGGCTGTAATTCACCTGCGGTGGTTTTCAAATCCTCGTAGCTCACCTTGGCCCTCTCATCTTTGCCTGGCCTGGCACATGTTATTTAACGTGGAGATAAATGGTCGTTTGGGCGTTGCTCATGTGTCATGGCGTAAGTCGTAATAAATAACAAGAGCAGGGCTGACAACGCACAGGGCAGTAAAGAGTAGAGATATCAACATCTACACAGACTCATCCCAGCGTGGTGTAATTTTGCAAGTCGTTAAATCACTGCCGGAGAAATATGAGTCCAAGGTTATTGAGCGTCACTTGAGTGATGTTGACGTGGAGGGGTCGTCCTGGCCCAAGTTTCTCCACAAATGAGATTTAATACCATGTCATCTCATCTACCTTAGCTGAGCAGCAGAAGTAGAAACGTCTGAATGGGACTGAATTATGTTTGCAAGCTCAGTATTTGAAAGATTTGAAATACACTGCTCAAAAAATAAAGGGAAAAATAAAGGGAAAGAGAACCACGCAATATAACTTTCTGCAGGTGGGGACCACAGACCACTTCACAGTACCTATACTTTCTGGCTGATGTTTTGGTCACTTTTAAATGTTGATGGTGCTTTCACACTCGTGGTAGCATGGGACGGACTCTACAACCCACACAAGTGGCTCGGGTAGTGCAGAGACAGGCCAGTACACCAGGAGATGTGGAGGAGGCCGTAGGAGGGCAACAACCTAGCAGCAGGACCGCTACCTCCGCCTTTGTGCAAGGAGGAACAGGAGGAGCACTGCCAGAGCCCTGCAAAATGACCTCCAGCAGGCCACAAATGTGCATGTGTCTTCACAAACGGTTAGAAATCGACTCCATGAGGATGGTATGAGGGCCCGACGTCCACAAATGGGGGTTGTGCTCACAGCCCAACACCGTGCAGGTCACTTGGCATTTGCCAGAGAACACCAGAATTGGCAAACTTTCCACTGGCGCCCTGTGGTCTTCACAGATGAAAGCAGGTTCACACTGAGCACATCATGACCGGTTTGGCAGTGGGTCAGTAATGGTGTGGGGTGGCATTTCTTTGGAGGACTGCAGGGCCCTCCATGTGGTCGCCAGAGGTACTGACTGCCATTAGGTACTGAAATGAGATCCTCAGACCCCTTGTGGGACCATATGCTGGTGCGGTTGGCCCTGGGTTCCTCCTAATGCAGGACAATGCTAGACCTCTTGTGGCTGGAGTGTGTCAGCAGTTCCTGCAAGATGAAGACATTGAAGCTATGGACTGGCCCGCCCGTTCCCCAGACCTGAATCCGATTGGGCACATCTGGGACATCATGTCTCGCTCCATCCACCAACGTCACGTTGCATCACAGACTGTCCAGGAGTTGGCGAATGCTTTAGTCCAGCTCTGGGAGGAGATCCCTCAGGAGACCATCCGCCGTATCATCAGGAGCATGTCCAGACGTTGTAGGGATGTCATACAGGCACCTGGAGGCCACGCACAATACTGAGCCTCAGTTTGACTTGTTTTAAGGACATTACAAAGTTGAATCAGCCTGTAGTTGTTTTTCCACTTTAATTTTGTGTGTGACTCCAAATCCAGGCCTCCATTGGTTAATAAATTTGATTTCCATTGATAATTTTTGTGTGATTTTGTTGTCAGCACATTCAACTTTGTACAGAACAAAGTATTCAATGAGAATATTTGATTCATTTAGATCTACGATGTGTTATTTGAGTGTTCCCTTTATTTTTTTGAGCAGTGTATTTGGCATGAAGATTTTCAGAGGGCATAAACATCTTTAAACATACATTTTTTTAAATTTCAGCCACAAACTTCAATGTGTTTTATTTGGATTTTATGTGATAGACAGCATAAAGTAGTGCATAATTGTGAAGTGGAAGGAAGATGATGCATGCGTTTGGAAGCTTGCTTTATTCTCTGCAAAATAGGTGAAGCTTGTTCAGACTGGATGGAGAGTGTTTCTGAGCATAATTTAACAGTCTTGATGCAGACTGTCAATTTTATTTAGGTCTAGACATTTAATTTCCATTCTAACACAAAAATACACTCTGATCTAAACCATACATCTAGACTCTGTCTCTGATTTAGTCATTATCCTGCTTGAAGTTGAACCTCCATCCCAAGTCCTTTCCCAGCCTGTGTCTTTCGATGGACGGCCATTTCTTGGTATGCTGGTAGTTGTGCCATACTCTTTAAATTTCTGGGTTGGATTAAACAGTTCTAAGCTAATGAGATTAAATTCAACAAAGATGGATTCTTTTTGATTTGGCAGGCAGCTGGTTGCACTAGGCTGGATTTAGGAGTTTTAGTGTAATGTGCATTGAATGCATAAGCATTCCACCGATTTTTCTTAGGAAAGAAAATATAAACCATGTATAATTTTTGCTCCCATCCACCCACGTGAGCACTACTGTGTGTTGGTCTATCATTTACAATACATTGAAGTTTGTGGTTGTAACGTGACAAAATGTGATAAGGTTAAAGGGATATGAATATTTGTTACAAGGCACTGTATTGATGAAAGGGTCGGCAAGACTTTCTGAAATAAATCCAGTGCTGTAAAATGCCCACTTCAGGGATTTTTTATTTAAAAGCATGTTTTTCTGGGAATGTCTGTTTATGTGTTTTGATGGGCATTGCTTTTCTCCTATATAATAGAGGGGAAAACAAGAAAAGGTGGGGTGATAGGGCTTGGTTGTAAAATATGAGGAGAATAAGGCAGGGTACATTATCCAATTTGTGATGGACCAGATGCTATAGCCTCCAGCGAGGTATTTTACCCCAAACGGTACCTGTAAAAACTCCATCTGTTGAAAGAGGGCTTGGAATATGTCAGCTTTAGCTGAGGGCTCTCTTGCTGTGCTCAAGCTGACTGTCTGGCTCGGTTTTGTCAGCTGTACCCCATGGGCTCAGAGAGGGAGAGAGAGAGAGAGAGAGAGAGAGAGATGCTGCGGTTGCAGTCTGACAGCAGGACTGTGGCAGCTGCAACCTGAATCAAGAACGAGACACAAGGAGGGGGGCTGGGGTCCTAATATAACATGGATCCAGTGTTGTTGAATGTCAGGATGGTTGGAGAGACTGCAAATAACCTTTTTGCCTGAATGTGGTGCCGTAACTGTATTGATGCCACATTTGCTCTTTTCATTGAAAACAATGGCCAGAAAGCTATTGGGCAGATGTGATGGCAGCCAATCTTTCCTCTGATGACAGGGAAAAGTCAAACGTTCATTGTTCATAGGATTCTGGCGTTTGGTTAAAAATAAAATGTTATGCATCCACAACAGTTAATTTTGAAACAAGCCCTAAATATTTTGAAATGGTATCAGGACTTGTCTTTACCTTTTGGTCATGACTTTACTGTACCTCGAAAAATAATCACTGCAGCTTGCTCAAAAAGTGGGATACATGGAAGCATACCCTGGTTAAAGTAATATTTGCAAAAAACTTGAATTATCAAGTTGCTACATTATCATGTGGAAGCTAGAGTAGCACCACCCATCAGTCTTATAGAGGTAACGCTGTTTTAAATTTAACTGTTAAGCTACAAGGGGCATGTGTCTTAAGAATCAGAAGGCAGGCTCTACTGGAGCAGATAGCCTGACTAATAGGCCAGCTAATATTACCTTGTTATGCTCTGAGTGTTATTCGATAAGGAGCAAAAGAGCAAAATATTATTATTCTGAGCAATAAGCACTAGAACACCATAACTTAATTGTAGCAGGTGTTTCTTCTGTATTCTTGCATATTTCTACTTATAACCACAAAAATAACCACAAACTAATGTTGTCAATACCATTTTAACCCATACATTATATTAATTAATCAGAGATAGAAATAATTGGAGCTTTTCTTTTAAAAAAAATCAAAAACAAAAAGATATGTACATCAGAAACTGGTGTGGGCATCTGCTGCTGTTAGACTCCATCTAATAGGCTGAATATTACAATGTTGTAAAAAGTGTAAACTCATGACAGCTGAGCTACTCGTACTCGTACTCGTCGTCTTCCGCTTATCTGGGACCGGGTCGCGGGGCAGCAAACTCCCAGACGTCCCTCTCCCCAGACACCTCTTCCAGCTCCTCCGGGGGGAGCCCAAGGCGTTCCCAGGCCAGCTGAGAGACATAGTCCCTCCAGCGTGTCCTGGGCCGTCCCCAGGGCCTCCTCCTGGTGGGACGTGCCTGGAACACCTCCCGAGGAAGGCGTGCAGGAGGCATCCGGTATAGATGTCCGAGCCAACTCAACTGGCTCCTCTCGATGTGGAGAAGCAGCAGCTCTACTCCGAGCCCCTCCCGGATGGCCGAGCTCCTCACCCTATCTCTAAGGGAGTGCCCGGCCACCCTGCGGAGCTGAGCTATATTAACTAAAATTCGACAGAGAATCTGTGGATTAAGATTTAAAAATAATTTTATTTGTCCAAGAAGTTTATTCTGATAGGAAACAAGACAGGCATCTCTAAATATCAAGATAATAGAAACAATGTGAAAGGAGTATGAGTTTTCAAAATTATGTTCTGTTTTTATTCACATTTTATTTAATAATGAGATGTTGATGATTATTTATACGCTTCTCAATAATCATTGAAATAACCTTTATTTGCACTGCAGTAATCAAACCCTTCTTATCATTCCTGACCAGCTTTTTGCATGTTTTCATTGGTATGTTGACAATTTATCTTTAGTGATGAGCTCAAATCTTTGCAGTTGGAAGGCCTTTGTGCCATTACCCAAATCTTTGGATCCCTCTACAGCTTCTCTGATGGGTTCACACCAGGTTCATACCAGGTTCATACCAGGACTCCATCTCTCCAAGATGTTAATATTACTACCAGAATGAAGACCCATCCAAAGTGTTTTACAAGTCAACAAAGGAAAAACAAAACCTCAATAGCAAAACATAAGCTTAGAGCATGGTATAAAGAAACAGATATTAAAATACAGATATTAAAGGTATAAAAACCCAAAAGGTTTTCAGTCTTGATTTAAAGATTTAAAGCCCTAAAAATGTGTTTAAAGAACCATAGTTTTCCGATCCGTGGCAGTTCTTTGTGTGTGTCTGTTGGATGGGTGCAAAAACTTGTTATCACTCATGTAAAAACCTTGGGTTGCAAGGCACCTGCACTATGCCTTCCTCCCTGTGTGTGTGAGATCATTGTTATCTTTGTGAGAACCAGCCTCCTTTCCGTCTCACACACACACACCCTGTCTGAACTGTCTGTTGAACTGTGCATATAAATAAAGAGATAGGGTGTCAAAACTTTGTAGTTTCACTGCAAAGTGGGCTACCCTTGTCACAAGTAACTCTGACTGTATCGTTCTTACCTCTGAGTTGACTAAATAATACCTAACATTTATTGGTCCTTCGAAGCCGGATTAATTCAATAACCTTATTTCTCTTTGCTTTAACAGTGACTCTGGGATCCGTGGGGGAAGCCTGACGTCGAGCGAAGCACCGCTGCACAGCCTCCTTTAGCCGGAGTGGCTGAAAGTCCCGGTGTGTGTGAATTCACACCTGGCCAGTGGGTTATTGCCTTCCTCTGCGCGGGGTGACTCTCACAGGGTCCAAAGAGTCACCAAGAAGTCAACTCCGAGGTGAGACAGTTTTAAAATACAGTTCATAGGAAAAGTACTTAACAGTCGTTGGTAGTGCGTCGCCGGTAAGGACGCTGCATTAGGATGGTTTTATTCCACCGTGAAAGGGATAGTGACAAATTTGGTACAATCCCGCCGTGAAGGGGATTAAAGAAAACGACTGAGGATTATTCTCCTGCGAGGGAATAGAGTAAGCGCTATATAAATAAAAGAAGAAAAGTACTTAAAAGTCGTTGGTAGTGCGTCGCCGGTAAGGACGCTGCATTGGGATGGTTTTATTCCACCGTGAAAGGAATAGTGACAAATTAAGGTAGGGCCCCGCCAAGAAGGGGGCCAAATAAAACGACTAAGGGTTATTCCCCTGCGAGGGAATAGAATAAACGCTATAAAAGTAAAAAGAACGGAGTAAATTGAGCTCATAAAATAACACCAAGTTAACTTAGAAAAATTACAAGGTACCTGAAACTAACTGTGTGACTGTGTTGTGTGTGTATGGAGGACTAAGCATTTTAATAGAATCATAGCAGGATTCTGCTAGTCCTGTGTTTTCTTTTGCCCAGATTAAAACTACGTACTGGTGACTTTGGAGATTCAGGTCGGATTTCATTCCAGAAAATTAACACCGCTGCGAATTAGTCGCAGTAGAAGGGCGTGTTAATGTCCTCTCCTTAAAGTCTCATGCCAGTGACCTTTTATCTGGGACATTTATACTATAATTAAACTAACATAAAACATAATGGGGAAGAAACAAAGTAAACTAATTGACTTAGAAGGGGAGGTAAAGTTTATGGAGAACTATGTAAAAGGAGCAGGTATGATCTGTCATAGATGGAATAAAAAATAAAAAACATGGGTTTTTGGGCAAATTAGATACAAAGGATGTCTTAAAATTACAAGGGGATCTAAAATTAGCAATAATGAAAACTAAAAAGAGAAAAATAACAAAGAACAATGGGGGAAGAACAGAGAAAAAGCTCTGATTTAACAGAAATATGTGCACGATGGCATAAAAATACGGATTTTCAGGTAACTTAATTATCACTGAAATCCTAAAACTACACGGGGATCTTAAACTGGAGATTATGCATTCAAAAGATTCAAGAGACAATAAAAAACCTTGCCAGGTTATAATTTCAAAGGGGACTTTTCAGTCCCTGAGTGCTCACAGTTGATAAACAGATTAAAACAAAAAGATGAATTAAAAAAAACAACAATAAGAGCAGCTTTTAACTGACATAGCCATAATACTGAGGCCTTAAGAAAAGCACAGAAAAAAAACTTTCAGCTTAACTGAAAACAAATAAAGGGGGGGGCGGACTGCCACCCATCCCAGTTTAGAATACCAAGGTAGCCCCAAATTATAAAGACTAAGAGATGGTTTTAGAGGACGTGGTAAAAGAAGTTAAAAGAGGAGGTGACAATGTGGACAACATGGAAACTGTCCAACTGGACAACCCAGTGAACAATGACTAGAGAAGGGAGAACAGAATGTTGTTAAAGAAGTAATCTGAGAGTAAAAGATTTTGTAGGCAAGCATTAGTGAGAAACAGGTGCTTTAAAAATCATTCTATGGTGTTATACTACCAACAATATCATGATAAAATGCAAAAGATTCATTTTACAGGGAAATAATTCCATATTTGGCTCAGATTGTGTGCATTCTTGATTTTTCCTCTTTGAGAGAAGTTAAATTTCAGCTCTGTGAAACGACCTTGACAAAGAGATGCAGCTGCCTGAAAACAAAGATAAAACTTCTGCAAACAGCAGAAGCCTGTCTCTGCTGAAAGGTCTGAAAAAAATTGTAACTCTACCTCTGCATGTGTCAAACTCAAGGTCCGTGGGCCAAAACCGGACCCCAAAAGTTTAGTGATTCTCTAGAAGTAGAGCCTTTTAATATGTTGATTGTGTGCTTGAATGTTATTTTGTCAATCAATAAGCAGTTTTGTCTACATTCTGCCACAATCTGCCTTTTGAAAATGTTTTGAATCTTGCTCTTTATGTATAAAAAAAAAAGAAAGAAAAGAAAAATTGGCTAAAGTCTGCAGACACAAAATGAACTTGGATTGAAGCTCTAACTATGTTTATTTAATCTGAGATCCTCTCCAAATGCAACAGTATATGTCAGTCTACATGAGATACTAACAACTTCACCTACTGGTATAATATAAAGATCTGAGTGAATATGTGAAACAAACAATGATGAAAGTTTTTCAACAGGTGATGCTCATCCAGGAGGAAGACAGTGTTCCTAGGAAATGCAGCTCATTCATTAACAATCAATTTTTCTCCTATAGGTGGAAGTTTTGCTGACTAATCATAGGCTGGATCTATGAAACATTATGTGCACAGAACAAATGACCAAGGTTCTGACTGACTTATGAACCTCACTGACCTGACAATGATAACATGACACCCAACAGACAACACCTTTAAGGTGGACCCCACTAAGACCACCTTATTGATTCTTGGTGAATAAAAAAAAAGAATTGAAGCGTTCAAAACAGACCTTGTGGAAACAAAAGGGGTTATGAGGAAACAATGTGCATTTTAAGAATAATAGAAGTCAAATTATGTTCAAATCTTTGCAAATAAAAATTACTCTGACAGAGAAATAAGTAAGTAGTGTGTGAATGTGTGTGAATGGGAATGACTGATTTCATTGTAATGCATCTTTGAGGGACTTTAAAAGCGCTAATAAAGGTCTGATGTTCTGATGATCTTTGCCAAATTTATATCTTAATAAGGTTTCCAGAATCTTTTTCAAAAAATCATTTAAAGATGGCAAAGGTTCTACCTCTACTGAAAATACTGATAACCATAAGAAAGTTCATAGACCCGTCTTGAATTTTTCCTAATTCTTTTACAAACAGGTTATTTAAACTTTCATGTGGCCAAATGTCTGTGTTTGACTTTCTGTTTTTGTGAAATAAATGTCTGTTTCATGTTATGTAAAAATTAGAGTCCTCAACATTACCATAATAATATTAGGTCAGTTCTCTATGGTAAAACAAAAAGATTTTAACAGATGTTTAGACTTTTTCCAGTCAGGTTCAAAATGATTGAATTAGACTCAAACTTAACATAAGATTAAATTAACCTTAACAGAATTACTGGACTGGACTGAAATAGATAAAACTTTAGTTAATTGAAACAAACTTTAGTTACTTGAATTAAATACAAAGCTGACTGAAAGTGTATGTTGTATCTATAAAACTGGGTAAAACAAACTAAGATTATAAGATATAATATGCCCTTCATTTTTTGTGTTCATCAGTGAGTGAGTTTTTATTTTTTATTTTTAATAAGAACTAAACCAAGCATTATTTATAATAATAGCAAATACCAAAAATATTGATCTCATTTTTAAATGTAATAAGGACTTACTTTATAAAATATGATAAAAAAGAATAATAAGAATTTGGAAAAACAGAGGCTTTAAACCTCTGCAGGAACAGCACTGACACTGTCAAAAGTGGATCCTAATACAGGAATCTGGAAGCTCATTCTGGCGTGGATAGTCAAAGTCCATCCAAGGATACATTTAGATGAGGCAGAGGGACAAATACAGGGCTTAGCTGAGAGCAACATGCATCCTGCCCTAGCTGCTGTCCCACCTGAACTGTGGTCCCAATCATCAACTGATGTAGGACTTATAAAGGGGTTCCCACCATACAAGGTTAAACTAATATCTGAAAAAAGGCCATTAGTCCGCCAATACCCCTTAAAGCCAGAAGCTGAAGAAGATACTAAGCCAGTAATACAAGATATGTTGAAGTCAGGAATATTAAGAGAAGCACCTGACGCTACATGCAAGACATATCACACTGACATCGCTATTATTATTACAGCTAAACATAACTCTAAAAAGATGTGCCCCTTAAATCCAAGTACTCTAATACCTACTGCAGAAGATGGAAAACCACATTCTTATAAAGCAAAAGTTGAAGAAGACACAAAACCCAGAAGAGACATTTCTCAAACCCTTATACCAGATTCATGTGTTGTGTTTGTAGATGGCTCAACATCTAAAGATGAATATGGAAAGAATAGAGTTGGTTATGCAGTAACAACCATCGATAGGATAATAGAAGCTAAATCTCTACCCAATACATGCTCAGCCCAAACAGCAGAATTATATGCTTTAGTAAGAGCATGTGAATTACATGAGGGACAAATACTTACTATATACACAGACAGCCAATACGTTTTCGGATCAGTACATCACCATGCTAAGATTTGGCAAAATAGAGGTTTTAAAACATCATCAGGGACAGAACTAACTCATTTCAACCTATTAAAGAGAAAATGTCAGATCTGCTATTTATAGACACAGATGTGCTGAAAGACGCCCAACAGTCAGCAACCAAGACAGAAATAAAGGCCTGGCTAAAGAGAGGAGCACAGAAAAAAGATGACATCTATCAGATAGAAGATAAACCAATCCTCCCAAAAAAGTTATACAACACAGCGGCTACAGTGACACATTGGGAAGACCCACGTGTCAAGGGGGGAATATGTCACATCTGGTAAAGCATTAATGCTACACTATAAATATTTCTGACTCTGCAAATCATTTTTGCAGATCATGCATAAGTTGTTGCAAACACGGGGGAAGAAATATTGCCTAGTTGTAATAGATGAACCTAGTGACACATTTCTTCCCCACATATGGTATCCCACAGATTATAAGGTCAGATAATGGAACTCATTTTGTAAATAAATTAATAGAACTAAGTTCTAATGCATTAGGGTTTCAGTTAAAGATTAAGGAAAACAATGGAAGAAACAGGGAGGCCATGGCCCGAATGCCTATCCCTGGTTAATTATGGATGAGAATAACTCCAAATCAAACCGGTCTTACTCCATTTGCCACCTACTGTACATCATTGTATAACTCCACCCACTATATTCTGAGCCTGAGATCACGTGACACCAAGTTGCTGATGTGAATTTGTATTCTCAAAGAAATAGTACATGGCAGACCGTTTTCTCTGCCCTCTGACATGAATGAAATAGAGAAAGCACAACAGGAAACTTCATTAGCTGAGTGGATGAATAAAATGTTGCAGACAAAAGAAGAACAAATGTCCAGTGGTCTGCCGATAATCTCTGCTCCTATCCCACAGAATGAGGCCTGGAGACATGGTCCTGATTAAGACACTCCACCGGAAGGATTGGAGCACTCCTTGATGGAAAGGGCCGTTTCAAATACTCCTGACAACGCCCACAGCTCTGAAAATAGCAGAGAGGCCTTCCTGGACCCATAAAAGCCACTGTAAGCCAGTTTTGTCGTTACAGGAGCCAGATCAACCGACGGGGTAGCAGAGGAAGTCCGGGTTCAAAGATGGCCCAGCGTCTCAAACCGGTGAAGAAAACAGCTGATCTGCGCCCAATTATAAAATGGCTCTCTGTAACATGCGGACAGGACTGATAAGCCTGAGCTTAATTCTGGTAGCAGGACTCTTTCTCTATCTAAAGCAGGATCCACAGGAGGTGATACCGAACCAGAAGAGATGGACATCAGACGGGACCCATCTCAGAACACTGACGGAAGAACATGACGCACATCCATTCCTACAGAATTTCTGGTATTGTTCATGGTGGCATATGCAACACTGAACTAGGTAGAAATGCACAAAAATGAAGGGGACGATTATGATGACATGTTGTAAATAAATCACATCAAAAGCCTGAGTGTACTCATACATTGTATTTCATAAAATAACCTTACAGCAGAAAATCGGAAGAAGTTGTTGCTTAAGTGAAATGAGAAAAAGTACAATTATGACATAAACAGGGCAGATTTTTTTATTCTTTTATTTTTATGATTTCAAGTATTATTCTTTTATTTTTATGATTTCAAGTATTATTCTTTTATTTTTATGATTTCAAGTATCATTATTTTATTTTTATGATTTCAAGTATCATTATTTTATTTTTATGATTTCAAGTATTAATCAACATTTAACTTTTAATGGTCGCCGAGGGCGGCGGGGCCGTATGAGTATTTCCCACAAAATATAATCTGTTTACCGTCCGTGGGTTTTCGCTCATACAAAGTATTTTTCTTACTCGTTTTTATATTAAATGTTTTTACTTGTGATAAAAGGAGGGACTGTTGGATGGGTGCAAAAACTTGTTATCACTCATGTAAAAACCTTGGGTTGCAAGGCACCTGCACTATGCCTTCCTCCCTGTGTGTGTGAGATCATTGTTATCTTTGTGAGAACCAGCCTCCTTTCCGTCTCACACACACACACCCTGTCTGAACTGTCTGTTGAACTGTGCATATAAATAAAGAGATAGGGTGTCAAAACTTTGTAGTTTCACTGCAAAGTGGGCTACCCTTGTCACAAGTAACTCTGACTGTATCGTTCTTACCTCTGAGTTGACTAAATAATACCTAACAGTGTCCATGTGTGCACTTATCGAAATAATCAATCCCCACAGCAGTAATCAATGGAGGGCGAAGTATGCAGTAATTTTGCTAATTAAAAGCTGGAGGCATCAGGCAACACTGAGTGTTGCATCCTCGCTTTAAAGGTGGCATAATTATCCGCTATAGTTTGTGAAATGGCTGATGGGGATTTCCTGCCTGTGCTGGAGAACACTGAATATTCATCAGGCATTGTTAAATGGTGTTTGTAGACATATCTCCACTTCAGGTGATTTACTGCTACTCTTCAGTCACTCATCTAAAGAAACATTAGAGGGAAAAAGCTCCAATGGCTGCAGCATTGAGCAAGCTTTATAGCATGCAATTGACAAGAATCACATCTTGTCAACATTTGAGCACTGAGAAATGCGATGTCCTGTTCTAGAAAAGGAAAACCCCTAATTAGCAGTCATATGTTAAGACTAAGTAAAGTCAGAGTGAAAGCTCAAATCAAACAGGGACACAAGCGATGACTTATCTCTAATTTGAAGCTGTTTTGATGGTAAACCTGAGGATGTTGGAGCATATGGCAGACAATTCAGCTGTGTTTTCATCGTGTTCAAAAACAGACGCTGATTTGCCACATTTTAACCGTGTGCACTTTACTGAAGATAAATGCAGCACAGAGCCATGATGGGGGATGTAAATTGCTACATAATTGCATTAGCCAGAAAATAAAACCCTGTATGAAAATCTTGCTCCATATGTGCCTAAAGTGTAGCACCTACCTACTTAATTTACTCAAATATCTGTTCAGTGCTTGCACCCACTGAATTTAGCTTAATTTTGTACAACATAATGAAGTGTGCTCTAAATATAATTTGCTCAGAAGCTGTGGGTATGCGTAGTAGATGCTTACTTACTCATTTGGTGGCTTAACTGAAGCCAAAATGGCATGAAAGAATTGCAGTGAGCGTTTAAATGTTAAAATTGTTGTATCTCTGTGGAAACATAAGATTGACTGATGAAATTTGTAATTTAGGTTTTGTGTCTGTCTGCTTGTGTAGCAATTTTAATTAATTTGACAAAGAGTCATTAACTCAAAATGAGCAGATTCCCAACTAAGACTGTTTATAGTTGTCTTTATTTTCATGACTATGAATATTGTAGCTTCACACTGAAGGCATCAAAACTATGAATGAACACATGTGGAATTATATACTGAACAAAAAAGTGTGAAACAACTGAAAATATGTCTTATATTCTAGGTTCTTCAAAGTAGCCACCTTTTGCTCTGATTACTGCTCCACACACTCTTGGCATTCTGTTGATGAGCTTCAAGAGGTAGTCACCTGAAATGGTTTTCCAACAGTCTTGAAGGAGTTCCCAGAGATGCTTAGCACTTGTTGGCCCTATTGCCTTCACTCTGCGGTCCAGCTCACCCCAAACCATCTCAATTGGGTTCGGGTCCGGTGACTGTGGAGGCCAGGACATCTGGTGCAGCACCCCATCACTCTCCTTCTTGGTCAAATAGCCCTTACACAGCCTGGAGGTGTGTTTGGGGTCATTGTCCTGTTGAAAAATAAATTATGGTCCAACTAAACGCAAACCGGTTGGAATAGCATGCCGCTGCAAGATGCTGTGGTAGCCATGCTGGTTCAGTATGCCTTCAATTTTGAATAAATCCCCAACAGTGTCACCAGCAAAGCACCCCCACACCATCACACCTCCTCCTCTATGCTTCACGGTGGGAACCAGGCATGTAGAGTCCATCCGTTCACCTCTTCTGCGCCGCACAAAAACGGTGGTTGGAACCAAAGATCTCAAACTTGGACTCATCAGACCAAAGCACAGATTTGCAGTGGTCTAATGTCCATTCCTTGTGTTCTTTAGCCCAAACAAGTCTCTTCTGCTTGTTGCCTGTCCTCAGCAGTGGTTTCCTAGCAGCTATTTTACCATGAAGGCCTGATTCACACAGTCTCCTCTTAACAGTTGATCTAGAGATGTATCTGCTGCTAGAACTCTGTGTGGCATTGACCTGTTCTCTAATCTGAGCTGCTGTTAACCTGCGATTTCTGAGGCTGGTGACTTGGATGAACTTGGGGACACTTTCAAAGTTTTCCCAATTGTTCGACTGACTGACCTTCATTTCTTAAAGTAATGATGGCCACTCATTTTTCTTTACTTAGCTGTTTTTTTCTTGCCATAATACAAATTTTAACAGTCTATTCAGTAGGACTATCAGCTGTGTACTGTATCCACCTCCTGCACAACAAAACTGATGGTCCCAACCCCATTTATAAGGCTTGAAATCCCACTTATTAAACCTGACAGGGCACACCTGTGAAGTGAAAACCATTTCAGGTGATTACCTCTTGAAGCTCATCAACAGAATGCCAAGAGTGTGCGGAGCAGTAATCAAAGCAAAAGGTGGCTACTTTGAAGAACCTAGAATATAAGACATACAGGTCCTTCTCAAAATATTAGCATATTGTGATAAAGTTAATTATTTTCCATAATGTAATGATGAAAATTTAACATTCATATATTTTAGATTCATTGCACACTAACTGAAATATTTCAGGTCTTTTATTGTCTTAATACGGATGATTTTGGCATACAGCTCATGAAAACCCAAAATTCCTATCTCACAAAATTAGCATATTTCATCCGACCAATAAAAGAAAAGTGTTTTTAATACAAAAAATGTCAACCTTCAAATAATCATGTACAGTTATGCACTCAATACTTGGTCGGGAATCCTTTGGCAGAAATGACGGCTTCAATGCGGCGTGGCATGGAGGCAATCAGCCTGTGGCACTGCTGAGGTCTTATGGAGGCCCAGGATGCTTCGATAGCGGCCTTTAGCTCATCCAGAGTGTTGGGTCTTGAGTCTCTCAACGTTCTCTTCACAATATCCCACAGATTCTCTATGGGGTTCAGGTCAGGAGAGTTGGCAGGCCAATTGAGCACAGTGATACCATGGTCAGTAAACCATTTACCAGTGGTTTTGGCACTGTGAGCAGGTGCCAGGTCATGTTGAAAAATGAAATCTTCATCTCCATAAAGCTTTTCAGCAGATGGAAGCATGAAGTGCTCCAAAATCTCATGATAGCTAGCTGCATTGACCCTGCCCTTGATAAAACTAAGTGGACCAACACCAGCAGCTGACACGGCACCCCAGACCATCACTGACTGTGGGTACTTGACACTGGACTTCTGGCATTTTGGCATTTCCTTCTCCCCAGTCTTCCTCCAGACTCTGGCACCTTGATTTCCGAATGACATGCAGAATTTGCTTTCATCTGAAAAAAGTACTTTGGACCACTGAGCAACAGTCCAGTGCTGCTTCTCTGTAGCCCAGGACTGGGGAATGTGGCACCTGTAGCCCATTTCCTGCACATGCCTGTGCATGGTGGCTCTGGATGTTTCTACTCCAGACTCAGTCCACTGCTTCCGCAGGTCCCCCAAGGTCTGGAATCGGCCCTTCTCCACAATCTTCCTCAGGGTCCGGTCACCTCTTCTCGTTGTGCAGCGTTTTCTGCCACACTTTTTCCTTCTCACAGATTTCCCACTGAGGTGCCTTGATACAGCACTCTGGGAACAGCCTATTCGTTCAGAAATTTCTTTCTGTGTCTTACCCTCTTGCTTGAGGGTGTCAATAGTGGCCTTCTGGACAGCAGTCAGGTCGGCAGTCTTACCCATGATTGGGGTTTTGAGTGATGAACCAGGCTGGGAGTTTTAAAGGCCTCAGGAATCTTTTGCAGGTGTTTAGAGTTAACTCATTGATTCAGATGATTAGGTTCATAGCTCGTTTAGAGACCCTTTTAATAATATGCTAATTTTGTGAGATAGGAATTTTGGGTTTTCATGAGCTGTATGCCAAAATCATCCATATTTAGACAATAAAAGACCTGAAATATTTCAGTTAGTGTGCAATGAATCTAAAATATATGAATGTTAAATTTTCATCATGACATTATGGAAAATAATGAACTTTATCACAATATGCTAATTTTTTGAGAAGGACCTGTATTTTCAGTTGTTTCACACTTTTTTGTTCAGTATATAATTCCACATGTGTTAATTCATAGTTTTGATGCCTTCAGTGTGAAGCTACAATATTCATAGTCATGAAAATAAAGACAACTCTTTGAATGAGAAGGTGTGTCCAAACATTTGGTCTGTACTGTATGTAGTTTGTTCCTGTCATATTTATAAAGCCATGTCTTTTCAAAGCCAAATGCATTTCAGTCATCTTAAAATGTAATTTCCTAAACCAACTCTAACCAGGAACAAATTAAGAATTTCTTTATTTTGCATATGATAATGTTGTGTGTATCTTTATTAGAAATGGAAAACGATGGATCTTGACTTGTTTAGGCAGGAACAATATTTGCATTAGGTCAGAAGCCAATATTTATATCTGAAAATTCAGTTATAGCAAAATGATTGATCTTTGATAATGAAAATGCTGTTGTTCTTCTAAACACATTTTCCATGCAAAAGATATTGATAAATATGTTTCTCTGATTGTTGTCCCTCTCTGCACACAAAGCAGAGAGCCACAGAAACCTACTAATTTTATCATAATGTTGGCTTTACCGACTGAGTGTGGACACAATTACGGAGACTGAACAGCAGTTTAACAGTTTATTTGGAGTATGTTCAAAACAACGTAGGATACGGACTGGAGCTGCTGGAGGGATCTAGATTGGCACTGAGGAGGAGAGGAGAGAGGTTACTGTTCGGAGGAAGTTATGGAGAGTAGTGCAGGATAAGGTTGAGGTAGCTTACTGTTGGTGGTGGATGATGGCTTGATGGAGGTGATAAATCTGCCCCATGGAGGCTGAGCTGAGTTTGGCAGGAGGAGTATCACTGAGATTCACAGTGCTGACTTTCTCTCTTTGTGATCCTTATGCGGCAGTGCTTCAGCTGACCACGTGGTGTTGGAGGGTGGACAGGCAGGTGAGCAATGGTTTGGTGTTTCCACAAGGTCATCTCAGAGCTGCAGCGCTCACAATTGGAGCGGCAGGGAGTTTTTTTTCCATAACTTGCCGCAGCATGGATACAGAGAACAGGAGCTTGGAATCCAGGACACTGTCACAGAGTGATCTGCTCTATGAAGCAGGACAAGAAACTTGATTAGAGCAGGCTTAGGAAATGCAGAGAACTGCAGAAGAGGGTCAGGTTACCATGCAGGCAGAAGCAAGGTTCCTGCTCCGTAGGAAGCCCTGGTGATTGGGCTCAATGAGAAACACCTGTTGCATTTGCACCTGCCATTCACACCCTGCAGGCGGAGAGAAAAACAGCACAAACACAAAAAACCTGCACACAGCAACTGTGGGATGACACGTTTGATTCCACAGAAGGATATCTCTGTGTAAAATACGCTTATGTTTGCATTTCTTCACCCAATTTTTCCCACTGATTATTTTAGTTTCTGCTTAACCTCAAGGCTCAAAATTATCTAAATATTTTCAGAGAGTTCTTTTCACTGTTACTACATGCTCATTCAGGAGAAAGGATTGCTGCAGTGACTCGATGGAAATCGGCTGGGTCTCCTTAGTTAGAAATTTTTCTTACCTATTTAATAATAAACAAAAATAACCTGAACTTGAATGCCTTGTTTATTGGCTAGGATCAAATCGGAACAGGTGTAATTGACTTGGAATCTGTCTAAATGATTGGATTGAATTGAGTGTATAAACCGGATTGGTTTATTGTTGGATTATTTTTTTAAAGTGGCTTGAGACTGCATTTGTTGTGAATTGGCTCTATGTAAATAAACTGAATTGAACTAAGGTCTGTACTAGGCTACAAATACAGAGTTTCTCTATTAAAATTATGCCAGTAATAGATCAGGTTGGCTATTGAAATCAATTTTTAAAACTATAGAGCTGAACTTTTTAAGTTTTGGAGATTCTATTATAAGGTTTTAAAGAGTTCATATCTTACTTGCAGTAGATAACTCTCTTGGCATCTCTATTTAGTATTGATCCAGATTAGTTGTTCCTCAATGATGAAGCGCTAGTTTGAGAGCGACAAAGGCCAAATCTGACTTTTATTGTTACAAAAACATCCTAGTGGTTGATAAAACATACTGATTTATTAGCCTGACTTCAGAAATTCTGAACTACTAATTCAAGTACCTCTTTAAATGATCAGCAAATAACTAGTCTGATACCCAAAGCCACTCTTGAGTTTGTATCACAGTGCAGAGAAAATGTATGCGTACAAATGTCCAAACACCATCAGCCTAGTTTAATAACAGTGATTGTTTGTCAATGCTGTTTACATTTGTGGTGTATTCATGAATAATGCAAACAAGAGTTACAGACATCTTCATTCTATGCAGTATTTATTAACACCAGCTAGCTATATTAAATCAGTCAAACATGTTTATAAAGAGAATCAGAAACAGCATTTATAAATTCAGTTGGAAACAGCAATTTTGAATCCAGCTCTATATAATCCTTTGTCCAACATTAACTATGTGACTGGAAATATTTAAACAGAAAGCAGGAAGATGCACTACTCCAGTTCTAATCTGATTTATACATAACACTGAAGCTCCTGTTTTTTTACTTTTTGTCTGAAATGAAGCAGACCGAAAGCAAAACTGACTTGGGAATCTTCAACATGATGCTCAAAGCATTTTAATTGGTTGTCGGTCTGTACTGCCTCCCTGCATCTTCTAATCTAGCTCACCAAATAGTTGATGTTATGCTGAACTTTTTTTGTTTTTGGTGTTTTCAGGGGTAGCCTAGCACAATTACAGAATATAGATCTGGTTTAGAGCTGGAGCCAGTTTGATGGAAAAACTTCCTACAAACAACTACTTGGTCAAACAAATTTAATCCAAATTTGTTTCCACTTTAACTCTATGCAGGTGCCATGACAGATGCCAATTTAAAAGATGCAAAAAGACAGAAAATTATGGAATTAAGAAGCTTATTTTTGAATATATTTTCCCAAAAATATATTCATCCTAATTAATTCTTTATGACAAACTTCCTGTTTGGCAGTGCTGAGTTGTTTTCTTTGGCATTACAGGAGGGCCAGCTGGACCATAAGTCTTATCTCAAATCTCTCACTCCATCCCGCTGTGAAGTGCTTGTACAATGTCAACTCCTATCCCATCTCTGTCCCAGTAGGCCCTCTACAGTACCTTCAGCTCGACCGGTTCATTTAACAGAAAGGGAGAGCTGGTACGTGAACATTGATGGATGCTGAAATGTTTTAATTAAAAGTCCTGCTTCAGAGGAGTGAGGCTCAGGGGGTGAGAGGTGGACCATAGAGTGAGGGGCATCTGCCCTCACAAGCACAGAGACAGATGGACACCCTTTTGGGGTCATTTTTACTAATGAATATTAAGATGAGATTATTTTTAGAACTTGAGGCACAAGCACTGATATTTTCATATCAGGAATATATAGATAAATTAATAAATGAATATAAAAAAGACAGAAGTGGTTTCCACAAGTGAAAAACAACAAAGACCTCGTTATAGAGAGTTCATATCTATGAAGTGGAAGGAAAATTATAGATGCTTTTCAAATGTCACAGATTCTTAATTAGATTTATGTCTGGACTTTAGCTGGACCATTCTACCATAGGAATGGGCTTCAATCTAAACTATTCAATTGTTACTCTGGCTGTACGTTTAAGGTGGTTGTCCTGCTGCAAAGTGAGTCTCTCCTAGTTCTGTGCAGTTTCTAACAGGTTTCCTTCCAGTATGTCAGCATTTCTATGCCATGACACTGCCTCCTTCATTTTTCACAATAGTAAATGAGTTTTCACAATTTTGTGCAATGTTAATTTTCCATTACATACAAACTATTATTAAGCTGAGGGTAAATTAAATAAATCGAATCTGTGAGGTGCTTTTCTCATCATGCTGACTACTCAGAGCAGTTTTATGGTGTGAGCCAGATGCATCTTTCTACATTCCTAAGTGGGCAATCATTTATAAACTGATACGTAAATCATTGAAAAAACTTGGGATCTGAACACTTCAACATTTGGTGGGAGGGAGCATATTTTCCCACTTTGGATTCTAATCAAAAGGAAAAAGAGAATATTAGAGATGATTGTGTGTTTCTTGTTTTTAGGTGTAATACATATATGGTTCTTTTATGTCATTGTTAATTCATGAAAACCTCTTATGAATTATAGATGCCCTCTGAGACCAGTGCCCTTATGCCTACACTTGGTATTGAGAGAATAGCAAATCATATCAGACCAGTTTCCTCTGGTGTCCAAATACTGGTCCTTCTCAAAATATTAGCATATTGTGATAAAGTTAATTATTTTCCATAATGTAATGATGAAAATTTAACATTCATATATTTTAGATTCATTGCACACTAACTGAGATATTTCAGGTCTTTTATTGTCTAAATACGGATGATTGTGGCATACAGCTCATGAAAACCCAAAATTCCTATCTCACAAAATTAGCATATTTCATCCGACCAAAAAAAGAAGTGTTTTTAATACAAAAAACGTCAACCTTCAAATAATCATGTACAGTTATGCACTCAATACTTGGTCAGGAATCCTTTTGCAGAAATGACTGCTTCAATGCAAAATCTCCTGATAGCTAGCTGCATTGACCCTGCCCTTGATAAAACACAGTGGACCAACACCAGCAGCTGACACGGCACCCCAGACCATCACTGACTGTGGGTACTTGACACTAGACTTCTGGCATTTTGGCATTTCCTTCTCCCCAGTCTTCCTCCAGTCTCTGGCACCTTGATTTCCGAATGACATGCAGAATTTGCTTTCATCCGAAAAAAGTACTTTGGACCACTGAGCAACAGTCCAGTGCTGCTTCTCTGTAGCCCAGGTCAGGCGCTTTTGCCGCTGTTTCTGGTTCAAAAGTGGTTTGACCTGGGGAATGCGGCACCTGTAGCCCATTTCCTGCACACGCCTGTGCACGGTGGCTCTGGATGTTTCTACTCCAGACTCAGTCCACTGCTTCCGCAGGTCCCCCAAGGTCTGCAATCGGCCCTTCTCCACAATCTTCCTCAGGGTCCTGTCACCTCTTCTCGTTGTGCAGCGTTTTCTGCCACACTTTTTCCTTCCCACAGACTTCCCACTGAGGTGCCTTGATACAGCACTCTGGGAACAGCCTATTCGTTCAGAAATTTCTTTCTGTGTCTTACCCTCTTGCTTGAGGGTGTCAATAGTGGCCTTCTGGACAGCAGTCAGGTCGGCAGTCTTACCCATGATTGGGGTTTTGAGTGATGAACCAGGCTGGGAGTTTTAAAGGCCTCAGGAATCATTTGCAGGTGTTTAGAGTTAACTCGTTGATTCAGATGATTAGGTTCATAGCTCGTTTAGAGACCCTTTTAATGATATGCTAATTTTGTGAGATAAGAATTTTGGGTTTTCATGAGCTGTATGCCAAAATCATCCGTATTAAGACAATAAAAGACCTGGAATATTTCAGTTCGTGTGCAATGAATCTAAAATATATGAATGTTAAATTTTCATCATGACATTATGGAAAATAATGAACTTTATCACAATATGCTAATATTTTGAGAAGGACCTGTAGAAGCTCTTTTTTCAGACCCGGTATTGCATATCTCCTACATCACCATGTATGGTAGTGTGTTCTCTGCTTTTTCTGTAAAATATGCACTATTTCTTTATATAAAGGAGACAAAAATTTCTCTTCTTACCGGAACCTAGAAGTGTATTAACATTCTTTAGTAATTAACGATTTAGTTGGGAAATTATTTCCACTCGTGGCGAGACTGACCTGAAACAAACTGGAGGCTGTGCCCTATGCATCTTGTAGAGTTCCAGAATAATCAAGATGATTATCTTCCTTCCCAAGAGGGTTCTTCTGCCTTTTTCAAGAGAAATTACCATAAATATATCAAATTGTTTTATTTACATTTATATACAAAAAAACCAAAACAAATTATATATAAAATATATCTAATTTTGGGCTGCACAGTGGTGCAGTTAGTAGCACTGTTGCCTTGCAGCAAGAAGGTCCTGGGTTCGATTCCTGGCCTGGGGTCTTTCTGCAAGGAGTTTGCATGTTCTCCCCGTGCATGCGTGGGTTCTCACCGGGTACTCCAGCTTCCTCCCACAGTCCAAAGACATGCCTGTTAGGTTAATTGGTCACTCTAAATTGCCCTTAGGTGTATGAACGAGTGTGTGCATGGTTGTTTGTGTGTTGCCCTGCGATGGACTGGCAACCTGTCCAGGGTGTACCCTGCCTCTCGCCCATAGACTGCTGGAGATAGGCACCAGCTCCCCCGTGACCCACTATGGAATAAGCGGTAGAAAATGACTGACTGATATCTAATTTTAATGGGAGGGCGACCATTGCATCGGAAATAATTAACGGAGAACATATGAGGGTCGTGAAGTTAAAGGAGGCTTGAACAATGAAAGCATCTTTAGATGCCCAAGTAATGGGTAAAATGGGTTTTGGTGTGATTAGGGGATCCTCATTCATAGTGAAATCATTGTTAGTTTTGTCATTTTTATACTCCCATCATACCATTGTCTGTCTGCCTTGCATTTTATTGGCATAGTAAGATTAGTTTAATTAGGTAAATAACACTCCAGCATCACTTTCCTACATATTTAACACTGTAGCATGTATAATGGATTACCAGCTAAACCAGGACAGATTTTTGAAATTACCAAATTTTCATAGCATAACATGTACAGGGGTTAGACAATGAAACTGAAACACCTGGTTTTAGACCACAATGATTTTTTAGTATGGTGTAGGGCCTCCTTTTGCAGCCAATACAGGTCCTTCTCAAAATATTAGCATATTGTGATAAAGTTCATTAGTTTCCATGTCATGATGAAAATTTAACATTCATATATTTTAGATTCATTGCACACTAACTGAAATATTTCAAGTCTTTTATTGTCTTAATACGGATGATTTTGGCATACAGCTCATGAAAACCCAAAATTCTTATCTCACAAAATTAGCACATCATTAAAAGGGTTTCTAAACGAGCTATGAACCTAATCATCTGAATCAACGAGTTAACTCTAAACACCTGCAAAAGATTCCCGAGGCCTTTAAAACTCCCAGCCTGGTTCATCACTCAAAACCCCAATCATGGGTAAGACTGCCGACCTGACTGCTGTCCAGAAGGCCACTATTGACACCCTCAAGCAAGAGGGTAAGACACAGAAAGAAATTTCTGAACGAATAGGCTGTTCCCAGAGTGCTGTATCAAGGCACCTCAGTGAGAAGTCTGTGGGAAGGAAAAAGTGTGGCAGAAAACGCTGCACAACGAGAAGAGGTGACAGGACCCTGAGGAAGATTCTGGAGAAGGGCCGATTCCAGACCTTGGGGGACCTGCGGAAGCAGTGGACTGAGTCTGGAGTAGAAACATCCAGAGCCACCGTGCACAGGCGTGTGCAGGAAATGGGCTACAGGTGCCGCATTCCCCAGGTCAAGCCACTTTTGAACCAGAAACAGCGGCAGAAGCGCCTGACCTGGGCTACAGAGAAGCAGCACTGGACTGTTGCTCAGTGGTCCAAAGTACTTTTTTCGGATGAAAGCAAATTCTGCATGTCATTCAGAAATCAAGGTGCCAGAGTCTGGAGGAAGACTGGGGAGAAGGAAATGCCAAAATGCCAGAAGTCCAGTGTCAAGTACCCACAGTCAGTGATGGTCTGGGGTGCCGTGTCAGCTGCTGGTGTTGGTCCACTGTGTTTTATCAAGGGCAGGGTCAATGCAGCTAGCTATCAGGAGATTTTGGAACACTTCATGCTTCCATCTGCCGAAAAGCTTTATGGAGATGAAGATTTCATTTTTCAGCATGACCTGGCACCTGTTCACAGTGCCAAAACCACTGGTAAATGGTTTACTGACCATGGTATCACTGTGCTCAATTGGCCTGCCAACTCTCCTGACCTGAACCCCATGGAGAATCTGTGGGATATTGTGAAGAGAACGTTGAGAGACTCAAGACCCAACACTCTGGATGAGCTAAAGGCCGCTATCGAAGCATCCTGGGCCTCCATAAGACCTCAGCAGTGCCACAGGCTGATTGCCTCCATGCCACGCAGCATCGAAGCAGTCATTTCTGCAAAAGGATTCCCGACCAAGTATTGAGTGCATAACTGTACATGATTATTTGAAGGTTGACGTTTTTTGTATTAAAAACACTTTTCTTTTATTGGTCAGATGAAATATGCTAATTTTGTGAGATAGGAATTTTGGGTTTTCATGAGCTGTATGCCAAAATCATCCGTATTAAGACAATAAAAGACCTGAAATATTTCAGTTAGTGTGCAATGAATCTAAAATATATGAATGTTAAATTTTCATCATTACATTATGGAAAATAATGAACTTTATCACAATATGCTAATATTTTGAGAAGGACCTGTACAACGTCAATTCGTCTTGGGAATGACATATACAAGTCCTGCACAGTGATCGGAGGGATTTTAACCCATTCTTCTTGCAGGATAGTGGCCAGGTCACTACGTGATACTGGTGGAGGAAAACATTTCCTGACTCGCTCCTCCAAAACACCCCAAAGTGGCTCAATAATATTTAGATCTGGTGACTGTGCAGGCCATGGGAGATGTTCAACTTCACTTTCATGTTCATCAAACCAATCTTTCACCAGTCTTGCTGTGTGTATTGGTGCATTGTCATCCTGATACACGGCACCGCCTTCAGGATACAATGTTTGAACCATTGGATGCACATGGTCCTCAAGAATGGTTCGGCAGTCCTTGGCAGTGAAGCGCCCATCTAGCACAAGTATTGGGCCAAGGGAATGCCATGATATGGCAGCCCAAACCATCACTGATCCACCCCCAAGCTTCACTCTGGGCATGCAACAGTCTGGGTGGTACGCTTCTTTGGGGCTTCTCCACACCGTAACTCTCCCGGATGTGGGGAAAACAGTAAAGGTGGACTCATCAGAGAACAATACATGTTTCACATTGTCCACAGCCCAAGATTTGCGCTCCTTGCACCATTGAAACCGACATTTGGCATTGGCATGAGTGACCAAAGGTTTGGCTATAGCAGCCCGGCCGTGTATATTGACCCTGTGGAGCTCCCGACAGACAGTTCTGGTGGAAACAGGAGAGTTGAGGTGCACATTTAATTCTGCCGTGATTTGGGCAGCCGTGGTTTTATGTTTTTTGGATACAATCCGGGTTAGCACCCGAACACCCTTTTCAGACAGCTTCCTCTTGCGTCCACAGTTAATCCTGTTGGATGTGGTTCGTCCTTCTTGGTGGTATGCTGACATTACCCTGGATACCGTGGCTCTTGATACATCACAAAGACTTGCTGTCTTGGTCACAGATGCGCCAGCAGGATGTACACCAACAATTTGTCCTCTTTTGAACTCTGGTATGTCACCCATAATGTTGTGTGCATTTCAATATTTTGAGCAAAACTGTGCTCTTACTCTGCTAATTGAACCTTCACACTCTGCTCTTACTGGTGCAATGTGCAATCAATGAAGACTGGCTACCAGGCTGGTCCAATTTAGCCATGAAACCTCCCACACTAAAATGACAGGTGTTTCAGTTTCATTGTTCAACCCCTGTATATTGAACATGGGAGCCACTGCTACAGACACTATTGTAGCAATGACCCAATAATAACATGACTTAATTTGACACCACTATACAAATGGTCTAAAGCTTACAAGGATGCACTCATCTCTGGACCCCAAACACAAAGTAAACATTGGCATTATCTATTTTCTGATTAATTTTAGTTACTTATCCTTAGGTTGACTCCTAAATATGGAAAAAGAAAAACAAGCCAGTTTGGTTTGAACAAAAGCAAGGTACCCTGTCGTTGATTCTGTAATATCTCTATACAAATGACTGCACCTCAGTGGACCTGTCTGTGAAACTGAAGTTTGGAGATGACACTGTTATTGGACTGATCCAGGACAGTGAAGAGGCTGCAAACAGACAGTAGGTGGATCAGCTTGTACACTGGTGTGGTCAGAACCACCTGGAACGTAATCCACTCAAGACTGTGGAGATGATGGTTGACCTTCACGGAGCACTTTACCCACATACCCTTCTCACCATCCTCAACAACACTGTCTGCTGTGGACCACTTCCGGTTCCTGTACTTCCTGAGGCAACTCAAAAAGTACAACCTTCCACAGGAGCTGCTGGTCCTCTTCTACACTGGCATAATTCAGTCAGTCCTGTCTTCATCCATCTCAGTGTAGTTTGGCTCATCCACAAAACAAGACAGGTCCAGGCTACAACGAACAATCAGGTCTGCAGACAGGATCATCAGGGATGACCTTCCCTCTGTCCAGGACCTATGCAGGTCTAGGGTCAGGAAAGGGGCAGCTAAAATCTCTGCAGACCCCACACACCCTGCTCACAAACTGTTTAGACCTTTACCTTCAGGTGGCGCTACCGAGCACTGTCTGCTAAAAGCAGCCACCACAGAGACAGTTTCTTCCCCCAGGTTGTTTCTCTGACGGACACTTGACAGAGTTCCAGAACAACACCATGCATACTTGGACTGATCTCAGACTATATTCTATTGTAAAGTCAATTGTGTATATATATATATACATTGAAAAAGATATTCTTTATTCTTTATTATTATATTTTATATTATCAACATTTACACTTTTACTAAATACTTTTTCATAAACTCAAGCAATTATATTCAGATTAATTTTGTTATCCAAATTCAATTTAGATGTAAGAGGCTGGTTTTATATACCTTAATCATCATTAATGCAGAAACATTTCATAATAAACACAATTGGTAACCCAGATATTCCTGGTAACTCAGGATATGAGTTTTTCTTTTCAACCCACTCTCTAGTAGGCTTAACGTTAGACATCTGTAATTTTTACCCATCTTTATGAGTATACTCATAAAGTGCTCTCTTTCAGACTCTATCCTTGAAAACTGGCTCAGAGTTTATCTGTTCTTTCTTTCTAGGTGAAACGACTAAAGGAGCTACATCCATCAACATTTACTTTTTCTTCCCATAGAAAGTACTCTTGGATCAGTGCTTCTTTGTTCTCTTTGTGTCTCTGCTCTGTTCTCTCTAAGCCCCAGTCGGTCGTGGCAGATGGCCGCTCACACTGAGCCTGGTTCTGCTGGAGGTTTCTTCCTGTTAAAAGGGAGTTTTTCCTCTCCACTGTCGCTACATGCATGCTCAGTATGAGGGATTGCTGCAAAGTCAACGCCAGTGACTGTCCACTGTCTCTACATGCTCATCCAGGAGGAGTGAATGCTGCAAGTCACTGACTGGATGCAATCTGCTGGGTTTCCTCAGATAGAAAAACGTTTTATCCAATTTGAATAAATAACTGAATCTAACTGCACTGTTCAATGGTTAGGATTAATTGGAATGTATGTACCTGACTGTTGTGAAGTGCCTTGAGACAACATGTGTTGTGAATTGGCGCTATATAAATAAAAAACTGAATACTGCATATTTAGGGGGTCAGGGTCATATGCTGGTGCCATTGGTCATTGGTCAAGATGTGGGGTACACCCTGACAGATCGCCAGTCCATCACTGGGCAACACGGAGACACACAGAACAATCAACCATGCACACACAAACACACTCATACATAAAGGCAATTTAGAGTAACCAATTGACCTAACAGTAATGATTTTTGACTGTATGAGGAAGCTGGATTACCTGAAGAAAACCAACACACAACTGTGGGCAGAACATGCAAACTCCATGCAGAAAGAGTCCAGGCTGGGATTCCAACCCAGGACATTTTTGCTGCTTCCAACTGCAACACAATGCAGTGCATGTATCAACATAGTCTTTTCAATCATTTAAAAAAATGTGATACCTTGATTAAATTTGGCTTTTACCAGACATGAAAACTATTCATGCCATTTTCATGCCAGTTTTTAGAAAACTAAATGTCAGTTTGACCGATTAAATATGGTGTTCAAAGGGCAAACAGAGTTCTATTTGAGGCCATTGGGATGATTCTGTGTGGCCCATGACAGCAATTTAAGATGTGAGAATGGTTCAGATTCAGCAAGCCAATACATGTGGTTAATGCAAATGGTCAATTTTAAGATATTTTAAGCCAAGATGTTTAATGACAAATATAAATATAAAAATTTTAAACGTTTGGTACAACAAAAAGAATGTGTCTTTTATTATCCATTCTTTTTTATTTTAATTTTTGTTTCATAGCGAACAGGACCAAAAACATCCAGCAATTTTTACTCAATTGGTGACTTTACCTATTCAGTTCACATGACTGAACAATTGGCTATATATCCTTACTGAGAACATACAAAAACATTTACAGACCAAGAAAATATAATTGACCCCAAAATGTTTAGTAAATTGTATGCCTCTCTTTTAATAAAGATTCTGTTCTATGTTTTTTGATGAACAATGACTTATGGATCTGTTTTCTGCAGAAATAAGAATACTTTGTTTCATTAAAAGATAGCTTGGTAAGTTTATTGATGGTAAAGTAAAAATAATAAATCACAATACAATTATTGTTTTTAATTAAAACCAAATGAATTTTGTGGCAAAAAATTCCTTGGGAACACAGATTGCTCTTTCTAGTTTAAAATGTATATAAAGGGCTTGAAGAGAAAAATGATAACCAGGCAAAATATTTGCATGAATGCAGCCAAAGTTATGCTAAAATAATATAAAAAAAATTCTCAAGACATCCTGGAGGGTTTATAAAATAATAATCAAAATTTAAATGATTTTTTTCTATTAATTCTGCATTTGTTGTGTTTTTGGCTGAAGAGCAAACAACTGCGACCTGATGCAAGAACAGGCTGTAAATTACTCCAGCTTGTGGGATCTGATGGACAGGACCTCTCCCATGTAAACTGTTTTGTGAATCCAGTGGAGAAATAAAGCAAACAGAAGAAAATGGAGCTGATTTCACTGCTTCAGGAATTCTGGTTTTAGTGGTCTTGATATCTATATTCAGACACGTGCAATGCAGTTTATATTACTGTAAACCTAATAAAATACAAGGAGCAATTTTACAGAATAATCAATTTTAACATCAGTGTGAGGTGACCAGGCTGTAAATACAGAGGCTAGTTGCAGCAATGCATGGCTGCTGAACGCAGAAGTGAAGTCTTAGACATGATATTACATTATTCCTGTTCTCTTGGTTTCTGGTGATTTCTTGGGTTTATGTTTTGTGACGTATGTTAACCCGACTCACTTCACTTTTACCTGCTCTGTTTCGAGTGAATCGCTCTCAATCTCTCAAAGCAATAATAAACAGCTCAGCTGCACACAACCAAGAATTTCTCCAGAGATGAAAACTAAAAACACAGTTTTAGTGCAATACAGATTTTTACGGAGCATGTCATCCTCTTTCAACATGCTTGACATGTCTTTTTATTACAGAAAGAACCCTTAATTGTTGCTCTAAAAGATCAAAATGGATCAGAAGTGTTTTAAGAGTCACTCAACACTGACTGATCCTCAGTGAATGTGAGGTCTGTGTACCAGAGAAGCTCCCAATGGTGTCAGACACAGAGCTAGATGCAAAATATTACTGTTCCCCTTAATGAAGCTACTGTAATCACACTTGTGCAGACTGGTCGTTTCTCATTAGCACACCAGTTGAAGAAATGTGGTGCAGTTCTTTGATGTTGTCAAAGATCCTCACAACAGTGTTCAGAACAAAGGCTGTCTTCCTTTGAGACAAGGGGAGGAGGACGCTTCCTTCTTAAGCTGGATGATGGGAAACCACCGAGTTGTGAAGCGCTTTGTTTAGCTCCTCAGACAAATTATACCAAGTTCTGAAACACATATTAAATACAACAAAAGCCCTGACTACTGTAGTGAGATATAATAATTGCATGGGAAGCACCAGAGTTTATTAAAAAATATCACTCTCTTTAAATAAAGGATATTATTTTTTATTGTTCTCAGGTCTATCAAAAATGTATCTGTCTGGAAGGTATATTCTGTGTCAGAGCCTAAATTGCATGAAATGGATGAGAGGAATATATTATAAATATATATTTAATCTTAAATATGAATATTTCTATTGTAACTTGAATGATCATATCTATTGGCTTAGTTAATCAATTCTTAAACAATCAGTGATCACACCAATTTGATGGTTTTTAACATACATGAAATCTAACTACTTAAAGAGGAATCCTGAGTGGGATTTAGAATGAATGTTCAGTTTATCCTCAGGTGAAATAAGTTATAGGAAAATAAAAATAAAGATTTGACTTAATGAAGTAGCCTCTTTCTTTCTAGAAAGGTCATTTCGAGGCTTGTATGCATCATTTAGATTTCTAAATACCTGACTGAAGTCTAAGAGAAAGTGTGGACAAATTCAAGATTCAACAGAAGACCATCTTGCTCCGGCAGGTTTAGATCCCTGAAAAAAAAAAAACTTTCATAGGACAGGAAGGAGTACCACTAGTTGGACCAAATGCTCTTCGCTTTCTCTGAACCAATTTGGACTTCTCTGAGTCCAGTTGGATTTCTCTACTGAAAAGTTTCAACCTTGGCTCACTATGGTTCTGTTTCTTGGGGAGTTTACAATGTCTAGGAGTTTCTCTCTTTGGAATTCAGAACCAAATTGTAAACTTCTGGTAAAATGATTTTGCTGAAAGATCAGAGAAGATCACAGCTATTATAAATAGTTCAGTTAAATTTTGAACAAGATGATTTAGGCTTGGTTATACAGACTGCGCACAACCTCTTGGTTTGGTGGGTCTATTGGTCAGTCCATCATTGCTGTCCTTCTAATGCTCTCCACCATCTCTTCTTCATCACTGATTCAGCTCCCAGAAGCACACAGAAGTCAGAGTTTTTTTGACACACCTAGACTTAGGAACATGTCCTCATACCAAGGCCAAAAGGAATTCTTATTCTTTTGAAAGAGGTATTTTATATATCCCTTAGGGAGAGAATTTAAAAACAAAGCTGTCATTATCTTTCTGCATAGAGCAGTTTTCCTTTAGGGTCTTGCATGCACTAAAAATGCACTAAAAAAGCAGAGAAAGCTGTTTTAACCTAAAAAAAAAAACATACTTTAAAGAGCATTCATCTTATTATTGTATGATCAAATTTAATGAATGTTTATGACATTTTATCATAACTATAACATTGCATTTTGGAAATTATTGCACTTGGAGCCTAGTCAGTGTAATAAAAATATGATTTAGTTCAATCTATTGTCATATTAAGACATTTTCAACATATGTGGTCAGAATAGTATTTACATCTCAGCGTAAATAAGTATGCCAGTTTTAGTATATAATTTTAGAAGTAGAATCCCATCCAAACAGAGTCGGGACTTATGAAATAAATGGTTGTTCCTGTGATGAAAAGGAAAAACAATATTTATGTTTGGGGAGGTTTCCATTGGAATGCCTTTTTCCAGTTTATGCATTGATTCTAACTTTGGACGTGATTTAAAATGACTCTAAGCTAAGGCTGGACTTAAGAAGCAGAGCAAAATGTTTGTTGAAATTAAGGGACTAACACTCATTTGCCTTGACGCGTTATAGTTTGTCTGGCGGGGTTTGGTCACACATGGAAGCTCCCTACATTGGAGCTGATTAAAAGGCACCACCACTCTGCTGCCTTCATCTGAGCAGCTACAGGGAATAATACCAAACACAGGCTTTTGTAATTGTTTGCATACCTGTGGGGCAGTGGAACTTAGTTAGGTAGCCATGCACTGTTTACTCACTGTGCATGAAAGGAAACAAATTTAAAGGGAAACTAAAAACATTAATTAATTTTAGCTTAGACTGTCATGCTGCCTACTGTTCCCATTGAAAGCTTTGTGTCTGAACGTTCTTCGGTGTTTAAAAAACATGTGGAGGCAATGAAAAGGGAGGATGACAGTCTCTTTGGTTTGCAAAATATTTATGCTTAAGAAAAACACAAACTGTCTTTCATCATATTTATGGATTATTTACAAGGCTCAAATCTTCTTCCTTAAAATATATTATTGTATTGATATTATTTAGATGTGAAGTACAGATTCAATATATACAATCACCACATCATAAATCACTTGTTAATACAAACAGCTAAAAACATCAGCCAGTAATGTGACAACAACTCTGAGCATTTAGATGTGGTGCAGACGTTTAAACTGAGCATCAGAAATTGGGAGAAAGGAGGATTTAAATAATTCTAATCATTTTTGTGGTTGTTGGGGCAAGACAGGCTGACCGGAGTATCTCAGATATATTTTTTAGGTGTCCATAGAATTTCCAGAAATGAAATATCCAATGAGAGGCAGTTATGTAGATACAAATGCGTTAAGAAAGCATATATCTGCCCTATCTTGTATTAAATGTCTGGGCTGGTGGTGGTGATGGCATTATGACATTATGGATACTTTCTTGGCATACTTTGGACAACTTAGTACCAATAGATGTCACAAACTATCCTGAGTATTGTTGTTGACCATGTCCATTTCTTTCACCACAACATTCCTATCTTTGGTTGGTTGCTTAGAGCAGCATGTCACAAAGCTCAAATCATCTCAAACTTGACAGTGAGTTTACTGTACTCCATTGGCCTTCACAATCACTAGATCTCAATCCAAAAGAGCACCTTTAGGATGTGATAGAACAGGAGTTTTGCATCATGGATGCAGTCGACGAATCTGTAGCGACTGTGTGTCGCTATCATGCCATTCCCATCTGCCACCAGCCTTGTTAACAAAGCCTTTTGCTGACAGGACACCTGTAACCTGCAACTCCATGCGTTACATTAACGCTCAGCTTGGACTCCTGCTTTACTTGCACTGCCATACTTGCACAATGATCACCTGCACTGTTGTACCGCTCTGGCATCCTATACTGCTCTACATTTACTCTCACTCACTTAAAACTGTGCACATATATTTATATTATATTGTAGATATGTTTATACTGTTTAATTTGTATTGTATTGCACTGACTACGCCAAAACAAATTCCTTGTATGTCCAAAAACGTACTTGGCAATAAAGCTTTTCTGATTCTGATAAAGTAAATTAAGAGAGGGTCCAAATCACTATAAGGAGAATCTAATGAAGTGGCCACTTTGTACCTTTGGGTCTTTACTTCTTTTAGATACAACAAACAGATTTAAAATGAGGTACTAAATGCTCAATGCTGTTCAGGGGTCAGTGCTCTAATCTACCAATGACCACACTAGTACCCACTCTAAACCCGTTTAATTACACCACCAGGAAATCAACTGTCAGCTGAGGAAAATTAAGGTTTTAATTTAATTAAAGATATTACCACAGCTTGTTTGCACGGTAAAGGTCTGACGCTCCTTGCAGACTGGATCAGGCTCAGCAGCTCTCTAGAGGACAATTAAAGACTGATTGCTCCACTTTTAACATAAAAGTCTTTGCCTTCAGCGAGGAAACTCAGTGTTAATATGACCTTGACACAATCTTCCAAAATGTTACCTAATGTCAAAGATGTGGTTTTCAGAAAGGACCCAAGTGCAGACAGACAGGCAAGGGCAGTGTGGTGAGTAGAAAATATTTAATAAAAAAAAACTCACATCCGAGCATGAGATGAACATGCATGGCATGACATGGACAGGCTCGGCATGGGCCGAGCAAACAGTGTGTATCAGCAAGGGGTAAACAGAACAGCAGAGTATATAAAGTGGATGGCACAGGTGAAAACAAGGAGACTGATTGACATGAGACAGGTGGACCAAATGAAGCTGATTATAGAGGCAGTGGCCAAGAGTAGAAACAAAACCGGATAGGAACAGAGAAACAAAGACATTGAAACCAAAAGATGCATCTAAATGTAACAGAACTAAAATGCGCCATAAACAGAATGAATAAGAAACTAAACCCTAAAAGAATTAACTAAATTATCACCTGGAAAAACAATCAAGAGCAAGAGCCAAAACACACCTCAAATACCTACAAATCATGACAGCTAATGTCTGCAATTCTTTTTTATTACTCAGAAGGTTAAGAAAGACAAGCCTTCAGTCCGATTCTCCTTTCTCTGAAGGTTGTAAGTTATAATCAGTACTTCCTGTGAATGATAAAAGTTATTGGTGTGATATATTCCTTTTCTATTCTCATAGAGCTGCAATTTAAATAACTAGTCTATTTTTAATCAGCTTTTTCTCCAGCACTTGATTGTTTCCTGGAATCATAACTTTTTAATAAATGAAGAATTTGGCACTGAGATTTTGATGATACATCGCTCTGCTTGATCAAATTCCAGCTGCTTTGAATTAAACCGTCTCTTATGGTCATATTGTTTAACTCACATCTCTGATTTTAGCATATTGTTTTTATTCAGTGTGTATCACTCAGGTATATGTCCATTAGAATTACCCAGACAATTATATACTTTTTAATGTCTGTAAAGCCTTCAGCTGCTGGATTCAAACCCCCAAAGATTAATATTTACAGTAGGACCCGTGCAGCTTACAGTGCCTTGCAAAAGTATTTACACCCTTATAGCAATTGGGAAGTGGAGTGTAAAACACTGATTATGTCTTTGGGAGGGCACCTGCTGGTGGGTGGAAAATATTAGGCAGCTAGTTAGTGTTTTATTCTTGTCAACCAACTCCAAAACTGCAACTTCCTTGGGGTTTTCATGGTGTGCAGTGGTCAGTAACTATCAAACATCATCCAAGGAAGGAACAGAGGTGTACCGACATGTTCATGGGTTGCCAAGGTTTGTTGATGTGGGGAAACAAGGCTGACCTGTGTGGCCCGATCCAACAGACAAGCTATGTAGCTTAAATTGCTGAAGACGTTTTTGCTGCTTCTGATAGAAACAGTCAGAATATACATGGCAATGCTCTCTTTCAGTCAGTGTGCCTATGCTGAGCCCTTAGCCCTGGTAAAAGCCCAAACATTTGACAATAGAGCTTTAAAACAGGAGAACAGATAAATGAAAAAATGAGGTCTGGTCCTATGATGCAGCATTTCTGTTAAATCGTGTGTGTACCGCTTTCCTCAGAAAAATGGGGCATTCTGATGGCAGTGTCAGACTTTGGGCAATGTTCTGCTTGGAGTCCAAGGGTCCTGTCATCCATGTGAATGATACTTGACATAAACCACCTACTCATGCATTGTGGCAGACCATTTATAAACTCTCATTTAAACTGTATTCTCTGATGGTTGTGGCCTCAAAGAATACCACAGGAATGGTTTGAGGAACCCAGCAATGACTCTAATTTTGGCTTTGCGTTCCCCACATCTTTATCCAAACAAGCATCCCTCTGTTGTGCTTGACAAACAAGTCGGATCCATGGAGGCCCAGCATCACAAATACTACAGCACACCATCAGAGGTCAAGGGGAGACCATGCCTTGAAGGATCAGAGGAACTAACACACTATTAGGCAGATGGTCATAATGTTATGCCTGATTGGTCAACATTCAAAGTTAATGGTCAAATGAATGTTGAAATCTTGGTCTGCTGTAGTAACATGTTTCTACAGCTTACTCCAAGCTTCAGAGACTGAGAAGAACTTTAGGTTTTACAGCTCTCCAGTGACACACTGGCTATCGACTGAAAGCTGGAGCCTCTTCTGAATCCTGATTACAGCCACTTTGTGACACCTGGGGGACTGAGAAACACGTCTTTTAAACCTGTCATAAATATTCATAGCAGCTTAATTGTGTGTGCTTCTCTTAAAGCGTGACCCACTGGTGTCATGCTTCAAGAGAAGCTGATGCCACAGAACGGACAGCTCCAGAACCTTGCTCAGATGTGACTTGTGACAAATTCACAGGAGCAGTTTGTCTCAGATCCTGGGGTGATGAAGAATTGTGTGCCATGACGCATCAGGCCTCTCCTATATGCTCCCGGCATGTCTGCTGTATGCTGTGGCAGCTTTCTTAAGACTCAACCTCCTACCATCGTTCACCGGTGCCTCCACTTATTGACTGCCTCACTAATTGCAGCCTGCATAAACAAAGCGTGGAAGGGACTTGGCTGTAAAAAATGCTCACATAATTAGTTTTGAGGGGGTGGGGTTCTGTGGCTGCGACATTGATCTGATGGGTTGATGTATTGAATAGGTAAGGGAGGTACTCCTGTGACGGTGACAGCTAGTCTGTCTCATGGATCAGGGCTTCTCGTCGATAGCATTTGTCCTCTTCAGTATTGTGCTGTGAAGCATTACCTGCAACAACACAGCTGCAAACTGAGTTGCGGTAAAGCAGGGGAGGCATCTACTGCAATTTAATTCTTTATACAACAGTTTTTATAAATTTTGGAAAACATGCAAAATGACGCTGAAGTCAGAAGAGCATAAAATGAAATGTCTTCCAGGGACGTTTTCTTTAAACTGATGGGGTTGGTATATGTGCTGTTTTTCAGCAGTAAGACACATGAGCAGAATCTCAATGGTTTATTTTCTCTTCTCTTAACATTGGGGGGGGGGGGGGGGGGGGGGGGGGGGTGTGTGTGTGTGGGTTGTATCTGTGTGTGTGCATGCAGGAATAAAGATTACAGTGTTGAGGGAAGTGTTGGGGTGCAGGTGCTCTATGCGCAGGGGAGGTGACCTTGGCTGTGGTTGGGACTGCAGAGATGGGCCAGCCATCTGTCTTGGGCCATGAGGAAGTGACCCAGCATCATTGTTTAGTCCGACTGAGCTCACTGGGGTCACTGAGAGAGCTGTATCTCCTGACTGTGGAATAGTGTGGGGTGTCTGAGTCTTACAAACAACCGGATAAAAAGGAATCAAGATTAGGTCCAGAAGCTCACAGCACAAAGCAAAATTTCTCCGTTAAATGTTGCTAAAAAAAATGCAATTTTTTTGTTATTTTTAGACACTTTAATGCCCCCTCTGTAGCTCCCTTATTCTCCCTAACTGCTTTTATTCCTTCCAGATAGAATTGGCTGTAATTGTTCTGTCATTTTGATGTGGCACCCTGTAACCCCTTAACCATTTGTGAGGCCTTTATTGAAGACATTACAGGGAGAAGCTATTTGGAAATAATTTACTTCTTCACTCAATTCAGAATGAGGTTTTCATTTTTCACTTTAAAGGCATAATTCACCTAAAAAGTTTTTTTTCCATTTTTATTTTGTGATGTGTCACTTTACCTACTCTTCAACAGCCGTTTTAGTACTTTTTAAACTACTACTATTTATTTTGCGGATGCTTAATAAAGTGTGTCTGGGAAGTTATTTTGATCAATTTAGGTTCAAACCACGGATTTATTGTTATTTGGAAGAAGCTGGATCTTATTAATTCATCACTTTTAAAGAGCTATTCAAAAGTCTGGCTAATTTTTAAACGTATTTATTTTTTAGGAGTCTTGGTAACTCAGTTCATCTGGCAAATAATTACTAGGGAATGAAGAATCAGTGCAGTTACAAGTTATTTGTTGACCCTGACTTGAATAAGGTACTTTTATTTTATTTTTTGTGTCACTAGTGGCCTTTATTTTGAAGGTTGACCAACAGGAAATGGGGTGGAGAGAGAGTAAAATACATGCAACAAAGGTCAATGGGACAGGACTTGAACCTGTGATGGACTGTAACCTCTTACACGTGTCGCGTGCTTTAGCCCTGCGCCACCACCGCGCCCCTTGAATGACTTATTTTATTAAAATTATTACACTTTTTGGAATTTGTCCACACTGCCTTTGAATGAAGATAGTGTAGACAACTCAGAACATATCAAAAATGCAATGCAATCCACAGGTGCTCTATTGTGTTCCTCTCATTTTGTTTTCTGTCTCACTCAGTGGAGTAGCAAAGGTAGAGCTTTTTTTCTTCCTGGTGCAATTTTTTCTCTTTTGGACCAAGTGTTTGCATCTGTGTGAAATACAGCAAGACAAATAAAGTAAAAAAAACAACTTCTTTACTGCTGGGGTTGTTCGCAGCCGAGTGTGAAGTGGCAGGGATGAAAATCAGCTCCTCCAAGTCCGAGGCCATGGTTCTCGACCGGAAAAGGGTGGCTTGTCCTCTTCAGGTTGGAGGGGAGTTCCTGCCTCAAGTGGAGGAGTTTAAGTATCTTGGGGTCTTGTTCACGAGTGAGGGAAGAATGGAGCAGGAGATCGACAGACGGATCGGTGCGGCTGCCGCAGTAATGTGGGCGCTGTGCCGGTCTGTTGTGGTGAAGAGAGAGCTGAGCCGACCGGTCGGTCTACGTTCCTACCCTCACCTATGGCCATGAACTTTGGGTCATGACCGAAAGAAGGAGATCCTGGATACAAGCGGCTGAAATGAGCTTCCTTATTCCGGGCACTCCCTTAGAGATAGAGTGAGGAGCTTGGCCATCCGGGAGGGGCTCGGAGTAGAGCCGCTGCTCCTCCACATTGAGAGGAGCCAGTTGAGGTGGCTCGGGCATCTATACCGAATGCCTCCTGGACGCCTTTTCAGGAGGTGTTCCAGGCACGTCCCACCGGGAGGAGGCCCAGGGGACGGCCCAGGACACGCTGGAGGGACTATGTCTTTCGGCTGGCCTGGGAGTGCCTTGGGCTCCCCCGGAGGAGCTGGAGGTGGTGTCTGGGGAGAGGGGCGTGTGGGTGTCTCTGCTGAGTCTGCAGCCCCCGCGACCTGGTCCCGGATAAGCGGAAGACAACGACGACAAAAAAACTTCTTGTAACTGTAACTCAATACCCATGAGATCTGGTTTATTCCTGAGTTCAGTTGCTGAGTTTATCAAAACACTCAACTTCCTTATTGCTTGCAAAATTCGAAGTTAAAGTTTTAAGGAGATCAATATGAGAGACTGGATTTCAGAGTTTCCTCACAAAATATTTCTAAATCTTCAGGGTCAAACATGTAATGGGGTTGTGTTTTTAGACATTGGACTTGTACTAACCTTAGACACATACATGTACATCTCAAAAAATTGTAATATTGCATAAAAGTGCAATATTGTTTACCGGTCATTTCAGAAAGTGAAAAGGTTATTTTATAGAGATTCATTCCACATAGAGTAAAATATTTCAAGCTTCTATTCCTTGTAATTTTGAAAATTATGGCTTACAGGTAAAGAAAACCCAAAATTGAGTGTCTCAGAAAATTTGAATATCACATTAGACCGATGAAAAATTGAGGTTTTAAGAACACATGAAAGGTATGCCATTTCAAAGCTTGGTTGGGTCTCCTCTTGCATTCATGCAAGAGGAGACCCAACTGCATTAAGGCACCGTGGCATAGAGGTGATCAGCCTATGGCACTGCATAGGTGTATGGAAGCCCAGATTGCTTTGATAGCTGCCTTCAGGTCATCTGCTTTGTTGAGTCTGGTGTCTCTCATCCTTCTCTTGGCAACAGCCCATAGATTCCTTATGGAATCAGATCAGAGGAGTTTGCTGGCCAATCAAGAACAAGAACACTATGGTTATTGGACCAGCTTTTGGTACCTTTGGCAGTGTGGGCAGGTGCTAGGTCCTGCTGGAAAATAAAATCTGCATCTCCATACAGCTTGTCAGCAGAGGGAAGCATGAAGTGCTCTAGAAATTCCAGGTAGATTGCAGCATTGACTGTGGACTTCTGAAAACACAGTGGACCAACACCTGCAGATGACAAACCCCAAACCATCACTGACATGGAAACGTCACACTGAACTTCAAACAAGTCTGTGCCTCACCGCTCTTCCTTCAGACCCTGGGACCTTGATTTCCAAATGAAATGCAGAATTTACTTTCATCTGAAAACAGGACTTTGGACCATTGAGCAACGATCCAGTTCCCTTTCTCCTTAGCCCAGGTAAGATGCATGTAGCCCATGTGTAGGATTCGTCTGTGCGTATTGACTTTTGAGGAACTGACTCCAGCCTCAGTTCACTCAATTCTTAATCGGTCTCTGCTTGACAATCTTCTCAAGGCTGCGGTTCTCCCTGTTGCTGGTACACCATTTACTACCACACTATACACTCAATTTTCTGTTAATATGCTTGGATTAAGAACTCTATGAACAACCAGCTTCTTTTGCTATGACCTTTTGGGGCTTACCCTCCTTGTGAAGGGTGTTGATGACTGTCTTCTGGACATCTGTCAAGTCAGCAGTCTTCTCCATGATTGTGTAGCCTTCGTCCCAAAGGGGGAGACCATTTAAAGGCTCAGGAAAGCTTTGCAAGATTTCTAAAATTGTATCTTTATTTCTGATTTGGTTCTATTTGTTCTATTCTACTTTGTTTTTGTCATTTAGCACTCTTAATTGTAGCACTTTGAGATATGTAAACTGATGTAAAGTGCATTATAAATTAAATGTATTATCATTATGCTAGATTGTCCACACTCCTATGTCCTCTCTTGTGCTCCATTTTCTTTGTATTAAAGTATTTTCTTTACCTTACCACATAGGTTTTCCTTAGGACTTAGGTCTTAGAACTACTATGACTGTGGAAGAAGGTTGGTTTTGTGTGACGTTGTCAGTTTCACTCTCAGTTTTGAGCATCTGGCATGCTAGTATGTGTGAAGTCTCAACATAGCCTAACATGAAACTAAATCATCTTATTATTTGTCCATTGTTGCAATATTTGAGTAACAGATATATCAATTCTGTAGCAGTACAGAACAACAGATGAAGTGTACATGGTGTTTAAAGAGCTGAAAACTTAAATTTTTAACACGTCAAAAAAATCTGTAGCAATTTGGCTTTCTTGGTGATAAAGCGTTACTTTGCTTTAGCATTTTCTCTTCCTACCCAATTAAAATGAAAGGCAGTTTTACCTTCAGCTGTTTTGAGATAGGATCACAGTTTTCATCTGCTAGAACAGGGGTCTGCATTCTGCAGCTCCAGAGTGGCTCTATGTCCCACTCAATATATTAAACGATAAAATATTTCCTTGTTTTTTGTTCTGTGCCCCCATGAAAAAACACCGGCCCCTTCCTGGCCCCCTGGTAAATCTGGTCTTGAACCGCCACTGCAATCGTGTAAATCAGTATTGGTCTCATCTCATATGGTCAAACATATGACAACACAATGAAAACTAAAAAGGTTCATACAACATTTATATAGTTGCCAAAGCACAATAAAGTTAGTAAAACCTCATTGTGGTTTTGCACTTATTTTACTGACTACTCCTGTTCCGTCTGCTGTGGTCCCCAGAGAGCAGACCAGGACCAAATGGAATAGAGAGGCAGACAAAGACATTCGATGAAGCAGTCAGTCTGACAGGGAGGTGACAGACATGCAATCAAGGTGTTAGATGATAGGTGGACCATAATGTCTTTCCTTTCAGTGTAATCACAACCCTATATCTCAAGTTTTTTCTAGGCAGTTTCAATCACTATCACGGTTTTCTTTCACAGCAGACTTCACCGTCTCAACTTGCTCCTCTTATTATTCACTCTAATGACACATTTCACTTCTCACTTTGTGCTCATTAGTCACCCCTGTAAGCAATAACACCATTGCAGCTTGGTCTATAAATCCACAGCTGCATGCTCACCTAAATGAAGGGCTTTTGTCAGAAAGCTGTCACATGAAGCCTGTTTATTTTGCCAAAGTATGGCCATACTGCATTTGTATTGTGTTGCTAAAGAACTAACTGTTTATGTTATTTGGTGAAAAACAGTAGAAATGTGCAATTATGTGTTAATTACAGCAAGCTTCAAAGACCCAGCATACGACTTCCTGGACTTCAGCTAGACTCAGGAATTCAAGTGCTGCGAATATGAGTAAGATCAAAGGTCATGGTCAAGCTGTGGCTCGTTGACTGCTAAGAGGATAAGGAGTGACAGAGTAGCAGGATCCTTATTAAAGTTGCCATAAAATGGGTTTAACAGCTTGGGATACTAAAACTGTCCACTTCTTGTCTCTTTATTCTGTCTCAGAAGCACAGATCTAAAGTGCTATAGCGCTAACTCGATCAGAGACCAGATCAGGGGGGTACTGAGCATTTCTGTCTGACCAATATGACTAAGCTGACATTTCTGTCACTTCCTCCATTTTATGGGAATACTTTGTATTTAATTGGTGCAGTGACTCTTTGAATCAGTGTGCATGGTTGAATTTGCAGTGACATAGCCTTTGTTTGACCTACGGCACAAACTTTAACAACTGTAATCCTTTTCCTATACTCTCGGCTTATGTTACACCCTAATTGTCAAAGGTTTCTGGGGATTTTGAAGGTTCTCTAATGCAACACTGAGGATTAAAAATTGGACACCGCAGATAAATCTATGATACCTCTTAATAAGAACAATTTGTGAGACTTCTATTAGTTATAAGCACAAGACAAATATATAAATACAGATTAAACAAAATGTTTAATGCTGCAACTTGTAGAAGAAATCGTGGTGCCAAACTAAACGGTTCTCCCTTCTGCAATGTACTGATTCATGCATGCCCAGGAAGTGTGAAAAAGTTTAATTGAAAATGCAGCTCAATCTGTTGATTTTATTAGCTAGGCAGCAGTTTGAAACCCCTTACTGTAGAAGTAATAATTGTAAGGAAACTGTTGAATTATATCATAACTGGGCTGAACTGAAATACCTCCATCATGTGCATTTAGATGGACCAGGATGTCTACAATCATAGGTATAAGACTGTGAATCGTCCTGGTCTTGTTTTTCCCAAGAAAAACGACAAGAATTGTGGAGATATTATAGCCTTGCAGAAGGAATGATGGAGCCATTAGGGTTAAGCCAGCAGTAAAATTGTAGGTTTTTGACTGTTGGAGGAAGCCACAATTTCAAGGGCAGAAATATAATCCTGCAACTATTTGGTTTTATGATTTATGGTCCACTGATCATCAAATAAACTGGAGAGATGCTGATTTTTTTCATTCATGGTTTGAAGGAAACTTTTAGCCTTACAGCAGAATGTGTAGTATAGCGTTGGTTTTCTTTAAAATGATGTGTCTGGCAAATGGTTATTTTCATAGCTGAAACATGTAGAGCACTATCCCCCCTCGTTAGTGGATAAGGGCTAGGCCTGCATAAATCCGTGAAGTTCTTGAACAGCACCAGAGACATTCATTCATTGTGTGGCTGGGACCTGGTAGTGTGAAATTGTGTCTGCTGAATTCCACTTCTTGTTCTTTTCAGAGTTGAAAGAACCTCGTTTTGATTTCATAGATTCCATTACTTTTCAATCTGGGACCTGCCTAACGGCAAAACGAACATGGACTGCCAGAATAGATCATCAAATGTTTTTTTTTTCCTTTTTCAGATTATGTTTTAGCCCAGTGAGCAACTACAGTGTAGTAGCTGACAAAGACGAATTTGCAATATAAGACAAAATCAAGTCGTAAAAACAAGGTTTTTCTTTAACCAAACTGCAGATCTGAAGATAAAGATCACTTTTGAAAGCACTGTTGTTGAGAAAGACGAGACACATTTCTCCAGTTGTTTTATAATCTTGATTAGACAATTTTATGCCTTGGGTTAGAATTTATGACCGAACGACCTACCACAATGCAATCCAAGGCAAGCATGAGTAATTCTAAAGCGAGTTAACTACTCTTTTGTATCACATCCATGACCCTTACAGCTATGTTCCAGATAGAGAACTATTTAAAACACATGTATCATGACTTGAGCTTTACCCTTGATGTGACCCTGTCCTTGTAGATGAACATTGAAGCCATTAGGTTTAAAATGATCCTTGCTTTTAAGAAAAGTAAATCTTACGTGCAGTTACTTGACACTGACAAATGAAAAGCTTTATTTCTTATCAGAGAAACAAAGAGCCACCAAGAGGGTGGTCATTTGTTCCTTGAACTGACACACATGTATTTTACTTAACAGGCATTCTAATAAATGTAATTAAAACCTGGCATCTAAAATGAAGGAAATCTCGATAAGTAAATCAAACACAAAGATGTGCTACCTCCCTCGCTCTTGTATATTCAGATAAAAATAGCATTTGAATGTAGTGATGCCAAATGCTGGCAAACAGAGAGTGAGAACAGTATGAAACAGATGTCACCACAGATGGAAAATAAACAGAATCCTTTTTGTTACAAGGCCTGCATTTCACTTGTCACTTAATGATTACTGTGTTTGTGGGGGAGCAGAAACTCCCCCACAATGTGTGGTATAGTGGATTTTCTGCTGCCCTCTGCATCTAGTTTACACTGAGAATTACAAATTTTTACATAGATCTTTATGTAAATACCTGACAATAAAATAATTAATTATTATTTGCCCATGTGAATCAAACCCTGTACACTTCTACAGTGTTGCAGAGTTACAGCCCAAAATAGCACCCAGTTGTTTCACTGAAGCTCTTTATAATTATCTAGTGAAGGATTCACCTTTAATGCCCTTCTGTCTGATTATATGCTAGACGTTCTGATCAGGCTCTGGCACAAAACTGAGACTTTTGCAACTGCCACCTTGCTACTGCATTCATTATGCATGAGTGTTGATATTTAGTCCACTTGTGCGAGTATGGAGGAAATAATGGAAGTGGAAAAGAAGTGGAAACAAGGTCTGGCGCTGTCAGCTACTGAGGGACCCCAGGGGAGCTAAGGCATTGATTTACAGTCTGGCAGGAAACTCACTGTCTTCTATGCTCTTGGATTGGATTTGTATGTATTTTTTTTTTAACAGTTAAGCTCATTTAAAAATACCGGGTGTAATTTATTACCATCTGCCTCTACAGACCTGGATGTTGTGCAATTGCTGTGTTTAATTTAGGGCATTCAACAGCTTTTTAACAGATTATAATATTACTTTCTTCTTCTAGATCAAATCTAAACTGAAACTGTGTCTCAAAACAAAGGGACAACCTTATCATTGCAATCAACACGCCACCAAGTTTGCTATGGACCTCAGCCTACCAGTATATTAGCTGGCTCCAGGACAATTTGCCCCTTCAACAATTAGAACCCCTATTTGGTACCTACAATCTATTATTTTATCCTTTCCCATTGAGCATTTCAAATCTGAGACCTAATTTCTATATGCAGCCCTGATTATATGGCATTTTGTGTAGGTTTAGACCAAGCACAACTGAGAGGTTTAAAAGCGGTCTAAGCTTAGACTTACAAATAAAAATTCTGAAGATTAAAAAAAACAAAAAACATCCAGAAGTAGGAGAACACAAAAAAAGAAACTTGGCAGTTTATTTTTTGTTACAGTAAAAATAATAATGTGTGGAAAAAAGTTCTGATAGCTAAAGTTTGATAGAGTAGTGGTAAATCTGATGAAAAAGAACACATTTGAATCTGAAGTGATACTGAACATTCAAGCTGCACAGGCTCTTTATGAAAACAAAAACCTTTTCAATATCACCAGAGACATGTTCATGTGGCTTTCATTACAATATAAAAGGTTAGTTGTTCAACATGAATTGTAATTTCCAACCAGAGCTCTAAATGTCTACCACCTCCAAGAGTTACTTTGAACACATGGATGGCAAAACACTGACAGAATGCCTTCAAGGAACATGAGGTGAGGAGTTGAATTTGAAGTTGTAAAGATTTGTTAGAAATTAGTTCTAGCAGCAACAATATTACCTTGACTGGTAGACATGAAAAGTCCTGGGCTTATCTATTATTTGACTACGTGATGGTGTCAGTGGATGTAGCTACACCGGATAATGATGATGTGTTGGTATTTTCAAGTTCCAAGTTCCAAGTTTAAACCCGGCTTATTGTCAATCTAGAACTGGTCCACACTTAGACATTTTTTTTTAAACTTTCCATTTTAGACCAAATTTAAGAAAGAAGAGAGGATGTAACAGAGAACAGGATGGCTGAAAGGAGGGAACAATCAATGACACAAGGAAGAAAGAACATCATGACATATATCTAATCCTGAATGATAATGTCACTCTTTGCTGCTGGCATTTATTAATTTTAATTTTAATTTTATCAATTGCATATAGAGCTTTTATAAGTCGGAAGACCGAATTTTGTATACAACTGGCATTTCTAATTAACCAGATGGATCTAAACTGTTAATAGTTACGGACAGTAGGCATCTATTAGCTATGTTTTGACTTTTTTGTTTTAAAAGCTTGTGTTTGTCTATTATTGAGAGTATCATGTAAAAAATGTCAAGTTTGGCAAAATTATCTTTAGAAGAGATTGTTTTAAGTCATTTGTTTGACTGTTGCTGCGTTTCTAGATTTAAAACAAGTAAAGTGATGGTCGTTCATGAGGAGATAGAGTTTTCATCCAAAATGTATAACAAACCCAACATCTGATAGGCTATCACCCCCCTACAGGTCACACCTGATGGTGGTCTGCTTTGGCTATGACTGTGGACACAGTTGGCATTCAGTCTGAGCTCTTCCTCACCTCTGATCTGCTGATTCCCTCTGTACACAATGGATCCTTCAGTCTAGGAGGAATAGATAGCAGAGGCTGGTAAACAGTCGCATAGAGGCTTCGAGATGACAGCTACAGCCATTCTGATATTTTATTTTATTTCAAAGATGGAGCACTCATGGGTTACAACACCCACACATGCACAGAAATTTTAGTGTGCAGTGAAAAATTTGAGTGTGGGCGTTTTGTAACTGTAACACACAAACAGACAGAGAAACAGGGAGAGCATTTTATTTTCTATTTTGTTCGCCCTGGGCCTGAGACATACCAGGAGCGACAGAAATCTCGCCAAGTGGGATAAGATCATAAAACTGCAAAGTACTCTCCCCTCATTTTCTGCTAAATGGATAAAATGGTGTCAGGATGTTATTGTGAGCCCCTTAGGATCCAAAATACTGGCGAAGCTATAAACTAAAGCAGTTACTCAACAGAAGAAGAAGCCCTGAATCCTTTCCCATCAAGAAAGATTTCCCTCTGAAATAGTGCAGATAATAGAAAACCCAATCCAAGAATACAAGGCGATACAAGCTGGAAAACACACAACTCTGTGGTGATTTTATTATTTAAGGATGCTTCAGGCAATTCAGCATCATAAAGCATGATGGTCTGAAATTGAAACTAAAACTATTGATCAGAACAGAATATATACAGCCAAACCTTTTAGGAAAATGTTTAAAGCTGTACTGGAAATATGAAAACCAGTTAGAACAAATACTCCCCCCTCCGGCTCTGGTTTCCAATATAATTAATTTTATTTGTTCTTCACCATTTTCTTTTAAATTGTAGTAGAGGTATTTTATGAATAAACAGTAAATCTTAAGAATGACGACACATTTGTTGAAATCTACTTTAACAAGCAATCATAACATGGTCATGGTCGGTGGCACCTAAAATCTTTAGCATCTGACCCACATAATAATCATCTCAACACTGTTAACAAAACTCTCATAAGTTCCCAAAGTTAAAATGTTTTTTGTTTTTGTTTGACAAATTTCAGGCTGCAACATTTTACTTCTTAACAGACGTTCCACCTACCTGGGTAGATATTAAAAAACATCAGCAAAACACAAGTTCAACTCATACATGTACTCAGAGGAGTCCAAGCAACTAATTTGAACAACAAAAAATCAATTTCTTAAAAATATAATTAATGTTTGGTATAAAGCTCATAAATATTTTAAGGATACACCATCCCTTCCACTTTTTCACCAGTCTATGATAATGAATCCTTTGCAGTGGGTAGAGCAGATGGAGGCTTTAAAATATGGGCAAAAAAGGGGTTCACAAAATAGGGCATCTTTATTCAAAAGGAACTCTCATGACATTTAAGCAACTGTGCCTAAAAGTTGATGTCTCCAAGAAGTTTTTTTTCAAGCAGCCCATGCAGTTGGGTCACTTAATTCAAACCAAACATTCATCATCCACATCTGAACCACAATTCTCACACCTTGAAGACCTAGTGGGGAACACAATGTCGGTGTTTTATAATTCATTTGTCACCTATGACAAAGAGACTAGCACTAAAACATTGGAGGCATGAAGGACTGATATCTAACATAACATAAAACTGGATGAGTGGGAAATGGCATGTTCAAAAGCTCAGAAATAATCAAATAATGCAAGACTGGAAGTATTACAATACAAGTGGTTGATGAGGACTTACATTATACCTGAAAAGCTGAATAAATGGTCTCCTGAAACCCCTGTCACAAGAAAGGGAGAAAAATTTGAAAATGCATGGAGAGCTTTATTAGATTTTTTTAAACACACTACTACATAATTCAATGAAATCTGTTGGGCTTTTAGTTAAAAAAATATTTTTATTTTTGCATACATGCAAGACACTTTGTAAGGAGGGAAAATCACTCTAGACATACAGTTCGCATGGTGCAGCAAAAGTATGAGTCATGTTGGCTAAATAAAAAGCCATGTTGCACTTTTCAAATTTTCATCATCAAATTTGTATCATTTTCCTTTCAGGTCACAATTATGTGTTACTAATAGTCTCTCTCTCTCGAAATTCCAATAAGATGCATTGAAATTTGTGATTGTAAAATGAAAACTAAAACCTTAAACATGCATTTTTGCTGAGTAGTCTGTTTTGTTTTACTGAATGCAGTGTGATAAAGAATTTTTTTCAAAGCATAAGTGTTCTGTTTGTTATTCCACCACATCCTTTCCTAAATACAGCACACTGGTATTTTTTAAACAAGAAACCTTTAAAAAAAAAAACAAGTTGCATGCCTCATTCCCTAAGGGGACCAAACTGTCTTCACATCTTATCTCTGCTCTCCTGTCATTTTGATTTTGACAGGGCTGTGGGGAGCTCATAGAGAAAGTCAAGTTTGAATGCCATACCACACAATTATAGAGCTCCTGATAGCAGAGCCTGACTTTGACGTGTTCGGTGTCACCTTATTGAGTGTGAGAACAGGCTAGTAGTGAAAGATACTGTACTTCACAAAAGGTTCCTTTGAAGGCAACAGCAGGATGGTGATCAACTACTTGTGCATGGTGTGTTGCAGTGGGAGCTGTCATATTGGCATGAAGTGCTCATAGGGCCATTTTACACAAGTTTATAAAAAGCTACCAGCTAGATCTTTCTGTAAGTTTGTCCCCTTTAGGACATGTTGTGGTCCATTTTTCTATTTTTTTTTACTTTATTCTTTAAAAATGCATTTAATCAAGATAAAATCTATACTCTTACAAGCAAGATTCCACACCAACATGCCTATGCTGACATCACATAAAGCTTGAAAAAGGCAAAATATGTGCATTCTCTTTTTTTTGATAGGTTTCTTCCTTTAAAGATGCTTACTTGTATTCCAAATAGCTGCAGCAAAATGTTATAACTGTAAGTCCACAGGTTCCTGGAATATTTGGCAAGAATAGAATACGTGAAAGTGGTTTGCAAAGAGTGCTCAGAAATGTAGCATCCAGAATTGATCAAATTCCACCACACTGGAGGGATTTAAAATATGAATGACTTTTTTAAGGTCATGCCATAGCATTTCAATTAGATTCAAATCCAGACTGTAAGAGGAAAAACACAGTGCTGTCCCTTGAATGTTTCAGAATCCATTAGGAAATCTGTCAAGAGACTTGACAGACATAGAGTTTACTAATGCCAACTGATCATTTCTTGTGCCCTGTTGTGATGTCATCAACCCAAATACACACAAAAGATTCAGCATTTGTTTTTCTTCAGTGCCCTTTCAAAAAAACAAATTATGTTAAATCCTACTGGGAAAATTCATACTTAATCACATACATGTGTTTTTTATTATTAAGTGTGTATTTATTAGTAGTAAAAATAAAATATGGATACTATCTTATATTGCTCTCCCGTTAAACTGCCCTTTTTCTTTAGTTTTGCAGCCATGTAATTTGCTGTTTTAACAAGCCAGTTTTTTTTTCTAAATGGAATTATTTATTATTTTTTTAGCAATGTGTTTCTGCATTGGGTTCAAAAAGGATAAAAGCAGTAGAATTGTCTTTCAGTCCTTCACCATCTGTGCTTTGAGGTTTGGGTTTGAAAAAAGCCAAGTGGCACCTGCTCTCTGGAAAAATAGTGCTGCATTCAGAAAAGGCAATACTCAACCTGCATGCCAATCAGTCTGTCAGACTCAACCCCTCCACTTGCATCACCTACAAATGTTTACTCTGAGTCTTCTTTTCAGCCGTTTCCTTCACAACATTTCCCCCTATAGGTATGGACATGTCTGCCCATCAGAAACATCACACAAACACTCACAGCACTCTGAAACAGGTAGTAATTATTATTTTTTTATGAGTATTTTGCGCTCAGTGTGGCAGATATCGTTGTGTTAAGTCAGACAGATCATTTTACCTAAACTTGGAAATAAACTGACACAAACTCTTTTTAATGTCTGTTCACTCTAGCATGGCTCCCAGCAGTGAGTCACCCTCTATGTGTCTTTTGGAGGATTATGAATTTCTGTTACTTACAGTAGCTGACAACTGCAGAAATCACTGAAATGGAAACAAGTAAGAATGAGGACCTTTCTATCTTTAGGTTTTATAACTATGGACTACAGAAGCAGAGATTTAAAGAAACCTCTGCCCATGCTTATTTTGTAGTAAAGTTGAGCTACTGCACATGAAGATGGCAGTTAGATGGCAGTTCATAACGCAATAAATTCCACAACTTCTTATGAGAAATCTGAAGGATGAATATTTTCTTTCCTTGGAGCTATCTTTATCACATGGAATATCAGGTTCTGTCACATCTTTGAAGTATGTGGGGCTTTCAATACGTTCCTGTTGTGAATTTTGCATGTGTATTGTGATCAACGGAATGGAATTTAGCTTTGTGCTGCGTCAGTAACTATTGCTGAGGTATCATAATCAAATTTTATTTATTTTCTTTTATATTTATTAATTACCTAACTGTGTAAAATTTACTTATTAGTGCTTTCCAAGTCTCTGCATTTAGTCAGCTAACCTTTAGCCCAGTTAATTAGTAAATAGGGCCACCTGTCAGTTTCACTTTCACTTTTAAGCATCCAGCATGCTGAGGTTAGTGAATCTTAATTGGTGGAGTTTTTTCCATTCTTAATGATCGCCTGGTGAAAGTACAGTGTTCTATACACAGTCAATGAGACAGAGTGTCTGCATAGTGCAGTACATAGTGAGTAGTAAGTAATGCTAATATTTGGTCTTTGGTGTAATATTTGAGATTTAATTGCATAGATTGCATTGCATTGCATTCTGTAGCACTAGCACATATATGTGATGAAAATTGCATGTGCAAGCTGCAGCACTCATGCTGCAAACATTTCTTGGCTTTATCATAAAACCCATTCCAGGCTGGCTGAGCTTGTTAGTGTTATCGTCCCATGGCATCATGTGACTGGGGTATAATAATTAGAATTGATTAAAAGTTTAAGAATTATCAGGAGTATCAGATTCCCAGAAGCCAAATGTAAAGGTTATTTTGTCTAAATCTTGACACATAAAATATGTCTTTAAACTGATATATTAGAAAAAGAAATGTTAGAAAAGGAGATCAAGTTGAAGCTCATAGAACTAACATTAGGAATCTGAGATCCTCTAGCACCAGACAACAACTAGAATGCGGATAATAAGGTGCCTTACTTTTGGTTTGTATCGTATTCACCTCTTAAGGCGCTGGATTGGGTCTCTGGACATGATGTTCCACTCCACTTCCAGAAGTAGGTGTGGTTAATTAACAACAAGACACAGACAATGGGAAAACATGTGAAGCTGATTTACATGAACACCCAAGGATAAATTTAGCTTACTGTGCAAGTAATGAAAAACATTCTCCTTCAGTCTAAAAAATAAAATCTTACATGCATTGTCATGATATTTAGATGAACAACTTGACAAGAAGGCAACCTAGCAAGCTCACATGTTCCTGATGTTTTAAGACCTTGAATTTTCCACTCTTATGAATAAGAAATTGCTTTCACAAAATCTGACAAAAATCTCACAAATTTGACCGTCATTAGGGTGACCTGCAGAAAAAGTAGTTTAGTTGGGTTAAAATTGAATTTGAGGAGCAATGGCTCCAGTACACAATCATCTCTTGTATTGCTCCTAAAGATGTTCTTGGTGGACAAATGTGTATGCATTTCAGGAACACTTGTGGTATTGTGTGCATGTAAAATAACCCAGTTTAAATAAGGATGGCAAGCACCTCTGTCAGGAAGATGAAGCTCGGTTGTATGCAGAAAGAGCCGAAGCCCATTCTCCGGGGTATCCTTTCTGATCTGGTTTCTTTGTCATTTCAAAAGTGTAACATGTGTCTTACTTCAGGCAAAAATACTGCATCACTGTCTTCTTTTTTCCATTTATTTGTCTGTTGTCTCAGAGAAAAAAAATAGAGACCTGATCAACAATTTGATACTTGGGCTTTGTCTCTCTCTTGCATCCGCTTGCTGCCAACCTTGTAGGTATGTTTGGCTGTACAGTTTCATCAAAGGGATTAACCACATGCTGCCACCTGGCTTGGACATATTCCCAGCAATGCATCCTTGCTGGGATGCCTGGCCCAAACAGAAGGTCAGATCACAGCATACAGGCTGAGTCACTAAAACAAAGGTATATTAAACCAGCATCAATCCAATATCTTATTTATGTGACTCATTTACAGGAGGTTAAGTGCTTTTTCCAAATGCAGACATTGTTACATAATGATCCTGCATGGTTTTAATGCCTGTTGGATCGCATCTGTAATATAATCTACCATGCAAGGTAGCAGATATGACATTTCACAGTGAGGTATGCAGCATTAACATTAAGGGTAGATTGTTTCTAAGCATAAGCTATGACAGGTATGCATCACCTTCTTTTTCTGCTTAAATTGTTAACCTCATAAGTCATAATACAATGTCTCTGCTTGCCCTTTTATCTTTATAAACTTCCTACCTTTCCCACATTGCTCATCTCTTATGCAGGTACATTGAGACAATGCAGTCATTGTGAGATGAGTTTATATCTTAGCAGAATGCTTCTGTCATAGAAAGTCTTCCTTGTCAAATCTAAATGTGATGCACATTATGTAACATGTATTTCTGTATTGATTGGTAGTGGCATGGAACCCCGCTGTCCGCAAATTTAGCTTTTTAAAATATTTGTTTCAATTACTATCCCTGCATAAATGAATGGAGGATTTTATAGCATACTCAATGTTTGAATGACATTTTTTGGCACCTGAAGCCATGCCTCTTTCAAAGAGGCATGGATGGTGATTCAATTTGTGCATAACCTTTGTGTTAGTGTGAGCAAACGTACTGCAGCGTTTCTTATATAATGTGTGAAACTCTTAATAGTAGTGGTTCCATTTGATAAATCCAGATGAGACTAAGCCTTTGCTGTTTTGGCTGCTAAAACATAGAATGGATCCATCTTTTCCTGTTTTTTAAAATTTGTTTAAAAACAAACTTTTTCTCTTTGGCTTTTAACCAGGTGTGCGTTGTCATCTGTGTCTTGATCTTTTACCCTTTGTATGTACATGCACTTTCATTAATTTATTTTATTCCATAGAATGTATTAAATAAAGTGGTATGGTATAGTAATAAAAACATTTTAACTCTGGCATCTCTCAAGTTGAAGAGATTTCTGCTCTGGGTCTGACCAGCATTGTTACTTTCATGTGTTTAACATCAGCAATTAATTTTGTCCAAACTGTCAGCAGAACAATTTATATTGAGATGCAATGATTGTGTAGAGCGTAACAGCACTGGAAGGAAGCAGCTGAAATTCAAACCTTTCTCCTCATAATCAGTCCGTGTTTTACTCATGAGGGTATAAGCAATGTAATTGGATAAGCCCCAGGACACGGTCTACAGTTATGTTGTTTGGTTGTAAATGATAACATTAGGCTAGTGCTTTCATGTATTTTAGCTTCTCTTCCAAGCAGTCAGTGGTTAAGTAGAAAGTTACTAATACTGATATAGTATTAGTTGATGATTTTGCTCAGGCACTGATGGAAAAAACTGGTTAATCCTGCAACTAATTGCTGTGGGGAAACATGCAGTAGGGGTTTGAACACATCAGCAAGATTTTTTGTAAAGAGGACACATAAAAAGTAAAGAAAAACAGTAAAGACTTTCTTAGCTCATAAACTTCATTCTTACAAAGAACACCTGCAGTTGTCTTAAAGGTCTTGCTGCTAAATCTGTTAGGGTTGTGTCTTCAGAATTAAATTTTGTTCAGTTTATTTATATAGAGCTCTTTCACAAACAATGTTGTCTCAAGGCACTTAAGTCATCCTTTAGATAGTTTCACAAATCTCCATTTTTATTGCATAGTAGAATACTTTGGCGAAAGTAAGAATCATTCTTTGCTGTTACAAACGCTGAGTCATCATTTATATATACTAGTGCCTTTTTGTTGTAAAAAGGTATGCTTCTCTAAACAATCTTTTTGTGTTAAAAGGTCCGTTTTAAAATTAGTTATCTGCCTTGGAAAATAATGGAAAGGCCTGTTGTAATTTGTTTCAATATTTTCTTGCTCTAAATATGATGAACTTTACCCATGTTTACTTAATTGACAAATATAAGATTGGCATTGTGAAACAAGTATTGCATCTCTGCAGCTCCTTCTTATGTAGCAGCAAACCTCCTGTCACTTCTGCTGCTGACTGTAAAAGCAAAGATTTAGTGACACTTCCCTCTGTGCCTCTGTCAGAGTGTGCGGATAAAAGTCTGTAGAAACGATTGGGGGACAGAGTTGTTCTCTCCAAATTTACATATCAGAAATCGAGAGCTGTCAAAACATTTTCTCCAGATTTTCAACACTTCTTACATCTTCTAAAGTCTGCCACAGACAAATTTTGTTTTGCTGCCTCTATTGTTTCTTTTTGTATATTCACAAATCTCTCACGCTTTCACAAAGTGTTTGGGCATGAGGAGAGGAAACCTGGTACATACACAGTCATATCCAATATATCAGAATATGTGTTTCGATGAGAATCATTTGCCAGATGGAAAGTACCTTTCATTTCATTGAGCCCACAGTTCTGTGATAAAAATGTTTCTTTATTAGTGTGATGTACTACTGTTTACACCTGCCATAATCTGACTTAACATAGATTCACCAAGATTGGTTCATCTTTATCTGAACGAAGTGTATCAACTCACTAGGACATTAATCTGAATAAAAGTGGTGAATCTAAACACAGTTCCTTATTTACTGGTGCAAGTTTTACTTGTCAGAGGGATTGGACTACATTAGTCAGTGCCTGTTGAAATTAATGTCAGGAGTACCACTGTAAAAATGTAAGAGGTTAGAAATGTTTCTGAAAAGCAGCAGGTTTGTAGGGTATTAACTGGATGCAGTGTTTGTTGCTTGATAACTAATACCCAGGAAAGGACATTAAAGTCCATTTCTAAAAATGTTTGGTATGATAAATGCTGTTTTTTTCACACAAAAAAAACCATTTTAGAAATAGAAATGACAGTGGAGTTGTTGGTGTAAATAATGTTTAAATAAAAATGACCCCCCTCTGAAACATTGTCAGGTACCACAGTCTATTATTTCCTGCTGAACTTGAGAAAAAACATTCCTGAAACAAATCTGTGAAGACTCTCCTGTCAAATTCTTCCAAATTCTATCTGGATGTGCTGAAAACATCAAAAACTCCATCCACTTCTACATAATCTGCAGCATCTGGTGGATCTGCTTCCTTCCTCAGGGGGTGCTCGCAGAAAGTTTTCAAAGGGTTGGCCAGATGGGGGCCACTTGTACCCGAAGAACTTTGCACATCATCTAAATTTTGTCTTGCTGTTATGGTAAGATGAGGCTCAGAAAAAAAACATTTTTATGTATTTTTTAATTCTGTGAGTTGTTACTATAGATATTGTGTATTGCAAAAGTCTTCACTTTTGCACTTGTGGCTCTACCAGTTGTGCAAATATAGAGACTAAACCTTTTTGCCCAATTGTCTTTGTAAAATAGCTCAAGCTCAGTCAGTTTGGAAGGAAAGTGTCTGTGAACATCAATTTTCAAGACTTGACCAAAATTTTCAATTGATTTGTGGTCTGGACTCTAACTGGGCCATTTTACAACATGAATAAGCAAGTTTCGTTTTGATTAAGTAATTTCTCTGTTTAGCACCTTTCACAGAAAAGCATATCACAAAGTGCTTCACAATAAAATACATAAAACTCAGAAGCACACATAAAGTGATAGTTAAAACTAAAAACAACAGACATAAATAAAACCACAAAAAGAAGGTAAATTTAGTAGCTTGATCAAAAATGGAAGGTCAGGTCTTCAACTGTTTTAGAAAATGGACGGCCATGTCTTGTTATGTTTGTTGTTCTGCCATGCATTTTCCATTATGACACTATGAATTAAACAGAGCTCTGTAAGATGTCCACAGCTTGGACATTGTTTTATGATCTTTGCTTTAAACTTCTCTGCTGTGTCCCTTGGTGTTCATGATGCTGTTGGTTCACTAATATTCTTTAGCAAATCTCTAAGCCCTTCAAAAAAACAGCTGCATTTATAATGTGATTAAATTACAAACAGATGGGCTCCTGTTTACTTTACATCTGAAAGAAACTTGTTGCACTGCATTGGATTTAATGGTATCATTTTATCTGAAAAATTATTTTTTAGCAATGCTTTTTTGTAGATGAAGCTTTGCTTAATATGTGAACAAGTTCTCTTTAAAAATCTGTTTATTTGTCTTATAAGGCACCATAGTCTAGACACTGCCTTTACAAATCAGATATGCCTGAATCAGTAGATAGAGTATAAAACCAAGATCTGTGGAAACTGCCCCTGGCCTTGGTTGTATTTTGCACTATACTTGTATCTTCATTTCTTTCCATCAGATAAACAGAACGCTTCCAGGCCATTAGCCTAATAATATCCGAAGCATGGTGGAGGCAAACACCACCTGGCAAATGTCACAGTCAAGTCAAGCGACAGAGAGGAGGGGCGTGCTTTCATCAAATCAGTCCTAATTGTGTGTGATTGAGATGTTACAGGCTAATTGTGGAAACATTAATTTGATCCATTCTGCACAAACTGAGGCATTTCTCTCGAGAAGCACTTCAGCAAGGGTACATACTTAAAATTATTCTCTCAATAGGAGATGCATTGAAACAGTATGCAGAAATCAGTCTAATTACACTAGAAATGGAGTTGGCTGGACAGATGGGATTGTCTCTTATTTTCCTCTGTGAAGTTGGTCAATAAACAATCTGCATAACTTTACCCCATCAATATTTAATGTCCCTGTTAAAGGTCTTCTCTCCTACAGGTCACCGTCAGTCTGGGTTTCATGTTTACTACTTTGAAATTCGCCACAGATGCAACGAGTCCCAAGGGGGAGAGGTTCTCTGAAGTGTGTGTACTTCCGCGTGTTTGTCTGCATAATGAGTGAAAGAGAAAATGAGTGTTTATGTGTTTACTGTTTTTATTGTACTTAGTAAGTCTGGTTTTGTTTGTGTGTCTTTAGATGTTTCCATACATCAGAGAAAGAGAGGGAGGCCTCTGAGCCTTCCCAAACCACCAGAGAAGATCCCCCCTCCTTTCACAAATTGCTTACAGCCGGGTTTATCAGTGGGGAGGGGGAAATATGGGGCTGAATTTTTAACGACAAAAACAAATGAGCCAACACAGGCACACAATTAGGGGGAAGTCATGGCTATGTGTCGTCTTTAGATGAGCAACATGATGGCCTCTTTACCCCTGGCGGGGGTAAAGCCCTGCCCCAGGAGATAGCTCATTAGGGTCTGGGAAGGGGAGGAGAGGAAGGGGCTGCTGACAGTCATACCGGGCGTGGTGAGAGAGAGGGGAGGGAGAGGTCGCTGCCACTCAAATAGACGAAGGTCAGATAAATTCCTCCCACAACAAGGGCCATTCTGATTCTGTGGAGGACATAAGCTCATGGAGTGACTACAAGTAATCATGAAATAGAAAGGACAGCTGCCATGAGGGCTACATTAACTCTATCCAGTGGATTTATTGTTTGGACATGCACTATGTGGTGTTGATGTTGCTCACATTTTGCACAATTACTGTTTCACTGTGTGAAATTAGAATTAGAATTTTTCACATATTTTTGCTTTAATCAGATGAATTTGTATGATAATCATCTCATTAATGACCTCAGCTGAACCCAGTAAGATAATTTCTATCTTTGGAAATTAGGTGATTACACAACCACCCACCAAATATGTTCGATACAGTGTAGTATTAATGTGTAATTTCTGACATTAATGTACCCAATTCATAATGAACTGCATGCATTTTTGGATTTGATGACAATTCCTTTTTTTTTTAGAATCAGACAAAATCTGATTGTAACATGTAAAAAAAGAATGAAGCAAAAGCAATGTAAATACAACCTGTAGAAATATCTGACTCTGCGGCTGATCCCTTTCACAAAGGCCTTTGTTCAGCAGGTACTGCAGCTTGGACCCACTATGCAGCTGTGCATGTCATGAAAAGCTGGAAGAGTGCCACCAGATGGTTAAGAGCAGAAGTGAGAGTCTGATTTTGGAAGAAAAAATTGATCCACACCTTAAATTGTTATTATAAAGTTCCATTATTATTTTTTATGAAATTAAATGAAAAAGTATTTGCATTACATAAATCACAGGACATTAGTTTGACCATTGGTAAATGTAATTTATTATTTAATTGATTCTTGGAAGCTGACTTCATAACCTCAGTTGGGGAGCAATCATCTCTGATTGATCCTAAATAAATTGTTGTGTTGAGAAACACAAAAACAATCTCCTGATTCTTTTGTAACAGAGATTATTCAGTAAATGCTACAGAATTCATCCTTCCAAAAGAGTGATTTTCCTTTACAGTTTAACTGGACTTACATTGCAAAAGATTACAATAACCATGTGTTAAACTTCAGGTTTGACCAGCCATGCTTTGCATCTCTCCCCACCAAAGGGGAAGCTAAGCTCAGACTGATTCATTTGTTTTCTGTTGCTCTGCCTGAGTTACCCTGCATTGCTGCATTCAACACAATTTGCATAGTGGGATATTAAACTGGATGTCACACAAACCAACCCAAACAGCTTTATTTAAGCAGTTAATTGAGAATCAAGTAAGCATTTCTAATCTGTTTAACAAAAAGAAATGGAATCTTCTCAGCTGCCTAATATTCTCGGTTTTGTTAATTGAAAATCTAAGTTACAGTGTACACTGGAGGTTTCAGTGGGAGGTAAAACTAACAGGAGTGCAGCAACCATATAATCAACCATTAGCTAAGAAGGACTATTTGAGTTCATTTTAAAGCTTGTTTTAAATTGTTCTCTACTTTTAGGGAAAGATTACCTGAAATTAGACAAAAACACTGTAGGGATTTAAATAAGGTTATGCCATTCTGCTCTATACATCGTAAAATAAAACCTGACATAATAACTGATATACTGCTCATAGTTTGCAAACTGCACTTTTAAAACTGAGTTTTGACCCTTAGTTTTCTCACCACGACTGTCTGTATTTTATGCTATAACATTAGCATGCAGACAAATTGGTCTTTCTTGGATCTGGACAAAATGTAGGAGCCTTCTTTCAGCCAGCAGGCCGACAATGTGCAGCAACAAGTGGGGGAGGGGCAGTGTTGGCTTGCTCTACACTCAAAAAAATAACTTGTTCACAGAGCGTAATAAAATTTTGGAAATAAATTCCACCTTAATAAAATGTCTTCTTTTAGCAAGAAACAATTTTGTTGAGTAACCTAAATGTAATTATGTTGACCGATGTATTTGATGTATTTGCGTTACTGTAACATAAATAAAGGCTAAAACTTCAGTGTCCAGCACTCTGTGTATGTTTAAAGAAGAACACCTACGAACATTTCTTGAGAATGGATTCTGATCAGGTAGCCATAAAAGCTCAAGTGGCTATTGAGAAATCAGTTTACAATACACATCACACTTTACTGCCACCTACTGTTTTGGAGGTGGAAGCAGAAATGATTTGCAATCTTAACCCAATAGAATAAAGTTTTTTTTACCATAAGTTATTCTAGTAAATTTTACATTGTTATATTTTAAGCTTTGCCCTGCGATGGACTGGCGACCTGTCTAGAGTGTACCCCGCCTCTCGCCCAGAGGCAGCTGGAGATAGGCACCAGCTCCCCCGTGACCCAGTATGGAAGAAGCAGGTATAGAAAATGGTTGGATGTATTGTAAGCTAAAACTACGTGTTTTAAATATGTTCAAACACAAAGCACAATTTGATTAAGTAGAAGCTACATGTTAGAGTCAAGATAAGGTAACAAACACCCAGTTTTCTTTTTTTGAGTGCATGCTTGTTTGCTTTTGCTCGCATCTCATTAGAAATATTATTAACTATAGGAATGGTACAAAAGACAATTTTAGCAGTTTTGAAACCATAAAATATAAATTCCTGGTATACCAAAGGCTGGCCCATTCTTAGTGCAACATTCTCTACATTTTATAAAATCTGGCCCTTATATAGCTTTCATTTATTTTCCTGGTTTCTCTATTCATCCCCTCCTTTTCAAATGTATTGAATATTAAAACACAAGTGTCACATTTTTTACTCTCACAAGCATAGATTACTTTTATTTTTCAAGATGGTGAAAAATACAATTGTTTCTTGTTTTAAAGGTCTATTATCAAACCAGCAGGTTGTACATCCCAACTTTAGTTTCCTGTGGTGCAGTTTCAAGGACACATGCTGCACAGCAAGTTTACGCCTAATACTGCTGCTTCTATTGACCTTGGACAACATGGTCTGGACCTCTATCAATCACCAGCTGAACCAAGAAGGAGAGAAAATGATGCCGCTAACAACATTATCACAGCGCTTGTTCACATCTCATTGATTTGACAAAAGCCATCACTAAGAAGTGTCAGCCACATCCTCCTACTGAAGGAAAGGTGGGGAAGTGCAGAAATATGTTGTTACAGTGGTCAAAGTGACCGGATTTTTAACAAATAAGTTGTTTGTAAAATTAAACGAAATGCATCTAGACTAGGAAAAATAAACTGTAAAAATTACACCCTCAAACATGAGAAAAACAGTAACTTAGCACTTGTCAAACGTTTCGTCCACAGTGAAACACCGTTTAATGGATTTGGCCTAGCATTCACATAAAAACTGTTTTTTCATTCAACTGCTATAATGTTCTTCGGAAAGGGGGCAGTTTTGCCTATTGGTCAGTAACGAGAGAGGCAATTGGATGTAATAACAGTTGCTAGAAGTCACTAAATGACCTCATCATCTCATTTGCATAATCAATCATGTACATGTAATTGTAATATAAGACAGAAATACAGCTGTTGAAGACAACACCATTAGCATTACGTGTGGAGGGCACTGTATGTTTAATATTTACAAAGTAAAATAATATTTCTAATGTTTTGATTAATTATTGATTACACATGAGCCACACCTCCTATACTCCATCTCTGCCACAAAGGCCACAAAGTTTGGTCTTCGAGCGACCGAGGCACGCCCCTGTCCCCTTCAGGCTACTGATGTGGCACTATTCATCATTTTCTATTGAGAGAAGGAGAGGGAATGAATTCACATATGAAGGTCCCTGGTGGTGGCTCGCTGGACAACTTTCCCGCCCTCTCATCCCCTTTACCTTGTCCCAGGGGAGGTTTCAATTAAACACCATGAACGTTGCGGACATTTTAATCCTTCTTGCACCTCATTTATCTCTACAGCCACACCTTTTGAGCCCAGACAGTAAAGAATCTGTGGATAACCTTCTCTCTGTTTATGCTGTGTTCCTATTGAAACTTTAAAGTGGAAGAGTTAGCATATTTTGTTATTTGAAGTACACAAAAAAATATTTGATGGGGTTGGTTCGTGGCAGAATTAGTCATGCATAGACATAAAAACAGGCAGAAACCCACAAGTTGTGTGCTATAAATATAATAAAAGCCTGGTAAAAAGACAGAAATGTTTTCACTATAGCTGATTCATACATAATGTAAACCTTCCAAACATTTACCAAACATAAATTCATTTTTAATGATAATATATGAAACCAAAAGGAATACCATTGAAATAGTCATGTTTTTTTGCCAAACACAGTGGTGGCAGCAGTATGCTATAAGGCTGTTTCATCCCCATTGGGACTAGTGACATAATAAAGCAGGAGAACTACCCCCTAATTCTTTAATATCACCTCAAGTCAACAGGTAGATCAATTGTCTCAATTGCAGTCCTCGGGTAGCAATGTCCTGCAACTTTTAGATGTGTTGCTGGTCCAACCCACCTGAATCAGCATGCTATTAAGTTCTACAGAGTGAATCTAATGACCTAATTGCCAGGATTTGGAGTTCTGCTGCCGGCTGCTTACACCATTTTGACACTAGGTGCAGCCAGTAGGAGTGTACCTGAGGCGACAGGTGTTGTGCATCTACTCATCAGCTGGGAAGCATATAGAGGAAGGTTGCCAACACCTCGGCACCTGAGTGTTTTTGCCTCCGTGGTCATTTCTGGCCAGCTCTGAAATCTTTGCATGATTTTTACCATGGATATCTTTTGAAGGATCTGTTGTTGCGAACTCTAACTTGCTTTGTTACCCGTTCCAGGTGTGAATCCTACCTGATCTGTCCCAGTCCTCCGTAGTGGCTTAGGCTACTTTCTGATCTAGTCTGTGCATGGCAAGCTGAACTCCTTTCCTGACATTTATTCTCTCCCTGGCGGGTTATTCCGGAATCTCCAGTAAGATACGTTTATGTTGGTTCATGTTTCTGAGGTTCAGCTATTTATCTTTTCTCTTTTTGTTTTCACAGTAAGGAAGATTAGACTCGTCGCTCCTGTTGTTCCTGATCAATCTTTCAATAAAAACTTATTCCTTTTACAAAGTTCTCTGAGTCTCTGCATGTGGGTTAAGTCGGCTGTAAAAATCATGACAGAACACTCAGGCCAGCCTAACCCAGCGGAGAACCTTCAGAGAACTTTAGCTGAACATAGTCAGCAAATTCATACGCACAGTTCTACTCTCCAAACCCTCCTAGATAGACAGCTGCAAACAAACCAGCAGCTGGAGCATTTGGCATCACTGTTTCAAGGTGCTTGTAGTTCTGAGTCTGCCGCACCCATTGGGGGTGCTGCTGAGCCACTGGAGGCCCAACATCCACCACCTTTTCGAGATGTTTCTTCTCCTCATCCTGAGAGGTTTTCCGGAGAGATGGGTGGATGTCATGGTTTTTTACTTCAGTGTAGGTTGGTGTTTAACCGGTCACCTCGAGCTTTTTCGCATGATGAGGGTAAGATTTCTTAAGTTTTGAGTTTGTTAACTGGAAGGGTGCTGCGATGGGTGGAGGCAAGGTTTTCCAACTGCACTGGTCTCGGGTTGTCATATGAGGATTTCATTAAGGAGTTTAAACAGACGTTTGATGTAGCTTCAGATCAGTCCTGTATTGCCCGCAAATTGTGGGCATTGAAACAGCAGAATCGTCCTTTAGCGGACTTTTCTATCGATTTTCGTACATTAGCTGTATCCTCAGGCTGGAACGCAAGCGCGTTAAAGGCGGCGTTTTTCCAGTCTTTGAACGAGTCCATAAAGGACGAACTAGTCCTTGTAGATGAACCAGAAGAATTAGATAAGTACATTGATTTAGCTATCCGCATTGATTCTCGCCTCCGGGAAAGGAGAAGGAATCGCTCCGAGAGAGTGTTGGAGCGAACCTCTCCATTTCCTCCGTCCCCGTTACCAGTGTCATTAGGGCCTCAAATCAGCCACACCGAGACCGAACCTATGCAGATTGGGAGAGCTAGCTTTCCGCCTGGAGAACAACGACATCGAGAGGCCAACCAGTGCTTCTATTCTGGTGCTTCCGATCATTTCATTTCCAGTTGTCCGGTTTGGCCAAAAGGGCAGGTGCGTCGGCTGTGATGGGGCAACCGACGGACCGATCCTCCAGTAGTAAGACCCCACGCTTCACGTTACCGGCTACTTTGTTTGTGAAACATCACTGTGAGGTTTTATCTGCCCTAGTTGACTCAGGTTGTGATCTGAACTTGATTGATTTCTGAACTTGATTGATTTTGATTTTGTTTCAAAGAAAGGGATTTTCACAGAAAGATTGTCCCGGCCACGTTGGGTTTTGGCCTTGGATGGTTTATCTCTTCATGAGATCACCCATCATCGACGACGGGGACATGGACATCAGCACCTTGTTGACTGGGAGGGGTATGATCCGGAGGATCGCTCCTGGGTTCCGGGTTCCTTCATTGTTGATCCCTCTTTGATCCGGGGATTCCGGACCCACCAAGCAGCGTCTTCTGGGCCGCCAGGAGGCGGCCGTTGAGGGGGAGGTGGTGTCAGGATTTGGAGTTCTGCTGCCTGCTGCGCACATCTTTTTGACACTAGGTGCCGCCAGTAGGAGTGTACCTGAGGCGACAGGTGTTGTGCATCTACTCATCAGCTGGGAAGCATATAAAGGAAGGTTGCCAACACCTCGGCGCCTGAGTGTTTTTGTCTCCGTGGTAATTTCTGGCCAGCTCTGAAATCTTTGCATGAGTTTTACCATGGATATCTTTTGAAAGATCTGTTGTTGCGAACTCTAACTTGCTTTGTTACCCGTTCCAGGTGTGAATCCTACCTGATCTGTTCCAGTCCTCCGTAGTGGCTTAGGCTACTTCCTGATCTAGTCTGTCCATGGCAAGCTGAACTCCTTTCCTGACATTTATTCTCTCCCTGGCGGGTTATTCCGGAATCTCCAGTAAGATACGTTTATGTTGGTTCATGTTTCTGAGGTTCAGCTATTTATCTTTTCTCTTTGTGTTTTCACAGCAAGGAATATTAGACTCGTCACTCCTGTTGTTCCTGATCAATCTTTCAATAAAAACTTATTCCTTTTACAAAGTTCTCTGAGAGTCTCTGCATGTGGGTTAAGTTGGCTGTAAAAATCATGACACTAATTATTTGATTCAAATAATTAGGGTTCATTCAGGAACACATCTAAAAGTAGATGTAACTAGAGTTTGAGACCTCTTTCTGGACTAAGCTTAAACCTTCGGTTCTTGCCAGGGAACTAGTTGAAATTAGCTCTACTATTTATGATGAGAAGAGAGGTCAAATATCCACTCAGAAATATACCAAGACCCTGTTAATGGCTGCAAATAATGTGATTTCTCTTCAGTTTGTTAAAGGACATTACTGGGGCTGTATGTATATATTCAAGCATGTATATTGTATATAATTGTAATTTTGTGTGGATTATGGAAAACTCCAAATATATTCAGATTTATGGATTTGAATTCCATTTTTTAAAAGCCCAGAAATTGTTAGTTGTACAATCACACCACCCTAAAAACAGTTCAAAAGCATAATTAAAGGTCTGAAAGTAATGAAATATAAAACTATGATGGCTGTTTGTGAACTTCTGACCTGCACTGTACATGTAAATAATCAAGGTGAATATTCAAATTAGAGTGCAATCCACTTTCTTTTTACCACATGAAACGTAGCTTTGAAATTCATATAATTGCTGAATACATGGTTTTACGTTGCTTGTTATTTGCTCTGCATTACTGGATACAGTTCTATAGCTCGCTGCGAAACAGCTTGTTAATGGTCAATTGATTAGGACTTAATGGGAGTATTGATTGAGGTGATCTGGGATGTATATTTTTCATCCACTGTTCTTTTGTCAGAATAGCTTGCATGTCTGTGCAGGTCATGTGTTAAATGTTCACCATTAGTGCTTTACTTTCAGCTCCTCGCTCAACTGCCAGCTGAAGCATGAGGAAATTAGGGCCAACGAGAATTAACCTGAGTAATCTTTCTTTCCAATCATTTAGTTCCAGATCTATCACTACATACTTTTTATGATGCTCATTAATATGATCTGTGTTAATTTTCTGTGTAACCGGGAGCCTGAAAAAAAAAAACTGAACCTGCTCTTTTTTTTATCAAGCAGGTCTGCTCAACTTATCAATTTATGCATCTATTATGCTTATTTGCACTTTCCAATTCAGAGTCTGATGCAATCTTTATTAATGAGAGCTAACTGACTTGATGAAAAGATTGTGAACAGCAGTATCAATGATTTAGTTTATTCCTATCACAGTCTCTCCAACTGTCTTTACGTGCTGTTAGAAACCTTTTTAGACAAAGGGACATCCATAATGATGCCATAGTTCAGTTTCAGTTCAATTGCCCACCTTATCATTCTGTCTCCACCATGTATACAGTATTACCCATCAGTTTCTTTGTCAGACAGGACTATCTAAAGAAAATCAGCACCGCTCTGTAAATGATGAGAGTGGCCGCAGGCCTGAGAGATTCATCAGTTATCACCCACTGTTAGGGAAATTTAGGCGCTTAATTTTGTCATTCCAGGTGGTTGATGCAGCCACCGATTCAACGTTGTTAGACTAGAAACCGATGTCACGTCTGTGACTGATGTACAGATGGGCTGCAATTCCTCAAGGAGAGCAATGATCTCTTCTGCTGAAGTTAATGATGTCATGCTGGGGGTTGATCAACCTTTTTTGGACATTTTGCATTTAAATTTAAAAGCAAAATGAAAGAAATTAAATGAGCAATTCTTATTTTTGATCCATTTATTAGTCTTGTCTTCAACTTCTGATTAATTAAATCAGTCAGTGGTTTTGACAATCAATTGACTTCGCTTCCAATCTCCCAGGAACTCCAATCAATGTGTCAATGAGATGCACCAGAGCAAGCCTGATCGACCCAATGATACCACGACAACCCACAGGATCCCAGACTAATTTTTCAGTACCAGAAATACAATGTGTCCATGCCCAAGAGGTTTGGAGATGTCACTACAGCTCCTACTAAATATCAGGGATACTAAGGTTCTGTAAAGTTGTAATTAGCACCCAGCATCATCCCTTGCAGTAGACTGCAGTCTGAGCACTCCCAGTTAACGGAATCTAGAAAAAGTTAATTTTGAAAACTAGAGCTAATGTTATACCCATATCTGCATATCATCCTTGTGTTTTAAACCTGTATGAGTAAAAAGAGGCTTTAGGTAAAAAAACATTGCCTATCTATGTTTGTGATATTGGAGTATATGCAATTTGAGCTCTAGCTAAACTAGGCTGCTGCAGATTTTTTTGAACATATCAAAAATTCAGTGAGATGTGTGTTGCAATTAGTGATGCAATTAGTGATGCAACATTCCACCATAAGTAGACACTGAGGCAGAGTCAGAACCCCCATCTGGGGGGGTTCAGGGTCTAAAATGAGTTTCACTGGGGAGAGAGATGTCTGGATTTCCCTCCTAGACCTTTTAGCCCCATGGCTTGATCTTGGCTTATCGGAAAGATCAGTAGTTATCAAAAATCAAGCAGCCCTAGCCTATCAAATAAAATTAGTTTCATTTTGAGAAGAATTCTTCAACCCTGCATTGAGTTTTTACTTTAAAATAATCTATCTTACTCCCGAGCTGACTTTGGACATGTTGGGAAAGCAGTAGGATTTGTTATTTGTGTTTATGCAAACTACAATTAGAAATCTAGACACTGTTTTATCTGTAGACTGGATTGTTACAGCTCCCTTTTAATGTTTTTCCATCTAATGCCTGAACTTCCCTTTGTTGCTGATGACTTAGGATGCTGCCTCCACTATAATGATAAAGACTTGTAATCTAATCATTCCAGTTATTTAAGGACTCATGTCACCTCTACTGCTTTTCCAGAATTTTTCATGTTATACGTATTTCACATGTATTCTTTATTGTAATTCCCTTATGTGGTCTTCAACAAATCGAAACAGTCAGTCAGTTTCTACCGCTTATTCCATAGTGGGTCGCGGGGGAGCTGGTGCCTATCTCCAGCAGTCTATGGGTGAGAGGCAGGGTACACCCTGGACAGGTCGCCAGTCCATCGCAGCAAATCAAAACATCTAATGCAAAAGTGATGGAGATGTAAAAGTTAATAAAAACCCATTAACTGCATTTTTTTTCAATAAATTAAAAAAATCACTCTGAGACTCAAATTTGACCACAAATTACGACAATTTCTTCAGACCAATGAAAAAATATTTATACCTCTTAAATGTTTCGACATTTTATCACAACAACCAAAAACTTCAATGTATTTTACTTGGATTTTATGTGATAGACCGACCCAAAGTGGTGCATAACTGTAAGATGGATTGAAAAGGATACATGGTTTTAAACTTTTGCTTACAGTTAAAAGGTGTATTTCCATTCAGCAATAATTAGACGATTACACATAAAAAAAAGTCCAGTGCAACCAACTACAGAAGCTACATAATTGGTGAATGGAGTCCACCTGTCCGTAATCTCAATATAAATCCAGCTGTTCTGTGAAGGCCTCAGATGCTTGTTAGAGAACATCCGTAGTTGTGTTTCTTTTGAGCATCAAATTGCACAAATTGTAATTATGAAAATTAATTTGATTAATGGAAACACGCAAATTAAAAAAAAACCTTTGGCACTAGGATGAAGTGGTTTTTCGGGCGTATCGAAATTGGTGATTTTCACAAAACTGCAATGGATGCACTTCTTTCGAATCACCTGAGTCACATGATCAACAACCAGATGTTACTACTGGCGAAAAAGACGAAGAAAACAGGAAGTAGCAGGAGGATGATGTTATCGCATGAGCAAACTTATTTATGTGTGATTTTATTTGCATTTCTTTTTTAATGGAAACACCGCAATAGCGAAACTGTTTTTTTTACATTAGTAGAATATCGACAAAGTTTTGCACACATTGGTAAAGGAAACACAGCTACTGAATAAACAGCATCATGAAGACCAAAGAACAAAGCAGACCTGAAATGCAAAGACATGGAAGAGGTTGGTCTGGCCAGATGAGGCCAAAACAAAATATTTTAGCCTGTAAGCAAAACGCTTTGTGAAACAAAAAAACGCTGAACATCACTGAACACACCACCCCTATGGTAAAACATGTTGGTAGCATCATACTGAAGACATGACTTTCTTCAGCAGGCACACAGAAGCTGACCAGAGTGAACTGGAAGACGGTTGGAGCTAAATACAGAGCAATGCTGGAAGGAAACCTGTTAGTGGCTGCAAAACACCTAAGCCTAAAACAGAAGTTTACCTTCAAGCTGAACTTCAGTCACTACATGTATAAACTTGGGAGAGACATACCCCATAACACGTGCAGCAAAAACTGCTGCAAAAAATGGTTCTTCAAAGTATTGATTCAGGGGGCTAAATACAAATGCATTCCACACTGTTCAGATTTTTTTCGTAATGCATTTTGCAAACCATGTAACATTTTCTTTCCGCTTAAACATTTCTCCACTACTTGTGTTGTTCTATTACTTTAAAATTACAATAAAACATATCAAGGTTTGTGGTTATATTATGAGAAAATGTGAAAAAGTTAAAGCAGCATGAATACTATTGCTATGTTCTGTGGTTCAGACAGCTTCTGTACGTACACGACTGCTGTTAACAGCTCCACAGACCATCACTTAGCATAATCTGATTTATCGTTTTAATGTCTCAGCACGTTGGTGCATTTTTCAGTGATATAATTTTTATAGCAAAAAAAGTTTCTTCATGCCAAAACCAAGTTGGCATGAAGACTGTGTTGAAGTAATTTTACCATAGCTGAAGAATAATCAGACACTGTGACTCCGGTCCCACAAAAAGAGAACAAATCCATCTTGACATTGCCCAGGGCTTAAGATATGAAGGTGGCTGATCTTCATACTGCCGTTCTACTTGTACCTGGATCTCCATTTTAATGAGCTGATTAATGGGCAGTTGGCTCAGCGGCTGGTGTGTGCCTGCGTCTGAAACCTGCTGTGTGTGTGAACAGACTGCAGACTCTTCTAGCTGACTGCAGAAAGCCAGCTCAGTCGTGTGTTTTCCAGAGCTGTCAGACGAATCCTTTTCTAATCCTCTGGCCTCCTGCTGGGAGCCTGTTGTTGGAAAAGCATCTCGTAGAACATATGACATTGTAGATAAGAGGGACTTCATGTGATTCAGTTCAATTGGAAAAGGATCACTATGGGTTATTAGCCTATTGTCATAATTTTTTTCACCCCGGTACAATAATTATGCAAAGACTTTAAATGTAACTTTGCATCACTTGGGTTTTCATGAAACAAGTTCAGCAGTTTATGGAGTGCAGAGTATAGTCGGGATCTAACTTTAATAATTTATATTCTCCTTCCTTATGCATGTGTGACTATGTGTAGTGTGTGTCATTCAGGGGTGTGAATGGAGTCAGATCTCAGCAGGGTTTGGGGGGGGGATTTCTGCTGGTAGTCCAGAGAGGAAGAGAAAAATAAAAGACTTTTCACGTGATTTGCCATTATATTGGATAATCAAGTGCAGCAGCTGCAAGAAATTGCCCACTGGTGACCTTTTTCTTTGCTTTTATTTAAATTTGTAGCTTTAGTTTAGCAGTGGGATCAGATAAGCCAAGCAGTCTGGGAGCAGTACCGCTAGCTGCTTTGCAGTGAGATAAGTATCTTGGAAAAGCTCCAGACCAGTAAATTATGAGCATGCTTGGCTTTAACTATCTACACACTGAATGAACGTGGTTGTGATGGAGGTCGAACTTGGGAAATAACCCTTTTATATTCCAGATAAACAGATTTCAGCTCACTGCTTGCATGGAAGCCACACACAGTGAAATGTATTCACATACGAAGTGGGTGGTAGAATATGAATTTCACCTGTCGAACAGAAGTATTAATCTTTCCGGAAAAAGAAGGATGTGACCTATCAAAATTAGAAGGATGACTTTAATTCACTGGTTGGCCATGTTGGTATTCCTTATAATATGTAAAAACCGCCTTAGGCCTTTTTCTATCAAGATGAGCGAGGGGAAATTTATGATGTCTAACTAATACATGATACAGGTCTTCTGTACCTCAGTAGTGTGCACACAAACACCTTTGACCTTTGACCTTTGACCTTTCACCTACAAAAACCCTCATTTTCCAGATCACTTCAAAGGGGTTTACCAAACTTGAGATTTTTCAAAACACAATCTCAATTGATGCTGGTTCTCAAAGATGGAGCAGCTTGTCTGGAAGTGTCTCCTTGACTGGCTGTTGGGGCCGCTTTATTGCCGTTCCCTGGAATTTAGTCGGGGTCTCAACCTTACCAGAAGGCAAGGTTAGATTGTCTGGAACAGTGTGCAGGCTGCCTTCAGTCCTGTGCAAATGTATATGCAAGTATGCACACTCACACACATGCACCAACACAATACATATACAAGTATGCAGGCACAGCCACATAATGACAAACTGACATAAAAAAAATCTGCACACAGATAAGAACCCTGACTTACAACTACTGCTTTTATAACTGGGAGCAATAGACACATGTAATTCCTCATGTCTTGTTGGTTTATTTATTTGCGTATGCGTGTATATACTAAGACAAACGAGACAAATGAAAGATTGTATTAAGGTTAACAATCGGATTGTGTTTAATTTAGAAATCCAAGAAGCTTTAAAATAATCCGCATGTCATTTATTAAGGCATCAAACTCTGAGTGCAGACCTGTCTTTGATTCAACTGAATGATTATGTTTTTTTTGTTTGTACTGGGGGGCTGCACGGTGGCACAGTTGGTAGCACTGTTGCCTTGCAGCAAGAAAGTCCTGGGTTTGATTCCCGACCGGGGGTCTTTCTGCATGGAGTTTGCATGTTCTCCCTGTGCATGCGTGGATTCTCACCAGGTACTCTGGCTTCCTCCCACAGTCCAAAGACATGCCTGTTAGGTTAATTGGTCACTCTAAATTGCCCATAGGTGTATGAATGAGTGTGTGCATGGTTGTTTGTGTGTTGCCCTGCAATGGACTGGCAACTTGTCCAGGGTGTACCCTGCCTCTCGCCCATAGGCTGCTGGAGATAGGCACCAGCTCCCCTGCGACCCACTATGGAATAAGCGGTAGAAAATGACTGACTGTTTGTACTGAATAAAAACTGGCAGATTAATCTTGATGATTTAAGTGATTTTCTCTCAAACAATCTGTAGTTGAAGTCTTTTTGTTGATTCAAAATACTAAAATCTCCAATTTATTTTTCTGAATATGTAATACATCCTGGAAAGGTAAATAAGTAATCCTTTAGATTTTTTTTTTAATTCATTTGGAGATCGGTTGATGAACACTGATACAATTTTATGTAGCTTGATATTACAATTTTCCGTAAACAACAGAGCATTCATAAAAATATTTTGTAAATCTCAGGTGTAGAGTTAAATTATTTTTTGTTTCATATAAAGATGCTGGATTTAATTAAGTTATGTATTAGATTAAAAAAATGAAAGAGACCCCTTTTAGTGCTTGTGGATCATTCAAAGAAACACAGAGATACCAGGAGAATGAGAATAGCCTGTTTTGTTCAGAGGGGGATCAGCAGAATCTGATTGATTTGGCTGTACCTGCGACTACCCTATGTCCCCTGTGTTTTTACCCTGCATAATATTTTGATGAATGCTGTGCATCCTGAAATAGCTCCACTGCAACATGAAATCGAATTAAATCACCTGGATACAATCTGTAATTGATTGGAACCGTCAAAGAGGAGGGGAAATGTCATTAATAACTAGACGTATTTTACAAAAAGAGATGGATTAAGTGGTGTTATTTTACATCGTGTTTATTTGGTGTTTAATGCATTTCCTCAAGCTGGTTTGAGGTATCAGGATGTCACATTCAAAACATGAGTCTTGAATATGATCCATCCCTGTCTCACCTTGACAGATGCCTTTGTTATGGCTCCCTGCAGACCAGATTCAGACGTTATGTTTTATCGTTGTTGGTTGTTGTGTGCCAAACCAGGAGCTAGATTACTAAAGCATTAAATGAAAGCAGCGTACTCCCCTCTCTACTTCACAGTATATGACTTTGTTTCAAATCAATACTGTAAATTACCAAAGGCGTTGGCTGAGGATATGCCAAATCATATTCATTGAAGGGAATCATGTTCCCCTGGGCTGTCAATAAAGCAGAACATGTTCTTTCACTCCACTCCCTGGCAAGACTATTGTGGAAGGGAGATTTCTACTTTTCTCAGATTGTATTTTTCATGAATAACAATTACAGATTTTTATAATTCCTTTCACGCAGTGGTGCAGTGTCTCAGTGATTGATCTTTATTTAATCTGCCTGCCCATTCCCGACATCCGCAAAATAAGCTGACAATGCACCACAACACACAATACATCAGGAGACTAAAAGAGTGTCTATTTCAAGCTCTGTACAAGTTGTTTTATGCATTGGTGATTACTGGGTTGACTAAATCTCCAATCAGAGATCAAAAGGCGGAAGAAAACTGTAAGCCCACAGATATATAGTTGTTTTCGATGCAAATTCTAACTCCTGATAGAGGGCAATTTAACTTTTTCTTTTCTTCTTAACTGAAGAAGTCTTTTGGATGAGGGGTATAACATCTTCAAGAAACTAGATGTTCAGTTGCCTTCTATTTAATCAAGTTTTATTGGACAGAACAGAAAAGAAAGACCAAGAAAACACATAGAACAAAATGATAAAAAGGATGAGTAATAGCACAGTTTTTTGTCTCAAGCAAAGATGCATTTCAAAGACTGAACAAGCCTTTGTAAACATCTGAATACTCATGTTTCCAGGCAATGCTCGGAATAGGCAACTAAAATAATAAACCGCAAAAGCTTTGAGTAAGATTCTTGTGATGTGTGTCACCCCATTTTTTTAATGTTAACAACATTTTGAAATGTTTACACTTAATAAATACAAGAAGTTAGACACCAGAAAGAATTATTTTATTTTATTTTATTCAAGCAGGCGATTTATATTTAAAACTTTGTGATAACAATTTCCTTATTAAAAATAAAGGAAAATAAACTAATTTCTTCTAGCTTTCCAACCGCTACCTACCAAAACAAGCACGACATTCCAAATTATGGTCCTAACAGAATCAACATAATAGAGGTGCATTTCTAGATAACATTGTTGGAAGGATTAAATGGTGAGATATTAATGAAACATTAAAAAAATAAAGACATTTAACTCAGCTTCTGAGGGACAGCTGTTTGGGGCGTTGTGGCTTCTATAATGGAGATGACTGAGAGGCAGAGAAAGTAGAAGAGGCTATTTTCTTAAAGGATAAAACCGTTTACTATGACTTCAATGCTCTCACTTCTGTTGCATTTTGCACTGGGCCCATCACCCATATGCAGCCCTCAAATCACTGTCTTTAAAACTGCTCATAGCCACCATGTCACATTTCTGGGTTTGAAATTAAGAAGAAAATGGTTCATAGACCCTTGCTAATGCTTATTCTTCAAAACATCATGACAATATGCCATAACATTTTCATTGCAGAGTTATGATGTTAGTTTGGATGATAATCATCATAACTGCTGAAATCAGGAGAGGATTATTAAAGTTAGCAGACAATTACTTAAGCTTCCAAATAGACATTGGCCCTTATGAGATTCTCACAGTTTGATAACACTGAGTACAGATACCACCGTTTCACTGTATTACAGTATTTAATTAAATTTACATTTTGCCGTTCTTCTTATAGAGCAAAAAATATACCAAGCAGATATTAGTGAGGTAAATATTCAACTGCTTCACAAATATGCTGCTTGTAGTTTGTTGGCTGTAGTTTTAAAGCTGTTTTACCTTAAAAATAGTGAATTTCAGTTTCCAATCAATAACTATCCTGTTTTTTTGTGATTGGAAATATTTCCTTTTAGCAAAATATTTTTATGTGGCCGCCATTGGCCAGCTGACTGGCAGTGTTCTGTAAGCTGGAAGAATGGGTGGCGCTGTGTTGCTCTATTCTCCGAACTGCCAAACAAAACTTTGTTCACACTAGCACATTTTCTGACAGTAGGATGTAAAGCTTTAGCTGTTTTAAAACCAAAACTCTTTAAATGCTTGTTTAAACTTCATTCTGGACACTGGCCAATTTCTACTTCTGATTAGATTCATTTTGATACCCCATGCCATCCTATAATATGCCTTGACAACTGCCCTCTTCATTACAATTCTGATTGTGACTTCTAATGAGTAATTTTGTTTGCCCGTCTGATGACTTTCACCAACTGTTTTGACTGTCAGATGCTCCAGCGGCTGCCTGCAACACTTTTGCTCCTGTTGTGTACTGATATTATACATGTGTGCCAAATTACATTACAATTGAAGAATTTATTTTTGCCTAAAGCTGCGGTAGGTAGTTCTAAGAAAACTGTGGACAGAACCTGAAAATTTGAACAAGCACACCTTACAGATTCCGCTCCCTTGCTCTCTGCTTTTCTACAGCCCTCCCTCCACTGCAGAGCCTGCCTTGAACGTGCATGCTAGTAACCAGGATCACTGATGATGGCAGATAAACAGCAATGACACGTTTACTGGTGGAGGCAAAAAATCAACAATATGCTTTACACTGACTATGGCCTGCCCATACTTTGACTACAAACTCGGTCCAAACCATCAGCACAGCTGCAGCACTTTGGCAATCTTGAGCTGGAGCGACGGTATGCGCTGTGTGGGGGAGGGGTGTGAGCAGGGCGTACACAAGCATGGTTGGCACTGTTAAGACATTCCTCCTGGCTCTGATTGGTTGTTTCTGGAGTGTATTTCTGCAAATAGCAGTAGGACCACTGGGAGGTGCCAGGGAAGCTTGATTTTTTCCCCAGATAATCTCTCTCATATTCTACTGTCAGGACATAGTGATAGTTTTAACACATTAATAGAAAATACATTTTTACAAACGTTACATACTGCAGCTTTAGCCATATTTTATTTTATATTTATCTTCTATTACTAGGGTGACTTTGGATCATGAAGATTTTCTGGCAGCCATGTTTAAAGTTAAAATCAAAATTAATGTGTGCAAATTCAGCAGCATTCGCATCCATCATATTACGAGCCCCAAGCAAGTTTAAATTTAATAAGTATCCCTTGAGCTCTGCTGACCCATCATCTTTGAGGAAATGCGCTAGCTAAACAACTATAATACATTCTGGGCTGTGAAGGTCTAGCAGTTACTTCACTGATGTGTGACAGCTATTATTATTCTGGCTGTCAGGACTACACATATAAGTGAGCAGAAGATTCCTTATAAGTAGTGTCCTGATAGAGACGTCATTATCCACAGCCTTGGCCTAAGTCAGTTTTTCTTTCTTCACCCTTCTTCTGCTCTTTGTGGGTTCATGAGAGGGAAGCTGATGAATTGTTTGACAGTGTGAAATCTGAATATTTCGGATGATAGTGGTTAAGCATGCATTAGGAGCTCCCTGTTCAATAAAGCCATTAAAAGGAACATTCTCAACTCTACAGATTAATGGCAAAAAAATGTCTAGTAAATCTCACAATGCATTCTTATATTCCTTCAGTTATTCTTTTCAATCCATTTCTTCAGTTTTCCTCACCTTCCACATCCTGGAGTAGATCATTTCTTGGAGTTTCTCTGCATTCATCTGGAGTTAATCCTGTCTGACAGTTTAATGGGTATACAGTCTGAGAGAGGTCTGAAATCTATAGCTGGCTGACTAACAGATAAGCACTACAAAGAAGAGAAACAGAAATGGGGATAATGTTTCTGAAATGCATGACTTATCAATTTTCTATGTGATTTTGCTGTCAAACTTTACTAAAAGACAAAGACAATGGGTAAGAAACTAAGAATGATGTACTACCATAATCTGCTAGATTAAATCAAGTTAAGAGAACAGATTGATCATAAATAGTGATGAATTTTTTATTCAGAAATCTTGGGTTCTTGCATTTGTGTAGATATTTATTTTTTGTCAATGAATACAATGAATATAAGAAGGAAACACACTTTTTAATTTTGAATAAACATCAGCATTTTAAGGGATTTACAAAAGTTAATCCCACAAACTCTCACTTTAGTCCAATGTTTGTATGCTAATGGCCTCAGATCAACATATATGCATCTAATCTCAGTTATGCTGCATGTGCACCTCAGTACAAGATAGGGAATTAATAAGCTAGCCAACATGAAGGAAGCTTTGATGTGATGATGCCAAGCAGACATTTAGACTTGAAACTGAATTATCCTATGAGGCTAACAATACTTGTTGCTATTAGTTTGCATTTTTTGCCTGTTGTTTTGCTTGAGAATCTGTATAATTTTGCAAACAGCTTCTTACTGCTATGTGTGGAGGTGTATATTGTTGTTAAAAATGATCTTTTAATGAGGGGCTCAAGTTCTTTCTTTTTAAATGTAAGAATTTGCAATTAAATGTGTTCCAAAAACAAACCAGCTGCTTTTCAACATCGCTTATTTAGCAATTGAATCTTTCTTTTCTGCCCTGGGACAGATTTTCTTACAGCAATATTTAATTGTTTAGTTCTTTAAATAAATCTCTTCTTTTACTCTGCGACCCTGAAGTAAAATGCAGTGGACCCAATTACCCTCAATAATCTCCTAATTAGTAAATTAGGCCCACCTGTGCATAATATATTATCAGCACAAATACACCTATTCTGTAAAGGCCTAAGAGGTTTGTGAGAGAATATTAGTGAATAAACAACATCATGAAGACCAAGGAACAGAGCAGACAGATCAGGGATGAAGGATTGGAAAAGTTTAAGGCAGGGTTAAGTTAATATCCCAAGCTTTAAACATCTCATTAAGCACGGTTCAATCCATCACCGAAAAACGTCAAGAAGCACTCTGGCCATTAAGGAAGAGAGGAAAGAAAAGTAATTATTTCAGAAGATCAAAATAAGTTTTATTTGCAGTTTGCTACAGGTCATGTTGGGAACACAGCCAGCATGTGGAAGAAAACTGAACATTTTGGCCCACTTACTAAACACTATGTGTGTTGAATATGTATCAGCCTCAACACATCTTCCCCTAAAACATAGCAGCATCATGCTGTTTAGATGATTTTCTTCAGCAGGACCTGTTCCAGTTGAGGGGAAGATGGAGACTCCAAAATACTTAAAAATAGGGCAGAGGTTCACCATCCAGCATAACAACCGCCTTAAACATACTGTCAGAGCTACAATGGAATGGTTTAGACGAAAGTACATTATTAGGTAAGAAAATTATAGTCAAAGGTCAGACCTAAAGCCCACTGAGAATCTGTGGCAAGACTTGAAAGCTGGTGTTTACAGACACTTTCCATCAACTCTGACAGAGATTGAGCTATTTTGTGAAGAAGAATGGACAAACAATTCAGTCTCTAGCTGTGCAAAGCTGGTAGAGAGTTACTCCAAAAGACTTGCAACAGTAATTGCAAAAAAAACAAAACATTACATCATATTGACACATAGGGGCTTAATACAAATCCACTTCGCATATTTTACCTTTTTATTTTTAAAATAGTTTTTTAAAACAATTTTCTTTCCACATCTAAGATCAAAAATAAAATAGCATTAACCATTAACCACCATTAACGTTTGTGACTGACTGTGACAAAATGTGAGAAACTGAGTACTGGCAAGGCATTGTAGTCCTTGTGAATGTTACAGTAATGTTACATATTTTTAATGTTTATTTTTGTTATTGTTGTTTGTCCTGCCCACTATGACGTTAGCTGCTGCCTTTCTTGGCCAGGTCACCCTTTTGAAATAGGTCTTTATCTCAATGGATTTTTTTATCTGGGTAAATAAAAAGAAAATAGAAAAACAAAATAACTGCACGATAAACTAAAGATGTGCACACGTCTTTTCTGACAGGTCAGTTCCCCAGACAACTGGATGTTTTGCAGCTCCCTCAATTGTGTGTGCAGTACACCAAGTTTCAATTTTACACATTTTTCATAGAAGGATCTTTAATTATTTGAGTGAACATGCCATTTAAAGATTAACATCAGTTTTCTCATGGTCTTGTAACAACGCAGCCCATCTGCTGACTTCTTTGGTCTTAATGTCAAGACATGCTTAGCACCATCTCAGTCTCCCTGCTGGTTTAACAGCGAAGTCATTAGATTTAATTTGCTTTTTGTAAATGATGCAATGGTAGTCCTTCTTCAATTCATAGCAGCCTTCATTTTAATTACTGTTAATTACAATTTGCATAAAGCTCTTACAGAAAACTGTTTCTGATGTGGCTGTAGTAATTATACATGTAAATGAATGGTAAGCTGATTAAGGGTAATAGTCGTTTGAATAAAGGATTTGTTTTTAAAAGCAGTCCGATAAGTAAAAATCAAATATGGAAAAAAGCAAGACAAATGTGCTGTGATTCACAAATGAATTAGCGTGATAAAAGAGATTTTGACAAGTAACATGCAATTTATTGTCATTTCATTTATATTAAAATAAATACACAAATACGACGGTGCTTTTTTTTTGTGCAGAGTTTTTTGTACTGAATTAGTCTCCTGCCAGATGTAGAAGATCAAATATCAGGAGGAATTGGTTAAAAGGTCTTCTCCTTGGTCAGTAAGGTCTGTCCCCCACTCTGCATTCAGTCTCCATGTTAACCAAATCTGCCTTACGGGGGTTAGCAAACTGCTACTTTTATTAAGGTTTAAAATGAGACAATCTAACAACAGCTGTCTAAACCCTCTTCAGTGAGGTTAAAGAAGCAGCACAGCACTGCTACTGCTGCCCTAAAAGATTTTAATGATGTGTTTGATATATTGGATATAAAAAAGGTTTGTCCTGCTCAGTTTATTTCTATCCAAGAAATTTGACACTGTGAATTATAGTCTTGTGCTAGAAATTGTTTCCGGCATCTCCAAACAAGCTGCCTCTTAGTTTGCAGATTACTTGAGAAGTAGGACGCAGTGTGTTTAAATGGCTGGAGTTAGCTCCACCTTTCTTAAGGTCACACCTCAGAGTCCTAATACCATTTACACTCAGGACACCATTTGTGTTGGATAAACTAGGAGGTCCTTCAAGGATATTTTTGGAAAAGCAGTTATTTTTAGTAAAAGCTCCAATCTGGTGTGTTCATGAATACCACAGATTTTATAACATATTTTTGAAGCTTTTAGAAAATGATTTAAAAATCTATTTAAAAGTGACATATCAATTGACAAAAAGGGCAGAAGGACTGTCTTTGTTTGGATCAAATAAATATTTCATTATTGTGTAGTTTTTGGATATACTGTAAATGGTATTGTTAATTTTTTTGATGTTTTAAAACTAATCTCCTCTGTCACATCTGAATGTTTCTCCATCAAGTTCTTCTAAGTTCCAACATTTACATGGTTGGACACATTATGTCAAAGTTTCCTCACCTTCTCTATCTATCACCTCCACCTTCAGTTAATGGAACAATTAGGCTCATCATTATTGCGGGTTGAAAACCAACCTGAGATGTCTCTTTAACAACCCAATCAGCAGCACTAATAGGCGATAGGTTTTGCTCATGTTTTCGTTGGCCGTGTATCTTAGCCAAACACTGCAGTTTAAAACGCGGCACTTAATAAACTGGGCTCCACTGAGATAACCATGACTGAAAACTGAAATCGCATTTGATGGCAGTCATTAGCTTTGCTCTCTGGCCAAATACATCATGCTGTCACTATTTTGGCCCACAGAACCTATTAGATGCCATTAGTGGGAGCAATTGAAGGCAGCAAATTACCCTTGTGCCGTGCACATTTCTGCATTAGTGTTTTAAATTTGTTTGTTTTGACAGAGAATGTGAACTGTATTTAAGTATGTGCATTAACTGTGGGTATATATTGACTTAAATCATGACATATGGTCACAGTACAAAAAGCTAGAATTTAACATCTGATTTGAATATTATAATCATCCTTTTCTCTTTGATTTTTGACCTTCATTATTCATGTTCACTTTATAAAGCTAGTGGCAGCAGATGTAAATGAGTTGTCTTAATTTGAGGTTTATGTTAAAACTGCGCACCCATGAGCAAGATTTCAAACAATTTTCATGCTAAGCAAAATTGATACATTTTACAACATTAATAAGCTTAGTCAGCAAAAAATAGTCATTTAGATTTAGAAAAAACTCAAGAAAAGTTTTGTCTATAAAAAGTTTGATCCAGTTGTAAATGTAAAATCAGTTAGAAATGAATAGATCCTTGATTTCTAATTTTAGCGTCCACATGAAACATGAACTAATATTCACAGTATTTTTCTTAAGCATTCATATCAATTTAACATTTTCACATTGTCTCACTTTACAACCAAAGGCTTCAGTTTAACATGGTAACCATACACACATCCACAGCTCAGGTGGGCGTATCTGCTGAAAAAACAACTATTACTTGCGCACTCCACAAAGTTAGCCTTTGTCAAAAACTGATGGAAAAATTGTCCTCTGTGGTTGACTTAAGGTTTGTAGTGGTACAATATATTTAAACATTTACATATGCACATATCCAGGGGATAAAATGACACATGCTGCCCTGTTATTGTTATTTTGAAATCTGGATTATGATTATACTGTAAAGACAGACTGAACCCAGTCTCTGACTGGATCCTAAGACGGTAAATATTTAAAGCCCAACCCTAAGATTCCTCCTTTGTTCTCAGTCAGTCTCTTTGACATGGCTGATGAGCACCCAGATTGTTCACAGAAGATTCTCTGTGGAGCTTGTTGTAGCTTTCTGACCCTCTTTGGCCCTCACATCCCACCTCACTGCTTGGCTTAGTGACAACGCCTGTCAGGGGAGGATTCTACGACCTTTGCTTAACTAATGGGTCCTTCATCATCCCCCTGTGCCACTAGCATGCGCCTGGTGTTTATTGCTCTTTATTTTAAATTAAATCACAGCAGTGCCCATCCATCATGGTCTCCCATGACCTTTACTGGAGGTGATGATTTGGCCCTGCAGAAGTCAGAGTAAGGCTTTAAAGCAACCTCTGGATCAGAAGACATTGTTTCTGGAAACTATGTTTGCTGCATACGCTCTTACAAATGTCAAATGAGACATACAGAATCTTTAATTAAATAAGTTGTAAATAAATGATATGTAAATTTTAATCATATTTTGATTAGAACTATTTAAAAGCATCCAAGCAACATTCCCAGTAACAGTTAAAACATATTGAATGAGTAATGAATTTATCTCACTGGCGGTTATATTGCACCACAATTCTGTGAGTCTAATTGCATCATAACTTGGAGACATTGGTCACAGGGTTGTTCCAGGTTGTGTATTACCGGTGCAGTCCAAGACTAGGGGCCATGCAATGGACTAATATTTACTGAGTCAGACATCAAAGGAGCGAAATGCCCTCTACTAGTTTTGGCACCTAGTTTTGGCACCCCAGGTAAAGATGTGTAACAAGCCTTAAAATAAATTTTTATTTCAGGACCATTATCTCGGAGAGAAAACAACCTTCAATTTGAATACATTCATTCTGTTTGGGAAATAGATGTTATGTTTTATTTTAAAATCACTTGCCTGTGCCACAATTAGTGACACACTTAATAACAAAATAAAAGAAACTGAGCATTTTTGAAAGATTTTCTGTTATACTAGTGGTTTTTATTTACACACTAGGCCCTTCCCAGAGTAACACTTTTAAATTTTATACTTTAATGTTTTAGTTGATCAGAATGTCAAGAAATTTAATTATCAATGCAACCATTCTATTTTCTTGGGGCATAAATTTGACCCAAAAGCCAATTTCTCTTAGGAAAGACACACAAACATGAGGATCTCCTCATTCCTGCTGTCACACATTCTCTGGTGGAAGCAGAGGCTGGGGACTTGGGGTTGGACTCTTTCATCACCCAGGCTGAAGTCATCGAGGTGGTTAAAAAGCTCCACACTCGCAGGGCTTCGGGGGTGGATAAGAACTGCCCTGAGTACCTCAAGTCTCTGGATGTTGTGGGGCTATCATGGTTGACAAGCCTCTTCAACATTGCGTGGCGGTCTGGGACAGTGTCTCTGGACTGGCAAACTGGAGTGGTGGTCCCCTTTCATAAGAAGGGTGACTGGAGGGTGTTTTCCAACTATAGGGGGGACCACACTCCTCAGCCTCCCTGGTAAGGCCTACGCCAGGGTATTGGAGAGGAGAGTCCGGCCGATAGTCGAACCTCGGCTTCAGGAGGAGCAGTATGGTTGTCCCAGCCGCGGAACACCGGACCAGCTCTACACCCTCTGCAGGGTACTTGAGGGTTCATGGGAGTTTTGTGGACCTGGATAAGGCATTCGACTGTGTCCCTCGTGGTGTCCTGTAGGGGGTGCTCCAAGAGTATGGAGTCGGGGGCCCTTTATTAGGGGCCATCCGGTCTCTGTACAAGCGGAGCAGGAGTTTGGTCCGCATTGCCAGCACTAAGTCGGACCTGTTCCCGGTGCATGTTGGACTCAGGCAGGGATGCCCTTTGTCACTGGTCCAGTTCATAACTTTTATGGACAGGATTTCTAGGTGCAGCCAAAGGACGGAGGGCGTCTGGTTTGGGGACCAGTGAATTTTGTCTCTGCTTTTTGCAGATGACGTGGTCTTGCTGGCCCCCTCTAGCCAAGACCTACAGCATACGCTGGGGCGGTTTGCAGCTGAGTGTGAAGTGACTGGGATGAAGATCAGCTCCTCCAAGTCCGAGGCCATGGTTCTCGACCGGAAAAGGGTGGCTTGCCCTCTTCAGGTTGGAGGGGAGTTCCTGCCTCAAGTGGAGGAATTCAAGTATCTTGGGGTCTTGTTCACGAGTGAGGGAAGAATGGAGCGGGAGATCGACAGACGGATCGGTGCGGCTGCCGCAGTAGTGGGGACGCTGTGCCGATCCGTTGTGGTGAAGAGAGAGCTGAGCCGAAAAGTGAATCTCTCGATTTACCATTCGGTCTACATTCCTACCCTCACCTATGGTCATGACTGAAAGAACAAGAACCCAGATACAGGTCCTTCTCAAAATATTAGCATATTGTGATAAAGTTCATTATTTTCTATAATGTAATGATGAAAATTCAATATTCATATATTTTAGATTCATTGCACATTAACTGAAATATTTCAGGTCCTTTATTGTCTTAATACGGATGATTTTGGCATACAGCTCATGAAAACCCAAAATTCCTATCTCACAAAATTAGCATATTTCATCCGACCAATAAAAGAAAAGTGTTTTTAATACAAAAAACGTCAACCTTCAAATAATCATGTACAGTTATGCACTCAATACTTGGTCGGGAATCCTTTTGCAGAAATGACTGCTTCATTGCAGCGTGGCATGGAGGCAATCAGCCTGTGGCACTGCTGAGGTCTTATGGAGGCCCAGGATGCTTCGATAGCGGCCTTTAGCTCATCCAGAGTGTTGGGTCTTGAGTCTCTCAACGTTCTCTTCACAATATCCCACAGATTCTCTATGGGGTTCAGGTCAGGAGAGTTGGCAGGCCAATTGAGCACAGTGATACCATGGTCAGTAAACCATTTACCAGTGGTTTTGGCACTGTGAGCAGGTGCCAGGTCGTGCTGAAAAATGAAATCTTCATCTCCATAAAGCTTTTCAGCAGATGGAAGCATGAAGTGCTCCAAAATCTCCTGATAGCTAGCTGCATTGACCCTGCCCTTGATAAAACACAGTGGACCAACACCAGCAGCTGACACGGCACCCCAGACCATCACTGACTGTGGGTACTTGACACTGGACTTCTGGCATTTTGGCATTTCCTTCTCCCCAGTCTTCCTCCAGACTCTGGCACCTTGATTTCCGAATGACATGCAGAATTTGCTTTCATCCGAAAAAAGTACTTTGGACGACTGAGCAACAGTCCAGTGCTGCTTCTCTGTAGCCCAGGTCTGGGGAATGCGGCACCTGTAGTCCATTTCCTGCACACGCCTGTGCATGGTGGCTCTGGATGTTTCTACTCCAGACTCAGTCCACTGCTTCCGCAGGTCCCCCAAGGTCTGGAATCGGCCCTTCTCCACAATCTTCCTCAGGGTCCAGTCACCTCTTCTCGTTGTGCAGCGTTTTCTGCCACACTTTTTCCTTCCCACAGACTTCCCACTGAGGTGCCTTGATACAGCACTCTGGGAACAGCCTATTCGTTCAGAAATGTCTTTCTGTGTCTTACCCTCTTGCTTGAGGGTGTCAATAGTGGCCTTCTGGACAACAGTCAGGTTGGCAGTCTTACCCATGATTGGGGTTTTGAGTGATGAACCAGGCTGGGAGTTTTAAAGGCCTCAGGAATCTTTTGCAGGTGTTTAGAGTTAACTCGTTGATTCAGATGATTAGGTTCATAGCTCATTTAGAGACCCTTTTAATGATATGCTAATTTTGTGAGATAGGAATTTGGGGTTTTCATGAGCTGTATGCCAAAATCATCCGTATTAAGACAATAAAAGACCTGAAATATTTCAGTTAGTGTGCAATGAATTTAAAATATATGAATGTTAAATTTTCATCATGACATTATGGAAAATAATGAACTTTATCACAATATGCTAATTTTTTGAGAAGGACCTCTATGTTGTTTTTTTTTCCTGATATATTGATGAATTATTGAAGAAATCTCTTGTTTGTATTATTTTGTTGCATTTACTGGCATTCTAATTTATATTGCTAGCTACTTTGTGGCCCAGTAAGTATTTTATTGAGTAATTTATTTATTTCTGTATTTATTCTTAATTGTGGCACGATTGGTCCTCCATACCAGTAGAGACAGAAACCAAACAACCCTTTATTCATTCCTGAATGGGAAATTCAATGTGTCAGCAGCAATTAACAGGTAAATGGAAAGTAGGGATATACACAGAAAAATGGCAATAAGAACAAAAATTAAATAAACATGCTGTATATTAATGTTAAACATACAAAGTACTATACAGTCTACAGAATGTACAAGTGCACTTTATACCTGTACAAAAACTATTTACAAGAACATGGGAAGACCTGTGCAAAGAAGAGCAGGAATGTAAAACCAACTTTTTGTGTTTGTTGGGAGCAGTTATTGTCATGATTATCTTGTGTTAGGTGTTTGTGTTTTGAGTTTCTTGTCTATTTCTTTGCACTTCCCTGTTTAGTTGCTGTTATTCTTATTAGATTAGGTTCATGGTCATTTTTGTGTTTAGATATTTATATGACTTCTCTGTGTTCCCGCTCATCTGTGTTTATTAGCCTCCCTCCTTCAGTTGCTCTGGATTTTCCTTGCCACCAGCTGCTCAACATTTCATCTCGATTAGTTCATCTGGTTTATTTGTCATTTCTTCACCCTGCCTCTGTAGGTAAACTCTCTGGTTTTCATTGCTCGCCTCTGGATCCTACTGTTTGTCATGGCTATTGGTTTACCTGCCCCATGTTATTGTTTGCCTACCTGCTCCATGCCTGTAACGCTGCCCATGTTCTGTGTCCTGTTCTCCATGTGTGTTCACCAGTTCAGATGTGCCATTATTAAAAACTTCAACTCATGATGCAGCTCCCATGCTCATTCTTGCATGTTGGTCCTGCTAAGCATCATCGTACTATGACAGTTATGGTTATACGGTGTAACAGCTGCAGAAAGGAAGGATCAATCATATTGCTCCTTTGTGCATTTAGGATGCAGCAGGCTGTCACTAAAGAATGTAAGGTAAGTAATTGTTAAGATCACTGTATGCCACCCTTAAAGTCAAGTTTTAACATAGAGTGATGCCCAGTGAGGACATCACTGAAGTACAGGGAAACTGTACTTCAGTTTCTCTGCCGTCTCTCAGAGTGCTCTCCAGATATCAGCCTCCCCACACCCCTCTGGCTCTGCTGTGATAAAAAAATCGGTTCTGGGGGAAGAGTTCCCCAGCAGCTGACAGGATCAGTCCTCTAGGCTCTCTGAGATAAAAAAAAATCGAAAGTTGAAAAGTAACAAAGGAGCCTTTTCTCCCACTTACTTCAGCAAGAAGTCAGTTTTACCCTTTGAATTATCAACATCTTTATGGTTTCTTACAGGTCTATGGCTCAGCACAGGGTGTTAGTAGGAAGAACTGATGAAATTGTATCTAGCTGGGAGCAGTGAACATTCAGAAGGCACCATATAATGTTTTTGACTTTCATAGCTTTGATTTTTTTTTTGCATCCTTAACTAGGGTTCCATTTTTCTTTTTGCAAATGATCCCAGTTTTTTTTGCTCAACCTCTTTTGGGCCCATTTTATCTGCACACATTGTAAATGCTCAGCATTCAGCAGAGGAAAGTGCTTTTATGGCATCTTTTTAATGGATCTCAAAGAAAAGGAACAAATTACCGTATACCCTTTGAGTGGTTTAGTGCTTAACTGGAGCTGACAATTATACCTTTGTGATGCTGAGATGTCGGCATTAAGTCCCATTTGGATTTTTTGGGGGTTCGGAGATGTTGTTATCCTTGGAACATAAAAAGTGGTAACCAAGATTATTATTTTCAGAAAAGCTGTGCATTTACTCCAATAATTTATCTGACTCTGGAGTTTTATTTTAAGTGATTTAAACTCAGGTCTTTTTTGCAGGTACGGGTCTTGGAGGCTCTTCTTCTAAGGGAAAAGGTCTGAAGGGATGTATAGTCACTACAGTGAGTTATGGGTCTGCCTCGGAGTCTCTATCCACTGGGACATGTCCCCAAAAGGGAGGCGTCCAGGAAATGTCATGATCCAATGCTCAAACTACCTCAACGAACTCCTTTTGGTGCAGAAGAGCAACAGCTATACTTCAACTCCTCCCATCTGATGGAGCTCTTCAACCTATCTATAAGGCTGAGTCCAGCCACCCAATAGAGGAAGCTAATTTCAGCTGTTTATATCAGAATCTTGTTCTTTGGGTTATGATCTGTATCCAATGACCATACATGAGGGTCAAAATAAAGACTGACTGATAAATCACCTCTTTCTTTACCAAAACAGACTGGAGCACCACCCACATTACTGCAGATGAAGTCCCAATCCATGTATCAGTCCAAACCGTGATAATCATGTTCCTCCTAAGGAACTGTGAGTTGAAAAATGAACGTAATGTTCTGTACTTGGTCATTACCTGTAGAATGTTTCCAGTTGCTTTACATAAAAAAACATCTTATACATAAATAGATTTAGAGTGAAATCTTGGCCTGATGGTGTTTTAGCATAAAGTACGTTTTAATTGAAAGATATGTCTTAAACGATTCTTGCATTTTGATGAGATTAAGAAATCTGAATTGTCTAAAGAAAAGAAGCTCTTGTTTTTCTTAGGCAAATGTAACTGTTAGTCCAACACAATGTTAAGTGTCTTGACCAATGTGCTTTAACATTGCAGGTCTGTTTTTCACCATCACATTACATCTCCTCTCTGCAATATATAAAAGTAAATGACTATAAACTTTAGAAAAATAAAGAGTTACATTTACAGTCAACATACAGTCAAGAACGTTAACTGGAATTGTAAAACCTTTATTTGTGAATTTAAATTTAATGTATGAATATAAACAACAGAAACCTTTGCTTGAGCTGCTGTTTCAAGGAAGACAGGAAGCTCAAGAGACAAAATCTCAACTTCCTATCAACATTTTATTTACATTTTTACGGCAGAAGAACAATTACATTTATCAGCTTTTCAGCTTTGAACTGTTTGCAACAAACAGAACATTTAAAGTAAGATAAAGGGGAGTCTGTGAGGCTCCAAAAGTGTTGATGTGCTGTAAGATGTTAGTCACATTGGAGTCTATTTAACACAACACTTTAAGACATGGCTATGGAATCAGATAGATTGTTTCACCAACATGTAAAAATCATCCATAATGTCTGAGCAGAAGATTGTCACATGAAACTGTTCAGGTACAGATAATAAATTCTTAAATTTTAAAGGTGAGTGTTGTTTTTCTTTACAACATTCAAATTATTAGCCTTTGAGACATGCTCTGCAAAACATAAATAGATGTTTATTGTTTTTGCCAGGTTTCATGTGTGGCTTTTATCTGGTATAGTTTTTAGTGCGCTTACTTTTAAAGTCTATTCCTCTACAAAACACATGTAAGGGTCTTGTAACAGAGTGTTGTAATGGTTCTGCTGAAAGCTAAATATTCAGTGTCCTTTCCTCATGAGCTCATACGCTTTTTACTACTAATTTGCTTTTAGTTTTTAAAAGCACTTTGAAATTGCTTTATGTTTACAAGCCCATAGGTCAGTGGCTGCAAGGTCAGATGTATTGTGAAAAATTGAGACTAATGAATACGTGGAGTAGAGTAGAAAGCATGTGCACTATATGTCCTTTTATGAGATATAGCAGCTCTGGAGTTAATGAAGGTGAATACAGGGCTTCTATTCACTTTTAAACTGCTCTGCTCAGCTCTTAGATGACCATGTTATGCATCGTGGCGCACAGAAAAAAAAGTTCAATCTTTGACTTTATAGTTGAAAATGTAGGGTTGTGCTTCTTAGAGATCAAATTGTTTTAATTGGTCTTGTTTTCATTTTGTTTGCTGAGATTAGATTAGAAAGTTGTGCATGTGGTTGATGTTACACTGATACATCAAAAATACCCTGAGTAGGAGTCTTTTTTAACTCTGCAGGATAAAAAAACGGCAGTTTGAAAAAGTTAGTGTTGCATATTTGATGATGTACCTTTGTCTTTATTTAAAACTGGTTTGTTGGTTAAAAATATACTACAGACAAAGAGGTGTAGTGCATACAGATACATCTCAAAATACCAGAATATCTTTGCCAAGTTATTTTATTTCAGTAATTCAATTCAAAAAGGGAAACTTATATAGATTCATTGCACACAGTTACAATTTGCAAGCATGGCTTTGTTGACTGTGGTGTGCAGCTAATAAAAAACTGAGAATTTTGGAATATGGCAAATGACCAATTGAAAAAGGGCTTTGAATACAGAGTGTTATGGTCACGATGGTTATGATTCTTGGACACTGACATTTAGTGTTGTCTCAGTTCTTATGTTTTGAGTTATTCCTTAGTTCCCCTGAATACCTCTTGCATTGTTTAATTTGTGTGTTCCATACATTCTGTTGATTGGACTCGCCTGAACCTGGTCCAAGTAATCAACTGACCAGCATTTAAATATTCCTTTGTTTAGCGAGTTGCTTGCAGAATATTTCTGTTGCTGAGACTGATATTAATCCCATTGGTCTTTTTCATGTTTCCTCACGCGCCTGAAAATTTTATTCCCCTTTCAAAATGTCGTCAAGATTTTAAAATTGTCGGCTGATTTTCAAAACTTCAGATCCCACATGTGACAATAAAAAAATCATAGATGTAATAGGTTTGGTCCTACAGTGTGAGGTGTCCATCCACATGGCAAGCACAGCACACCACACACAAACATATTTTACTCACGAAAATTCAGATATCAGATGGAAAATCTCACAAACCCTCTCGCTGTGGGCTCGTTTGTCCTCGGGGAACACCCCAAACGGTAAGATATCAGGCCGACAATCCAAAATGTTGAATATTACTGATTTGAGGTCGGAGCGGTCCATACATCCTTCCGAGCAGACTAGATCACTCCTAACACACCACACACGGCAGGAATATCTCTTAAGATTCTCTTGAGAACCATCACGATGATCGTGGCATGTTTGAAGGGAAGGATCGGGGCAAACATTGTCATAAAGATCCTGCCGTGTGAACCAGGCATAAGTCAGGATTTTGCTGTCTGCTAACTTGCCTTTGGGTCCTCACAAACAACAAAATAATACAATAAAATGTCCTACACCATCGTGGTAAACATCTACAAAATGCTGTAGCCATAAAGCCATAAATATTTGTATCCTGTGTTAAATACATCTGTGTTAAATACATCTTAAAGTTTAAATTTTGAGTTGGATTACTGAAATACATGAACTTCACTATGATATTCTAATTTATTGAGATTCACCTGCAAGGCACTGATTTTCATTCCTGATAAAGATGGGTTTGGATAAAGAGACATTTGAGCAGATCTGATAAATGAAAACTCAGCTACAAAGATCTCCAAAGCCTATGGAAGCTGTCCACCCTTCCTCTGAGATAATAACAACCACCACTGAGCTGGTGTGTCTGTGTGGATAAAATGGACTGATAGCTGTCTGCTCTTATCTGACAGGATTTGATCCAATGAGAAAGGTTTAGCTGTATTAGTGAAAAGTATCCCAGTGCAGACTGACTATAGCTCTCTGTTCACTATTTTGTGGTGGAGCCTGTGGTGCAGACATAAGACACAAAAACCATAAAGATGAAATACACACTAAAAACGTACGCACAAGACCAAAGATGGTCTTGTGTACAGCCAGGTGGGCATGTATGTTCTTTGTCCTCAAGGCTTTATCTGTCTCCTCTATCAGTACTTTGCTCTGTCTTACCATAATGGACTTGCCTGGGATTTAAACCTCAGGTCAGCACCCCATTCTCCGACTCATCAGGATACAGGATATTGAAACAGATACAAGAAAGAAAGAGCAGAAGGACAGAGGGCTTTGTTGGCTGTGGATCGTCAAGGTGCAGACATGCAATATTCCAGTTGAAGATATATTGTTCTCTGACTGATGATTATACTTAACTACATGCCACAAAATGGTGATCTTATCTACTGTACTGCAGGGATCTGGCTGTATTATAGCCTTGTCAAATGGTGAAAGAGGAATTTAATGTTAGCAGGATTTGCTGCAAAGTAATGTAACATACATTGCTTCCTGACCGGCATCACATGAAACAATGCTACGTAACATGAACAAAACCCTCCCAAAGTATTCACACCCTTTTAACTTTTTTTTAATTTTTTGCATGTTGCAATCAGAATGTGTTTTTTCAGAGTTTTGTCACAGCACAACACAATAATGCGTAGTTGTGTGTCGCAAGGAAAATGATACATAGTCATCTAATTCAATTATAATTTAAAATCTACAAAATATAGGTGCCTTTACTAGGATTCCCACAAAAACATTCTTGTGCACCAGTTGCATTCAAAAGTCACATAATTATTAGAGCCTGTGTATAATTTAATCTCGGTTTAAATCTTTTTGTTCTTTGAAGGCCTCAGAGATTTGTTAGAGAACATTAGTGAACAAATATCATCATGGGCACAGGAGACAGGTCAAGAATGAAGTTGTGGAAAGGTTTAAAACAAGGTTAGGTTATAAAACAATATCCCAAACTGTGAAATGCCTTTACCTCAGTGGACCCGCCTGTGAAACCCCTGAACTTTGCAGCTGGCAACACTGTTATTGGTTTGATCCAGAAAAATGACAAATCTGTTTACAGGCAGGAGGTGATCAGCTGGTCCATTGGTGCTGTCAGAACTACCTCAGGCTTGACCTCCTCAAGACTGCGGAGATGGCCCCCACACTCACTCCCCTCACCATCCTCAACTACAATGTGTCTACTGCGGATCATGTCCAGTTCCTAGGAGCCACCGTTTCTCAAGACCTGAGATGCTCCTCACACATGGACACTTTTCTGATCAAGGCCCAACAGAGACTGCACTTTCGGCTACAACTTGAGAGGTAAAACCTTCCACAGGATCTGCTGGTCATCTCACACTGCCTTCAGTCAGTCCTGTGCACATCCAACACCATGTGGTTTGGCTTATTCACAAAACAAGACAGGTCCAGAATACAACGAACAATTAGGTCTGCAGAGCCCACACATCCTGCACACAAACTGTTTAGACTTTTACTTTCAGGTCGGCCTCCACAGACAGTTGGCAACAAAAGCTTAAATTACTTTCTCAGCATGTCACCAGGTTCTCCAGGGCCTAATAATCATCTGATTCAGGTGTGCTGAACCAGGGAAACACCTAAAACATGCAGGATATTGGCCTTTGAAGACTATCTTTGGACACCATTGGTCAAAAGCAGTGTTTCTCAACCCTGGTCCTAAGGATCAACTGTTCTTCATGTTTTAGATGTTTCCCTACAGTTACACACCTGGCGTAAAAGAATGTGTGATTGACAGGCTTCCGAAGGCATGCTGAGGAGGTAAATCTATAATTTGATTCAGGTGTGGCGGAGCAGAAAAAATCTAAAACATGAAAAATGGGACTTCAGGACTAGGGTTGTGAAACACCGGTGTAATGTACAGTAAATGCATGAATTAGAAAGTCCAGAACTAAATCAAACTAAAGAGCTGTGTCAAGACCTGAAATTATGTGCTTATAGATTAGTGTTCATCATATCATGATTTATTTGAGCTTATTTGCAAAGAAGAATGGATAAAATGTTCTCTCTCTAGATATGTAAGGCTGCTATAGTTGTGCCCTAAAAGACATGGTGGCTCTACAAACAAGATTGATCAATAGAGGATAAATAAACGTTCATGGCAATCCAGAGCTTCCCCCCCGGTCAGGACTCGAACCTCAGACAGCTGCATCAAGGACTCACAGTCTCTACCTCTACACCATGCGCTGGTCTCCTAGTACAGTGGAGTTCTGTTTTTATAAAAATTTTGTATCACTTTTCTTCCACTTTACAATTATGTACTATGTGTTAATCTGTTCCCAAAACGACATTAATGTTTGTGTTTGTAACTTAACAAAATATGAACAAATTTAAGAGGTATGACACATTTTGTAAACAACTGTTTATAATTATGGTGCTGCACGGTGGCACGGTTGGTAGCACTGTTGCCTTGCAGCCAGAAGATCCTGGGTTCAATTCCCAGCTGGGGGTCTTTCTCCATGGAGTTTCCATGTTCTCCCTGTGTATGCGTGGGTTCTCACCAGGTACTCCGGCTTCCTCCCACAGTCCAAAGACATGCCTGTTAGGTTAATTGGTAACTCTAAATTACCCTTAGGTGTATGAAAGAGTGTGTGCTTGGTTGTTTGTGTGTTGCCCTGCGATGGACTGGCGACCTGTCCAGGGTGTACTCCGCCTCTTGCCCATAGACTGCTGGAGATAGACACCAGCTTCCCCGCGACCCACTATGGAATAAGCGGTAGAAAATGACTGACTGATTATAATGATTGTTTTTCAGGTCATAACATGGATCAGGATGTCTAACTGTACCCGCTGCAGAAAAAGGACTTTATGGAGCTGGTGTTTACATGACAGCAGTCATGCAGAAAAACCCTCTCGTGTTTTTCCTGGCCCATGTTTGGTAAAACAAACATGCTCATTCGCAGACTTATCTTTAATGCCCATGTCCTTCAGCCCAGTGAACCTTCTGACAAAGGACTTGGAGGTGTTTTGGTATGTGGACAAGGGGGCTGACTCATTTGTATGCTGACCATGTCCTCAGGAGAAACATAAGAAATGCTCACACATATCTGATCTGGCACTGACCCACTGCCTTTCGCAGATTCAGTAAAACAGTAGAGACAGTGTGGAGAAAGTAAAGGGGAAAAGATCAAAATGCTTTCTTCTAGAATCATCATTTCTTGTTTTTAATTTTCTTTATTTATTATGAAAAATACAGGTGCTATACTGCACAAAGAAAATCCTGCTTAATCTCAGGTGAAGGATTTCAAACAAAATGCATTGAATTTTCCTTGATTTAACCTTGCTCACAATACAATGAGTGTATAATCTTGTGATGTCCCATGTGTCTTCTCTCCCTCTGCGCAGCCATCTGAACATGTTGAGCTTGAAGCAAATAAAGTGTTTATTCTATGGATCACAGGACAGAGATATCTTCCCCTGCAGAGGCTTTACAAGCTAAACAACTGGTGCTGGAGCAGGCTTTTACACATAGTTGTATAATGATTGCTAATAAAAAAAGAGACTTTCTGATGAAGTAGTGTGGACTACGTCTGTGTCATAACATTCGACTGTTGTGCTTTTGGAAGACTCTATTTTCTTTTACACCAACCAGAACATTATGCCATTCTCATTGCATGTGTTTCTGCCATAAGTCTTTACCTGGCATATAAAACATGTAAAGAAAACAATCTGATTTAGAACAACTGAAAAAAAAAAAAAACGTGCAAAGGGTGGAATAAGTTGAAATAGACCAGGAGTTATGGAGGATCAGAAAACTACATTAAACGCATAAAATAGTTTCTCTGCAAAAGTTGGGTTTAAGATAATACAACAGATGAACATTGGAACAACAGATGTGATGCAAAACGTGATGAACAAAATGACTACAAACATTTTGACATTATTTTCAGGTTTTGTTGGATTTCTTTTAAAATCTATCCAAAACTTTTCAGACAGGTGTTTAGCTGTAGATGCCCACAGAACAACTTTAGGGTAACATTTTTCTATTCATAATTTAGCTTACGTATCACCAGGCCGGCAGTATCAATAAAGTGTTATGTACAGGTCCTTCTAGAAAAATTAGCATATTGTGATAAAGTTCATTATTTTCTATAATGTAATGATGAAAATTTAATATTCATATATTTTAGATTCATTGCACATTAACTGAAATATTTCAGGTCTTTTATTGTCTTAATACGGATGATTTTGGCATACAGCTCATGAAAACCCAAAATTCCTATCTCACAAAATTAGCATATTTCATCCGACCAATAAAAGAAAAGTGTTTTTAATACAAAAAACGTCAACCTTCAAATAATCATGTACAGTTATGCACTCAATACTTGGTCGGGAATCCTTTTGCAGAAATGACTGCTTCAATGCAGCGTGGCATGGAGGCAATCAGCCTGTGGCACTGCTGAGGTCTTATGGAGGCCCAGGATGCTTCGATAGCAGCCTTTAGCTCATCCAGAGTGTTGGGTCTTGAGTTTCTCAACGTTCTCTTCACAATATCCCACAGATTCTCTATGGGATTCAGGTCAGGAGAGTTGGCAGGCCAATTGAGCACAGTGATACCATGGTCAGTAAACCATTTACCAGTGGTTTTGGCACTGTGAGCAGGTGCCAGGTCGTGCTGAAAAATGAAATCTTCATCTCCATAAAGCTTTTCAGCAGATGGAAGCATGAAGTGCTCCAAAATCTCCTGATAGCTAGCTGCATTGACCCTGCCCTTGATAAAACACAGTGGACCAACACCAGCAGCTGACACAGTACCCCAGACCATCACTGACTGTGAGTACTTGACACTGGACTTCTGGCATTTTGGCATTTCCTTCTCCCCAGTCTTCCTCCAGACTCTGGCACCTTGATTTCTGAATGACATGCAGAATTTGCTTTCATCCGAAAAAAGTACTTTGGACCACTGAGCAACAGTCCAGTGCTGCTTCTCTGTAGCCCAGGTCTGGGGAATGCGGCACCTGTAGCCCATTTCCTGCACACGCCTGTGCACGGTGGCTCTGGATGTTTCTACTCCAGACTCAGTCCACTGCTTCCGCAGGTCCCCCAAGGTCTGGAATCGGCCCTTCTCCACAATCTTCCTCAGGGTCCGGTTACCTCTTCTCGTTGTGCAGCGTTTTCTGCCACACTTTTTCCTTCCCACAGACTTCCCACTGAGGTGCCTTGATACAGCACTCTGGGAACAGCCTATTTGTTCAGAAATTTCTTTCTGTGTCTTACCCTCTTGCTTGAGGGTGTCAATAGTGGCCTTCTGGACAGCAGTCAGGTCGGCAGTCTTACCCATGATTGGGGTTTTGAGTGATGAACCAGGCTGGTTCTAATGATATGCTAATTTTGTGAGATAGGAATTTTGGGTTTTCATGAGCTGTATGCCAAAATCATCCGTATTAAGACAATAAAAGACCTGAAATATTTCAGTTAGTGTGCAATGAATATAAAATATATGAATTTTAAATTTTCATCATGACATTATGGAAAATAATGAACTTTATCACAATATGCTAATTTTTTGAGAAGGACCTGTACAGTGGGGAGATCAAGTATTTGAATCACTGTGGATTTAGCCCATTTTCCCACTTGTAAAGCATGTTGAAGTCTTTAATTGCTATTATAGGTACGCTTCAACTGTGAATGATGGAATCTAAAATAAAAATCCAAAAAATCACATTGTGTGATTTCTAACTAATTAATTTGCATTTTATTGCATGACATAACTATTTGATCACCTAACAACCAGTAAGAATCCCGGCTCTCACAAGGCTGTTAGTTCTTCTTTAAGAAGCCCTCCTGTTCTCCACTCATCACCTGTATTAACTGGACTTGTTGGAACTCGTTATCTGTATAAAAGACACCTATCCACACAATCAAACAAACTCCCACCTCTCCACAATGGTCAAGACCAGAGAACTGTGTAAGGACGTCAGGGATAAAATAGTAGACCGTCACACGGCTGGAATGGGCTACAGGAAAATAGCCAAGCAGCTTGATGAGAAGACATCAACTGTTGGCACAATTATAAGAAAATGGAAGAAGTTCAAGATGATGGTCTAAACTCCACTCGTCATGCTTGGAGGAAGAAGAAGGATGAGTACAACCCCAAGAACACCATCCCTACCGTGAAGCATCGAGGTAGAAACATCATTCTTTGGGAATGCTTTTCTGCAAAGGGGACAAGAATGACTGCACAGTATTGAGGGGAGGATGGATGGGGCCGTGTATCGGGAGATCTTAGCCAACGACCTCCTTCCCTCAGTAAGGGCATTGAAGATGGTTCATGGCTGGATAATCCAGCATGACAATGACCTGAAGCACACAGCCAGGGCAACTAAGGAGTGGCTCCATAAGAAGCATCTCAAGGTCCTGGAGTGGCCTAGCAAGTCTTCAGACCTGAACCCAATCAAAAATCTTTGGAGGGAGCTAAAAGTCCATATTACCCAGCAACAGCCCTGAAACCTGAAGTATCTGGAGAAGATCTGTATGGAGGAGTGGTCCAAAATCCCTGTTGCAGTGTGTGCAAACCTCGTCAAGAACTACAGGAAACGCCTGATATCTGAAATTGTAAACAAAGGTTTTTTTTTCCAAATATTACGTTTTGTTTTTCTGATGTATCAAATACTTATGTCATGCGATAAAATACACATGTTCTGGATTTTTGTTTTAGATTCCATCACTCAGAGTTAAAAAGTACCTAGAAATTTAAAACTTCTACATGATTTGCAGGTGGGAAAACCTGCAAAAATGACAGTGTATTGTTTTTCCCACTGTAGTTGTCTGCTGAAAGCAGTGCACACCAGTAATAACTATAACATTTACGCAGTCATAGACCCCACCAGAAACCAGAAATATGTCATATAATCTGCTGTCAATTATAACGTTTCTGGTGTGCAGATTGAGTTTGTCTCAAATTTCTGGGCTTCCTATGTGACAACTCTCTCTTTTACATGTGACATTCAGATGTTCATAAAAAAATCTAAAAACTAAAATAGATTTTTCCCTTTTCTTGTAGTATTTGGTCAAGTTTGTTTGACCACTGAGAGGCTTTTTCATTCTACTAGACTCACAGTTTAAATGTTCATCATGGAGGTTTGAAATTTAACACAAATGCACCATTGCCTGTTATATGTGTGTGGAGGTTAATTAGCCTTATCCTCTCAGTATATTTTATTCTGCAAGGTTGTTTTTGGGCAACCTGCCTTGACATCTTTAAACCTACCTTCCTGAAAAATATTTAGATGGGTGCAGTCTCAGTTCTAGGGTGTTCTTTCTCTTTGCTTGTTCCAAAGGTCCATACAGAGTTTGGTTAAAAAAGAAAAAGGGGAAAAGTTTTTAAACCTGAGAAAGGTATCCGAACTAGGAAGTACGGGGGTGGCATCATCATGTTCTGATAGGTGTTTAGCTGCAGGAGGGACTGGTGCACTTGTTGGGAGTATGATTATTGATTGAATAATCTTGATCAATAATTATAATTACAAATCATAATCTGACAAAATCAATTTCTTAACCATAAATCCTCATTTACGAATCGAGACCAGAGAGGTTTCTGGTGTTGTAATTGTGGCTCGACGCCTCTGACAATTACAACCGTTAAATACTCCGTAATAGTTAATAACTATTGCCGGAGATGTCACTGTTTAATCGACCGTTTCTGCCGAAACGTGTGGAACTTGAACCTTATTTTGACTGACACATCACTTTTTGCACACAATGAAACACCAAACGCTCTCTCTTTATCTATGTGAATATTTATTAATTTTCACCTACTCAACATGCAAAATTCTACATACACAGGGGTAAACACATCTAAATAAGCAAAATCAACAAACGGTAGTGGGTATGTATGGAGTCAACCAGCAGTTTATGGCACAACAGAGGAAAGGAGAGGATATGAAAAGGGGGGTGTGGTGATGACTGGTGGGGGGTTGGAGCGCAGCTTAGAGTGTCTTTTATGATCTTCTGATCATAAAACTTCCCCCCTTTACTCCTGAAACAAAGGATTGATAACTTTTGGCGGCAAGCTAGCACAGTGAGAGTGAAGACAAAGGTAAAATGGAGAATTTTACCATGAGGTCGTTTTAACAGTCCAGTTTTGCAACGCACCTGCGTTCAGATAGTAAACACAGACAGCTCTGGGGAACACGGCGGATCCCGATATTACATAACACATCAAAGTTTCAACAAGCAAGGTTACATGCACATATTATTCAGAACACATGAGATCCTAACCAGCGATTCTGATCGCTTCTACAACCTCTGACCCTGCCCAGGCCTTCTAATAAAGAAATAAAAAAAAGAAATGGGTTTTACTTGTGTCGTCTTCTTCCAAGTGAGGGAATTCAAGCGAGGAAAAGTGGGGTTAAGTTAATGTGCGTCCACAATTAACTTCAGGGGAACAGTCAGTCTTTGTCCTTTGGTCTTCTTGACAAAAAGGAAAAATATGATCTGACCATCAAAGTCGACTTGAAAATGAAACACGGTAGCGGTTCGTCTCTCCGAAACTCCGTGTCTCCAGTTACGTGTTAACTCACGTCTTCGATCGGCAAAAGTGAAATCTCTGGCCTTCTTAGTCCAAAAACTTCAGTTATGAATAGTTCGTTGTCCAACGAGAGAGAATGAATGAAACTCTTCACAGAGTTCTTCTCTTAAAGTGACGCTCTTCGATCCCTGGATGTGATTTCCAGCGGAAGGCAGTTTTTCAAACATGAGCGCCTCCTATATAGCATCCTGTGACGTCAGACTGGGGACGCCCAGTCATATCAGTCGCAATGCTTGATGGGATATGTAGGAGCGGGCTGTCCTGGGTACAAAATGGCCGATGCCATTGGAGGGGCACAGTGACGTCCAACAACGGGCAGATAATCCAATACTCAGCAAACAAGTGGTCCAACACACTTCACAAAACAGATGGCATCACAATGAAATAATTTTCTGTGGAAATACTGACGCAACATCTCAAAACATCAGCCAGGAAGTAAAGCTGGGGAGTATAAAACCAAATTAGTGGCAAGAGAAAATTTGTGTGGAGAGCTGAAAAGGTGTGTGAGCAAGGCAGTCTTTAAACCTAACTCAATTGCAAAAATTCTGCCAGGATGAATGGACCACAATTTTAGCAAACTTCTGAGAAACCCAAGATGTTTCAGCCTAAGTCACACAGCTTAAAAGACTTCATGTCCAAATAATAAGGAAAAGTGTGTAAACTTCTGAATTTGTAGAGTTTAGAAAGATCTCTAAAACATTCTCACTCTCATTATTCCTGCATTTTGCAAATAGAAATTGTTTTGGTAGTCTTAACTGACATAAAACAGGAAAACTTTAGTCTTTGTCTTGTATACAGTGTGTATTCGTAGAACTATGATTATAAAAAAAATATGTCTGATTACATTGATTAATATTTGCAGTTGATTTCTTTCCTAAATATACAAACATGCTTGCTGCTTTTATTTGTGAAATAGCTTGCTTAATGGATAGGAATGGATAGGAAAATAAATAATCCTTTAGACTGAGTTCTGATAGATTGTGAGACTGATTCCTTTATGAGCATTCATTAAATTTTACATAACCTTTACACATTAAGTTCCAATCAAACTACTAAAGTTGCATTCTTATCAGTTTTTTTTGTTGTTTTTTTTTTTTTTTACCGCGTCCTGTCCGGCAGAGTAGTGCTCAGAATTGTTGCATGAGTGCCAAGAAGACGCCCAACAGATTTACTTTCACAAGTGGAGCATTACGGCTAATGCTGTAATGTTCTGCTTGATATTTATAAAAGAAACTTTATTAGAAACTTACTAGAAACTTTATTTCAATTGTTACGGTAACAGAAACGAAAAGGAAAAAATGAGAAGCACAAAAGAGAGGGAGGTGGGGAAAAAAGGAAAACGGGAGAGGAGGAGAAAAGAATGGAGGAGAGAAAGAAGGATGAAAAGACCACAAGATAATACCCTTCTTGCTTCTACACCTGCAGAAACATATATAATAACAGCACTGTTACCAAAACGTGTACGATACTAATGAATGCAAGATGTATTTAGTGGTAAATGCGGCTCAATATAGAACATTTGTGTGTCTGTTAACACCTGAATTTAAACACCTGTGGGTTTGAGTGTGAGTACCTTGTGTATACAAGGGTTCTCCATAAAAGTATGCAATAGCAAGTGTGAGGAGCCACAGACCTGCTCCCCTGGACCTGAGACAGACATCCAAAGGCTCCCCAGAGCACAGGAACCCCAGGAGGATCACCGCTGGGACTACTGCAACCCGCCCAGAGAAGAGCTGGGGAGAGTCCCAGGGGAACCACCCAGCAGCCACAGTGCAGAAGCCCCAGGGAGCTGAAGCGACGGACAGGATAGGATAGGAAAATAAATCATCTTTCAGACTGATTTTTGATAGATTGTGAGACTGATTCCTTTATAAGCATTCATTAAAATTTACATAACCTTTACAAATTAAGTTCCTATCAAACTATTAAAGTTGCATTTTTATCAGGTTTAAGTATTATTGTTATATATTGTTATATATATATATATATATATATATGTGTTTCAGAAATCTGTCTCAAATACAGACAGTGAGCCATTATTCTGCTACACTGAAATCTAAAACTAGTCTGAACCAGACTGCAGGGAGTACATTTTTCCACCATTTCAGGGACTGTAATAATTGGGCAGGGATTTCTTCTTCCCAGTCTGAGCATAGGGCTAGCTGTGCATGCTAATAACCTGGGCAATTAGCCCGTCAAAACAGATTTAAAAAAACCTGGTGTGCAATAACCCAAAAGACAGTTTGCCATTGGACAAAGACTTAAAAATACACAGAAAACCTTCAAGGATGCACAGTAGGCTGAGCTATAAAGGCTCACTCAAAGCCTGAAGCATGTCTTTGAGCTACAGGAGGGCCTCTTATCTGTTTCGTGAGATGGGATTGTCTTCGCAAGGACAAGCACAACCACATATCTGGCAGGCAACGAGACAGAAGATCCCCTGTTGGAGAGCACTGAGCCAAACTGCTCTCCTACGATTGGCTCCTTCTCGGTCCTCAGGGTGTAATTAGTAGAAGGGTCAGAGAAGGTCCAGCAAGGCCTGTTGCCCCAGTGTGCCACAAATGACCTATCATTTAACAATAATGACATGTCTCCTAGTGGGGCAATGATGACAGGCAGCCAGCAGTCATCATAATCTCCATCACACATGAGACAATTGTGGCAATAGATGGTTGTTGGTCTCTAGGGGGCTACTGACACAAAATGGAGCTTTTACAATTGGGTGAACAACCTAGACTTTAAAGAAAAGTATATCGATTCATTTTGGTCATTTAAAGTGTATATTATGAAATTTGAGATTAATATGTGATGAAATCTTTGCACTTAGTGCTGTCTTTAGAAATTCTGTACATGTTGATTCAAACCTAAAGGGGATTGAAGGATCGACAAAGGGATGTGTGACCCCTGCCCCACAGCTGATGCTTGCACATAAAGCATAATTGGAAGGTGTTTTATACGCAGTTGACATTTAGATATTTGAATAGGGCTTTCCAGTAAACCTCAAAGGGAAGTGGTGAAGATTCTTTTATTTGATTGTGACATCTTTCACAACATGTGCCACAGCACTTGGTTCTATGTGTTAAATGTTGCATGGCTCTATCTTAATAAGCATTGTTGCTTCCCTGTATGGATTGTAATGATTATAATTGCAGTGCTATTTTAATGAGCTGAAGCACCTTTTCCTCATTGTTTTAATGTTTTAAATCTTATTGTTAAGTCTGAATAATGCATAATTTAGCACCACAATGTTTTAAAAACATAGACACAGTTTTTGCTCCAAAGTTGTGAGATTTAAATTCAACTTCTGCACATTCAGAGATGAGTGGAGTCCACAGTGGGTTCACTAGTACAAAGTTTAGGGTAGAGAGGGTAAGGCAATACTTCTAGAAAATCTTTATTTAATGCAAAGCACTTTGTGGACTGTTGTAATAAGCCTATGAGCCCTACTTCACTACCACCTAGCTTGGTATAAAGTGTTACTCACCAATCAGAATTCTGATTCTTCTTTAAGAACAATCATGTGATAATATTTATGAACAGCATTGAAAGTTTTTTTAGCCTCCCTACTGTGAGCGGTGATTACGTCACTATGTAAGAGAGCATCTGCTGTTAAAGGTTTTACTATTATTTTAAAAAAAAAGTAAATTTTTCAAATGGCTGCCAAAATTTTAAAATCCAGCATGTTCCAATAACAGATAGAGCTCAAAAGTATTAAAAAGATCGATTTTAAGGATCTCCATGCAGCTTTCGTGTTATCCACTGGAAATCTTGCTCCCGCTCACAGTTTGCGTGAACCAGAAACATGTTTTGACACATCATAGAAAATAATTTCCTTTTTAAATGTCTTCTTACATTTCTGTGGTTCCTTTGACTTCATTTTCAAACACCATACTGCTACCTACTGAAAATAGCTAACTTGGAGTCTTTTTCCCTTTGATGTGTTTACTGATTAGAATTTTTGAATTTCAAGCCACCTGCTGAGTTCACAGGTCATATTTAGACTATTTACTGTTGCTAAATAGTATGACCTAAAGGTACAGTGTTTCTTTAATAACAAGCCCTAAATCAACCCTGAAATAAAGGCTCTCATTAAGGAAAGGATGAGAGCCTTTAGATCTGGAGGTGTGCAGAAGTAACTGAGAAAGAACATCCTGGGAGAGCCTGGAAACATTTTTAGGTCACAAACCAAACTCCCAGGCTGTAGGAGATTTAGAGTGGGTGAATGATTAGAATCAGTTCTTCGATCACACACTCACACTTTCCCCAGCCCAGTCTCCCCCTTATCCTCAACGACTGCCTGATTTTCTTTCCCAAACTGCATATCTCTCAGTTGTCAGCCATCACCCACCCCACCTGCTTCAGAGGACTCAATCCCACACTCCCCTTTTCCCCCACCACCTGTCCCTTTCAACACCTGAGGTGAGGAATGAGCTGCAAAAGATCAAGGCTCGAGGGGCTATAGGTCCTGATGGCATCAGATAATTATTAGATGGTGAGCACCTTTAGAGTTATACAGTTGATTCCTTTCATTATTTCTTAAGTTGCACTAGATCCATAAGCAGGAAAAGTTAAAATCATTATTTTGCATTTAATTTTTTCCTAACGTGCATCTGGCCAGAGTTGTTGCTTTACAACTGCATGATGAACACGCTTAATATTCTTTTATTATCATCAGGTAAACTCATATCAGATAACCACAGAAAATGTCAGTCAGTCAGTCAGTCAATCACTTTGTACCGCTTAGTCTATAGTGGGTCGCGGGGGAGCTGGCGCCTATCTCCAGCAGTCTATGGGTGAGAGGCAGGGTACAGAAAATATTTTTATAAAAAAATATATCTATTAGAATAAAAATCTGATAATCAGTCCAGAATTACAGGGAATTGATACCTTGACTGTCTAATCATAAGCACATATTTATATAAAGTGAAGATTAATAGAGAGTAGAGCAGAGGATGGCAGCTTCTGGGAGACTACATCCAAACCTGGAACTGTTGTCTCTCCTGTTGGCTCCTGCAGAGCCGTCTGCATAAAACTATGAAAAATGTTAAATATTAGATAAATAAATATGAGAGATCAGTAAATATGAGTTCGTACTCCACTAAGTTAGGTTTATATGTGTAATCATTTGTGGGTGTTTTTGGGTTCTTCTTCTTATTATTCTTGAGAGGTTTTGAATCATGCTTCTGTTATTTTCCTGGTCATTCTTTAGTTTTTGTCTTCTAGTTCATGTTTTGTCAAGTTAGGTTTTTGGGATCTGGTTATGCTTTAGTTTCATGGTTTACTAGTTGTGTTTAAGTTTGTATTCAAGAGTCTCTGTTTTCTCCAGCCACGTTTTCTTCTCTCCTGTCTGTCAATTAACTTTCTTCGGTTCACCTGCACCTAGGATTCAAGCTCCTCGTTTCACTTGGTTCAGGCTCCTTTTGCTCTTGCCAAGCCTGTCTTGCCAGCCTGCCCATGTCTGTTTTGCCATCACCCTCTGAAGTAGACTGAGTTCTGATAGATTGTGAGACTGATTCCTTTATGAGCATTCATTAAATTTTACATAACCTTTACACATTAAGTTCCAATCAAACTACTAAAGTTGCATTCTTATCAGTTTTCTTTTTTTTTCTTTTTTTTTTTTACCGCGTCCTGTCCGGCAGAGTAGTGCTCAGAATTGTTGCATGAGTGCCAAGAAGACGCCCAACAGATTTACTTTCACAAGTGGAGCATTACGGCTAATGCTGTAATGTTCTGCTTGATATTTATAAAAGAAACTTTATTAGAAACTTACTAGAAACTTTATTTCAATTGTTACGGTAACAGAAACGAAAAGGAAAAAATGAGAAGCACAAAAGAGAGGGAGGTGGGGAAAAAAGGAAAACGGGAGAGGAGGAGAAAAGAATGGAGGAGATAAAGAAGGATGAAAAGACCGCAAGATAATACCCTTCTTGCTTCTACACCTGCAGAAACATATATAATAACAGCACTGTTACCAAAACGTGTACGATACTAATGAATGCAAGATGTATTTAGTGGTAAATGCGGCTCAATATAGAACATTTGTGTGTCTGTTAACACCTGAATCTAAACAACTGTGGGTTTGAGTGTGAGTGCCCTTGTGTATACAAGGATTCTCCATAAAAGTATGCAATAGCAAGTGTGAGGAGCCACAGACCTGCTCCCCTGGACCTGAGACAGACATCCAAAGGCTCCCCAGAGCACAGGAACCCCAGGAGGATCACCGCTGGGACTACTGCAACCGGCCCAGAGAAGAGCCGGGGAGAGTCCCAGGGGAACCACCCAGCAGCCACAGTGCAGAAGCCCCAGGGAGCTGCAGCGACGGACAGGATAGGATAGGAAAATAAATCATCTTTCAGACTGATTTTTGATAAATTGTGAGACTGATTCCTTTATAAGCATTCATTAAAATTTACATAACCTTTGAAAATTAAGTTCCTATCAAACTATTAAAGTTGCATTTTTATCATTTTTTTTTTCATTAAATCATTTCACCTACCGTCATGCTGCCTGTCCGTCTGCATTCCGGGGTCCTCCGCTACGCAAGCCGTGACAAAATGTTTCCGCCAACGATGGACCTCGCGGATGAACGTCAGGCAAGCTACATGGACCTCTTTACGCACCTGTCTCAGGAGGAGGAGAAGACGCTACGCCGTTCTGCAGGGCTGTCTGTGCCGCAGTTGGCTTATGATGGATCCAGGTTGGCAATTCCATGACCGGGGACAGGTCCCCTTAGTCGCCATTTACCTTCTCCTCCCCTTCATGCGGCAATGAAGCCCACGTCCTCCTCCCGCTGCAAGAAACGCCGGCGCGGAGCACCTTCCTGTGGTTTGGCTGGTGAGGAGGTGGTTTCCATGCCCGCTGCTCGCTCTACTCCGGTGTTCTGAGGCAACACCAGACGATCTGGAGGAGCGGTTAAGGTTTTTTGCTCACCAGATTAAGAGCTTCAGGAGGACCAGTCTCCTGTATTCCTCTCCAGAGCCTATGGAGAAAATCAGGCAGATGGAGGAGGATTACCGTACAGCAATAAGGCAGTTTTACTGCCGCCCACCTCCATCCTCTCCAGGTCTCCAGAGAGCTGCTGCAGTCCAGCCCACGTCAGGTCTTCAGAGCTCTGCTGCTGTCCAGCTCATGCCAGAGAGCTCCATCCTCTCCAAGTTTCAGAGCGCTGCTGCAGTCCAGCCCACGCCAGGTCTCCAGAGCTCTGTTGCTGCCGAGCAGCCCACACCAAGTCTACAGAGCGCCGCCATTGTACAGCCCAAGTCTGCCTCAACTTCCTCCACACCCTGCAGAGGACGTCGGAAGAGGGACGCCTCGGCTCAAGTCATCGGGGGTCCTGGCGACGCCTCGGATCAAGTCATTGGGGGTCCCGGCGAAGCCTCGCCTCAAGTCATCGGTGTTCCCGGCGACACTTCAGTCCCTGCTCAAGCCAACGAGGGTCTTTCAGGGGTTTGGCGAGAGACTGGTCCTCATCCTGGTTCCTGAACCCTGTGATGAAGGGTTTGAGGACAAACCGCCGCCTGAGCCTGTTCCTGAGCGGTTCGAGAAGGAACTCGTCCTCATCTTGGCCTCTGAACCCAGAGACGAGGGGTTCGAGGAGGAAGCGCCGCTGGATCCTGTTTCTGAGGGGTTGAAGGAGCAGCTTGTCCTCGTTCCTGTCTCCGAGGGTCCCGTCGGCTCTGTTCCTATCTTCAAGGGTCCTGTTGGCTCAGTTCCTGTCACTGGGGGATCGCCAGGCACTGCTTCAGCCTCTGAGGGATCGCCAGGCACCGTGAACTCCAAGCCTGACTCCAAGCCTCCGGAGCTCCACCGAGTTCCTGGAGGGTCCTCTATGCTCCATTGTTTACCTCCTGATCTCCCATCCAGAGGATCCTCTGCTCTGCTCGGCCGACCTCCAGACCGAGGGTCCTCTACTCTGCTCTGCTGACCTCCAGACCCTGAGTTCCTTCTTCGCCGGCCTCCTACCGATTCCCACCGACGCGGGCCACCATGGTCTCTATGTCTCTGCCAGCCTTCTTGTCTTCGCCTTCACCGCCATCACCTCCATCACCACCATCACCACCATCACCACCGTCACCGGCCTCCATGGTCTCTACGTCTCTGTCCACCTCCACGTCTTTGCCGCCAGCCTCCACGGTCTCTATGCCTCTGTCGGCCTCCACCCCTTTGCCGCCGACCACCCAGGACTCTGTGTGGCAGGTTCTGGCGCCCGCCTGAACTGTGTGCCTGCGCGCGACGACCTCCTGAACTTTGTGCCTGCACAGGGCGACGTCCTGTTCGCCCACCTGAACTTTGTGTATGCGTGGGGCGACGTCCTGGTCGCCCGCCTGAACTTTGTGCCTGCGTGGGGCGATGTCCTGGTCACCTGCCTGAACTTTGTGCCTGCACAGGGCGACGTCCTGTTCGCCCACCTGAACTTTGTGCATGCGTGGGGCGACGTCCTGGTTGCCCGCCTGAACTTTGTGCCTGCGCGGGTCGATGTCCTGGTCACCTGCCTGAACTTTGTGCCTGCACGGGGCGACATCCTGGTCGCCCACCTGAACTTTGTGTTTTGGTTTTTGTCTCTGGCCCTCCTGCCGAGAGCCCCTCCGCCCGCCCTGTTCGGGTTGTTTTTGGTTTTTGTCTTCCTCGCGGAAACATTTTGGATTATTCACTCACTCTGTTCATGTCTTGTCCTTTTGCTCATGCCAAGCCTGTCTTGCCAGCCTGCCCATGTCGGTTTTTGCCATCACCCTCTGAAGTAAGTTTTTTGTTCATTAAATCATTTCAGGGTCCTCCACTACACAAGCTGTGACAACATGAGGTTTACATTAGGTTTAAAGACAGTCTTAGTCTTAGATGTGTATTTTTTTATGTTCATGGACAATTTTAAGTACTTGCCCAGTTAGCTTAGCAGCCAGACCAGCCTGTAAGCGGAGCTCTGCTGCTCCGAAAGCTCAGAAAAAACATTTAAATGTAGGTTCATTCCTGATGAACTGACTGCATAGGTGAAGTTGAGGTCTACTTTCTCACTAAAAAACATCTTAAAAATACTTTTTGTGACAAATTAATGGTATAAAATCCATTAATTTGTATAGTAACCTCTGCCATCACTGAAGCTGCTGGTGCCAAGCCTCATTGCACACAGCTCCAAACCCTTTAACAAAGCCTAGGGAAAGCTGAAAAGACCATTTCCAGACCAGGACCATTTACCTGTGAAAGTAAAGTCCTGGAAAAGTGAAATTACCTTCAAAGCCCCAGGCTTTGCAAAGCCCTGGGGCTTTCTACCTGCAATGGAAAAGGGGCTAAAGCTGCATCCAAGGTGCACAAAGGAGCACTATCGCAGATCCTTCCTCCCAGCAGCTGTAAGACTTTATAAACCTCACTGCTCCCAACAAACTCAATAAGTGTTTACATCCCTGCAGTTATTTGTTGTAAATAGTTGTTTTTGTTTTATTCTCAAACATACATATACATGTTGCACATGCTTTTATTTACCATACTCAGTTGCGAATTTCTTTTGAGTACGCAATTTCATTAATCACTTGATAAATTACCAAGGCTTAAAACTATAGTTTATAATTTTTTAAGTAAGGCTCTGCAAAGTTTTCAGAAATGGTTCCCTTCCCTGTTAGGAAGAGGCCAACACAGTGTTCTTAGGTTTGTGGCTGTTTTCTCAGATGAACAACTTCTAAGTTATGTCACTCGACACTTGACACTGTGTCCATCATAATAAGCTGCAACTCATCATTCCACTTTAAATTCTCCAACACTCAAGTTAAGTTTTGGATTTTGCCAAAAGCTTTCATTTGTGCTACAGCATCAGATATAGTACATTCTTGAGCTGTCTCAGTTCTTGTAATAGTTTGTAAATGGTCTCAGTGGAAATGATGGAATGGTCCAATCAGGGGTCCCCAGCCAATGTAGCCTCAGTCTGGCAACATGGACACATTTCACAAAAGGTTTTTGTGAAACTGTGGATGTTTAATCTGCAATGATACAGATACATCTCAATAAATTTGAATATCATTGAAACGTTTATTTATTTTTGTTACTCAATTCACTAAGTGAAACACATTATAGAGATTAATTACACAAACGCTGATGTTTTCAAGCCTTTATTTATGGTAATTATGATGACTTAATGCTCAAAGCTTTTGAAAACACAACATTTAACATTTAACCTTCAACTTTTATGTTAGACCCAATCCCAACCAAATTATTTAAGGAAGTGTTCCCTCTGATTACCAGCCCCATTTTAGATATGATTAATCTATCTTTAGTAAATGGATATGTACCACAGGCTTTTAAGGTAGCTGCAATTAAACCTTTACTTAAGAAACCTTTGCTTGATGACTTGAAAAATTACAGACCTACAAGGGTTGGGCAATGAAACTGAAGGATCTACCTCCCATTCTACTTCTAGAGACTCTAGGAACCACCAGTAAACCTGCAGTCTGAGAACGAAGTGCTCTTTTAGGAACATATGGAACAATCAGATCTCTGATGTATGATGTAGCTAAATCATTAAGGGCTTTATATGTGAGGAGGAGAATTTTAAATTCTATTCTGGATTTAACAGGGAGCCAATCAAGGGAAGCTAAAATAGGAGAAATATGATCTCTCTTTTTAATTTTCATCAGAACTCTTGCTGCAGCATTTTGAATCAGCTGAAGGCTTGGACTAGTTTTTCGGTGTCACTTCTGGATAGGATATTTCTAATTTTGGCAATGTTCCGGAGGTGAAAGAAGGAAATCCTAGGAACCTGTTTAATATGGGATTTAAATGACATGTCCTGGTCAAAAATAACACCAAGGTTTTTTACTGTATTACCAGAGGTCAATTTAATGCCATCCAGGTTAAGTGATTGACTAACAAGTTTCATTTTTAAAGACTCCGGTCCAAAGACGACAACTTCTGTCTTGTCTGAATTTAGAAGCAAAAAATGTTAAGTCATCCAAGTTTTTATATCTTCAAGACATGCTTGTAGTCTATCTAACTGATTGGGTTCATCAGGATTTATGGATAAATAAAGCTGAGTATCATCAGCGTAACAGTGAAAATTTATCCCATGCTGCCTGATAATTTGACCTGTTGGAAGCATATATATAGTAAAGAGAATTGGACCGAGTACTGAACCCTGTGGTACTCCACAATTAACCATGGAGTTTAAAGATGATTTATCATTTACATGAACAAACTGTAATCTGTCAGACAGATAAGATTTAAACCAGCCTAGTGCTGTTCCTCTGATCCCTACAGCATATTCCAGCCTTTTTAAGAGAATATTATGGTCAACTGTGTCAAATGCAGCACTGAGATCTAACAGAACCAGAACAGACACAAGTCCATTATCTGAGGCCATAAGAATATCATTAATGACTTTCAGCCGAGCTGTTGCAGTTCTATGATGAGCTCTGAAGCCTGACTGAAACTCTTCAAACATATCATTGCTGTGTAAATGCTCACACCTTTAAGCTGCTGGAGGACATAATGACCACTTTCACCTTCTTCGCTACATTCTCACACTACTCTACAGTTTTGCATTATTTGCTGTTATTTCAGCTTTTAACTTTATGTTATCTTTCTTTTCTCTTCTAGAAGCTACACCTGGCCTGACTCTGTGTCTACCTGTGTCACCTTTCTGGAGGGGGGCATCGTCCGAGCTTCTGCTGGCAACAACTTAATACTCACCCTCTACCGATGATCCACATGGCCCTGTCTTTTAGTGTTTAACCCTTTCTCTCTCCTAGACATGGCGATTGACTGAGCTTTTACTGTAACTAATTATATGTGCTCTCTTTCAGACTCTAACCTTGAAAACTGGCTCAGAGTTTATCTGTTCTTTCTTTCTAGATGAAACGACTAAAGGAGCTACATCCATTAACATTTACTTTTCTTTCCCATAGAAAGTACTCATGGATCAGTGCTTCTTTGTTCTTTTTGTGTCTCTGCTCTGTTCTGTCAAACCCCCAGTCGCTCGTGGCAGATGGCTGCTCACACTGAGCCTGGTTCTGCTGGAGGTTTCTTCCTGTTAAAAGAGAGCTTTTCCTCTCCACTGTCGCTACATGCATGCTCAGTATGAGGGATTGCTGCAAAGTCAACGCCAGTGACTGTCCACTGTCTCTACATGCTCATCCAGGAGGAGTGAATGCTGCAAGTCACTGACTGGATGCAATCTGCTGGGTTTCCTTAGATAGAAAAACTTTTTATCCAATTTGAATAAATAACTGAATCTGACTGCACTGTTCAATGGTTAGGATTAATTGAAATGTATGTACCTGACAGTTGTGAAGTGCCTTGAGACAACATGTGTTGTGAATTGGCGCTATATAAATAAAACTGAATTGAATTGAATTAATATCTTAGATGTTAATATTATTATATTGCAGGACTGTCCCTTTGAAAGACAAAGGGACAGTCCTGCAACCATCACCCACGACGCCCCCCAACAGCTGCAGCCACAATCCACCACCCCCATCTCTCCAACCTCAAGAGGGGCCTTGGCACCTCCAACCCCCAACCTGAAGTTCCCCCCCACCAGCCCCCTACCCACGCCGAGGACGGCTCTTTCCATCCAGGAGAGGGACGTAAACAAACTCTTCAGGAGACAGAACCCCCGGAAAGCTGCTGGTCCGGATTCTGTCTCACCAGCCAGCCTGAAGCACTGCGCTGATCAGCTGTCTCCAGTCTTCACAGACATTTTTAACACCTCACTGGAGACATGTCATGTGCCAGCCTGCTTCAAGTCCTCCACCATCGTCCCTGTTCCCAAGAAGCCAAGGACCACTGGGCTTAATGACTTCAGACCCGTCGCCCTGACCTCTGTGGTGATGAAGTCCTTTGAGCGCCTTGTGCTCTCACACCTAAAAGACATCACCGACCCCCTCCTGGACCCCCTGCAGTTTGCCTACAGAGCCAACAGGTCTGTAGATGATGCAGTCAACCTAGCCCTTCACTTCATCCTCCGGCACCTGGACTCCACAGGACCCTATGCCAGGATCCTGTTTGTGGATTTCAGCTCTGCCTTCAACACCATCGTCCCAGCTCTGCTCCAGGAGAAACTCTCCCAGCTGAGTGTGCCCGACTCCACCTGTAGGTGGATAACTGACTTCCTGTCTGACAGGAAGCAGCGCGTGAGGCTGGGGAAGCATGTCTCTGACTCCCTGACCATCAGCACCGGTTCCCCCCAAGGCTGTGTTCTCTCTCCTCTGCTCTTCTCCCTGTACACCAACAGCTGCACCTCCAGTCACCAGTCTGTCAAGCTTCTGAAGTTTGCGGACGACACCACCCTGATCGGACTCATCTCTGATGGTGACGAGTCCGTGTACAGATGGGAGGTGGACCATCTGTTGGACTGGTGCAGCCAGAACAACCTTGAGCTCAACGCTCTAAAGACAGTGGAGATGGTTGTGGACTTCAGGCAGAACCCAGCCCCACCTGACCCCATCACCCTCTGTGACTCCACAATTGACACTGTGGAATCTTTCCGCTTCCCGGGAACCATCATCTCCCAGGATCTCAAGTGGGAGCCAAACATCAGCTCCCTCATCAAGAAAGCCCAGCAGAGGATGTTCTTCCTGCGGCAGCTGAAAAAATTCAACCTGCCAAGGACTATGATGGTGCACTTCTACACAGCCATAATTGAGTCCATCCTCACCTCCTCCATCACCATCTGTTACGCCGCTGCTACAGCCAAGGATAAGGGCAGGCTGCAGCGTGTCATTCGGTCTGCTGAGAAGGTGATTGGCTGCAGTCTACTGTCGCTCCAGGAACTGTGCACCTCCAGGACCCTGAAGCGGGCAGGGAAGATTCTGGCTGATCCCTCCCACCCTGGTCACAGACTCTTTGAAACTCTCCCCACTGGCAGGAGGCTGCGGTCCATCCGGACCAAAACCTCATGCCACAAGAACAGTTTTTTCCCATCTGCCACCAGCCTGGTTAACAAAGCCCGGAAACCACATTGACACAGTTGCTTAAACTGCTAAATTCAGCCAAAACGAGAAATCATCTGATTAGCTGTTAGCGTTCCACCACTTTATTTGCTTCCCTGTGATTTTGCATGTATTGTACTACCCATTTAAATTTTAAATTAATGCTCTGTGTTCTGAGTGACCTGCACTATAATGATGTTTTCAGAACAGCTACCTATAAACAACTAATTTGTGACTCAGATTTGGGTCTGCTGCTTGTTTTCTGTCATTTTTACTGAAGAACACTTTGAAATGCAAAATAATGTTTTTTTTTTTTTTTTCACCTTGACTATCATCCAGGTTTTGATTTGGAAATTCATGTTTCTTCAACCTTCATCCACACCTGCCAAGTCACAGCTCAACGCAGAGAATGCTGATTATATTGTGAGCCATAGATATCACTAAATAGGTGGAAAACATGAGCCATACAAAACAACAGGTCTCCTCTTCACCACCACCTCCATCTGGGTATTCCCGCACAGTCTGGGCTGTTCTTCCCAGAAACTCTGACCTCTAATGACAGTGTAGAAACACAAGAGCATCCTGTATGTCAGCGTTCAGGAGGTTCTTGTGGGAAGACCAGGTTAGGCAACAGTTCTTCCCTGAAACTCAGACCTTCAGTGTTCTCAGGCCTATGTCATACAGCATTTGGGCTTGAGGCTAAAAATGACAACATGATATCTGAAAGAGATATTTAATATTCAGCGAGATTCAGCTAACCAATAACTTGCATCAACAAGGTTGAAATTGATGTGCGTGGAAAAAAACAGTAAAAAGCATTTTAGAAAAGTGTATTGACATACCTGTAAATCTCTGATTGCTGGCACTGTTGTTGCACAAAGACTTACGAGCAATTGGTCAGAAATCTCATTGATTAGATGCTGTGCCTAATTAACCTCCACATAACAAATAGTTCATAACAGATGAACGCAAATAGTTTTATTGTTTGGAAACGTTTGTCTAGTTGTAAATTATCATCAATTATTGGCAGATTATTCTGCTCTTTTCCTCTTAAGTGATTTCCCCTGAGATATAAACAGGATAGTTTAAGTATTTTCTTAATTTAATTAAGAAATACATAAATAAGAATTTATTTATTAAATATTTCTTTTATTTACTTCTTATTATTTCTTGTTATAATTAATTAATTATATTGTTAAAGTTTATAGCAGAAAAATAAAATAGAAAAGAGTAATGTGTGACTTTTCATTTATATCTATGTAATACATTTATATTTAAATAATAACAATAGTAATAATAATAATAATTCAATGCAGGGCACAGAACAACACAGTTTATCTCCCTGAACATGAACTTTATATTATTTCAACAATATGACTTCACAGGATCCATGGGCAGCCTTGTCAGGATGCTCTGCTCACCAGAAATTTAATTCTGCAGAGGTAATGTCAGATGACACAGGGTTGAAGACATCAAGGGGTCATGGGAACAGGAAATGAAGCCTACTGAATAATGTCATGTAAATGAGAAACGGAGAGGACTGGCTGCCCTTCAAGGCGAGTGTGCTCCCAGAGAAAAATTAGAAGTGCTGGAAACCAAATTGCTTTGAGGTGAACACATGTACAGGCAGCTGACAGGAAAAAAGGAGTCATGAGCAGTTATATTCACAACTATGAATAAATATAATTGTTTAAAACATACTTAGTTGGATTTTTGAGTAGACTACTCGGAAATTCTTTCACCCTGCGCTGCTCGGATTGAACATTTGCGTATGTTAAACAGGTGCCAACAGTGTCAAAGTATTTTCTTTAGCTGCTCTCTGACTTACATTGCCTTGTAACAATTCATAGCCCTGCAACACATTAGAACCACAAACTTAAATGTATTTTATTGGACTTTTATACAATAGACCAACCCAAGTACAGCATAAATGTATAATAATTTGAGAAAGACACATTGGATTATTATATAATTGTTTTACAAATATTATTGTTTTACACATTCTCTTTGCAAAACAAGTCAGGCCAAGTCAGATTGGATAAAGATTGTTTCTGAACACCAATTTTCATGCCGGATTCATTATTGGATTAAGGGCTGGACTTTGATTGGATCACTGTAACATATTTAAATGCTTTGCTTTGGTCTGTAAGAGGCATCTTCATGTTCAAAGGTGAACTTCCTCCCCAGTCTCAAGGCTTTTGCACCCCAAACAGATTTTCTGTCAACCTTTCCTGTTGCCCTGCTCCATTAATCAACTCTGACCAGCTTTCCAGTTCCTGTTGAAGGAAAACATCTCCACTGCATGACGCAGCCACTACCATGTTCTAAATCATGCATTTTTCCACTTTTTCTTTATGCTCAATTTTGTTTTGTTTTATTCCATAAAATCCTTACAAATACTGGATAAATGTGCAAAAATTAAAGAGTATGAATACTTTTGCAATACTTTGTAACAGGTGCTTATTTGAAAACAATTGTAAAAATAATTGTACATTTTTCCTCACATTTTTTATATGATGTTTACAATGTGTTCAGAAATATTTTAAATTCAATCAACAAATTGAACTTACAAGAGCTTCTACACGCAGCTTGTGTTTATTTCAGCATGGCATTGAAATGCAGAGATGGCTGTCCGTGCTTGTTTGGATCTTAATTTTCTCAAGTGATGCACACTTTGGGGAAATAAAATTTCACTTCACAGAATAGCGCTTATTATGCAAGGCAGTATGCCTATTACATGGCTCGGAGCAAGTGTAAACATTGCCATATTGTAGCTCGATGGGAGTTGCTGTGCATTGAATTCTATCCGAGTCTAGAAACGCTGCTTCTGTTGCTTGTTGGGATCAGCAGGGCCCAGGTTAATCAAGTAAATATAGTTTGCATCTCTCCACACCTCTTTAGTGTTTTGAAAAAAACTAAAACTGCATAAGAAATTCACAATCCTTCAAATCGCAATTTAGAACCACGGAGGAATACCAGAGTAATGAGTTTCTTCTTGGGCCATTTCATTCCAGTTTTGCAAGTGCGAGATGGATATGGCGATGATGAAGTCCCTTAAGGCCCCAGGCTATAGTCACTTCAGATTGGGATTTAAAAAGAGACTTCTGTAAACGGAAAAGCAGGCAGAGTGGCTAATGGAAACAACCCATGGAGACTTCAAGCAGAGAGGAAGAGAGAGGAGAACAAGAAAAGAGGAGAGGGCAAAGACGGAGGGAGAAAAGGGAAAATGCTCGGTGCCTCAGACTCCCTTGTGATGCAAGGAATGAGCATCGATCACAAAATTGTCTGTTACTGTCAGCTGCCTCTGCGCAGAGAGTCTCACTTGTGATTGGTGTGAACATCGCTTACCCATAATGCATGACACTTAGCTATTCAAATAACAGGTGGCTAGAAGATGAGAATGCCAAACACTTTAACCAAAACAACACCATATTAGGTAGTGCACACCAAAATCTCGGATTTGACTTTTGTACCTACATCTATAGAAATATTACATATTAGTATACTTTTTCCAGTTTTATTTTCATTAATGGCATTGTTAATTTCAGCACTCACTGTAATAATTATAGATAAATCATCTAAATGCATAACCCTTCTATGTTAGATTTAGCGAATTTTTTTTGACTACAGGTAAACAATTGACTTATACTCGCCGTTTGTAACATTGTGAGAGCTGTTTTTGTTCAGGCATGGCAGTTTGCTTTAGCTGAAAGGTCACATTTTTGAGGGCAACCTTTGTAGTTAGTTTTATTAGGAATGTACTTCCTCTTTACACTCTTATTCTGCAACCACTTGTTAATTACAGGCAGTTTTTATCTCCAGCACCGTCCACTATTTAAAATGTTTGATGCGACCGGGTTATCTAGTGTCAACTGCTAACCGAAGGAAAAAATAAGCCTAAAGAAGGAGGGTGCAGAATGGAAACCCAAAAGAGAAAGTGGTGCAGTCAAGTTGTGCAAAGAAGAGGAAAGATCTGCTGGCAGTAGCTACCAAATGTGCAGTAATTACACATATATTTAAATTACACATATATTTGCAGCAAGAGATCATTTAATGAGATTTGTTAAGAAGTCGTGAGACTGATTGGTTGATGAACATTAATATTCTTTAGTGTTGCTCAATACCATCACAGTAAAAATGTGTGTTTAACCTCAGCTTTTGCTCAATTATAAATACATTTGGGAGGTTGTGTATGGCAATTTGGGTAACAAACGTCATGAATAACTGAAGCTTCCTGAAGCCTGAGATTTTGTCTGTTCTTGTCAAGGATGCTAGAGACATTCCCTCCATAGCCCACAGGTAGATCAGTCCATGCTACTGACTCACTGAGCTGTAAACAGTGTAGGGGATTTGTGATTACAGGGCCTCACAGAGTTTGGGTTGAATGCAGATTGTGAGGGAAGTGCCAACTTGGTGTGAAAGGATCCTCTGATGGAGGACAGGTACCAACACCACTCACTGTGAAGGGGAGAGGCTCCGCTTGACAGAACAGGCTCTGAGGTTAGAAGCTGCACAGGTAATGATATCTTAACAAGATGGCACATTTGGAATTATCATTTATGACTATTATTACTGATTTCATGACCTCCAAACCACCATTATCCAGGAGGTATGTTTTTATGAGGCCTGGTTTCTTTGTCAACTCTTAGTCATTACTGTAGCTGCAGTGAACCGGCTGACCCATATCACCACCAAATCTGAAATTTAATAGGCATATTCTCATGAAACCTTTGGGGGATGGCATTTTTAAAATTCTAATCTTATTTTTATTCAAACAATAGAAGATTTATGATTTAAAAACATTTTTCAAAAGACAAAAGCGGTAAATGAAAAAATAGCATAATATTATAAATTAACATAAAATGAATGGAGTTGTAAAATGATTTCCACTTTTGGTGTTCAAAAACACTGAAACCAAAACAGAAATAGCTTTACAGTTCTATTGTTTTCTAAGGAGACCTACATGATGATCATGATAAACAATTGAATTATTTGTATATAATCCTGTTGAGGCTTACAAAAAATATTTGAGGCTTGAGAAGGTATGTTTAGTTAAGTGAGTAAAGGAATATTGCATTGGAGTATACAGTAGTTGTTAAAGTGTACACACCCCTGTTATTGCCAGATTTCTGTAATGCTTTAGTATGAAACTTTAATAAATCCTTTTAAAAACCTTTTTTTTCGCATATAATATGGAATATAACTTGTACAACAAATTTAGTACAACTTAATAAAAAATAAAAAAAACATCTGTTAGAAGGAAAAACAATATAAAAAACAAAACCTGCATTAATTTGGTTGCATACTACTTTTTTAAACATGTTCTGAATCAGTTTCAGGATTTTTTCCTCCTGAATTCATATTTTCCACCAGGTATAATGAATCTGAAATACAGTTTGGCTCTCCTAGTAGAAATTTGTGTGTTTGCATTCTTTAGCAAAAGCCATAGTTTGCTGAGAGATCAAAAATGATCAAAATACATAATTGAACAAAGGTATTAGTCAGGAGAAGAGTACAAAAGAGATCAACAGCATTATATACACACCACAGTACCGTGAAGGCAGTCAGCAATAACTAGAGGAAACAATGGGCAATTGTTACATCACAAAAGCTGAAAATCTCTCAACAGCTGATCAAAAGATGAGGCTAAAACTGGTTTGGGTTGCTGCCATGAGGCCGATAGCAACACAGAAATAAACGGAGGAATTCAACAAGTACTGGATGTGTTGTACATGTGAGGGCACTAAAGATTTGGCATGCCAGAGCAATTGCAGTAATAAAGTCTGGAATGAGTAGTTAACAAATTCCTTTTGACTAATTTTCAGGCACACTTTTATCTTTCACACTTTTTTTGTGGTTATTTGACCTTCTGTTGTCTTTCTGTTATCTGGAAATATTTCTGGAGATATTTTGTCCTTTTTGGACCACTTTGGTAAACCTGTAAGCTGGTTGTGAAATACTCAGAGCAGCCCATCTGGTACCAGAAACCATGTCACATTCAAACTTCATAATAAATACATTAGAATACCCTTTCTTCCCCCTTGTAATGCTTGGTATTAACTCCATCAACACATCTATTAATGCAGATGGCTTGATGCATCGAGTTGCTATCATGTGACATGTGATATCAAGCAGTTATACATCTGTACCCAAAAAATGATCTATGAGCACAGAAAATATTAAATAAACTACTATTTTGTATCCTATTCTAATTTATTGAGAAGCACTTGGAATACTTAAAGCTCTCAAATCTAAAATCCCTCATAAAGCCGATTTTGTTTGTGGAAAAATACTTATTTTGTAAAGAAAACAGCAAAATATCCATTTTTTGTTTCACTGCATTGCCACCAAGAATAACTTCCCATCAGCATTTGAGCCTTTCCCAGTCCAATAAATGTGTTCTGTCACCTAGAAAATGAAATACCGACAAGCCATTACAGAAGAGTCACTTTATTCTAACGGTGTGACTGGCTGATCCATCTCAGCCTGGCTGAGTTGAGCCACATGATTGGCATGGCTAGCTCCCTGTTGATCTCCACCAGCTGAAACAGCTCTCTTCCACTCTGTCAAGGACAATTACTGAGGTCCACAGCTGCCACCCCTGCAAACACTGAAACACGAATCAAATACAAACAAGCAGAGCATGGAGATGGGACAAATCACTAAAAAGGAGAGATTTCTGACACAAAACATGCTGCTGATTGGTCTCTAAAAGACAGTCAGTGCAAGGACAGGATGAATGTCATACTATCAAATTATGTGGAGACAGTCATAGTTATTATCTAAGAAACACAAAGACTGAATTAAATAACTAGAAAATAAAAACCTTTCAATGCTAATCCAAATTGTGAGGTCTGCAGTAGAAATGTGACTTGGAAATGTACAGCAAAATAAAATAAATAAAACAAATGTATAAACAAAAGAAAAAATATTATTTAGCAATTATTAGATTTTTTGCTACACAATTTTGTAAAAGATAAAACAATTCAGTTCCCCTTGATCAAGTTACAGTTTAGGGTCACAGTCCTTAAAAGGCATATTTTTGTAGCAAAAGAAATACAATTGTATGTTTTATATCTTCAGGTTTTCAGCACAGCTTTAGCTCATAGAGAAAGCTAAAAAATAGCAAAAACTGTCCGAGAGAGATGGGAGCCATAGGTTATTGTTACATTTCTAATGGAGACAGAATAGACTAAATAGAAAAATTATAGGTAAAAAACAAGTGTTTAGAATAGACGAGTTTAACTTTTGCTTTTCATGTAATATTGCATAATTAGAATGTCAGAACCTGTATTGATCCATGAAGAAAATGTGACAGAAAGAAATTGTACTAACAGAAAGTTGTGCTTAAAGTGACATGTTTTACCGTGCATATCTGACTTGCCTATAAACATTTAGGTCGGTGGCAGTTCTTGCATGAGTGGCACTCTGGAAGAGCCCCCTTTTCTGCCCCCCAATCAATCAAAATGTGTTAAATTTTTGTTATGGGATAAATGCAGTAAAACATGTGACATAGTCTCCCTATTCTCAGCAGCAAAAAAGTGGAGCCTACTTAACACATGGAGGTGCCAATTCAAATTGGCTGCATCTACATAAAAGCAATAACAAATATTTTCAGGGCACCCCTGAGAGATAAGTCTATTTAATGCCACTCTGGGCAACTGCCCCATATAGCCCATATAAAAAACACCACTGAATAGTGTTATGGGCAAACAAAAACCAACCCAAATAGCATTTTGTGTCAAAAATATCTACTAGGTATATATGATACACTTTTTTAAATTGAGTTCACATTTGCACATATGCACGCCATTGAGCAAACTAGGACTTACCCTCATACATTTTAAGAACTAATCTTCCAAATTTAAAAGCAACCTATCCATCAAGAATTCAATTCCTGAAGCATCTCTATAAAGAATTCTGATACGACTGTTATTTTTATTAATTTATTTTGCAACAACATAAACAATCCATTGTTTAATTTGCTTTGTTGCTGCCACACTTAAAAAAAAGTTTTTTCTCCGTTGGAAACTGAATAGCTGTTAAGAACCTACTTTTAACATTTTCTGTCAAATTATATTTTTGTTTGACCTTTTATAAATGTTCGATTTCATTGATGAATCATCCTATGTCTGTAAAATCTTAACTTATCCTATTTTGTCTTGAAGGTTAAGCTGAGCCTTCTTCTTGTAAGGTTTGGTCTGTAAATGTTTCTTTTTGCCTCCCACTATGCTCCATACAGTCTCTAAACACACTGAACCTTGAAACAGATGGGCGACAGCAGCAGGAGACCACGCCAGTTGTCACTACTGTGTTGGGACCTACAGCCATGGATTTCAACATTAAAACTCCGGTACGAACATTTCTGGAACTTTCAAAATAAATGGCATTTAACTGACTTCCAGCACAACTTCAGAAGGGGGAAGGGGGGGTAGCAGAGGACTTCCCACGATGACACTGCCCGCATATAAGCCCCCACCATTCCACAAGTCTTTCTCTTCCACACCGATGACCATCGGGACAGGAGGGAACAAAGCGCGCTGATGTCTTTTGCTGGCAAAAAGACACAAATTCAACTGGATCCAAAGCCATATGATCATCGATCATATGCAAAGTTAAGTAGAATGAAATACTGTCGGTATTTTCATTCATGAACGGGGATAATTAAGGTACAAGCATTACTTGACTGTCTCTCCAAGGCCCCGCAAACGCAAACGGTGTTCGAGAAAAGCCCCGGCCTGAAGGAAGACAGAAACCGCAGCGGACAGGACGAGCAGCCAGCTCTCCGGAGCTAACTCTTTTGTTCTCAGAGCGAACGCAGAGGTTAGCTACCGAACTAACCGCTTGTTGACTGTGGACGTTTCTTCAAACTTCGCCCTTGGACAACATTCCCTCACCATGGTCAGAGGTTAGGTTTGGGCAGATTAACAGTTAGGATGAAATAATCTGAACGTTTTCATTCTATGAAGTTTGGTTTTGTGGAACCTGGCTATCTTAGTGCTAGTAGGCTAGCTACGGCACGTGCCGGTTCTGTGTTCCTTTTATGTTTTAAAGTTAAGATAAACTTTATTTAAAGGGTGGTTTGAACCAGAACATTGCTCATAACGCGCCGTCCGCGCTTATGCATTTTAACCCTTTTATAAATCCTGGTATTTTAAAGGTATGTGTTGATTCTGGTGCTAAACTATCCGCTTCTTTGTTAGCTTAACGGCTAACCGGTAGAGAACATGTGCTACTAAAGACTATTCAAAAGAAAGGTTGTTGGTTTTCAAGCTAGTGAATAATAGTCCCTGAACATCGTTTACTAGATTTGATAACTAAGTAAACACCATTAAACCCCATTTCTCCAGAAAGATTTGGCTCTTTTCCAAAATACTCCCTTAATATTTCTTCAAATATTATTTCAATAAATAAAGGCAGTTAATTAGACACCGTTGAGAATTAGTCATCCAGGAGGTTGGTTTTATTCAGCAGATCATTATTTAAAACATTATTTTATTAAAATGATATTTTATCTGATCTTGCATTGTGAAGGGTTGTGTAGATGTTGCTGATTATTGCCTAAATTAGTTCCAAGACTAACTTAACTTCATTTCCGGATTGTTCAAGATAATCCTTGGTTCTCAAACATGAACATTGCATGGTAATGTTGCATCACTCTTTTTGGTCATGATTTCCAATCATCTTTAATCAACTTGTTTATATTGTACATAGCCCATTAGTCTTTCTTATTCTTTAGTTCTGCTTGGTAGTTTAGTTGAATTGTTTTAGCATAGTAAAGAGTTTGTTGATTGAAATATGTTTGACTTTGAGTTGACTTATTTTTGTTAATAAATTCTTGTATTTTAAGAAATTGTGTGAATTCATTCCATATATGTGCAGAGTTTATGCTGTTCATTAATGTCAGAGCTCGTCTCACACCTTTCTATTTTGTCCTAATACCATCGTCTTACTGGGCTGGTATTCACAGGACAACCCTTAACAGACCGAAATATTATTTGATAAAATATTAAAATATTAATATTAATTATTAAATAATATTCTCAGATTCATATTTACAACAATCAGCACAAAACACAAAACTAAGGCTGCAGTTCGACAGGCTCACAAAACCAGGGCAATGTTGCACTGGAATAATGTTTCCTGGTCCAATTAGTCTAAATTTATCTGCGAGATTTAGATGGTGGAATCAGAATTCAGCGAAAAAGCATGACATGATCCATCATACCTTGCATTAATGGTTTAGGCTGGAGTTGGTGGTATAATGGTTTGGTGAATATTTTCTTGTCAGACTTGTCATTGTTTAAACACCACAGGCTACCCATGCTGACCATGTACATTACATTATAACCACAATTACCCATCTTCTTCACAAAGCTGAAATAATTTCCAACTGGTTCTTCAACTTCACAATGAGTTCACTGTGCTCTGAAGACCTTTCAAAGTCAAAAGATCCCAATTTAATTCATTATATACAGGAGTTTGTAGAACAGGAGAATTGCATCAAAGATGAGGGAATATGTCTGACACCTTGTTGAATATAAGTCATGAAAACCTAAGGGAGATCTATGGACTAAATGAGGTCCAACCTGTTACTGGAAAGGTTTGCTAGTACTGATCCATCAACGTGCATACGTTCAGTTGTCTAAGCACACGTTTACACACTTATATGTAGACTGGTAGGCAACCTGGGGTTCAGTGTCTTGCCTAAACACACCATGGAGTAACCTTCAACTTTAACCTTCTGTTTGCTAAACGACTACTCTTGTCTCTAATTATTACTAGAATTAGCACATTTACACTATCCTTTCTTCTAATGTCATAATCCAATTTTGCCTATTCACCATCTGTCTTCAGTCTTCATTTAGCCTAAACAACATGGCCTTAAAAGCTTACCAAGACTGAAATACTGTATGTCTGATTTATCTTCTCCTTGTTACAGATTTTCTCTTTAGGCTATCACTCCTGGGGCAGAGGCTTCAGGAGGCATCAGTGTGTAGGTGTAGGTGACCTCTTCTCTTCCTGGTCTGATTGTTAGTTGATGGATCCTGTTTGGAAGAGGAGTGAGCGGCGATAAGAGTCGGTGAGAGTGCACAGACGGCACAGATAAAATGATCTGCCACAGAGAAATCTAGGGAGGGCTAAAAAATCTTGCATTATGTTTGTCCTTCTATTTTAATCATGTTTATAGAAGGAAGCAAGACTTTTCTTCAGTTAAAAGCCATGAGCTGAAACCCTCACCCCAAGATTGATTCTACTTTTTATGTTGTTCTCTTATCTCTAGTAAAAAGAAAAATATATGCAGAGACAAAGGCAGCAGCTTTACTGTGTTGGACCAAAAGATTTAGTTCCAATTCTGCTCCTGTGACCACAGTAAAGGAGGAACCATGCATCTCTCTGTGTCTCCTTTAGCAGTTAGTGGAGCGAGAGATCACAACATAATTTCCAGGCAGGAAGGAACATGCTGGTGTAACATGCATGAGGCAGAAGGCCACCGAACAGGCGTGAACATTAGCACAAACACTGCCAGTCAGAATGACTGATTACCTCTGAGGACATGCTGTGAAAAGTCAATTCTGGACTCGGACAGCCCATATCCCCCCCCAGCTTTTAAGTGTTGATCCACAAGCCTGTATGCACCTCTCCCTGGGGTGTTCATGATGTACACTTATTAAAATGCAACGAGTGGTTAGGCCTTGTTGTCATTTTGTCACTGTGTGTTGAAACTCCATGTGCTTAAGCTGTTGCTATTAGTCTCCTGCATCTGCAGTATGCATAAATTTTTTTAAATGCTCCTTAATATGTTTCGGTTTATAACTGTGCTGTTAAACAGGTTCTACACACGGAAACTCTGAAGCTAAAAAATGCAGTGGGGAAAGAATCATAGCTACTATGCAACATTAAGTTTGTATGAGTGCATTACTTGAGTCATTACCAACATCTGGTGTAAATTTAATGTCACTGGAAATATATTAACTGGAAACAAAGTTAAAGTGTTTAATGCTCAATTTACAACATGTCACTAATATATTATTGAAAATTTTGTTCTCAGAGTTGTTAGAAGCGGGCACAAAAACAAGTTTAATCCATCGAGGCCCAACCTCTCAACTTGCAAAACTTAAAGAGTCTGTTGCTAACATTCGGTGCCAGATACAGCAGTACACCTTCAGGGGTCAAGTGGACTATATGCCTCAAAGCATCAGGACTGTTTTAGCAGCAAAAGGGGGACCAATACACAATAATACAGGCTTACTATACAGGTCTTTCTCAAAATATTAGCATATTGTGATAAAGTTTATTATTTTCCATAATGTCATGATGAAAATTTAACATTCATATATTTTAGATTCATTGCACACTAACTGAAATATTTCAGGTCTTTTATTGTCTTAATACGGATGATTTTGGCATACAGCTCATGAAAACCCAAAATTCCTATCTCACAAAATTAGCATATTTCATCCGACCAATAAAAGAAAAGTGTTTTTAATACAAAAAACGTCAACCTTCAAATAATCATGTACAGTTATGCACTCAATACTTGGTCGGGAATCCTTTTGCAGAAATGACTGCTTCAATGCGGCGTGGCATGGAGGCAATCATCCTGTGGCACTGCTCAGGTCTTATGGAGGCCCAGGATGCTTCAGAGTGCAGAGTGTTGGGTCTTGAGTCTCTCAACGTTCTCTTCACAATATCCCACAGATTCTCTATGGGGTTCAGGTCAGGAGAGTTGGCAGGCCAATTGAGCACATTGATACCACGGTCAGTAAACCATTAACCAGTGGTTTTGGCACTGTGAGCAGGTGCCAGGTTGTGCTGAAAAATGAAATCTTCATCTCCATAAAGCTTTTCAGCAGATGGAAGCATGAAGTGCTCCAAAATCTCCTGATAGCTAGCTGCATTGACCCTGCCCTTGATAAAACACAGTGGACCAACACCAGCAGCTGACACAGCACCCCAGACCATCACTGACTGTGGGTACTTGACACTGGACCTCTGGCATTTTGGCATTTCCTTCTCCCCAGTCTTCCTCCAGACTCTGGCACCTTGATTTCTGAATGACAGGCAGAATTTGCTTTCATCCGAAAAAAGTACTTTGGACCACTGAGCAACAGTCCAGTGCTGCTTCTCTGTAGCCCAGGTCAGGCGCTTCTGCCACTGTTTCTGGTCCAAAAGTGGCTTGACCTGAGGAATGCGGCACATGTAGCCCATTTCCTGCACACTCCTGTGCACGGTGGCTCTGGATGATTCTACTCCAGACTCAGTCCACTGCTTCCGCAGGTCCCCCAAGGTCTGGAATCGGCCCTTCTCCACAATCTTCCTCAGGGTCCGGTCATCTCTTCTCGTTGTGCAGCATTTTCTGCCACACTTTTTCCTTCCCACAGACTTCCCACTGAGGTGCCTTGATACAGCACTCTGGGAACAGCCTATTCGTTCAGAAATGTCTTTCTGTGTCTTACCCTCTTGCTTGAGGGTGTCAATAGTGGCCTTCTGGACAGCAGTCAGGTCGGCAGTCTTACCCATGATTGGGGTTTTGAGTGATGAACCAGGCTGGGAGTTTTAAAGGCCTCAGGAATCTTTTGCAGGTGTTTAGAGTTAACTCGTTGATTCAGATGATTAGGTTCATAGCTCGTTTAGAGATCCTTTGAATGATATGCTAATTTTGTGAGATAGGAATTTTGGGTTTTCATGAGCTGTATGCCAAAATCATCTGTATTAAGACAATAAAAGACCTGAAATATTTCAGTTAGTGTGCAATGAATCTAAAATATATGAATGTTAAATTTTCATCATGACATTATGGAAAATAATGAACTTTATCACAATATGCTAATATTTTGAGAAGGACCTGTACATCTTTGCAACACTTTCCAACACAAGGATGATTCAAAGTCATTCAAGTTAAACAGAACTATTCTAGTCTCAGTACTTTGGCACAGTTTCTGCAGTAAGTGCTCCAGCACAGGTTGAGTCCCAGTCCCTACAGATTTGGTGATGGCTTCTGTTTACTTGGTGTATTTATAGGCTCTTCATCACCAAACCAGAACTATCTGTCCTCAACCTGCCCTTCACATTGGTGCCCTGCATTCAAACAACAAACCTGATATATTACAATCTTATCTTTAAACTCCTGACAGTTCTGAAAGTGGTATCCACCAACAGGTTTTTGGTCTATATAAAAGCTGAAAAAGCTTAATGGTAACAAGAAACATCTTATTTTTTCTTTTAAGTTTTTATATCTAAATTCATGGCTCCTTCTGGTTCTTTTTTTCTTTTTTCCTCTGTGTGCATATGGCGTCTCAGTGTGTTTGCTTGCCTGAAGCCCTTCCTCAGTGACCATGTCAAACTACCTTCTGTGGATCAGAGGCCTTTGACAGGAGAATAGATTGCATGTATTTCTATTTGCCAGAAAAAAACAGCAGTCCATTTCCTGAGGGTCTGGTTGCCTATCAACGGCCTTCAAGATTGTTGGAAAGGGTGTGTGTCACACTTTCATCTGTCGACATGAATGAGAAAATGTCTTTTTACGTTTGAATGGAGAAGTACAGGATTGTTTCTGCACTTATTGCTTCCATCTCTATGATGCTTCAGGTTATTGAATAAACTGCATTTTTAATTTGCCTAAAAAACTGATTACCCATATTGTGAGATTTTCTTTGCAGCTTTTGTCAATAAGATGTTCTTCTTAATTTCATCCTTCATGCATCCTCTATCACAGTATGATAGATGTAATCATAGATCAGCACAGGGTTTTATGGGGACCTTCTTTAATAACCAGAACTATTTGACCTCTTCAATTCTCCCAAGGGCACCACGCTCTCTAGCCCCCACAGTTCAGCTTCAGACCATCAGGAGGACTGTCCTCTTGCATCACCCTCCTCCTCTCCTCTCCTTCCTTCCATCTTTCTATGCTGACATGCTCAGATGCTTCAGTAATGTCTTGAAGGGGTAAAGGTCACCCCTGACCTGTCACGGTGGATTGGACCATAGACATAACAACGCTTTTTGGGGACCTCAGAGAGATGTACCAGTCTCCCTGACAGTAATTTCTCACCTCTTAGAGATTTTAACCACTCATCACATATAAATGAAATCTTGCTGATATTATTTTGCATTTGACACTGTTTCAGGTTTTACATTGCTCATCTAATAAAGCTGTTTCAAAAACCGCTATAAATTGTTCCATTGACAGGTAACATATTAGTTTGATTTCCTTTTGAAACCTGAAAGGAGGTTGTCTGGTGGAAAACTGCTTTGTATGGGAACGTTTAAACAAGACCAATTATAGTCTGAAGACATGCTTGGATGCTGGGCTTTGTTGTGCTGCTTCAGGAGAGAAATGGAGATCAAAGCTAAGGATGCAAGTCGTTCGTACTTCTGCACCATGAGAGACAGCAAGCAGCAGACCTTTGTAGAACTTTTTGTGTCCACATTAAATACAATTCCTGGCAAAACTATGAATGACCTTTCAGCGTTTTCACATTTTGTCAAGTTACAACCAAAAGTGTCAATGTTTTTTATTAAGATTTTATTTGATAGATCAACACAATGTAGTGGGAGGAAAAAATACATAATTTTCAATGTTTTTTACAAATAAAAAAATCAAAAGAGAGTGCATTTGTATTCAGCCCCCTAGTCATTTGTTCTGCTTCATTGAACCACGATTTGCTTCAATTACAGCTGCAAGTTTTTCTACAACACTGAAATATTGCCCATTCTTTATTGTGAAATAGCTCAAGGTCATTCAGACTGAACTGAGTGTTCAACCCTTTAAACAGATTCTCGATGGGATTTAGGGGTGGATTTTGGTTGGGTCCTTTTAACACATGAGTATTTGATCTACACCTATTTGTTGCTTTGGCAGTGTTTTTAGGATCATTGTCATTGTCCTGCTGGAAGACCAACCTCCAACCCAATCTCACATGTTATGCTGCCTCTAACTGTTTTTTAAATGATTGCCCTGTATTTAGTGGATAATCTATCAATCAACATTGACCACCTTTCCTATCCCTGCTGAAGAAAATTATCTTGACAGCATGATGTCACCATGACCATCAGTGGCAATTGTGTGTTCAGGTTGATGTGCAGTGTTAGTTTTCTGCCTCACTTAGCAATTTGCATGTAGGTCAAAAAGTTCAGTTTTGGTCCTATCTGACCAGAGCATCATCTTCCCCATGTTTATGGTGTCTCCCACACCTCTTGCATACAGGACCTCTTATGGATTTCTTTTAAATAATATTAATGAAAGCTTCTCACCACTGCTTCAGATTTGTGGAGTGCATGACTAATAGTTATATTGTAAACAAATTATCCCACCTAAGCTATAGATATTTACAGTTCCGCCAGTGACATCATGAGCCTCTTGGTTGCTTGTCCAACTATTGCTCCTTGCCTGGCCTGTCAGTTTAGGTGGACAAACATGTCTTGGTCAGTTTGTAGTTGGGCCATTCTATTATTGGATGATGGATGGAACAGTGTACCCTGAAATGTTTAAAATTGATATTATTTTACAACCTAACCTACATTTTCAACCTTTTCACAACTTTCTCTCTGTCCTCTCTGCTCTGTTAGTCTTAATGATGCTGTTTATTCACTATTGTTAAATTACACACAGATGGACTCTACTAATTAGGTAATCTCTGAGGACAATTGGATGCACTAGATTTTATTTGGGGGTATTAGATTTAAAGAGGGGCTTATTCGAAATGTAGATCACAGTTTTTATATTTTTATTGAAAATAAAATGATAACCATTTTCCTTCCACTTCACAATTGTGCTTTACTTTGTGCTAGTGGAGTGACATAAAATACAAATAAAATACACTGAAGTTTGGTGTTACAACTTTTCAAGCTACAGCAGCAGAAAGGTAATAGTCACTAATTTTGGATGAAAAGCTGTAATGGGAATTTATAACATTGTTACAGCCATGATCAGCTAACTTCTGTTTCTTTTCAGTCGATTAGCAGATTTTATTCATTCTGCATAACTGCCTGTTTTTTTAAATTTTCTTGTTTTATATTCGTACCTCTTTGTAGTCTGAATTTCCTCTCAATAAGTGCATTTTTATCAACAGGCTGCTTCAGTATTGCCAACAAAAGTTTGTCCACGAATGACACTGAAATGGATGCTGACTTAGCGCAGACCCAAGATGCCCAACAGACCCTTTGTTAGTCAGTGCATTGAATATTCAGTACCTCCTGGAAGAGCTGTCAGTGTCTGAGAAACTCAGCAGGCAAGATGATGCCAGCATTACACAGGATGCATGTCCAAATGCTTGTGTTCTCTTCAGGTGTATGTCTCCATTTGTGGTTCGTTGTTTGTATCAAAGGTTCCTGGTGATGGATAGGGATGTTTCCACTTTCTCTGGACCTTCCTGACATACCATCCATCCTTAAACAATTTGGTGGTGCCCTCAGAGCCTGAGTGAGCCTAAGAGAAAATATGGGCCACACAACTGACGGAAGCCTTAATGAGAGACCAATTGGAGGCTTGAGGCAACCAGGAGTCAAGCAGTTTCACTGTCTGGATGGATGGAAGAATAACACGCTGCTGGGAATGGGATACTATTGAAGCAGAGGGATTGTATGAGATCAGTGGACAACAAGTGGTAGTCAAACTGGAGCTGATGAGGAGATTAAGCTGTAGAATGAGAATTGCAGCCCACGGTGGACAGCAATTTCAGATCAAAGTTATAGCTAATTGTAGAAAAGACTTAAAGTAGATTGATGTACAAAAAATGAATTTTTTTTATTTATCTTTTTGAGTATTTATTTTAGTTTAATAAGGTAGAAGAAGTGGACTTCAATTATAAGATGCTACTGTATGCTGTTTTTCCAAGTGAATTGTCAAGTTCAAGTCAAGTCTCAAGTCTTAAAGGAGCAAGTCCAAGTCGAGTCTGAAGTCTTTTGCCCCAAATTGAGTGCTGGGTGTTTAGGGACCAAGTCAAAATAAAATCTCAAGTCTGAGCAAGTTAAGTTAAGTTGACTCTTTAGCTCCAAGTCAAGTTTCAAGTTTCTAATGTCTTCAACTCACATTCCCACATTAGAAGTGTGTCATCATGTTTGTGAAAATGTGATCGTCCAGGTTCTGCTGGATGACTTGCCTGAACTAATGGAACTACAGGGGTTGGACAATGAAACTGAAACACCTGGTTTTAGACCACAATAATTTATTAGTATGGTGTAGGGCCTCCTTTTGCGGCCAATACAGCGTCAATTCGTCTTGGGAATGACATATACAAGTCCTGCACAGTGGTCAGAGGGATTTTAAGCCATTCTTCTTGCAGGATAGTGGCCAGGTCACTACGTGATACTGGTGGAGGAAAACGTTTCCTGACTCGCTCCTCCAAAACACCCCAAAGTGGCTCGATAATATTTAGATCTGGTGACTGTGCAGGCCATGGGAGATGTTCAACTTCACTTTCATGTTCATCAAACCAACCTTTCACCAGTCTTGCTGTGTGTATTGGTGCATTGTCATCCTGATACACGGCACCACCTTCAGGATACAATGTTTGAACCATTGGATGCACATGGTCCTCAGGAATGGTTCGGTAGTCCTTGGCAGTGACGCGCCCATCTAGCACAGGTATTGGGCCAAGGGAATGCCATGATATGGCAGCCCAAACCATCACTGATCCACCCCCATGCTTTACTCTGGGCATGCAACAGTCTGGGTGGTACGCTTCTTTGGGGCTTCTCCACACCGTAACTCTACTGGATGTGGGGAAAACAGTAAAGGTGCACTCATCAGAGAACAATACATGTTTCACATTGTCCACAGCCCAAGATTTGCGCTCCTTGCACCATTGAAACCGACGTTTGGCATTGGAATGAGTGACCAAAGGTTTGGCTATAGCAGCCCAGCCGTGTATATTGACCCTGTGGAGCTCCCGACGGACAGTTATGGTGGAAACAGGAGAGTTGAGGTGCACCTTTAATTCTGCCGTGATTTGGGCAGCCGTGGTTTTATGTTTTTTGGATACAATCCGGGTTGGCACCCGAACATCCCTTTCAGACAGCTTCCTCTTGCGTCCACAGTTAATCCTGTTAGATGTGGTTCGTCCTTCTTGGTGGTATGCTGACATTACCCTGGATACCGTGGCTCTTGATACATCACAAAGACTTGCTGTCTTGGTCACAGATGCGCCAGCAAGACGTGCACCAACAATTTGTCCTCTTTTGAACTCTGTTATGTCACCCATAATGTTGTGTGCATTTCAATATTTTGAGCAAAACTATGCTCTTACCCTGCTAATTGAACCTTCACACTCTGCTCTTACTGGTGCAATGTGCAATCAATGAAGACTGGCTACCAGGGTGGTCCAATTTAGCCATGAAACCTCCCTCACTAAATTGACAGGTGTTTCAGTTTCATTGTCCAACCCCTGTATATAATCTGCACTCTAACAGAAAATCCTAAAGGAATTGTTATTTTTAGCAACAATGTTTCAAGGCCTACCTCTGAATGGCTCAACACAACAACACCAAAAGGAAGGGTTTTGGAGTGGACTAGTCAAATTCAGGACATAAAGACTCTTAAGATGCTTTGTCATGACTTTAAACATGCCTCCACTGGTCATCCTTCACAGCAAAGTGGTTTAGGGACAACACATTTTTCACATAGGCCAGAATGGCTCGCATGGCTTTCACCTCTTATTAATGAGGTCCTTGTTTGAAAACTACCTTTTGTATGTTCTCAGGTTATCTTTGTCTGATCACAAAATTTGCTTGATGAACTGTAACACTTAAGTGTGATAAAAGAAAATAAAAACAGAAGAAATCTGGGGGCAAATACTGTTACATTGCACTATTTAACTTTGACTCCTGAGTACATGAGAGGAAGATTGGTCATGAGATTTAAGTCTTGAATCTTTAGGGTGGTTCCAAGTCACTTTTAACTCTAATGAATTGGGTGAAACCACCAAGAGATTTGGGCAAATGTCGATCATAGATATTTATAAGACCCAGATGCACTGCACTGACCTAAGGTCACCTCCATATCTGGAATTTAACCTTCTTTTCACTGATTGGTTCTCTCATGGAATAACAAATTTAATAGATGGTAATAGTTCACTGTAGTTTATTCAATGGGACAACCTAAACTTTTTTTTTTTTTTTTTTAATCTTTAGATGCCCATAATATAACCCTAACCCTAACCCTACCCTAACCCTAACCCTAACCCTAACCCTAACTCTAACCATGGTAATAGTTCACTGTAGTTTATTCAATGGGACAACCTAAACTTTTTTTTTTGTTTGTTTTATCTTTAGATGCCCATAATATAGCTATTCCTTCCTGTTGGGTGATGAGTGGACACTTGCTCCAATGAGTGAAAATCGGCTGGATTTAATTCTGTTTCTTGTGTCCCACTTGCCTACCTGATATAAACAGCAGCCACAATCACGTTAGCAGTCCCTCTGCATGAATAAGGCTTGCAAACAAGTGTAAGTGATGGATCAGAGACTTCCAGATTTGTTTTGACACTCCTTGCTGTTATCTCTGCATTGTAAGTGATTGCTTTTGTTTCCCTGATAACTGCTTGTGTGTTTTCTGTTGGGAGCAGGACAGAGTCAAAGCTAGGTAATTAAAGCAGCATTAGCTGGCTAATTGGGCTAAAGTCCCACTTAGACAATACAAATAATTTCATCATGCATTTCACAATAGGCTTCACAGCTACTTGGACCAGCAATATTTCACAGTCAATTTCCTCCAACATGAGATTTATTTGGCAACTTTTGTCGATAAATCTCTTCTCAAATCCATATTTATTGAGGTGAGATTTGGAGGCCAGGAGTGCTGGGTCTTGATAATGAAGACAATGCCTCAGTGTGGATTCTAACCCCCCCTCCCTCTGTGGGGTTTAACATCCTGCTGATGTTAGGCGTTCTGCAGTCTGAAGTATGCACATAACCTGTAAAACAGAGCTGATGCCACCTCCGTGTCTCTGGAGTCGGATGGGCAGTAAATTACTTGCATGGCTGTGCATGCGCATACGTTGTGCATTTTCAGGGCCTGAGTCAGTAAATAACATTATGCAGACCTGTTATAGGTACCTTGCATTTAGTGAGGAATGTGTATTATGTATAATTTGTCTGTGTGTTTGTGTCTTGGTGCATTTGCTGGTGTCATATAATGGCCTTCCTGATGAAAACCACACTCAGTGAGAAAATTGCTTTGCTCTCGCTGGAATGTTGGGAGTTTGACGACTCAAATCCGACTCTAATTGAATGTGGTAGAATAAAACTCTGCAATGTCTTTGAGTGAAGATAACAGTTACGGCGCTCTATACACTGCATGCTGATACTCCTGAAAGAGAGAGGGATTATGTGTTTTAGCTCTTCAGAGTGTTTGTCCTCCCTTCTTCTGGTTTTTGTCTCTCTGTTTCTGTGGAAGGTCACCTGAAGGAGGTAATCCTTATTCAATTCAGTTTTTTTTTTGCTCTTTTTTATCTGAGCGGATTTCTATCCAACACCGGCGCCGACCACAACTGATCACTGAAGAAAAAGCTGGTGCACAAACCGAGAAGCAGAACAGCTTGATTCATGAGATTGTTACCTTTTATCACCAATAACAAACAGCGATGAAAGCACCCTGTTTAAAGCCCATGATGGTTTATAAAATATGTAAGAGTTTTAGTTTTCTTACAGTTGTGCAAACTTAACAAAACTAAATGACAAGTGCTCTACAGCCTGAAACTAAAACTGAAGAGAAAGTGGGTGGTAGAAGAAGAATCTACATGTTGTTTGTACTTTAAAGAGGACATAAAGAATACATATTTACATTTTTCTCTCATTATCAGATATTATTCTGCAGGACTTTTATTTACGTATAGTAAATATGTAAAATAAAACCTGGAAAACCTCAAGAGAGAGAGAGGGGCCTCCTGCTGGAATGTTTAGCTGTTATATGCCTCTTCCTGTAATTTCTTCATCACGCACTTTCTGCAGTGTTTCATAGTTTCCAACAGTGATAAAGAAAAAAAATTGCCTAAGGTATCCATCCATCCATCCATCCATCCATCCATCCATCCGGCTTGATACATTATAACAGATGGCAGATTTCCCCATCCCCCACCTACTACTTCATGCTGCTGGCAAGCTGCTGAAATAATCAATTTCTATTGTTTACAAAAAGAAAAATTCAGTAATGTTGAAATTACATGAGCTACCCATCACCCTTATTATGGTATTGGTGTTTGAAAACTGCAGTTGACAAGCTGTAAGCAGCATGTCTGCTGAGCAGCTAACTGTCTACCTCAGAGGAAAGCCCAACAAATTACTAAGATAATAATTATCAGCTAATTATACTATTAGTGTTACTCCAAGAGTACTATAACAAAAAAGATGTCCTGCACAATGTTTACTTTGTAAACTAATTTAAAATGTAGTTTTTTATTGATGTATCAACATTAAACAATTAATATGTAACAGATTACAATAATATACTTGTAAAAATCAGTTATTACATAATAATAATACATTATTTAGGGAGCAGTCAAAATAAATATACTTTTGTTTTAAACACAAACAGTTGGATTATGTTCAAATCTTTTTCCATTCTTGTGTAAATACTGTGTGATATTTTTACTCATACCATATTGTTATCATACAGATCAGCTTAATTTAAATATATGTTAAATTGGCTTAAAATACTAATCTGACGACCAGGAACTTGTTTAATTTTGCCACTCTAGATTGTCAGATCCATATGTAAATGATGATGTTTGCCTCTTCTTAGTTTAATGACTGATGGGTTGGCAAAACAATGAATCACTTCAAAGGCAAAGGAAGGGTTAACTATCAAAGCTATGCTGGTAAAAGAACATTACCTTCCTCTGCACATATTTAAAACAGCAATCATCCCTTCCTTTGAACTCTGGGTCAGAGAGCGGGATCAATCCCTCAGGTTATTGAAAAGAAAGGCCATATGTGTGAGGAAGCTAACATATTAACCAAGGTCACACATTCGGCCTGTAAGCAGAATGGACGTTCTCTTAGAAATGCTGAGTGCTATTAAATCTAAGCCTTAGAATCACATTCAGACTCTAAATCATCGGGAAGGTCATTAAGTGAGCTCCAGGTCTTCTCTGAACCATTTCTTTCAATTCAATTAAAGCATTATTCTGTATAATACGGTTTGGAGATTAGCACTTCATACAGCGACCGTAATTGGTATAGAATTGAGAGGTTAAGAAGGGTGCTGGAAGGAGATATTTCTGTAGGTAATAACAGATGTCTGCAGAGTATTGACTGAATTATCATTATTTAGAGGGATTTTTTCATGTTATATGAGGTAATAAAATGGCTACAAATACTGAATTTAGCCTTGCAAATGCATTCATATTTTGTATTTGTCATGTCATTTTCCTTTCATTTTTTGTAAAGTGAAAGGAAAAGGATACATGGTTTTTAAAATGTTACCAATAAAAATTGGGCTCTTATAGGTATCCTGCTCCCTTTGCTCTGTTACCTCTAAATAAAATCCAGTGTAACAGGTTGCCTTTCAAAGCCACATTGAATATAGGCAACCTGCATGTAATTTATTCACAGCACAACTGTGGAAGTTCTATTAAGGCCTCAAAGGTTTGTTAGAGAATGTAAGTGAAAAAACTGTGTCATAAAGACCGAAGAACACAACTGATTGGTCAGGGACAAAGTTGTAGAGAAGCTTTGAACATTTCACTGGCAACTTTGTAATTTATCATCTGAACATGGTAAAAGTATCGCCCAACTGCATACACACCTAGCTTGGTCTGTCTACCTAAACTCGCAGGCCAGGCTAGGACAGCATCAGGCAGAGAAGCAGCCAACTCTCCCTTGGTAGCTCTGGAGGCTCTCCAGAACTCCCCAGCTTAGGTGGGAGACACTGTCAAGAGGACAACTGTTAGTTTTATACTCCAAATATTTGGCCTATGTGGAAGACTGGCACGATGAAAACCATTGTTTAAAGAAAAGCCAGAAGTAGTCCTTATTGCAATTTGTAGCAGGACTTGAAAACTATTCTCACAGATGCTCTTCATCCAATCTGATAGAACTTCAAGCTGTTTTAAAAAGAAGTATTGATAACAGTCTCAGTTGTTTTCTGCAAAGTTGGTAGAGACATAGCACAAAGAAGTAACAGCTGTAATTGCAGTAAAAAGTGTTTCTACAAAGCATTGACTTAGGGAGATGGAATACAAATAAATATCAAACAAAGTTTGTGGTTGTAATGACAAACTCTGAAAATGTCCTAAGGATATGAATACTTTAACAAAGCATTATAATTTCTGCTTAAAATAAAAATAAATGTCCGTAGTGACTGATGATAATGAGAACCAAAAAAACAATTAATTCACCCAAACAATATAGACATATGTGTATTTATTGTGTTGTGAAGATGTTAGAAAACAAACAAGACTAATTTCATTGAAGGCAAGCACAAGCTCAGAAGATTAATAAAATGAGAAGATTAAAATATTGTTTTATTACTTTCCATATGCATTTATCTGTTCATTCTTTCTAGATGAAACGACTAAAGGAGCTACATCCACTAACATTTACTTTTCCTTCCCATAGAAAGTACTCATGGATCAGTGCTTCTTTGTTCTCTTTGTGTCTCTGCTCTGTTCTCTCAAACCCCCAGTCGGTCGTGGCAGATGGCCGCTCACACTGAGCCTGGTTCTGCTGGAGGTTTCTTCCAGTTAAAAGGGAGTTTTTCTTCTCCACTGTCGCTACATGCATGCTCAGTATGAGGGATTGCTGCAAAGTCAACGCCAGTGACTGTCCACTGTCTCTACATGCTCATCCAGGAGGAAGTATTGTTGCAAGTCACTGACTGGATGCAATCTGCTGGGTTTCCTTAGATAGAAAAACTTTTTATCCAATTTGAATAAATAATTGAATCTGACTGCACTGTTCAATGCAGGATTAATTGGAATCTATGTACCTGACTGTTGTGAAGTGCCTTGAGACAACATGTGTTGTGAATTGGCGCTATATAAATAAACTGAATTAAATTGAATTTATTTACCAACCAGTTCTCAGAGCAGTGAGGTCTTTGCTGTGTTCGTTCGTTCGTCGTCTTCCGCTTATCCAGGACCGGGTCGCGGGGGCAGTAGACTCAGCAGAGACGCCCAGACGTCCCTCTCTCCAGACACCTCCTCCAGCTCCTCCAGGGGGAGCACAAGGCGTTCCCAGGCCAGCCGAGAGACATAGTCCCTCCAGCGTGTCCTGGGCCGTCCCCTGGGTCTCCTCCCGGTGGGACGTGCCTGGAACACCTCCCGAGGAAGGCGTCCAGGAGGCATCCGGTATAGATGCCCGAGCCACCTCAACTGGCTCCTCTCGATGTGGAGGAGCAGCGGCTCTACTCCGAGCTCCTCCCGGATGGCCGAGCTCCTCACCCTATCTCTAAGGGAGTGCCCGGCCACCCTACGGAGGAAGCTCATTTCAGCCGCTTGTATCCGTGATCTCGTTCTTTCGGTCATGACCCAAAGTTCATGGCCATAGGTGAGGGTAGGAACGTAGACCGACCGGTAAATTGAGAGCTTTGCTTTTCGGCTCAGCTCTCTCTTCACCACAATGGACCGGCACAGCGCCCCCATTACTGTGGCAGCCGCACCGATCCGTCTGTCGATCTCCCGCTCCATTCTTCCCTCACTCGTGAACAAGACCCCGAGATACTTAAACTCCTCCACTTGAGGCAGGAACTCCCCTCCAACCTGCTGTGTTTGTAGGTAAAATCCATTCCTGTGAGTAATTTCTTCTCTTTGTGTAAGCTAATGATTTAAACACTGTTGTGCCTTCGTGCTCTGCTAGATTGGAAAAGCATGGTGACACATACATTTACACATGAAAATAAATCCTTGCAGTGGGAGCAGACATCAAGAGGAACAGAGAGCTTGGTGATAATGAACTGACATGACTTGCTTTGCTGCTGCATTCCTATAAAGCCCCAAAGTAATTTATGAGTGCAGAGTGACCAGACCACCTTCTCCTGCCACCGATAACCAGCACAACCTTGCAGATCAAATCCAAAATCCAAATCCAATTTATTCATAAATGACATTTAAAAACAGCAAGTTTGCCAAAGTGCTGTGCATACTGAAATAAATAAAAGATAAAGCAAAACATACAACAGACATTAAAAACACATAAAATACATTAGATACAATAGAAGAGTCAACTCACAACTGGTCAAATGCTATTTAGAAAAGATGTGTTTCTCTTAAAGAGACTTAAAAATAGCTTGTGAAGATGGCTGTCTGATGTTTGAAGGCAGTGTGTTCCAAAGTTTGGGAGCCATAACAGAAAATGCTCGATCTCCTCTGAATTTCTACCTAATTTTTGGGACAACTAAAAGCAGCTGGTCGGCTGATCTAAGCGCCTGCGGGGGAAAATAAGGCTGGAGTAGATCCGGTGGTACAGAGGAGCAAGACCATTCAAGCACTTATAAGCTAACAATAATATTTTAAAATTAATTCTATAATGCACAGGGAGCCAATAAAGTGGGGCCAGGACAGGTGAGATGTGTTCATACCTCTGCATACCAGTAAGAAGATGGGCAGCGGCATTTTGAACAAGCTGAAGACTTGACAGAGATGCTTGAGTGACACCAGCATAAACTGCATTACAGTAGTCACGACGAGTTGAGCTAAAACCGTGTGCCGTTTTTTCCAGATCGTTCCTTGACAAAACTGGCTTGAGCTTTGCTACTTGCCTTAACTGAGGAAAGCGTTTAAAAAAAAAAAAAACAGATCTGATTTGTTCAGCAAACTTAAAGTTTGAGTCCATAAGTACTCCTAGATTTGTTACCTGCTCTCTAAGATATGACTCAAACGAGCCAAAGTTAATAGGCAGGTTGCATGACGTACTGATAGGCCCGGATAAAATAACCTGTTTTGCGTTCATTAATGCTCAATAAGTACAGCGCCATCTAAGCTTTGACGTCTTCAAGGCAATCTAATGGGTTGGATGGAGCATGGCTATTCAGGTGTTGGAGGTAGGTATATCTGGCAGTTGTCTGCGTAGCAATGAAAGAAGAGCTTATGTTTTCTAAATATGGATTTTATTTAGAAAACATAAAACAATACTCTATTTTCAGCATTAGACAGCAGGACCTGTTGCAAACATGATGGTCAACACTGCAGAGGTCTTTTGGTCGAAGAGAATAAATATTAGACCAGGTTGGCATTGTCATCTGTTGATTTTTAAGGTCTCCACACATCTGATTTGAGATGTCTCCTGTAACCACTGCCAGAGAGACAGAATGTAAAAGATGTGATATATAAAATGTTGCAATATTGAACATTCAGTTAGATGAACTTACAGCCTGAGGACAGCGATTTCAATTATTCAGGGGAATGTAATTATAAACCTCCGCATCCAGTGCAGTGCAGTTTTGCCACAAGCAAAGACCATCCAGGGTCTGTTTTTTATTGATATTCTCATTTTGCCCGAGTCAGGGATTTCAGCAATTCTACACCACAGATCTACCGAACACAATTAGAGCAGTGCCTCCCAGGAGGTGTCGGCCACATAGAGGGCCTGGATAACAAGCCGGTACTGAATTAGTAATACAGTAAATAAAACACTGGTTGGACGAAAATCCCCATTTGCCAAACCCTGGAGTTACAGAATTCAAGCCAAGAGATTCACTGGGAAATCATGTTATGCATGTAATCAATCTTAGGTTGCTGAGGTAACAGAAATGTTGAAGAGAAAATTCATTGCTTTCACCTTCTTACCTTATGTTGACTACGTGAGATGGATTTTATTTGTAGAACTTTAACCAGGTTTAGGTTGGCTGATCATGTCAGTGTCTGGATTTAGTTCTATGCTTTACCGAGATCTATACTATGTGTACACATCTGACATGTTCTAAACAAAGTTCTAAACAAAACAAATTCGGCCAGTCACCCAAACTTTGTGGCTTACTAAACTGGAGGACCAGGAGTTTGATTTTCGGACCTAATTGATTAGTTTTAGGATAAAAACATGGCAAAAAGGCATTTAGTGCACAGATAAAATATACTAAAAAGAACTTTAAAAGTTTGGTCCCTCCATTTTCTTGCAAAAGCTTTGAAACCCTTGGAATCTTATTGTATTTTGACACCTTGCAACCACTTCGAAGTATTTTGTTGTGATTGACCAACACAAATAGTGCACAACTGTAAAGTGATAGGAAGATTATACATTGTTTTCAGGGTTTATGTCTCTACCAACTTTGCAAATCTAGAGACTGGCATTTTACCTAAAACAGCTCAAACTCTGTAAAATTGAAAAGAGAACATATATGAACAGTAAATTTTGAGTCTTGCCAAATATCCTAAATTTGATTTACTTCTAGACTTTGAATGGACCATTTTAACACGAGCTCCTCCAACTCTGAGGCCATGGTTGTTGACTGGAAAAGGGTGGCTTGCCCTCTTCAGGTTGGAGGGGAGTTCCTGCTTCAAGTGGAGGAGTTCAAGTATCTTGGGGTATTGTTCACGAGTGAGGGGAGGGAGCAGGAGATTGACGGATTGGTGCGGCTGCTGCAGTAATGGAGATGCTGTGCCGTTCCGTTGTGGTGAAGAGAGAGCTGAGCTGAAAAGCGAAGTCTACATTCCTACCCTCACCTATGGCCATGAACTTTGAGTCATGACCGAAATAACGAGATCCCAGATACAAGCGGCTGAAATGAGCTTCCTCCATAGGGTGGAGCTCCGGGAGGAACTCTAAGTACAGCCACTGCTCCTCCACATCGAAAGGAGACAGTTGAGGTGGCTCGGGGATCCATACCGGATGCCTCCTGGACGTCTCCCTCGGGAGGTGTTACAGATATCTCTCACCGGGAGGAGGCCCAGGGGACGGCCCAGGACATGTTTGAGGGACTAAGTCTCTCAGCTGAACTTAAGATGATCATCCTCCCCAATCTTCAGTGTTTGGCAGCCTGTAACAGCTTATTTTTGTAATAATTGCCATGTATTTAGCTTGATCTATCTTCCCAACAACACAGCAGTTTTCCTCTTCCTGATGAAGAACAGTCCAGATTCTGCCATCGCCTTTCTTGATACCTTTCTGCCATAAAGGCCAGACTTGTGGAGTGCAGGACTGATAGTTGTTTTGTCAATAGATTTTTCCACCTGAGGCATCAATCTCCGCAGCTCCTCCAGAGTTTCCATTGACGACTTATTGGATTTATATTTTCCTTTGCCAAATCGCACTCATGTAGAATTCCATGTTTTCTTGTTTTAAATTGGAGCAGAAGAGAAGAAAGGAGTAAATGCCTCAGTCAGGATTACAGCCTGCTGTTCAAAAGCCAAACATTACTATTTCACAATGGTTACATATGAAACAGAGCTAAAGTAACTTCAAACTCATAGGTTGTAAAAGATTTATATAAATAAAGCCTGAATAGTAGGACCCAGAGGAACGTTACCAACACACATGCAGCACCAACTACAGGGGTTGGACAATGAAACTGAAACACCTGTCATTTTAGTGTGGGAGGTTTCATGGCTAAATTGGACCAGCCTGGTAACCAGTCTTCATTAGCAGGGTAAGAGCACAGTTTTACTCAAAATATTGAAATGCACACAACATTATGGGTGACATACCGGAGTTCAAAAGAGGACAAATTGTTGGTGCACGTCTTGCTGGTGCATCTGTGACCAAGACAGCAAGTCTTTGTGATGTATCAAGAGCCACGGTATCCAGGGTAATGTCAGTATACCACCAAGAAGGACAAACCACATCCAACAGGATTAACTGTGGACGCAAGAGGAAGCTGTCTGAAAGGGATGTTCGGGTGCTAACCTGTATTGTATCCAAAAAACATAAAACCACGGCTGCCCAAATCACGGCAGAATTAAATGTGCACCTCAACTCTCCTGTTTCCACCAGAACAGTCCGTCGGGAGCTCCACAGGGTCAATATACACGGCCGGGCTGCTATAGCCAAACCTTTGGTCACTCATGCCAATGCCAAACGTCGGTTTCAATGGTGCAAGGAGCGCAAATCTTGGGCTGTGGACAATGTGAAACATGTATTGTCCTATGATGAGTCCACCTTTATTGTTTTCCCCACATCCAGGAGAGTTACGGTGTGGAGAAGCCCCAAAGAAGCGTACCACCCAGACTGTTGCATGCCCAGAGTGAAGCATGGGGGTGGATCAGTGATGGTTTGGGCTGCCATATCATGGAATTCCCTTGACTACCGAACCATTCTTGAGGACCATGTGCATCCAATGGTTCAAACATTGTATCCTGAAGGCAGTGCCGTGTATCAGGATGACAATGCACCAATACACACAGCAAGACTGGTGAAAGATTGGTTTGGTGAACATGAAAGTGAAGTTGAACATCTCCCATGGCCTGCACAGTCACCAGATCTAAATATTATTGAGCCACTTTGGGGTGTTTTGGAGGAGCGAGTCTGGAAACGTTTTCCTCCACCAGTATCACGTAGTGACCTGGCCACTATCCTGCAAGAAGAATGGCTTAAAATCCCTCTGACCACTGTGCAGGACTTGTATATGTCATTCCCAAGACGAATTGACGCTGTATTGGCCGCAAAAGGAGGCCCTACACCATACTAATAAATTATTGTGGTCTAAAACCAGGTGTTTCAGTTTCATTGTCCAACCCCTGTATGTGCCTGTTTGTTTCAAACTTAAAATTAGTTCATGACACAATTTGGTGAGGGATGTATATCTCAGAACATAAACACTGTAAAACATTGTTACAGTACACAACAGTACACAAACAAAAATTCACACTTCACTTAATTAATTTAATTAATACATTTACTAAGGATAGCTAATGTCAGTAATGTATTTGAATGTTATCACTGAGTGTCTGGGTTTGTTGTGTTTGCGATCAAAAACAATTTAATCATGTTGCATAAATTAAAGTTAACAGAAAATATGGAGAACCAGTGAGTTTAAACTGGATATCTCGAACACAGTGGTGGGAATTTTCAGCATGTAAGAAATATTCAGCACCCTCCTACACAAAACTCCACTCATGGTTTAGCGTAAATATCAAAATTAATACCTCCCTAACAGGAACATTTTCTGGGGAAAATGTTCAACCCTGGTCATCTGAATTTAGCCCTGGATTTCAAAAGTGGAAAAGCAAAAGCCCCCTGGAAAAAATCCTGCAATAGAAGTGCACCTTTAGAAACTGGTAGAGATTTTTAATGGTAAGATATACCACACTTTCAATTCAAAGAAGAAATCTGCTATCTATTGTTATCTTCTTTTCTGCCATCCAACACTAGTTTCAAAACAGTCTAGGCCTTACTTTGAAATAGGAGGGAATAGCAACTCAAGTCTGCACATTACAGTATTAACAAAGCAGCACAGACAAACCTTGTGTGCTAAGTAAAAGAACAGTTTTGATAAGAAGGTACAGAATTATATTTAGACACATACAAGTGTGTGGCTTCCTTACTGATTATGCTGGAATAACCTGCAACGAGGTGTTGCTTAACAATAAAGTTTATATTTTTATATATCCAAGTTAATAAAGATGCACTGATCAGGATTTTCAGGATTTTTCTGTTTTGACTTGCTGATACCAATTTGTTTGACTGTGATTGATTCTGATCTCTCTTTGAGAGCTGTTGCATAACAAGATAAAATAACTGCAATTCAGTATTTTTAGCCATTCTGCTGTAAGTGGTGATTAAATATTTGTATTAGGTATGACAAGGTATCAGTGCCAAAATTAAGACTATTGCACACCCAGCGGTGGCTACTTCCTTGTTGCAGGAGGCTATATCCATTCCGAAGCTGGCTCGGTAAGTGAGCGCCCGGCGCCGGCAAATGAAAAGGAGAGCACTTGTGTTAGCTTTGGAGAGACTGGCAATACCATTGGATAGGCTGGTGATTGGATGGAAGAGGCTATTGACTAGTCTCTCCAATTTTATCAGTAGATGGTGCAGTTCCGTAGCAACACATAAGCCCAATATTTATACCTATATATTAATAATCTAAGGATTGAAATTGCTGTTGTAATGGCAATGATTTGTTTATGTATGCTAGTAACTAGCCTCTCCAATGCTAACAACCTGCCTCTCCAATGCTATCAAAAGCCCATCAAATACAGTCGCTAGCCTATCCAATTCTATTGCCAGCCTCGCCAAAGTTAACGCAAATGAGTACTCTCCTTTTTAATTTGCCAGCGCCAGCTGCTAAGTTACCGGTGCCCTCCTATCACTAATCAAATTAGTAGGTGGCTTTGAAATGGATATAACCTCCTGTAACAAGGAAGTAGCCATCGCTGTGTCCACAATAGTCTTAATTTTGGCACTGATATGGTGCCAGTGACAGACCAGACATTGTAATGCAAGGTTTTAATATTTTAAAACAAAGACAAATTATTATGGCACAATTTAAACTGTCTTTAGTGTCATATGTTAGTGGTTATTACTCTTAGCACAATTAGCATTATTATACTTACTCTGCAATTTTAATGTGCATTCACTACAAAATGTAGATCTTTCACTCTGAGATTTCAGACTGACAATATTTCCAAATTCAGTATCCAGCAATTTGACTTTAGTCTTTTCAGCCTTTCTGTTATCTGCTTTAAGTCTTGCTCTCTCTAAATGAATGATCCACAGAGATGTCCTGACATCTCATAGGATATACTGTTTCCTTTTAAATATAATTTTCATGACCTAATTTTAAACACCTCACTAACAGCTTGAAGTCTTTTGCCCCTTGTAACAAATTCCAAATCTAAGAGTTTTATTAGATTTCACTGAACAAAAAAAGGATTGGATTTTTACTATCTAACTGACCAGACAGGATGGCTCAAGATGATCAATTTTGTTGACCGATTTTGGTTAACACCCAATTTTCTCAGTACAACACAAACTGTCATGTAAATTGCTTGCACTTATCTGCATTTGGATGATTTTGAACTATGTGACATAATGTTGAATTATTTTATCTTTTTATCTTATCCATCTACAAAAAAAGATAACACCCAACTGAACCAGCCATTACCCTTTAATCATTTTTGAATAGCTTCTAATGCTAATATTTCAGTCAACGAAGATTACATTTCTGTACTTCTTCTTTTGGCTTCTACAGGTTACTGTTCTTTAAATGAAGAAAACAAATTAACTAAAAGTCAATATTGTCCCTTGTCCTTACTTACAGGCTAATGTGGACATTTAAAGTGACGCATGTCTTTGGTTTGGATCTTGTTGTTTTCTTTATGTCACCTCCCATAAGTGCCTCCCTTGTTTTTCCACCATTAACACAAATAAAGCCATATTGTGCAGCCTTGCATGAACATATAATCTTACTTTCATAGGTTCAGTGAGTGCTTTGGTTGATTCAGGGCATCATAAATGTGCATGTAATCCAGGTAATCTTAACGATAGGCCTTGAGAGCTTCAGTGCTGTAGAAAGTATGAAATCTTTGCCATAAAGGCCATAAAGTCTCTCCAATATGCAGCTTATGTCTGCACTCACCTTTCAGAAGCCTATGCTTCTCTTTCCACTTTGCTTGCAGTGGCAGTGCAGATGAAATACTGGCCCCCAGAAAGCCATTTGGCACCTAATTGAGCAATCCTATTACTTTCCTCTCCCTTTAGAATGTGACTTTCATTGCTTCATAGTGGATGGTGGGGAGCAAGTGTAAATGATTGTCCTACAGTAGGTGTGTGTATTCGAGTAACTTTGTTGTGATAGCCTGTGTGTGTGTTCTTTTTTTTTCATTCTATCTTTGTGGACCCTTACACCTCTTCTCACCTGAGCCGCCACAAATATTAAACATTGATTGGGTTCAGAGATGGACCACATTCGCCAGAGACAACTCAATATTAACTCCCTAGGTGGCTCACAGAGGACTGGCTTGCTCTTTTTGACCATGGACTTGCGGAGAAGAAAACAGAAAGTGAATTTCTTTCTCCCGGTTTCTCATGTCTCTTCTGCAATACTGCTTTTGAGGTGGGACTGGTGATTTCAAAGGGGATTATTCATTGATTTTTTACACACCTATTATTACAGTCAACAATGCAATCTTTCAAAAATGTTTCTACAAATACTGTTTTATAAAGTATACGAGAACCTAGATATAGGCTGATGGCAAAATAGTAAGCAGATCCACTTTCATTAACTAAAATATGAAAAACCAGGAAAAGCGACAGGTACAAATGAAAAACTAAAATATTTTAATGTCCATTCTAACCCTTGAAAATGCTTTGACCTAAACAAGGCCTGTATATTCAGGGTTGGCATCATCCTTGAATATAAACGTCCACCCAAGTCAAGAATTTTTGCACTTTCCAACAGATTGTCTTCCAGGTTTGCCATGTATTTAGCACCATTGATCTCCCCATATCTGTGACCAGATTACCTGTCCCCACTGGAGAAAATAATCCCCACATCATGATGCTGTCACCACCATGTTTTACCTTGGGGATGGTGTGTTCAGGATGATGTGCCATGTTAATTTTGAATGTGAGTTTTGCATGTAGTTCAAGTGGTGTCATCTGATACCACTTGACCTACATGTGTTTGCTGTGTCTGTTACATGGCTTTCTTAGGTGACTTTTGAAGGCTATTGATTGCACTAGATTTTATTACATGTTTTGATATATTAGTTATTAAAGGTAATCAGAGTAAATGGGGGCTGAATGAATAAAAAAATAAAAATCTTGGATCCTTGGACCTTTGTGTTTGTCTATGACATAAAATCCCCATAAAATACATAGAAGTTTGTTGTTGTCATGTGACAAAATGTAAACATGGTTAAGGGGTATGAATACTTTTGCAACACATTGCAACACATTGCAACACATACAATCTAAGCGCTGTCTAGTGGGTGAGTAATAGACAAACTGAATTTGAATGCAGCTGGGATTTTTTTTACACATCGCACCTGATCGTACATCTTTCTTCATCATGTCTACTTTTGAAACACACCATCACTCTGGTTTTCAGCAATTTCTTTCTGGGTCTTTGTCTTATTCATTGTTTCAACTCCCTTCATCATTATTATGACAGAGATTTGTATTTTTGGGAAAGCATAGATGTTGAGTTCCTCTTTTATCTTTTAAAATACTCATCATCGCCTCATTAAAATGTACATACTTTGACACATGATGGTTAATATATTCTCTTCCAGCTAAATCAAGCTATTTTAGCTTGTAATTTCTTTAGAAAAATGTAATCAGAAGTGATTAGTTCAATATTTCTTCACGGGATTTCCATAATTACAGTCCCTGACTAGAATTTTATTTTAATCTTTTCTAGTCCAAAATATGCAGAGGCATTCTTATGGGGATTATTAAATAATCTTCAATCAGTATTTAGACAGCAGGGTGGCATCTAGGAATTGGAAATGGAATCTCTAAGGGAGACATCTTTCCTTGGTGGGATGATGTACACTTCAGCTTTGTGCGTGTGCATGATGCCGTCTTGACTGGCTGCGTTTATGTACCTCATTTCGCTCTTGCTAAGTTGTCCACTTACTCATTCCCTGCATGCTGGCAGATTAGATGTATGTGTTAAACTATTCTCATATGGGTAGTCAACTTTGTTTCGCATGACCGCTTTGGAAAAGAACAGCAAAATTTAAACCATTCTAAGTGAATCTTGTAAACTGGAAAAAATAACTCTAAGCAAAAGACTTGAACATGAGGTTTTAAGGAAATAGGAAAGGTGTATACAATAAGTTCAATTTGACAAATACAAATATTTGCCCTTTTAACAATTTCACAAGATGGAGACAAGAACAATAAGGGTAGGTTCATTCCTTCTTGTTCATGTTTTATCCTAATGGGATTTTTCAGGATTTTAGAAGTGAGGTTCTGTTAACAGGAGATAAACAGTTAATATCTTATCTGCAGTAAATGGATATTCTGGGATTGTCATTTAGCATAAATTCAGATTGGTGTGTCCTGGAAGCTCTAGTTTTAGAGGGTCAAGGCCAAAAAGGCCTTATATTGTCTTTACTCTCAACATATTCTTTGTAATCTCAATACATTTGCCTCTAAGGACGAAAAAAAAATACACAAAAAATATTCCAAAAACTATCTAAATATTGATATGTGATACACCACAAGATGGGTCAATGATTTGCAGCAACATTTATTCTGATACATAATTATTTCTTCTGCATTACCCAATGTGCTGCCAAAAAAATATCCTTACACTTGAGATTCTTTTGGCCAAATATTTCCCCTTACCAAAAACATCTGTAAAATGTTATGTTATTTTTGTCCTCTTTAAACAAGTAAATTTATCAAAACTACTTCTGCATAAAATATTCTTTCTAATTTTAATCCTTAAAATGCCAGTATGTCTAGTTCAGCCATGCACTGTCAAAAATCCCAAAAAACTGAAATGATTTCAATTACATTTATTTATTTATTTAATTTTAGGCCCTGAGATGGCTCACAATTTGATTGGCAGCAACATCTGGTTTGATGCAGGTTGTTGTTTTTTTCATTGCCAGACTTAAAACCTTAAGCTCAAATATACATATTGTTTATTTGGAATTTTAACTTCTCAAATGATCACATATCTTCACAGTTGTGTTTGATCACATCTTGTGGGGTGAGCCAATCACTTCAACACCTTCATCAATTGAATTCAACAGTGTGGTGAGACTGTTAAAGCCCCACACCGAATGACCTGATATACAAAGGCCCTCTGACACAGCTGACTTTTGACTGTTTAACTAAACCTCTGAACAAACTGACTTTTTTATTAGACTGTTACTTTGACCAAACAGGCTTTACATGTTCAGTTCTTAGTATGTGTTTCACACAGGAAGATCTTTGCTGGTGCACCAGCTCCCACCTCAATTTCTCAAACAAGAAATGTTTGACATTTATTTGTGACTGGAGTTGTTTTGAGATAGTAGAAATGAGCTTTGGTCTTGGCCTCTGGAACCAATTAATCTGGATTTAAATGAAGATACCAAGAGAGTTTTCTACTGCAAGTGAGATATTAACTTCTTGCAACCTTCTGAATATAACTTTACTTTAAATAATCCTGAACTGTCCCTTTAAGTTTACCACAGACTAGTTCGGTTCGCCTTTGCTCTCAATTTTGTGTCTTCTTTCCATTTGGAATGTCTTCTAAAATCCACCATGGAGCACACCTTACTGCATAATTCAGCAGGCCTGATTGGTTTTAAATTTCCTCGGTTTACTTATTCTAGTTTAATATGATGTGAAATCCCAGTAATTCTGCAATACCCTGAATAGGAATGCTGGACCGCGTTCATTTGACTGTGAATCCAGAACAATGCAGAGCCACAGAGTGGATGAATGCTTTCACCTTCAATTTGTTTGAACAATATAAATGGTTTTGACTCAGCTCATTTCCTTTGCCTCGGGCTGCTAATGTCTTGATCCTCCCAAAGATAGCCTAGAACTTCTAATTATTCACAGTGCTATTGATGTATTAGCTCTCATTCTGTGATAGAGAAAAGACTGGATTTCTAAATTAAATTGTCACCTCCCCTCTTTCTGAAACATTAATACTGTTGCTACAGCAAATATCCCTGTCTCTTCTGAACTAACTCATTTCATTAAATCTAACCCATCCATAGGGCTGATGGCTGTGATTTACTGTCAGAGTTTTCAATGAATTTCAGAAAAGCTGTAGTAAACACTTTTGAGAAAGCGACAGGCTTTTTTGTTTTGACTGTAGGTCAAGCTTGTAGAGGGGCAGTCTTGGCTCCAGGGGACTTAACAGATTTGGGTCTTATCAGCCTCAGCAGCCTTCTTTATAGACCACAGTGCATCTGAGGGCCCCAAGCCACCCACATGCTGAGTCTGCTGCACAAGTGTTCAACACCCAAAGCAAACGAGGCTGCTCTTCTCATAGAGCTTGGTGAAATTTATGCTAAATACACTCCATGTATCAGAGTGAAAAAAAGTTGTTTTTCAAGACAAATAAAAATGTGTCTTTACTCCTCTAAGCTCTTTAAATGATTGCTGAGTAAAGTCCTTTTGGCAGTTTGATGGCTTTTCAGGATTTCCCGAAAATCTTTCTGTCCCCTGGACTGTATCTGTGTTATGCTTTTCTGTCGTGTTCAACACTTAAATCCATTTTACACTACAGTAATGTTCCAGAGATAATGAGGATGGAACACAGAAAAAAAGAAATATCTTTTTCCCCTCGCCAGATGTTTTTTTTTTTTTTTTGCATTGTGCAATAGGTAAACCTTTCAGAAACATCATGAACAAGGCTACAAACTTTTGCAAACCCCAAATCCACTTGTGGACATTAGCTGTGCAACGATTCATCCAGCTGAGGTAAACTAAAGCAACGTTACAGAGCTTTTGGTAAAGACATACCTAGGCATTTTGCCTTTTGGCACAGTATGGCATTTTTTGCAAAACAACGAGAAACTGCTTTGTTCCGCTCCAACTAAAGCATATTCACTGACTACCAGCTGTACGCACAGCAATAACTCAAGTTTGGTTGGTCCAAATTGCACAAATGACCCCTCCTGACCACTCCCTGTTGAACATTATGTCTTTTTCAAAATTAAGGTAATATACAAGAATCTAATGTTATACTAGCATTATACTAGCATGTTAATTTTTCTTCACTCTACCCACAGTCAAACCTATACTTTATATTGAACTTCCAGTTTTCAAAAGCTTTGACCTAAACAATGCACTTGGGACAAAAATCCATCTTAACTTATGAAAAGTAAAATTATTTTTCAATAATCCTTAGGTTTAACTGCATATCTAGATGGAAGTATGATAGCACGGTGAAGCCTCAAAGTTAGCTGAGTTTTGATCAGTTTGGTTGCTGTCACTTAAATTATTCCTTTAGTTAATTTATTACTCAAATTATACCAGAAGGCACAGCACACATCTTTGGTTCCGAGCCGCAGGTTTTAATTGTGTGGCTTCTCATATCTGTTTGCTCCGTAATAATATTTACAGAAAAATGATAGCAATCATACAATAATAACAATAATAAAGGGACCCGTTAAGATGTAAAGACTAATATGTGTCTCTATTTCTTTCACCATTGGCATACTTTTGGAGCGGCCAGCAAGATTGAAAACCTAAACCCAGTCCAGAATCTGCTGAGGGACATCTGGGGGGTATGGTGAGGAAGCCTTCTGACCTCAAAGACCTTGATTGTTGACAAAGAGGGATGTTCAAAATCCCACCGGAGACATGCAAAGAGCTTGTTAGCAAAGATATTGATTGCTGTGATTGCAAATGAGGGCTTTGACACTGATTAATGAGAAGTGGTGCAAATACTTAACATTTTTAGTCAGAAATCTTTAAAAAAAATATAAAATAAATTCAAAATTTAACATTATTTTTAACACAGCTTAACTTGGACTTGGACCATATATCATACTATCTGTTAGTTATTTATTTTTATTGCACCCAGAGTATTTTTTTTAGGCAACAGGAAATTAAAACATTTGGCATGGATGTGTAAACTTTTATAGTAATGCTACTGTAAAATGTTGCTACTACTGTTGGGTAATGTACCACAAAAACGCATACTTCAACACACATTTAAACTTGATTGGATGCCTGCAGCTTGCATAAATGTTACTGCACACATATGTGGCCAACCATCATGGATGAGAGCCCAAACAGAACAGACCATTAGTGGGAGGATGGGGAATATGCTCAGTGGTCGAGCCATCTTTGCTTATCATGTAGGTGAAAACCCAATTTACGTTTTGGTTCAACGGCTCTGAGCACATTTTGGGACATAAATTACTTCAACTACTTGCTTACAGGCTGTAATTGCAGCAGGACAGGAGAAAATGTTTATTCATGCGGCCATGTATTGACAACCTTTTACCTGTGTGCATCTCTACTGAATATTTATCTGTGCACATCCCCAAGTCAAGTCAATCTGCAGATTTCCAGTAATTGTGCAACCCAGACCCGACTGAATCCATAGATGCTGTCTTCCTTAAATATTTACTTTTACTGATGCTTTCTGTGGATTTTGAACCCTACATCAGTGAACCCATGAAGCTTAAAACACAATCTCTAAACTCAAAGGTTTGGATTTATAAATATTAAAGACACCCTGTGAAGTTTTTCTTTGGTTTTATTTTTGGGGAAGGATGTGAATAAGAATAATCAGCAAAATAATTCACCACTGAGAGAGAAAAAAGTCAATGCTTTTAACAGATCAACACGCATCAGGTTCCCTCCAAAAGCCAGCCTGCCTGTGGCCCCATGCTGGGAGTGATAATGGCTGGACATGGCCCTGTGTCTGGGAGTCAGCTGCTCTACTGATCCAATGCAAGCACTGAAGGGGCCAAAGAGAGGGTGTATCCCAGCATGAACAGTGGTCAATGGACTGGTGATGACAGCTGAGTCGGTCGTTGTTCAGGAACAAAACCCTCGATCATCATGTGCAGTTTACCTTGGGTAACCTGACCCACTGTATTGTCCTGGAACAACTACTCTGATTTCAAATTAGTCTGTGTGTGAGGGGAAGAGGAAATGTTGACAGAGAGGTTCCATTAAAACGCTTTGAAATAACTGCCAAAATGGCATACTTTTGGTGGTCAGTAATAGCCTCCTCAAAAACATTGTTCCATTGAATGCTCTATTAAAAAAAATCAGGTCTTTCTGGAGGTGAATGAGGAACATTTTTCTCTTTTTCTCTAAACTTTCGGTGTTAGAATATGGTTACCAAAGACAACATTATTAAACTGATTGTATTCTATTTCTACTGTACTAGAGACAGTTGTTAGATCCTTATGGTCAGACAGAATAATTGTTTGTCTAACAAACATTTGCCTTTTGGTACAGTTCTTTATTTCAGTGTTTTATACATGTATGTGACACTAGGGCATCATTAAAATAGATTTCTCAGGTATTCCTTATATCTTAAGCTTAAAATCTGGTGCATTATGCTCCAGACGCTGCAGTCTTTTATATCTGTTTCTCTAGACAAGATATTTTGTCCCCCTGGTGTTTCTGCAGGGCAGTCTTCACATGCATCTCTAATATAGGGTTTTGCCCCATTAAACTCAATGGTAGCCCAGTTTCATACCTGTGCATTGCCAATTTGTCCCTTTGTTCTTCCATTTTGCAACAGGAAATAAAGCAGTTTATTTTTTATTGTAGTCAAGTAGTTTAATGATTTCTGAAAATAAATGTTGATAAAAATTCTCAAATCTCATGCATACTTTAATGCGATTGTTTTACACCATTTTTCAGTCCTGATCTACGTTTGCGTCTTTGACTAACAAAAATAGAAAGATTAGGACCTCAAATCAAACTAAAATGACCTGGCAGATATTATTACAGACATCATTAGCAAGGATAGATCTATTTATACAACCCAGTAGAACAGAAGAAGGCTGTTACATGTATATTTTCTTAAGTTTTCAAATATGCCTAAGCTGTGCTGCACATTTTACCTCCTTCACGCCAGCTGTTAAAGAGATGAAAATATTCTGTGGCAAACTGTTATTTCCATCAGCCTCCTTTCTTTCTGTAAACAAGTGATGTGCAACTCCTTGGAGAGGCCAGAGCGGTTAAGGATCACTGCCAGGGAAATTGCTTTGCTCAGGTTGCTAGAAAACCGCCGTTTCATCTTCTGAACAGGGGAAGCAGCACAACTCACCATGGAAAGCAGATCAAAAGCTAGGAATCCACTAAGGTGACAATAGGACTTTCTCAGATCAATGCAGCATACCCACAACTTGTGGGATGTTCAGAAGGTATGAAGAATATCTTCAAAACAGAATGAAGACACATGTAATCAAGGTTCTGTAACTGTTTTGGATGTAAGAAAAAAAAAACTAAAGAAGAGATAAAGCATGGAGGAAAATCTGGAGACAGACAAATTTAGGAAGGGCTAAGGGAGCTCCCACCAGATGTGGGATCATTAATTACTCCTAATCAAAGCCTGTGCCAGCCTGGTGACATGTGAGAAGCTCAAGGTCGTTACTTGAACACTCATGCACCCAAGAAAAAATGCCATTGCTTGTGTTTTGTGTCTAAACCACCATAAGTATCTAAATGGGCTTAGCAGAGATGTTGTTTCAAACCATGAAATTAACTCCAAGTTCAAAGCAAACTGCTTATGAGAAATTCGTTATTAGGTCTAATGTCACACCACTTTCAGTGAAAATATTCTGCAATGTTCAAGGATTCCTGTATTGATCCAGATCGCACAAGACAGTAAAATGGGTAAAAAAATAAACAAATTAAAATGATAAGTGTGTTACAAGTGAAGTAAGTGAAGCATTCAGCTGTGTGAGAGTTCTTGTTTCACTCTGTTAATGGTGCCACGGGTCTGTGGAGCCAATGTTTTTCACAGCTCTGAGAGGATTACAGGTTGTTTGCTACGGTTGGTGTCTGGGTAATGCTGATAAGACAGACAGTGCATGTATGTACCAGCCACTGCCAGGTGAGTCAAGAAGACGTCAGGGGCAAAAGATGAGAAAAATGACACACCTTGTTATCTGCAGACTATTATTAAATAATAATTAGCTTTTTGCTATTGGCTTATTATCTGATTTACTTTTCAACACTTTTAGTGATGTTTTTCTTAGATTATTTAATCAAAACAGAAGTTGGTTAACTGTTTATTCTCTGGTTTGAAAAACGTTATGTCTAAAATCAAAATAGAACCTCATTATATAAGATATTTAATCTCTACTGTGGTATAGATTAAAGGTTTTACTGTTCTTTACCTGGATTTGCTATCTAAAACTGCTTTGCAAAAGTATTTATATTTTGTAGCACTACAGACACTTCAATAATAATACATTTTATTGGGATTTTATGCAATATGTCCAGTCAGTTCTTAATGTTCCAGTTTTTTAAGTTTTACAGCACAATAAAATCAAATAAATTTCATAAATTGAAAAAAAGATTGCTATTGCTGACCGAAGTGAAACAAAGCTTATACACTACCGGTCAAAAGTTTTAGAACCACTTTCTCATTTAATTTTTAGATTCCTAAAACTGGCTGCCCTTTGCTGTGATGACTGAAGGATTAACCTTTGGCCGTCTCTTGATGAACCTCAAGGAAGTTCTTACAAAACTCTTTGTAAAACCATTTCAGGTGACCACCTCACGAAGCTCATGGAGAGGACGCCAAGAGAGCAAAGCAGTAATCAAAGCAAAGGGCGGCTATTTGAAAGAACCTAAAATATAAAAATGTTTAGAGTTATTTCGCCCTTTTCATTTACTGCATAATTCCATGTGTATTCATTCATAGTTTTGTTGGGTTTGGTGAGAATCTGCAATTTAAATAGTCATGAAAATAAAGAGACCCATTAGGTGAGAAAGTATCTAAAACATTTCAGCTGTTGTATTTATCCATATTTATTTTTCTTGATTGACTGAAGTGAACCGAAAATGTACAGAACCGGGACTTTAAAACCCAAATACATATTGAACCATGGTTTTGTGTACAGTTGCAACCCTGATTTATACTGAAATTAAATAATACACAGGTAGACTCTATTTCCTCTAAAATGAGTTTATTGGGTTTGGTTTTATTTATGAGTATGTAAAGGGTTTTCACTACAAATGCAGAAAAAAGCATTTCTGTTTGTTAAATAATCTTGTTTTTCCTGTGCACTTCAGAATTGTGCACTATTCCACATTGGTCTATTGCATGAAATCTACAAAGAAATACATTAAAGGTTGTGGTTGTAATGAGACAAAATGTCCAAAGTTTTAAAGAGGTATTAATACTTTTGTAAGGCAATATACTTCAGTATGGATAAGTTAAATAACAATTGATTGTCTCAACGTTTCTTTTGTGTGATTAGCATACTACCTTCACCAACTCAGCTGAGCAGAGGGGCAGATGGATGGGGAGTGGTGGTGACTGTCATCATTACTGCCTGTCTTCTCACCTGCTCCCTGGGGGACATCATTTTATTGGGCTCTCTCACCGTACTAATAGCTCTGTCAGAACCAGCAATGTACCTTTCGAAGGTAATGTTTCCCATTGCAATTTAGCTTTGCCTGGCAAGAAATTACAGGAGTGCCCTGATGTGGGGACTTTCTCCCCACAGAATCTAATTTCTTTCACCCAGACAGAATTATGAATGATTCATGCAGCAGAAGTCAATCATTCCTCTGTATGCATTGAAAAACGTCTGTGTGCGTGTGTGTTTGAATGCATTGCAGGGCAATTTCTTCAGCGTGGCCCCACAGTTTTTATGCTGAGCACACAACAAATGCTAACCAATTAAAATTCACAATTTATCCTACTGAAACCCCTCTGAAATGTATAATTTGTTTTACATGTGTGCAAATTTTATCTCCTTTTTAGAACACAAAGACTCCAGTTAATGTTTTTTACATTTTCACCTCTCATTGACCCTTCAGACATGGCTTGGAGGGCTTTAAAATCTCCTCAGCCACCTCCGTTAGGCTTGGCTGAGTAAAGAGGGAGAGCTCTCTTTGACTGCTCAGCCTGTGGATTACTCCTCAATATGGGATTACGCTCCAATGAATGAGTGCAGACACAATACTGGCAGCTCAGCTTTGAAATATACAATAGAGGTTTAGCTATCGAGCTTAAATTTAGTATCGGCTGATCTGGTATCAGATGGGATAGACCTGGTTCTGTTTACTGTTACTCACACCTGCCTGAGTCTGCGTCTTTCAAGATACCCTCTTAATGAGATGCCAAATCTCTGGGATTTACAATCCTGATGAGGGGATCTTGTTTTTATAGTGTAGTTCCCTGAATAAAATAACTTGTGGGTGCTTGAAATGTTAGTTGCAACCACCATGAGCTGAAATACTAAGCTTTAAAATTACTTTGCCTTAATAGAATAGAATAGAATAGAATAGAATAGAATAGAAATATTATTTATTGTCCCACAGTGGGGACTTTAAGGTGTATCAGCAGCAAAGCGAAAGGCAAATGGAAGCATGCAGGTACACACGAGGGTAGAAAATATAAAAATAAGGCAGTGTGGAACTTGCATTGCCTGCTGCAGACAGAAATCTTAAATCCCAGACTAAAACTTGATTGCATTTTTATTCATTTTTGTTACACTGTTACATTTACAAAAGTTGGACTGCCAAAGTTTCATGTTTCTACATTTGTAACAGAAAGTACCCAATGCATCACATTTTCCCCCAATCTAACTCTGTCAGGGAATATGATCAAACTAACTTTCAAAATAAATTTTCAAAGCACCTTAATTTGAATTAACACTTCACTGTCAAGCAATAGTTTTTAATCATGAATAAAATGAAATATTATACCGGTGAACTGAATAATAGTGCCGTTATTGCGGAGTGATTCCAGTTATAAAAGTCTGGAATCTATTTGATATTGTTCCCTCAAAGTAAACTTGGTCTTATCATTTTTCATCCAAATGGCTTCTTCACGTGTGAACATGTGTAGGTTGTATAAGGGCCACTATAGTCAGAACAGTCACATTAAAAGGGCCGTCAGGGTCACTAATATGGCTATTAAGGTCACATGAGGCACTAACCGTACCCTCCATTCAGTTCAATGTTTGGGTCATTGTCACTACTGAGTCAGATGTCTGTTTGTCCGAGGTTTTGAAATCCATGCGTCCCTCTGCATCCATGTCACAATTGTGGGCTACTTTGTTGGTCTATCACATGAAAATCACATAAAAAAACGAGTTTGCGATTGTAACGCGTCGAAATGTAAAGATGTTTGTGGTGTTAAAATGTTTTTAAGGTACCGTGGGTCTCGGTTTCATGCTTGATTGTCACATTTGAAGTAAAGAGATCGTTGCCAAACATAAATTTTGCAGTCTGCATATGGAGGCAGTCCACTCAATGTAAACCTTTTCTTTGTGTACATGTTGAGAACATTGCTGAAAGCATTGTGAAATCCATTCTGTATCTTTTTTTCATCCAATTGGTTAAAAGTTACTATTTATAAAGAAAGTATATCAAGAATTTAAACCTGCAGAGTAACAGGCTTTACAAATTATCTATGGTTGTCTTAGACAAAGCTGAGCACATCAGACCACGTTCTTCATGTTGTCTGGGATGGAATTGATATTGATCCTTCCATCTTACTTTGCGTTAAGTTGGTGCATTTGACAAATTTTCAATGTTCCTTTTAAGCGAACTGCTGATTGTCACTCCCCACTTCAAACAAATGCAATATGAAGATTTGCTGTCAGAGGAAACAGTAAAAGGGACTATCTTACTTGTCTCACAAATTGAATCCACATGGTGAACATTCACTTTATCACTAAAAGCATGAATGTTTCAAATGATTTGAGGTTTCATGTTCTATTCTTCAACAGGGATGTACAGACATGTGTTGAACTCAGTGACCAGGAAATAATGAGAGAGCAAAGTGGGTCAAGGACAAAGATTTTAAAAATGGGTCAACCATCAGACATCACACAGGACTTGTGTTAAAAATAATAAGTGACAGGACAAGAGCTTTAGTCAGAGATCTTTCCTGTTTTTTTTTCTTCCATGTATCAATTTTCAGCGTCTGCTGCTGTCTTAATCTCACACCTAAATGTAGTTCTCTGCAGTTTATGACCCACCCTTATCGTGCTTCTTCATGCTTTAAACCACTTCAGCAGATTTTAGAACCATTTTGCATCTGGACTTTATCACTCATGATATGCCCTTTCAAGAAGATGGAGGAAAAAAAGACAATCCATTAATGGTGTGTGTAAAGAATAATGAGGAGGAGCAGAGTTATCGGTCTAGGGGGCTTCAGATCCTCCTTGGAAGTATCTATGTTTAAAGCCAAATATAAATAATTTTGTGGAGCAACTTAAAATATAATAGTTCTGAGAGAACTACCATCTGTCTGCTCAATATTCAGCAAATTAAATGAGACTAGAACAATTAATTTTTTATTTCAAATCTTTTTTTTTTCTTCTGATTAAACAATACAAAGCCTGATTTGTTCCCTTTCAAAAATATTAAAACCCCTGGATCTTATTCAGTCAGTCAGTCATTTTCTACCGCTTCTTCCATAGTGGGTTGCGGGGGAGCTGGTGCCTATCTCCAGCAGTCTATGGACAAGAGGCGGGGTACACCCTGGACAGGTCACCAGTCTATCGCAGGGCAACACACAAACAACCATGCACACACTCATTCATTAACCAATTAACAGGCATGTCTTTGGACTGTGGGAGGAAGCCGGAGTACCCGGTGAGAACATGCAACCTCCATGCAGAAAGACCCCTGGCCAGGAATTGAACCCAGGACCTTCTTGCTGCAAGGCAACAGTGCTATCAACTTTACCACTGTGCAGCCTGGATCTTATTCATATTTTGTCAAATTACAATCACAAACTTCATTAAATCATCAGACAGTTTAAGGATAACATTGTGGTGAAAACTTAAAATGAGGTTAGATTATAAAATAATATCCTAATATTTGAGCATCTCACTGAACACTGTTCATTGCATTATCCGGAAATGTAAAGAGAATATTGAAGAATATCCATATGCACAACTGCAAACTGGCCATAATATCAATTGCCCCTTTTCCACTGGCTCAATTTGGCCCTACTCCACTCCACTCGGCTCGCTCTGCGAGTGTTTCCATTACTGTTTTTTTCTGTACTGGTACCTACTTTTTTGGTCCCTGCTAATGAGCTGGTACAGCCGGGGCGGAGTCGGGACTACATGTGAGGTGAACAAATGGCTGTTCAGTGATTGGCCATGGTATCAGGAGAAATGAGAACGGTGTTGCTTTTTTTTCCCCTTGCTCTGCTCTCGGTGGGGGACGCACGTGTTTTCTCTCCCTCCCTCTTGCCTGCTTCTGCATCTGCTTTTGTCTGTGTTTTTCTCGAGCCTCACTTTACATGTCTTCAAAACTTGCAAATTATTGATTTGGTCAACTGGTCTCTCAACGCAATTAATAAAAGGTTTTCCATGGGAAGACAGGGTAAAGGAGAACCCTCTTGCCCAGCCGGTACATTCCTGTCTGAATACACAATGGATTCCTGGCAACAGTGGAAGATTGTGTGCTTGACTACAATGTCGGTTGAGAAGACGTTTATATATTTGGATTTTTGATAACAGGATTTCTGCTTTTTGGAGCCGGTGGTTACCTGACTTATCGAGTGAGTAGCAAAACGTGGGCAGCTGTTCAAAGCACCCCAAAGCTGCCTGCGATGCTGGATGGAATCTGCAGAGCAATCAATGCTCAGACTGAATTGTTGAGAGCTAAGCCGCAAGCTGGATACGGTTCTTGAACAGAATCGTAGCCTGGAATCTTGGACTTGGACTCAGAGGTGAAAGGATTTAATCATGGAGAAGGTTGTTCACTCCAGAACTGCCGGAAAGTCCCAGAAATCTGGATATTTGGATTACAAATGGAGAGATAACAGTAAAAACCTTTAAAGTGGTTGGAAATCCACACAACTGCTTGAACCAGAACACTTTGTTTTTCTTAATCTGGTGCCCCAACGTGACCTTGGCAACTTCTGCTAAGTGGCTATCGACAAAATATCTCCTGGATGTTATGTAAACATGGCGCTCTTTCCCAGCACCCCCGAACAACTGCGACCCAGATAAGACTTTGCGGCCGATTGAGAAAACGTCCATCTCTCCCCTCAAGGACAATGGCGCTCTATCTGTGTTGACAGTCTAATTCTTGCACACACACTCACAGTTATATATTCGCACCCCCAGGATTCCACCGCACTCTTTCAAAATCTTTTCTTCTTGTGTGTTGCTTCGCCCTGCACCTAATTGTGTGATTTCATTACTTTTTCATAGATTTTTAGTTTTATCAGAAGGATTACCAGCGAAAACCAAACATTATTAGTAATAGAAAATTTGGAATAAAGCTGTTTGGTGTGTCTCCCAGGTGGCTTGTGGCAAACTTTATACGAGACTTTTTATGGATATCTTTGAGAAATGGCTTTCTTCTTGACGGTCCTTAAGTGAACCAGCGTCTGCAGGAGAAGGGGGCAGGCAGAGAGCAGCTGCCCATAATCAGGCGGCCTTCGAATCAAACAGGAGGAAGACCCTGCTGAATCTGCTGAGCAAGAATATCCAATATCCAATCTAAAACTAACTTCACTGCCATCAAAAGTCCGCGATTTGGTGCTTTAAAGTCCTTGCCTTCATTATTGCCATGGCTGAAAAAAAAGCTTCCTCATAAAGCCAAAAATTGTAACTTCTTCAAGCAAACTTTGGAGCTTTACCAGTCCAGACAGCAGCATCTCTCCTCTCTGCTTCTCCTGCCACACCTCCCTCACATCAGAACCTCTGAGCCTTATTTTATAAGATCTGACTGGGCTGTGGTCCAGATAATTATCCCAGTGGATCATTTTATAGATGAAAAAACATATATAAAACATCCTTGCCTGTACAATAACACGAACGTTGTTAGTATTCAATTTATTTATGTTTTAATTTTCTATTTATGTATTTATTTTTGATCGTTTCAGATTACTTTGATGTCACACTCTCACAAATGTACATTATTAGCAGCATCAGGGCACTACACTGATGGCTCGAGGTGGGGCTTCAGCCACCTTAACTCAGTGGAAACACAACTGGTACTGTACCAAGTAGAGTGAAACCAAGTCGAGCGGAGCCGCACTGCCTAAAACGAGCTAGTGGAAGAGGAGCAATTGTTACCTGGAGGAGCTGTTGAGATTCACAGCTTGGGTAGAGAGTCTCTTGACATGCAAAAACACACATACTGTATCACCCTTGAAAACCCAGAGTTTTAGTACTCCTGCTACCATGCCCAGAAGACAGCCAAAAAGGTGCATGGTTTGAAATTAACAACTCAATGACCTACAGTTAGCCCCCTTTCATTTGTAAACACAGCCATCACCTGCCAGACTAGCAGTTCAAGCATACACCTTAGGGGGAGAAGTATGCTTGAAAAGAGCCTGAAAGCCTCTTTCTCTCCTCTATGTCTGTCTTCCCTCTGTCTGTCTGCCTGTCCCTTCTGTGTCTCTTTCTCTTCTTTCTTTCTGTCTGTCCTTCACTCATCTCTGTCTCTTTATCTCTTCTCTGTCCAGCTGTCCTCTCTTTCTCTCCTCTAAGTTTCTGCCAATTACTTACATTTCTACAACTGTGCTTACACTGACGTCTGCCTTTTTTAGGCAATTTTTAGTTTGTTTTTGTGTTTCTTCACCTTATTTGCTATTAGTTCTTTCTTTTTGTTCTGAAATGTATGCCATTTTTAACATTTCAACATATCTTCAGCTTCTTAGGCTATATTTTTGCTTCATTCTGGTTCTTCAGCTCATCTACAGGCAGCTCGTTCCTGCTTTTTAAAAGTTTTTGACAGTTCTTGCATTTCAACAACTGCTTCATCAAGTAGTAACATCACCTTGTGAAGCTGATAGTTTTCCTATTTAAACAGATTAGATGACAGTTTTTTTTTTTTTTTTTTTTTGCTAATGTTTCTGCTATTTTTGCTAATTTAACTGATTTCAGCTGGTATTCCACTGTCAACCTGAGCCTCTTTCTGCCAGCTTTTACCAAAGGAGTTTAGTAGTTCTGTTTTCTGCTAATTCATTACATTTCAGCAGATTATCTGCAGTCCACTTCAGCTTATTCCTGCCTGCTTTCATCTAAAGACTTCAGTTTACAGCAGTCACACTGCAATTCCGCAAGAAATGCTATTTTTTTAAAGTTTCATTAAAAGAACATCTCATTTATAGAACAATGGTGTCGTTCACACCTGGGTTAGGATAATATCTCAAAACTAATCCAACCACTTGGCTGCTTTTTGGGCATGGTAGTTAGAAAACCCAAATGGCTGGGCTTGGACCTTCTATGTTAACACAACATCATGCTGTGGGGATGCTTTTCTCCAGCTAACACAGGAAAACTAATCAGAGTTGTTGGGGAGTGAGGGGGTGTAGATATAGCTAAATAGAGGACAATCCTGGAGGAAAAATTGTTGGAGGCTGCAGAACACTTGAGATTTTTCTTTGTAAAAGAAAATTTTAATTTGAGTTGGTCTATCCCGTAACTTCTTAATAAAATACACAGAAATTTCAGCTTGTGGTTAAAACTAAAAGTGAAAAAATGTAAGTGGTGTGAATGCTTTTTGAAGGCGCTATAAAAACGATACATTTTCAGCTCCATCCCATTGGTTTTATGATGTGGTTTCCAACTACTTGATATTTCTCACTTCTTCTTGCTTAGTTCCACTCTTATGGTTCGCTTGCATCATCGACTGAATTCTCATTATCACATCACAATGCAACTTTTATGAAGTCTATGAATTTAATTGCATATTTTGTTTGTTTAATAAGCCTCTGTGCTGATGCAACTAAGGCAGAGAAGGATTATAAGATATGTTCCACACTGATGCAAAAATGGAACAGAGGAATGATTATTAATACTTTTAAATTCTCTGGGATCTTTATTGAGGATCCACTTTTTGTGTCTCTGAGCAGTGAAGCTCAAAAGGACAACCACATATGTAAAGCTTTGGTTCTCCAGACACTGAAAGTAACAGCTGGGATGCTCATGTACCAAACAACCTTATTTAAATAATCTATAAAGTACAAAGCAGCATGTGTGCAGAACAAGCTAATCTTAGAAACATCTGGGATACATGCACAGAAAATCAGCTGGAATGCTGATATCTTAAATAATTTCAACACATTTTTATTGTGAAATGGAGTTTAAATGAAAATTCAACATGGAAGACTCACCATCACCGCTAGCTTCGTCTAATTACTCCTCCATGCGGCTCTGCTCCACCAATCAGGGTCAAGTCTGCATTTCTCCCTGGCCAGTCATCCTTCAAGGCTCTGCTTTAAAAGATCTTCATCCATAGAACCCTCTTTTCTTCAGCTGAACTTTGACCCTCCTCCACCCCATCTCCACCATCTGGCTTTCAAACTCCTTCCAAATCTCCTCAGGCCTCCACTCCACCACCAGGATCGGATCCCAGGGGGAAGACATCTTTAATTCTAACCCTAAGATGTTCATTCAAGTGCATGTCATTCTCAGCATTCACGTCTTCCACTGGGCTCCGAGCGCCAAAGAAATAAACATTCACTAATAAACTTTTCTAATTGCATCCCTGTCTTCTCTTTGTGAGTCTATCCAGGTTGAAATATATCACCCGATGTAATGACTAATATATTTTATTTTCTATAGATTCTTTTTTGTCTAATATTGTTTTTATATACAAAGGCTTCCTGGGAAGCAGTATAGATGCTCAGTGTATTTTCCTGGTGAAATCATGTGAAATTGAATTGCTGTGGAACTGAACTGAATATATGAAGGAGGCCTCAGTGTGCACAGTGTTTTCAAATAACAGTCTAATTCAGAGATTCCTCCAATTGGCTTAAATTTTCAAGGATTGGATTTGAAAATAGTATTCATATCTGTAGAATTTAATCTATGGCATCTGAGAAGGCTTCTTTTGACAGTTGGTTTTTGCTTATGTTTTCCAGCATAGAGGTAGGAGGAGAGTATATCAAATCAATTTGTTTTGCTGCGAGCATAAGAAACAGATCTCCGTTTGGCATTTTTTCCTTCCGGCAGTCACAGAAAATCAGGCCATGAAGCACATTAGGCTAATGCAGCTTAGATTTCCTGTACAGTAATGGCGCTGTACCCGAGCACCCCGGGCTTGTCTTAACTTCACTCCAGACAGAGAAGGTTGAGTTTAAGCTCATCACCAGTTGTTGATATTAATGAGTGGAGAATGACTTCATCTGTCATTCCCCATTTTGTGTGTGTCACCATCCATCCATAAAACAATCAGTCAGGTGCACTTGTAGGGCAGTGGGTTTTGCCCACAGAGTGGCTGTGTTTTTTTTTTTAAATGGCTGCCCATTATTCATTCCCACACATTAACACATTATTTCTCCCACTGACACACTACCCCATTTATTTTAGATTAATACTGAAAACGCTACAGGTCAGTGTGATGTTGGTACTGCCAATGAGGCACTCAGCAAGAGGAGCTTCCTACTCATAAGACGGTTGTCTCCACCCGGTGGCCAGTTTTATAAATTTCAAAGGAAAGTTTATACAAAAACATTATGAATGTGAATATTGTTTCCATATTGTTGCATAATTTTACTGATATTAGCTGTCAGTGCATTTCTTATATTCTCTCCCTTCCTCCCCTCTCTGTCTTCTGTTCTTCCTTCGTTTCCCTTGATGTCTGAGTCCTATTTTTTCTACCCACTCGGGTGTGCCTAATGAATAGCATTTATCAAAGTCCTTTTCCTTTGATCAGAGCAAAGCCACTGTACAAGGCATTGCTTTCCCCGCTGTAATGTGACTATGGACACTCCCTGTAAAAGCAGCTGCACTCATGAGTCCTGCATTCTCAAACAATACAAGGATTTGATTTCACACAAGTCATTAGACTAGTGGCCCTTACTTGTAATGAGCCTTCTTCGGTGTGGAGCTTGTTACTGTGTGATGGATTGCATCTCCACACTGCTGGCTGTGTAAGGTGCATCAAGGTCCTAAAACAAATATATACAGAATAGGTCACAGTAACTTTAAGTTACAAGGTAGTTTTGTCTTACCTAATGAGATGTGCTCCATAAAATATCCACTTGCCTAACTGCTCTGTAGCCGTTGTGTTCAATGCTATTGTCCAAGGAGCAGTTTAAACTAATTACCATGTAGTTCACAAGTCTTTTGACAGCTGCAGTGTGAGGTAGAAGAAAATAGCACAGTACAATTATTGAGAAATGAAACACTAACACCTTGATAGCACACTAACCTTCATGTAAACCGTCAACCATGTCCAACACTAGCACTAATCAAGCTGTTAAGAAAAAGAGTTACAAATGCTGCAGGTAATAGATGTTTATTATTTGGTTCTAGTTGTGTTCTCCTGGCTTTACTATTTCTAGTGTTTGTTTTCATACGTCTTTTGGCTTAAAAACCTATTCAAATTAATTTTTGTTGGTATATGCTCAGTTTCCATTTTCTGCGTTTTAGTAGGCTTTACATCCTGTTCTTTGTATGTTTATCCATCCATCCATCCATCCATCCATCCATCCATTCAATTCAATTCAATTCAATTCAAAGATACTTTATTGATCCCCGAGGGGAAATTAGAATTCCAGTACAACCCATCCAAACAGACATCATGACACAAGACAAAGGGGGAGACGGGTCACCGAGGCTTTGCTGCCCACTCACAGGCGCTGCTCTTGCTAGATGAGAAAAGAGGCCACATTAGGTAAGTAGAGGGAAAAGAAATCATATTTCACACTTTATCCTTAGCAGGATACAGTTTGAGATTGCAAAAAACCTCAGCACAAAGAAGCAACAAGTTGACAAAACAACATCATGCCGGGAACGGTGAAGGTGGTATGAGGGGTGCATATGTTTATCTTGAGCATGTGTGTGTGTGCAAGTGAGTGCGTGCAAGTAAGTCCATGAAGCACTGTCACAGAGGCCATTGTCCTTGATGATACGTTGGAATGTTCATCAACCGGCCACAAAGTTCTGAGCAGGTCCACAGATGTCCTCAGGGAAGGGAGGGGGCAGAGGGAGCAGAGCGTCATGTTTACATAACTTCCAAGAGAAGTTGAAGATAACCAGCCATCAAGGCTGTGCAGGGGAGCCAGATTCAGAAAAACAATAATTATTTAGGTTAGGCTGACTCTTAATTTTCCGTCAGCCTTGAGAGTCTCGCTGGTGCTTCTCAAAGGCAAATCCAAATAGACAAATTCCTGGTCTTTCTGCCAGATCCAAGCGAACAACTTTCTCCAAGATTTATCCCATTTCACCCCTGAGTCCAGGAACCGCAACCTGCCTGCGATCCTGTGTAAGGATCACATCCAGTCTGCGATTCAGCTCACGTAACATCTCAGTCTGAGTGTTGATCGCCCTGAAGATAACCATCATACATGCCAGGCAGCCTTACAATGGCCAGAACAGCTGGTGACATTCTCCGAATTTCTCGATATGCCAGGTAACCGCTGACTCCAAAAAGCAGAAATTCTGATATCAAACATCCAATTATATACACATCTTCCACATCCTCAACTGACATTATCGACAAACACACAATCCTCCACTTCTGCCAGGAGTCCATCGTGTATCCAGAGAAAAACGTCCCGTCCGGGCAAGTGGGCTCTCCCGACCCCTGTCTTCTCGTCGAGAAAATTTGATCAATTGCATTGAGAGACCAGCTGACCAAATCCATATTTTGGAAGAATTTGGAAGATGTGCAAAAAGAGGCTCCAAAAAAAAAAAAGACAAGATACAGAGCTGAAGCAGGGCAGATATGGGAGGGGTGAGACAGAGAAAAAGTGTCCACCTCCACCGAGAGCAGGAAAAAAAGTCCATCCATCCATCCATCCATCCATCCATCCATCCATCCATCCATCCATCCATCCATCCATCCATCCATCCATCCCCTCAGTGACACTTTCCAGCTCATTCTGGGGGATCCTAAGATGTTGCCAGGCTACAAGGGAAATATAGTGCCTCAAGCAGGTTCTGGGTTTGCTCTAGGCATTTCTCTCAACCAGATATGCTAGTAAATCCTCCAGATAGGAGGTGTTGGATATAAATCCTTAATCAGATGCCTGAACCACCTTACCTGATGGCTTTTGTAGCAGAAAAGAAGAGGCTCACCTCCAAGGTCTCAGTGTGTTTGGCTGAATTTTGCCAGCAGATGGAGAAAGTTCATTTCAGCCACTTGTATCTGGGATGTTGTTCTTTCATACATGACCATAGGTTAGAGTTGGGAATGTAGATAGACCAGTCTAATCTAGAGATACTTGAAGTCCTCCCTAGGGGCAGTGACTGACCTTGCACCCTGACAAGTCTTTGTAGATTTAGAGGTGCAAACTCATCCTGGCTGCCTCACACTTGACTGCGAACCATTGCATTTCATGTCAAGATTACTGTATGAAGATGCCAGCAGAGCCACATCCTCTGCAAATAGCAAGGATAAGACCCTGAAGTTCCCAAACCAGATATCGTCCTCTTTACAACTGCACCTTGATGTTCTGTAAATGAAGATCACAAACAGGAGCAGTGACAAAGGTCAGCTTTGATTTAGCCTAGCCCACACTGGTAACAAGCTCGACATTCTGCCAAGAATGCAGACACAGCTCTTTCCCTAGGCATACAAGGACCAACTAACTGTTAAAAGCAACCCAGGTACCAGATGTTCCTGCAACACAGCTCACAAAATACCTCAAGGGACACTGTTGTAAGCTTTCTCCAGATCCACAAAATACACGAGGATCAGAAAACTAGACTCCATGAGCCTCTCAGCAAATCCACGAGGATAAACATGTTGTTCACTGCTCCTCAGACTGGACAAAAGATACGTTACTCCTCCTCAATCTGAGGTTCAACGATCGGTCATTGCCTCCTCCCCAACAAGCAAGAGTACGTTTTCCTAAGGAGATTATGATCCTTCAAGAGATAAAGCACATTTCAGATCCACTTTTTTTTAGGCATTTTCAGCTTAGATTAAAAAGAAAACCATGTATCATTTCTTATCGATTGCCTCAAAGCATTTCCGTTCCTTCAGTTTCACTTCAGATATCACAGATCGGGTGGTGAGCAATCCCTTTTTTAAGACAACGCTTTTAAACCAGCTTGGGCTTTATTGTATCAAGCTCTCAAACATCGTGCATTGTAGAAGAAAATTTTATACCTTTCAGTCTGTTGCAGTTTGTGAGTAAAATGTTGATGCACACAAAGCAATCGTCCAAAATAAACACCTTAATTTTTCCATAAACATGCACTTATTGCAGCTTTCAGGCCATGCATCTATGTAATTTATTTTGAATTCTGACAGAAAGCAAAATAACATTTTGTCAGCTACATTTTTATCTAAGATAGAGAATCAAAGCTATTTATTAGAAGTAAATTATAAATTCCACTTTTTGCTTGCCAACTAGCATAAAACCTACAATCTCCATGTGTTTCTAAAGCACGTCGACATGGAGGTCTGCTTAATGACTTCTTGCTCTTGCAAACCATGTTTCTAAAGGGTAAAAACATAAATCCTAATATTTTTATTGCATCACATCTTAACCACATCAAACCTGACAATATATTCAACAAAATCCCTGGGTAGGCCCCTTTAGCAGCCCTGCCTGTTACTGTGACAGAACAAGCCATTAAAATCATAAATAGAAAGGTACTAATGAAATATCAATTAAGCCATAGGAGAAGGCCATCACTGATTTTATGAGGATGGAGCTCATTAAGAAGACTACAGGCGAAGATGTGAGGTCATTTTGTAATTCTCCACTGATAATCCAATTAGTCTACAATAGATTTCTCGTGCTGGAGAAATCTTTGTCGAGTAAAGTTTCACTGCACAGGGGGCACATAAATCTCAGTGGCTCAGTGGCTTAAAGATGAATAATGATGTAATAGAGACTATAATCGTAACTATTACTTAATAATCATATCGTTTAAGTGGCTAATATTAGTGTTATCTTCATGAACTGCCCATTGTCACAAGGTCCAACTTTTTTTTATTTAATTCAACATCTTTTCTGTTTTATCTTTAATGAGAAACAAATTAAGTATGGTTGACTTAAGAAATAATAATCTCTGCAATTTTTGGAAGTAAGGTACTTGGCTCAGCTGACTGTATGAAGACATACATTTTTTATCAGGCCCTGTATTCCCCCTCACTCACTGACCTTCAGCCCGTGAAAATTCAGCTCAATAATTCAGCACACTCTACTTTTTCGTCCCTGAAGACACACATACAGTACAGGCTGACACACAAACACAGCCCTGGTGCATGAAAGCACGATATACAGATTTTGATTGGAAGGTGTTTTCGCACAGAGAAGTGAATTGTATATTTGACCACATTAACTATTAGATTAAATATATTTTCCTTTCTATAATTTTGCCTCCTTACCACTCTGTTCTTTGGCTGCACTACCGATGAATATAAGCACATAAATTCCAGTATCCTATTTATCTCAGTTCCATCAGCAGGAATCATATTTGATCTGACTGGTTGGAACACAGTACGTGCTTTATGTCCATTTTGTCTTCCTTGCATGGTGTTTTTGTTTATGTGCATAAATGGACAGGTATTCCTCTTTGTTGTCCACTGATAGTGCCATGATTTTAAGGTGTTTGAGTTTGGGATCTTGACTCTGATCGTGACTGTTTATGTTTTCCAGGCAGTGCTTTAGTTCAATCTGTTTATGCTGCATTTTATGTTTGTTACTTTTGTAAAATTTTTCTTTGGTTAGATTGTGTCCTTGGATTTCTGTTTAGTTCCAGTCATGTTTTGTTTTTACACTCTGCCACTGCCATTGTAATTGGATTCATTCAGTACACCTGTGCCGTGCCAATCTGCCATCCACTTTACATACCCTTCTGTTTTGTTGACTCCTTGCTGGAGAATACTGTTTGTCATGCCAAGTCTGCCCACGTCTGTTTGCCTTGCCACGCCTATGGATGACTGTATGTTCATGCATGCATCTGCTACACCTGCCTGTTGAGTTTTTCCTTTTAAATAAAATGTTTTTTACTCACCGTGTCTCTGCCTGTCTCTCTACACTTGGTGCCTACTCCAAGAGCCACCCTTGTGACAGATTGTACAAAATTATTTGTGCAGAGTAAAAATAATTTGTATTCTGAAATTTGGACCTTAATTTTGATACCATTTCCCATCAAACCACAACACAATCTTCTGGGAGGCTCCCGGGGCTCGTCGACACAACATAATATTTGCAACAAACTAGCCTCCTGATGAGGTGCAAAACAAACAAACACTCATCAATCTACAGAATACAATTCTAGTAGATTACCACCTAGTACCACTCACCTCCATATCCAGGGGTCATAATGGGCACTTCAGGCCATTGACTTTGTAATCCTTAAGCCACTAGTTTGTTATTATGCTCAGAGTTATAGGCTATTTGTATTACCCATTTGTACCCAAGCCATCATCATCAGGGCTTTGCCAGGCTGTTTAAAGGCACACTTAATTTTGACAATGCTGACCGAGAAAAAAACTAAAAATGTTAGTCTAATTTTATGTCAGACAGCTATATGTTTCATAATACAGTTTCTGTAAATATCTGGTTTCAAATATAAAAATAGGTTGAAGGGGAGCTTTCCTTTCCATTGTTGCTAAATGCGTGCTCAGCATGAGGGATAACTGCAAAGATAATGACAAAATGCAAGCCACTGTCACTGCATGCTCATCCAGGCGGTCACTGACTCGATGCAGTCTGCTGGGTTTCCTTAGATAGAAAGTATTTTAACCAATTTCAGTAATGAACTGAATTTGAAGGCATTGTTTGATAACTAGGATCAGTTGAAATTTATGTACTTGACTTGGAATTTGTCTTTTATTTGACTAAAATGACTTTATAAAGTGCCTTGAGACAAATGTTTTGAATTGGTGCTACATAAAAACACTGAATCGAAGCTGAATTGACATGAAAAACATAAATTTGCAAATGAATGCAAAACAACAATCTGTAAGTATAATTTATTGTCTAAATCTGATGTTTGCACCTCATACAACTTACTCTGACCATTTCCCAACAGCAATACCTGAACAATCATTAGCAGTAAAACAGAAAAACAACATTTAGAACATTTAGAACATATTTGGTGGAATGGAGTGTGTAAATTAGGGCTGCTTTATGATGCACTGGTGTTGGGGTCATCCATTTTGGTTGCACATTTTGACACATGCAGCTCAACAGACGTCGCAGCTCTGACGTCACTGGGAGTATAAACCGGCTGAGATGGAGAGTTTCGTTGACATTTCCCGCCTGTCTCACAGGACAGCACAACGGAGGCGCAAATCTGGAGAGACAAAAGCTCGCAGGCGAACTTTTGCTCCACAAGGCCATTCCCGGAAGAGCTTGAAAGCTGGGAATCTGTCTGATACGAGAAGATCAGGAGATTTATTTACCGATCGAAGACCACGCCGACACCCGGCGCAGGTGGAAACCCACAGAGGTTCTATGTCCAAGGAGATGAGTTTTCCTCCTTGTGTAATGCAGTCGACTAACGGTTCATATTTTCCCCTCCTGAACGGATGAGAAATTGCCGTTTTTTGTTCTTGATTTGATCACGGACGCGTGGTCCCTCTCCCCTCATTTTCCTTCAGACCTGATCCTCAACCGGTGGAGAGCAGAAATCAACTTCAAAGTAATTTCGTTCTTTTCATATTAAACCGGATAGGTGCATTTAGAGGTCTGGGCAGGATAAGGCATAATGAAAGGGATTTAGAATCACCAGTAGTTAATCTAAGGTATTAACTTGTTGCATGCAATACTGATTGAATTATGTTATGCTGAGCTGTGTTTTGATTTGGTGCGCAAGCGCTGCTGAATTGTGCGTGATTAACGTTTTGTCCGGCTGATCTCAAATCAGCCAGGAGTTAGAAGTTGGACTTTAAAAAATTTGCATTCAAAGCAACTCCAGTCTGGGCTTCGCCCGACCACCACTGATTGTTGCGATCGAGACATCAGCACGACAGGAGGATTTCTTTCCATTTAACCCCAATTACACATTTTGTCCATAAAACTACTGGTTTGATCTTCATAGACACTAAATGCGTATATATATATTTTTCTTTTATTATTATTGTTAGGTAGTCATTTTTATCCCCTTTGTGTAAAACGGTGCTTTTTAGTTAGGTGATGGTGTTGGACCAGAATAATGGTATATCAGGATTATTTGGCTTCAGTAAATCTTCATATATATAATTAAGAGAAGCGTTTGTGTTTATTTCGTGCAAGAGTGATTTATCTGTCAAAACAAGGTCGAAGTTCCCCCACCTTCGGTGAAGTGGTTGAATGAACAGTGACAGTTTGTGGTTTGGTTAATAATTTGTAATTATTAAAGAGCTTTGAGCCCATAATCACAACACCAGAGGACATCTCTGATTTCTGTTCATAAGTAATGATTTTTGGTTAAGAAATTTATTTTTTTCAAATTATGATTTTAAATTATAATTCTTGATGAATATTAATTAATCAATAATCATAATCCTTACACTGGGCTGCTGGATCTTATACTGTGGTCCAACTACTACCGGGGGTACTTGGGGAGTATGCAGGAAATTTACCAATGTAAACAGAACTGTGAGGCAGAAGCAAATGCAGTTGTTCAACCAGACTAATATTTGCTTTAATAAAAAGGCTACAATAGAAATTATTTTGAGAACCCCTCAAAAGAAACTGAACTGGTCTATGGTGAACCAGGAACAAGCGCTGATAGACAATTTATGCTGCTTTATATGTACTCCTAAAGCCAGAACCTGGATCTGGGGAAGATTCACTCAACCTAATCATTTTTCAGCTACATGCTGGAAAGTATGAGATTTGGTAATCGCATTACTCAGTCAACAAGCTAACTACAATTAGAAATGCTAGCTAATAACAGTATATATTTCAGGATTTTGTACATTTAAAAGCCCTTTTTCAAAACACTTTCAGGTAGGATTAAGGCGCCCCATTCACACTGCAGGCAAATGTGGGCCAAATCAGATTTTTTGGGGGTCAAGTGACCAGGTCAGACATTTTAGGACAAGTGTGAACACTCACATATGGCCCATACCTGACTTTTCAAGTCACATTTGAGCCACATTCATATGTGGTACTGAATCCGACTCGTATCTGATCTTTTGGAATGTGACTGCATTGGGAACGACCAAGGCACATTAGATGTGACGTCACTTTCCGTCGCATTCGTTACAACGCATTCGAACGTAGCCTTACTGCCGTCTCCATGTGTTTTGTAGGGGCCGATGCGAGGGGGTAGAACTACGCCCCGACTTGCCAAGCAGAGTAGCCACAACCCTGCATTAAAAGAACATAAGACATCACATTCAGTATACCAGAGGTTCTATAAAACGAGGATTGACCACTGATTTAATAGCGATACAAACCAGCAGAAGTGCAAACGTTTTTACTGCAGCTTTTACTACAATTAAAACATGTGGCAGCTACATTCAATTTCATTGTTGGATTTTAGAGTAAAATCAGACTCATTTACTTTGAATTACGACTTTAGGGGGACGTTTTGCTTATTTTTGCAACATTATCTTCAAATTCTTCAGAGTTCAAAGTGAAGGCACAAAATAAATCACACCCTTCAACCAAACATGAAGCACCAATGAATGATTTATTTTTTTCAGTTCTTTGACTAAACACACAACTATAAAAGTTTTAGTCCTATTGTGGAGCTGTTTGAAAATGCCTATAATCCCAGTGGTACATAGACATATTTACTGAAGTGGTAGTACTTGTAAAATGTTTGAGATCCACTACCCTTCTGCTGCCTAGATTGTAGTTGTTGAAAAATACATATTTTATAGCAGTTACACAGAGTATAAAGCTAAAACCTTTTAATATGGAGTGTTGTAAACATTTTAATGTTGTGACATAGCAGCCTTGGATTTTCCTACCCTTATTGCAAAAATACAAGGTTTGGTGCTGTGGAACAAACATATATTTACAGAGTGAAATTAAACACAATTGAATTGCTGTGTTTACAGAAAAGGTCTGGAGTGGAATGTGTTGCAGTTTAAATTCACACTATTTAAATTTTTTTGCCGTTTGCACACGAAGGTGCCACTTCATTTTGCACTGAATAGTCTGCACCCGTGTCCGTTTCCAGTTTAATTTCACACCTGACTGTCTCAGACATAAGTGTAGCAGTCTACTTCATCTCCCTCCTAATCTATCACAGACCCTGTGTTTCATTTCACGTACACAGCAAGAGTTCACCCAGTCAGTCCAATCTGATTCTTCCATGACCTACTGTAACAACACCCATTACAGCAGTCTCTGAGAAAATGATGTAAGATCTGAAGATAGGCCTGAGAATGGGTCCCTCTTCTCTTACAAGACCTCGTGAAGTAATGGGGAGTCTCACTGTCTGTTATCTTCTAAAATATCTTTACAGAAGTTTGCTCTATGTCTTAAACTAAGATGTTTGGATGAGATGTTGAGCTCAATGTAACCATATGGCTGCAGAAAAAAAAAAGAAACATATTTTTAAGGTGAAAACCACCAGCTCAATTCTTCTTTAAATGTATGCTTGCAGGCCTAAGTTTATAATGTATTAATTCATTTTTGGTATAACTTTGAGTATTCTGTTTCCACAGATTGACATTTTCCCCAAAAGAGAATATATGTATTTATAGTCATTACTGAATATTCACTAGGTGCACAGTTTTATTTAGATGCTCACCAACATTCATACTTGCTGCACAGTCCAGTGTTGTAATTTCATATCAGGAGAAATAAACCTTGTGTGTTACAGCCCCCCCCAGGAGGGTGAAAACACAGGACAACCACAATAAAATGTCAGAGTCTTTGTAAAGAACAAAATTTGGTTTATTTTCCTCTTCTCTTTTTTGAGAAAATCCCAAAAGGATGAACAAGCTGTGGGGGAAGAGAGAGGCTGTTAGGTAGTGCCAAATCAAAGAAATAAACAAAACAAAACAGGGCCTAACTATCACCTAAACTAAGCAAAAATAAAATGGAAAGAAAAACCCTGCTACTTTACTCTAACGAAGAATCTCACCAAAATATTACATGGGTGGCACCAACCTACTTACCTAGTGTGCATAACAGAAAGCAAAACCTACATGATAGAAATGTACAAGGTAACCCAAACTTACCTAACCCACAAACTCCCACCACAAACCTTTAAACAAGAGCCAAAGTGTAACGCAGGTGTCAATTAACCAGCTGAGAGGAGCCGTCCTCAGTCCTGCAGGTGAGCGGCTTATATAGAGCTTTCTTGAGTCCTGATTGGTTCCCTCAAGCTGACAAGCCAATCAGGGTAAACTGGCACCAGCGTGCACTCTGAACCTGTGAAGAGACAACACAAAGAGGGATGGGGAGGAAAAGACAGTCTGGCAGACATGTAACTGGAGCATAATTCTTGGTATAAAATGGCCACTTATGCAGATCTCTATTTTACCAAGTGACCGAAACCCAAAACAGAATGTACCTTAAGCCTTCTTTATGGTCTGTATTCATTTGTGTTTGTGACCATACTGAAAAAAAGAATCACATTTAGGTGTTTTTTTTTTAGGTCACAGAATGAAACATCTAAATCAGAGCCTAAATTATTTCACTTTGAATTATTGAGTCTGGTGTTGAGAATGTTTAAAATGATCTCAACTGAAAATCTGTCAAGACTTAATAAAATAGATGAAAGGAGCTGATTAGATTTTTTTATTCAAGTTTCAGAGTAGTAAAGAGAGACCCAAAGTCAGCCAGTCAGCTTCTTCCTAACTTGTTCATTCATGTATTTAGCGACCTTGCTTTGTCCACTGATGCCTAGTCATCTTGGGACAGGAAGGGACCATCTCCAAACGAATGAGCCAGGAGCATAAAATTGTTCAAAATGACTTGTTTTGCTGAAACATTATGAGTTCTTTTTACTTGAACTAACCCCTAAACAACAGCTCTGCACCATAATCCCTTCTGCATTATACTTCGCACTTGACACAATGCTTTCACCCAATAACTGCCAAACCAAGATTCCTCTATTGGATTGCCAGACAGAAAGGCATGATTCATCACTCCAGATGGCGGCTCTAGAGTCCAGTGGCAGTGTATTTTACACCACTGCATCTAGTGTTTTGCTGGCATTTGGTGATGTAAGGTTTAGACAAGGTGGACAGTCTTGGAACGCTATCCCATAAAGCTCCATTAGTATTTTTCTGAAGATAATCTAAAAGGCCCCTGAAGATTGGACGTCTGTTGCTATTGATTCTGCAGAAGGTTGGTGACCTCTGGCGACAAAATTTCACGACTGGACTTATTGCACAGCCTCTCACTGCACAATGCTCTAAATCACTAAAATTGTGAAAGTGACACATTAAATGTTACTAGAATAATTTTGCATGGCTAGGTGCTGGATTTGCATACATCTGTGGCTGCTTAAGTGGTTGGAACAACTATAGCACAGCCCCCTCTCTCAGACGAGAGCTGTCTGTATCCCTGAGTGCAGTTGGCAGAGCAGGTCACATGAGATGGATAGACAGTGATCTGCTCCAACCTCTCTTTCTCCCCCGCTGTGCACATCATTTGTGCTTAGCAACTTTGAAAAAGGTTTAGATTACAAACAGAAAACCAAGTTTTTTTTAACAAATAATGAGCACAAACTATAATGTAGTTTAGAAAGCCATGGAAGAAACAGGCAGTGATTGTTAAAAATTGGCCATACAAAGCACTCCCCCATGAGCTTGCTGGACATGCAGTAGACATATTAACAGACAGCACAACACAACTGGCATCAGAAGCTGAGTTTTGTCAGATACTCCCGATATGATCATTAAAAGAAATACCATGAGCCTGAGACCTTGGGACATGGAGACAACACCTGGGATTGGCTTGGCACATGATCCGTAATTCAAACTTCAAAATGCTATATTTACATCCTTACAATAACACATCAGTCTGACAAAAGACTTGATGGGATTTCGAAGCCTGTGCATGACTTGAAGCAAGATTTGAATACCTGCTACCTGGAGGGTAACAGACCTTTTAAAGGTCTATGAAAATGAACAGCAGCTTAGTGATTCTGAAACTTTCAGAATATTGCTTGTAAACATCTATATGATCGTATTCTCTTCCAACATGTATTAGGTTCAGCTTAAAGAAGCGTATGCTGTCAGGAAGATAGCTGCTCACATTGTTGCTCATATCAGCTGTGAGATCTTCATATACTGTATGTTCATATAAATTCATGACACTAACTGTACAAAACATGTCTCCTTCATTATATATTTAGTTTCCTTCTAGAATTACCTACGCACCCCAAAGTCCCTGCTGTGTGGACAAACTGCGAAGCAGCAAATATTCAAAACGTAAGACATTAAATAGTTGTATCTCTGCAAAAGACTTCTGGCAATACATCTAGTATGATTGTTGTACTTCTTAAAGATTTTTTAGGGATTTCAAGCCCATTTCCATTGGGACATGGACTCAGTCAATACCAATTTAGGTTTTATCAATAATTCAATCTTGACTGATGATTGCTTCTTGTTCAGGCTTGTGATGTAGGATTGCTCATACTTGGCATACCACTTTAAGGATATTTTGTGAGTCATTAACTGCCATTCAATCCATTCAGATTTTCAAATATCAATTGTGCTCTCGTACAACCCAAACTTAGTATTCCTGGGAACCTTTGGGAGTGAGGTGGACAGCTATTTCTTGTTAGGCTTGGGTTGATTACTGGTATCAATGTATACCAAGGTTTCCGGGTCAAAACCGCTAACATTATAATATTTTTATGGTTAAAAGTCATTTAAATGAGATACCAGAGAAAATACTGTAGTGACTGCATTTTCCTCCAGTTGTATAGGAAACAGAGTAATTCTGCACAGCCCCTCCCTGTCTGTTACTGTGCACTGCTGGTCAGCTGGCTAAAATAACTTACTGATTGCTCTCATTTGCAAGACAACTAATTTGGCTGTTTGGAATTATTTCTGGTTGGAAAAGACACAGAAGGCCATAGTGTGAAAGCTAAAGGAGCACCACCCATTGCTCTTGTAGAGCAGGATGCTGCAAGCTTTACCTGAGAAGGTAACTAAATGGCAAATGATCTAATATTCTGTACAATGAACACTTGAAAAGTTCAATGAAATCCAGCAGATGTGTTTTGTATTTTTATTCTAACAAGTACAACTGTAGCACTCAATGTTATGTTACTATAGCAGCTGCTTTTCTGTTGCTTTGTTGCTTTTCTGTTTTTGAAATAAAACCATTTACATGATTTTATCTGTTTTTGTTTTTAATGATGTTTGTTTAAATACTTAGACACTGTTATTTCTACTCAGGGTAATCAGGTTATAAGAATTTCAGACCATGAATAAGTCATGCTTATTCATCAGAATGCAACCAGTACTTGCATTGCATTAAACAATGTTCATAGAGATGAAATGCAAAGAAACATGGCAATTTGTATTTTATCAAAAAAATTATCAAACACTTTGCTAGGCTACCGAAAACAAAAATGCATCAGCATCTTCAAAGATCCTTGAAGCAGGACACTGTAGGGCATCAACCGTTTATTATTATTAATTTATCTGCCCTGTCACACTAAAAACAATGAACCTAATTACATATATAGACACTTGAAAACCAAAAAGTTGTAGGAGAAGTGAGGAGGCTAATTACCGCTTTAGTCACGCTACTTTGAACGGCATTTAAAATATTTTATAAAAGTCTGGTTAAAGGCCAAAAGCAACCATGCTTATACCACCTTTCTCTACTTTTCCAAAGACAGACCAAAGTCTTATCTAAACAGGTGTGACAAAATGACCAAAAAGACCCCAACATCTTCAAAGCCTCAGGAAAACGCTTAATATGTAATTCCTTTTCTGGTGGCCAATGATCAACCAGACCCCAACAATAGAAGGGAGAGAATAGTGAATGAGTAAAATGATGGGATTCATATTGATCTCTTGCCAAGTTCTTATGGGCTTTTTGGTCGGCTCTGTAGTTACTTGAGGTAGAGGAACTGTTCTTGTGTTGGAACATGTCATGCTTTTGACGTTTTTGCTTGACTGTTGTGGCCAAAATGTAAAATTTTCAGACAAAATGTATGACTATCTTTGTGTTTTTATTCAGAACAGTGTTGTCCCTTTTTTAATATAAAAAAAAAAAAAAAAAACTGTCAAAGATTTACAGACAAACAAAGATGCACATTTCCTAAAGCTTTTGATTTGGTTCTCTCAACCTTAAATTTAAATTTTATAGTTTCTTTCTTCCACCTTCTTCATTTGCACCAAGAATGAATGTGTGCACGCTTGCGTTTTACAGTCCTCACACCGAACAGCAATAACAGTTAATTTTACACCAATAACAAATAAAACCTTCCAGGATAATAGAGGGAGGGCTGGTGGATTTGCTGAGATCTCCTGATCATCCCTCTGGAGCGTAGCCAGTCTGACAACAAGAAACCTCTTCATCATTTAGAAAATTACTTTAAATCTCATTGCGATCCATAGTAAGGGAAGTGTTGGCTGAAAGGCCGGAAACAATGTTATCTGAAATTGAGCCCGGGTTTGGTGCATGAAAGTTCCTGCCATCATCAGGTAGAGATGGGATTGACTCGCAGAGATAAATGAGGCTGTGTAATTATGTGCCTTTATCAGGTCCAGGCAGACCTGATGTTGGAAGAAGTCATTGGGCCTGTGTCCTTGTCATATTTCCAAGAATGGCAGGTTAGCCAGGAGGTGCCTTGGTGGCCCTCTGGCACAGTGGCAGGAGAGGTGTCTTTTTAGGGTAGTTATGCTTTTTATAGAGCATTAAATCACTGATGCATGCTAGATGAGGCATTTTAATGACACTGGAGGTTACACTGGTCTCCTTCACACTACTAAACCACACGAGAGTTATTTCTTTATGGCATCTTGTACTATATATATTTTTCCTGCATGCAGGAAGTACACTTCATTTGTGATGAAGCATGATGTACTGCTGTTTTCAAGCGTCATGCACTCACACGTATACAGATAAACATGAGCATCACACGGTTGTACCTCTGCGTCTCAATACAGCATTGGTCTGACAAAAGTGCCGTTTCAGTCCCTTTACCTCGGGACTCATATTCGTGTTTACTTACACACAGGAAGTTCCCATCATGTAGCATGCATTTAATGTGAACTGACAGCAACACACAAGAGTTTGGAGGAGAATATAGGCCACCAGTTGTCAGCAGAGCAGAAGCACCTTCTACAGTACTCTCCAACTACAGCGTGTCGATAAGAACAATTACGTCACTTAAATGACTAGCATGCGCACATTTAGGAATAATAACTTGAATGCGAAGTGATGCAGAATAGCAAGGTTTGGCTTGTTTGTTCAGAAAATTCACTGGTAAATTTAATTTGTAAAATCACAACACAAACTATGGGTTGATATGATCTGTTTACTTTTGGTTCCCTTAAGTATCTCCAGACAAGATAATTCTATGTTCAGTGAATGCACCGTTCTCAGACTAAATTCATACTCTCAGTCTGCGTTAATGTGTGCTTGATCACAAAGAAGGTTTGATATGAAAGTCATAATCTGTACTGCCTGCTATGGTTTGCGAGAACTCTCCATGGATATCCAGATTCTGGTATTTAGCCACTGAAGTATTTCAGAAAGCATGTCTTAAAACACATTTGATGAGAGAAGAATATTATGGGAATGAAAACAGAGATGCGTTGAATCCATATTCAGTTATCAAATGCTGAAAACCATATGGGTTTTGTCTTCTGCAAATGAGTACTTCTCAAATTACCAAATGATTTTGAAAAACAAAACCATTCTCCTGGATAGATAAGATGTGTAATAACCCCAGTTTATTCCCGAGTATCAGCTGAGTGCTTAGACACTATTGAGATTAGCAAAAGCATGATTAGACAATGAGAAGCTAGTTTTTTTCATAACTCGTTTTAGGGTCTCTTTCCACCCCAGCTCGTCTTTGAGATAACGCCCTATTTAATTAGAAATTGGAGATATCACATTGTTTTTTAATGAGAGAAACCCTTTAGCAGAGCATACGAGCCATCAGAGAATCATGCACAAGAAGGATAAAGGCGTTCAAGGACTTGGGGGAATCACACAAAATGCATTTTCACTCAACTGCTCTTTATTTCCAATTCTCTAATCTCAAAATGCTTTCATCAAATATGTTTTAGCATGGACAGGGGGCCACTTTGGGTGAAATTTCCTGCCACAGATGCCTGATAACCCAAGATTCAACAAACCCTACCTATCTCAATATCTTTTCAGTATCTTCCTGTGTCTGACACAAACACTTGCACACAACAATGCTGTACTTAGTACTATTTTTTCTCTGCTCTATAATTTCTTTGTCCATCTGTAGGGTGGCAATGAAATAAAAATGTATTTGCTTGGGGAGAACAAGCACTGGGCCATGAAAGCTGCTTCCTGTAGATTTTCAGCAGGTTACTAATTCCTCCATCAACTCAGTTTCACACTGAGTGACTTTGACCTTTTACTCTGTCAGTGCCATGAGGTGAGGAAATTTCAAAATACACTTTTGTGTGAAACAAAAGGCGTCTTAGTAAGAAGTGAAAAATGTTGTTATGTGTGCTGTAGTAGTTCCTGAAACCATCACATGTTGGCTAAAGTAAACAGGAATCCACTGTCAATGTGTTTCAGTTAATAAGACCAATTGTGGACTTGTTCACTAGCACAGGGTAATGTAGGGTAAATCAGAAGTTAAAATGGAAATTTGTATGTTTAGAGATTTTCTATAAAGTGAGCTGCATGATCTAAAAGAAAATATGCACTGACTTGTGCCTTACATTTTTAAGCACAAGCTATTTTTAGAGATGCATTCAGAAGAATTATATCATGCACATTAAAGACTGTGTGTATTTAGATAAGTTTATTTTGATGTCTGTCATGCTAAATAAGATCAGATGGCATATATAACATTATATTAACTAAAATTATACTTCTGCACCTCTCTGCAGCTTCAGTTGATTATTTGACATTGGCTGCTTTTGACAACTAACAGTTGAGCATTGTGACTGTTCACTAGGGTTGATCGAAATGACAATCTTAGATTGAGAATGATTAGAAAATGTTGAGGAGCTGCCAATGCACAGAGATCATGAGATTGTCCATATATGTCTTGCAGTTATATGCTCTTGCTCAGATGCATGCGTTTCGTTTTCCTCCTTTTCCTTCACTTTGAGAAAATATATATTGAGTGATGAAACATTTTAAAAACTGTGAGTTTTTGCTTGATGGACGAAGACACTTTTGTTAAGGCAGGGATGTTAAAACCAGTGAGCACTAATTGCTACACCTAGCTAAAACGTGGTCTTTATAACTGCAAAGGGAAGGATTTTGTCTTTAATACATGTAGAGCAAAGCTGCACAAGCATCCTTCTTGTCCAGCTGCTAAAATCTACCTTGCTGCTAATGGTGAATTAGGAAACATTTAGCTAGATGCTCTGATTGTTCTATTTAAGTGGTTACCAGTTCACCAGATTTATTGAACTACAAGCATTTTACATGAGGGTCTTCAGCTAAAGCAACAACATGATGGTATATACCTCTATTTATAGAATCCATATGGCAAACCTTAACAATAACATGCTTATCCAGGTATAAAACGCTCTGAACCTCAAACAGCATAAAGCCATTTAAAACGTCTTATTGTATCCTCTTCGCTCATAAAAACAGCCTGAATGCTGGATGCATTGTGGGTTCATGCTGTAGGCTATAATTTATCCATAACAAATATAATTTAATACTGAATACAGTATGGGGGAAAATGTGATAAAATGATGAAAAATATTGCCATTAATGCTACCAATGAAGTGGTAACATTGATCCTGAAGTTAAACTGATAACTGGGATGAATTGTCATATAATAACCATGCTATAATGTATTTCTACAGGTACATTGATATAAGGAAAAAGAGATAATTGTACCTGAGTGTTGTTGTTTTGAAATTAAAATAAGACACAACTTATTAGGTTGTGTCTGAATTATATGGTTGGGAGTGGACTCACTCCTTCTTTCCCTGTTTCAACACAGTAACAAACACATGTCATAGATGGCATTCATATGTCTGTAATAGTCAATGAGTAATACATTTTTGCTTTGACTGTTTGTGTTAATACCTTTATATTGTGGAACCGTAGTAATTTAGGGTTATCATGAAAATCCCACAGACCCATGCCTAATTGAAGTAAATGTGTCTCTGTCAGAGTTCTGAATAGCTTGAAGACAAGCTAGATTATAAACAAAATGTAAATTAGGAAGAAAATGTCAAACACTGTAAAGAGGGTGGTGTGGCCAAGTCAGTGAGGCTGTCATGCACTTTATAATAGTCTGTCTTTCTCTGAATCAGGGATGTTAAATGTATGTTGCGATGATAATAATAGCTGACAACACAGCGACCCTAACTGCCATCATCAATGTGCATAAAAAACAAACCACTAAATTTCTTATTGTTTCTGCATCATGTTTGAGTATCTCTAGATGTAACAGCAGACAGTATAGAGATACACCTCTTTGTATCTGGTGCAGGTATGAATTAGCAAATGTGGACAAAACCCCAAAGAGGACATTTGAAATTTTACAGACTCAAGTACATTCCTCTCCATCCTAAATGTGAAGGTAAGTGTTGTGAATTAATGGTGCTGGAGGACACAGCCTGAAAGAATAAAACTCATTAAACCCACACAACTATCAGAGCTCCCATTAGTGAGATATTGACGCTGTTGTCATAATGCAAGAATTCTGTCAGAATGTCTGAATGCTGGCTGTTAATAGGAAGTGAGCTATTATCAGCGTATGTGCCCTGCAGGCTCTAAAACGTCAATGACAGCATTGTGACTTGAATAAGAAATGTCCTGCGAGGAGCATGGCTTGAGCAATCAAACTGTGATCACTTGCAGGGGATGGATAATGCAAGGCTGAAGCTCCTGACAAGGTGCTGACGGATGCCCAGCTTTGCCCCACAACACATTTCTGTGATTTGTCACCTCGCTGACATCCCTGTGTCCGTGCTCAAACAGGGAAAGACATATGACTGATGCATGTCTCAGAAAGAGTAATAAGCGGTAATTCTGGAGAGGTATTAGAAGCAGGTTGGGATTCGACACTGGAATAACTTCATTCAATACATCCTGAAATATCTTTACTAAATGTTGTTGACTTCAAATCCTGTTTGATGTTATTTCTTTCTAAAATGTCTTCAGTTTTGTTTGAAACATCAATGTGAATGAAAAGCTGAACCAACATCCTTACATTTTCTTGTATTTTCCAGGTACTCATGGTATACATTTTGTACTGTTATGATCTATACAGAGTATCACAACAAGAAGGAGATTTTAACTGGTTAATTATTTGGGCTTTACCTGCAGTCAGCTGCTGAATTAACATGCTTATAGCTGGCCAACTGGTAACTGCATTACCATTACAAGATGGATGGTTGACACTGCTATAATTTGCACATCATGGCTGTCCATGTTTTTTGCGACCAGACATATTTCAAAACAGCTACATTTTCTTTTCTTGTGGCAGAGGGATGAATGTCGGAGCCTTCTTTCAGCCAGCTAACCTGCTGTTCCTCTGGTGTCCAGTGATTTTTAGCAATGTTAGATGTTGCCGTGGTCTCCTCTAGGGTTGTACAATATTAGAAAAGCATATGATGAAAACAGTATTGGTAAATATCAGGTGACAATATCTTTTGTAGTAAATCCACTTTTTCCTCACATCTTTCTTTCTCATCTGTGCTTCCAGCGCCCTTTGTGACAGTTAACATTTAGGGACTGTCTATGTCTATGTCAGGATGGTGACTTCATCCAGCATGTTAAAAACATTTTTGGCATGCAATGTGTGAGGTCCTGACACTATAATATTACCCAACAATAATTGCATTGTAAGCAGTCCAATTCATACTCTGCACGTTGATATTGTGATGACTCCTCTTTTGTCTTCATGGTGCTTCTATGAAAGTTGGCAAATATATTATCTTCTTATTATCCTTTCTTCCCACTGTTTACTGTGCAGAGTCATGAGTGAGTTATGTCTGCTGCATAGTTCCTGTTAAGCGGGTCAGCAGTCCATCCAGGGTTACTATGGGAAGGAAGAGACCTAAAACCATGCACCCTAACACTTATACTGACAATTGAAAATGTTCAAATGCCTAACTGGTATCATGGATAGAAAAATCTTGACAGAGACATTCCTAATTACACAGAGAGGAAAAATCCATTATAATCAGAAACATGAAACAAATCCCTTTTCTATGCAAACTTTAGCTAAATTCTAAAATAAATATAAAACAGATTGTAACTTTTATATATTTTTAATAATTGATGAAAATATACATATATATATATCATTATTAAAGCAATCAAACACAACAGGTTTTTATATAACTATAAAAGATTAGTTAAAATCGTTGGGAATTTGGTCTTGTGTTTTACTTTAATTAGGATTTGTGAATCTTCAAATTCAGTTAATTGCTCAGTTTTAAGATTCCTGTTGGTTTTGTACTGTACTTTCGTTTTTCATATATAATTCCATTCTGCTCTGAGTTGCAGTGTTTAGTTACATTTGATAGCTTAGTTACTGGTTTTCTTTTTCTTTGTTTACGTCTGGTCCACAATCTCTAGTATTTGAGTTTCTGTGTATTCCTAGTGTATTAATATCTACTAGTGTTTTCTGCTGTTAGTGTCTGTGTTCCCAGTAGCATCCTTCAGTGTCTCAGCTCCCTGCACTCCCAAGCTGTCTCCCATCTGCTTGTTAACCCACCTGTCCAGTATTCCAGTAATCAAACAGCCCAGTATAAATACTTCTTGGTTTCTCATTTAGTGTTAGATCATCCTGTTTCCACCAGCCTGTTTCTATGTGATCTTCTTGCGCTTTACCCCCTTGAACTTGGACTTTTTGATTTTCCTTATTTAATTAAAATTGTTTACTTTCACCTGCTGCCTCCTAGTTACCTCCCTGCATTTGAGTTTGGATCTTTGCCATTTCATGACATGCTTATAATATAGTACATGTCCATTGATTATATTGGATTCCCGCCCCCCTTTGGTTTTAACGAGGGACATTCCAGTCAAGATGTAAACATCTGAATTTTTGGAGTACCATAATTGTTAAATCTTTATAAAAACATGTAAAACTGTTACCTTTTTGAGAAATCATTCAGAACTTCAGATTTTAAAATGGTTCTTAGCATGAACTAAATACATGATCTTGGTCATCTAAAAGGTCTTTAATGCTCTTTCAAATAATTACACTTGTGCTGACATATAAGGCTTACTAAAACAAATAACAACAGGGCAGCTCAAAAACTATTTACTATTTTCACTTGAAAGTAGTCTCAAACATAGATACATGGATACTCTTAAACTTAAAACACACACATACCCAGGGATCATAATACTAGTTTACACTCAACTTCACCAGACCAAGTCACATGCTGACAGCACTTGGATAGGGTTTTTATCAGACTTTACTTTACAAAACTGTGAGATTTTGTGTCACAAGATCTTATTAAAGCGCTAATGAATAGTTAAGAAGACCTTTTCTCTCAATTTTCTTTTGTTGTTGTAGTTGTTTCGACCTAACTAACCAGCCTCCAAGTGGGCCTATCTCCTCTGATAACTCCTCCACACACTCTGCTCTGTTAAGATTAGATTTGAATTTATGAAGATTGCCTCACCTGGTGCACTGCTGTAATCTATGCCGGTGTAGTAATTCACGTTTAGGCCCTCATTTCCAATGCAGTCAAGAAGACCCATATTTCACTGTGACAATGTAATCACAGGTCCACATTAAAAAGTCATTATTGTTTAAAATCGTGGGCTTGACTGAGAAAACACTAAGCTGTCTCTCCCCATTCACATGGATGTTTACCCAGGAGCAGAGGGCACAGTGATTTAAATGCACGCTTATAACCTTATTGATCACGCAGGGGCTTGAACACACACCACAGGGTAATATCATTGTCTTCTGGATCCACTAGTTTCTTTTGTGCTGATTAGCAATAATCTCAGTAAAAAGCTTTGATCCCTGCAGATTAGCAAAAGGATAAGAACCTAACATGTTTATTCTGAAAGCTCAGACATCCTATAATCCGTCTTTGCTTTCTTGCCTGCTGGACCAGAATGCAAAGATTTAATGTATTTTTCTCCACGCAGCTTTTTGATAATAGCTTTACTGAGTGCTTCAGGTCAGATTAGGTGATTTTTGAACTAATGGATCCAATTACTTGTGTGTGGTGTCCCAAATGGAAAAACAGCAAAACAAGAAGAGACTTGTTAAACATTAACACCTGCTTGTTAATGTATGCTGTTTGTTGAGCTCTTAATGTTGATCTTTGCCAGTGAATTTCATCAGGTTTCAAGCTTTTCATGTTAAATTCATTGCATGTGCTTGTAGTTATTTATTTAAACAAGTCTGCAAAAGTCCTCGGGCATAATTTTTTTAAATTGACGGCTTAGCGCATGAGAGCAGCTTTGATCTTGGCAACGGAGGTCCCTGTCCCTCATTTTTTTCCAGAAACCAAGCCAGAATTAAAGAACTTGTTGACAAAGGAATTTTTTATTTTTGTCATGAAAAAGAGTATGGTATTCTGGCAAATACAAGTAAACCAGTGGTTCCACTCATATTGTTTGGCCTCATCCTGACCTTATCAGAATGTATTCATTGGCTGAACCATTATTGGCCTCGCTCTCCACTCAGACTTTAATCAGCATGATTTTGGCCAGGATCAATAACTTCTTTTCATGTCTCGCACCATTCAGATTTTTCGACAAATCAATACAGCGAGCTGTATGCCTTTTTGCTTCCCAAACACAAATGTCATCTTTCAGCTATTACTTGTTCCTGTCAAAATGCCAAAGTGGTAAAAAGGTATTACCTACTCTTTCTTTTTTCCCACCCTGAAATAAATATTGTCATTTTAGGTTAAAGACATTAAAATTGAATATGACATTTAAACAGAAATTTCTTGATGAAAAATATTGTTGGACCGTTACTTTTCACCGTCAAAGACTCTATGGTCTTCTGCCCATTTCAGCCTATCACCTAAATTTATTATTTAGAGATTTGAACTCTTAGTTGAGACATAACCATATGGCGTAGCTCCCAAGTAGCCACAGGTTGATCTGTTCTGCTTTACATGGTCTAGGTGCAAGTGTAGGTCCGGCTCCCAGAACGGTACTCTGAACCGAACTCTTAAAAGGTTTTTATCTAACAAAGGGTCGGGACCCGAGACAGTCAACTAGAACTGTTCCCTGCGATAGACTGCATTTTATCTTTCAACATGCTAAGTTGTTAACCTTTGGGTAAAGCAAAGCCGCTGTCCTTTTTGAAAGTGACCACTGTGGACTGACAGAAGCGGTACTGTCCTAAATGTCTAGATGTATTTTTAAGCCGAAGAGACTGTCAAGAAGCCACATACTCATGACGATACTACCGTTCCTGTGATCAACTAGTATAGTTGCTACTATTTTTCTCTGTTGTCACTGCAAACGATTTAATTTTCCATGTGTATTTCAATAAATATTCACCATCAAGCTTAAAAGAACTGTCTTCTTCCCCTAAAAGTGCAATTATTAAACACTCAATGAGAAGGTGTGATTAATGCTTCAAATAAAATGCATTTTATTGATAAATGAGACATATTTAATTTTGATCAAATAGTGAGACCAGTTTAAATGAGCATTAAAGTAACTTAAAATAGCTGATGATAACAACCGTGCCTATTTAAAAGATACTCCTTTAGAGTCAACCAACCTGCAGCCTTAGAAGCTTCTTAATTGTGTCAAATTAATTTGAATGTGAAACTCTTTCCTAACTGTTAAAGATGTAGTTTTCCTCAACAAAGGGACATTGCAGCATCAGCGAAATGCATAGCCAGCCCAATTCAAAGGGGATTGCAGTGGCTTTGTTTATGCAGAAGCTTTGTTTTCCTCTAGATTTATGATCATTGTGTGTTGTTGGCAAGAGCTTGTGTGATTACTGCTTATACACTGATTTACACCTTACTTTTAATTATCTGAGGGGGCCTGCAGCTTTATGCTGCCAATACATCCCCTCTTTTGAGACCGTGTGGGGGACAGAACCCCTCTAGTTTTCACCCATCCTATTCTCTTCCTGTCTGCAGACAGGGCTCACAGACGGACCCCCTGCATCCCCAGAGCAAAACAGAGAGATGTCTTAGACATTCATAACAGGTATGCAATCTGAAAGGAGGCTTTAGGGAAATATGAAGATGGTGTCCACTGGTCACCCCACTCCTGAATAATGCTTTCCAACCACCTTTAAACTATATACTGCAGTTAGTAGAGCCAATTCATATCTATAAGAAACAATTTTTTTGCTACTTTTCCAGTTTATGGAATTATTTGCTTTAAAATTGCAATAGGGAAATCAGATATGAGCAATAGATTATTGATCTCTCTGAAGTCATTAGCATTCAGTTTTAATACATGAACTGTAAGATCTGCTAAATCAATTAATGCTTTTACGATCCTCTTAATTCTGAAAGATAATAGGATACAAATGCAAAAACTGTCAGGTTCTTTATCATTCTAAGCAGCATTTTCCAGGTTTATTGCTTAATTTTTAAAGCTATTGCAACGCAACATATAGTTTATTTCATCTGAGTGACAAAATGGGCTATTAAATATTTGGTATGATGCTTTGTGTGGCATTAAATTGAAAAGAATCTATAGATACAAAAAATGTGTACCTCTGGATAAATCTAGATTGAATAATTAGGATGTTTTAGTCCTGTAAATAAATGGCAGACATGTTAACCTGGTGGTTGTGCTAGGGGGCAGAATTAGTTGCATATGACCCAGACAAATTCCATACAACTACAGGTCCTTCTCAAAATATTAGCATATTGTGATAAAGTTAATTATTTTCCATAATGTCATGATGAAAATTTAACATTCATATATTTTAGATTCATTGCACACTAACTGAAATATTTCAGGTCTTTTATTGTCTTAATACGGATGATTTTGGCATACAGCTCATGAAAACCCAAAATTCCTATCTCACAAAATTTGCATATTTCATCCGACCAATAAAAGAAAAGTGTTTTTAATACAAAAAACGTCAACCTTCAAATAATCATGTACAGTTATGCACTCAATACTTGGTCGGAAATCCTTTGGCAGAAATGACTGCTTCAATGCGGCGTGGCATGGAGGCAATCAGCCTGTGGCACTGCTGAGGTCTTATGGAGGCCCAGGATGCTTCGATAGCGGCCTTTAGCTCATCCAGAGTGTTGGGTCTTGAGTCTCTCAACGTTCTCTTCACAATATCCCACAGATTCTCTATGGGGTTCAGGTCAGGAGAGTTGGCAGGCCAATTGAGCACAGTGATACCATGGTCAGTAAACCATTTACCAGTGGTTTTGGCACTGTGAGCAGGTGCCAGGTCGTGCTGAAAAATGAAATCTTCATCTCCATAAAGCTTTTCAGCAGATGGAAGCATGAAGTGCTCCAAAATCTCCTGATAGCTAGCTGCATTGACCCTGCCCTTGATAAAACACAGTGGACCAACACCAGCAGCTGACACGGCACCCCGGACCATCACTGACTGTGGGTACTTGACACTGGACTTCTGGCATTTTGGCATTTCCTTCTCCCCAGTCTTCCTCCAGACTCTGGCACCTTGATTTCCAAATGACATGCAGAATTTGCTTTCATCCGAAAAAAGTACTTTGGACCACTGAGCAACAGTCCAGTGCTGCTTCTCTGTAGCCCAGGTCAGGCGCTTCTGCCACTGTTTCTGGTTAAAAAGTGGCTTGACCTGGGGAATGCGGCACCTGTAGCCCAGGTGGCTCTGGATGTTTCTACTCCAGACTCAGTCCACTGCTTCCGCAGGTCCCCCAAGGTCCCCCAAGGCCCTTCTCCACAATCTTCCTCAGGGTCCGGTCACCTCTTCTCGTTGTGCAGCGTTTTCTGCCACACTTTTTCCTTCCCACAGACTTCCCACTGAGGTGCCTTGATACAGCACTCTGGGAACAGCCTATTCGTTCAGAAATTTCTTTCTGTGTTTTACCCTCTTGCTTGAGGGTGTCAATAGTGGCCTTCTGGACAGCAGTCAGGTCGGCAGTCATACCCATGATCGGGGTTTTGAGTGATGAACCAGGCTGGGAGTTTTAAAGGCCTCAGGAATCTTTTGCAGGTGTTTAGAGTTAACTCGTTGATTCAGATGATTAGGTTCATAGCTCATTTAGAGACCCTTTTAATGATATGCTAATTTTGTGAGATAGGAATTTTGGGTTTTCATGAGCTGTATGCCAAAATCATCCATATTAAGACAATAAAAGACCTGAAATATTTCAGTTAGTGTGCAACGAATCTAAAATATATGAATGTTAAATTTTCATCATGACATTATGGAAAATGATGAACTTTATCACAATATGCTAATATTTTGAGAAGGACCTGTATGTTAGTATCTGTTTCGTTAGTGTAAAGTGTCTCAACACCTTGCTCAAAAAATAAAAGGCCATTTATTGTTATTTTAGGATCTGAGCTGCGATCTTTCCCCCTGAATGCTATTTCAACACAACTATATTATTTGAGCTTTGCTATAGGACATGATTTTATTGCGGCTGTTGAATTTTACACAAATTTCTCTACGTAATACCCATTTATTATTTTTTTTATCTGATTAGATTGTTGCCAGCCATATTTCAAAGCTTCAGTTTTTCAAGATTGCTCCTGGACAAAAGTTATTTTGTTACAATATCTTCAGTATTATCTTTAGAATGCTCTGATGTTTCGCACTGCCAAAGTTACACATAGCAACAACATCTAAAGTAGCATTCTCTTTGCATTTGGACTTTCTGAGTTCCCAGTGGGAAAGCTGAAGATCTCAGAGCAACCGGAGTTCAAATCCAACATGACTGTGACACATACAATGTATTTAAAACTGCATGCAGTTCTGATAGTTTAGTATCTAAATAAATTAGTGGCACACAGTGCTATCCACCCAATAATAACCAATAATAATACCATGTTTCTTTAGTGTCTGAATGCATAAAATGTAAAGAAATACATTGCTAGTTGTTAATTTTTATATATCTAACATCACTGTACAGTCTCTATTTTGTTTTTATTGTTATTGTCAATGTTTAGTTGTATCTGTGTGCTTTCCTTTTGCCGCTGGTGACTGTCACCAAGCTTGTCTTTATGACATTGCTCATTGTGCATAGAGGCAAAAATACTATCTAAATTGTAAAATTAAACTATAAGATTATTTCACATTTTTATTAAGCTTGTTTAAAAACACTCTTTTCAACTGTTATTACCTTCAATGCATAGAAAGCAAAAAAAGTAGATTTCCTTTAAGTCTCTTCAAGCCTCTTGTTGAGGCATTGAAATCATCTGACCATCGGCTGATTTTTAGCTTGACTAATAATTTCAAAAATCAAAAATCAAAATGTTTTTTTAATAAAAATTTTTTTTACCATCAATCTTTAGTGTGGAAGTTGCTGCTGTGTGAAGAAAACATTAAGTGAGTTATTTTCAGTATTAATGAGCTGCCTAAAAATGAACTACTGGAGCCTATTTCAGCAAGCCTGAACGTATCACTGCATAGTAACTCTGTTTTATCCTTTTGAGCTTTAAACCTTTGTTCATATTAATACATGATAAATTGGCAATCTTAGCTCTCTGCTGTGATTTTGTGTGAGCAAGTGAGTCCTAAACAAACTCTTCCCACTGTGTCTCCACACCTTGAGGGTTTGTTGTATGGTTAGTGGTCGGATTAAAAAACAAGTCCATTTTAGAGCTGTGACTGTACGAATAAAATCAGGACAAAGTTTTGCTTGGCTTTGAAGATTTACCATTGGGGGAAACTGGTGGTGTTATATTCATGGATTAGTTCTGTTATTGCTTACCCTTCCAATTAGGTCAGCAGCCCATGAGAAGGCAACACGTTTGTTGTGAAACTCTGATGTTGTCCCTGACTCATTTACTGATTAAAAGTCACTGCATTACTGCCCTTGAAGACACACCCTCATTGTGCCACAGTGAATTATAAAATAATCCCCCTCCAAGAGACTAGAAACAGACTTCAGAGAGTCAGCGTCATGTATTCAGTCAACTCGCCTTTCTATTGGGAAGGTCTGAAGATGTGATCTCCACAGTGTTCAAAGTACTTGTTCACTCTGCACTTACAAGATTCCTTCAGTGTGTTTTCCTCTGTTCTGTAAAGACATGCAACCCCCATCATCCCAGCAGCCTGCTTTCATTTGTTTAGCAGTGAATCCTCTGGCTGTTAAACTGAAGGATTGACAGCAATGCTTGTCGAGCTTTTATCTTTTCGGCCTGCCTCATTTTCATTTCCACCATAAAAGGGGGAACGAAGCAGCATCATGCTCCATTATTTTGTTGAGACAGGGCAAACTTGCTGCCGAATCCCAGGACATATCATCTTGCTTGAATCATACCATTGTTTATCAAACACACTGGGACAATACTGGACTGAAAGAGATGATTACTTGAAAATTTTATGGACTATTACAGTAAGAGAGATGGCACTGGTGACTGCAGAGTAATGACATTCAGCTATCCTACAATAATGGATTCAACAACATGTAAATGTGATGCTGAGGAAAACTAGTTTATTCCAATCTTATTATAGCAGCAGCAGATATTGCATTGTATTTTCCCTTAATAAGCTATTTTTCCTATGAAAGGACAAATTTTTCATTTAAGAAGCTTGTCTCCTTCAATTCAACAGATTATTCTTTTTTCTGTGCTTTTGCTCTTTTCAGCAAGTTCTTAATGAGATTTTTCAGGATGTTCAGAAATGTTCTCTTGCTCTATTACATTAGCTTAGTTTTTGAAAAATCTGCAAAATCTCTAGCTTGTAAGAATTAGATCATATACAGAGAGCAAAATAAGTAATTGAACATACAACTGTTTTTCTTAGTAAATACAGTTCTAATTAGGCTATTGACTTGAAATTCAAACCAGATGCTAGTAACAACTGGAGTAACCCACTTCTACAAATGAATCAAAACTAAATATTTCACAGTTGAAGTTATATGAACTTAAGTAGAAGGACACATGGAATTTGCATTGAATGAATGAACAAAGAAAATAAGCCTCGAAAAGGCATAGAGAACCAAGGAAATGTCTTTAATCTGTCAGTATTTAGAATGCAATTCTTAAGCAAAACTTTCTTTTTTTTTTTACTCAATGTGACAAGAACAAGAACAGTGGTCTTTCTAGCCAGGAAATTATATACTTTATAAAATATTCAAGTGCAGAATCCTTTGGGAGTCTGCATAGGGACCCCCCACTGCAGCATCTAGTAGTAATCACAGTCAAAGCCAATTTCAGATCATACAAGATGATGCTTAGATGTTGCACCAAGAACAAGCTGCAAGAACACCCAAATAAGGGCAGTAAGAAATTGTTTTTTCTCACAGCCCTGGGAAAGAAAGAACAAAATTATCTGACCTTTCAAAGTACAGTATATATAGGTATACAAACATCCTTATGCCAATAATATAGACATATCTCCAGTCGTTTGAATGCTTCAGTCGGTACTGTTGGTACCATAATCTGGAAGTGGAAAGAATGTCATGATAACATACACCAGCAACAACCAGACACTGCTTGCAAAATAAAAGAATAAGCCAAATTTCAAATCAATTTCAATTCAGTTTATTTATATAGCGCCAATCCACAACACATGTCATCTCAAAGCACTTCACAGCGTCAGGTACATACATTCCAATTAATACTAATCATTGAACAGTGCAGTCAGATTCAGTTATTTATTCAAATTGGATAAAAATGTTTTCTGTCTAAGGAACCCGAGCAGATTGCATCCAGTCAGAGATTTGTAGCATTCACTCCTCCTGGATGAGCATGTAGAGTCAGTGGACAGTCACTGGCGTTGACTTTGCAGCAATCCCTCATACTGAGCATGCATGTAGCGACAGTGGAGAGGAAAACGTTCCGTTTAACAGGAAGAAACCTCCAGCAGAACCAGGCTCAGTGTGAGCGGCCATCTGCCACGACCGACTGGGGGTTTGAGAGAACAGAGCAAAGACACAAAGAGAACAAAGAAGCACTGATCCAGGAGTCCTTTCTATAGGAAGGAAAAGTAAATGTTAATGGATGTAGCTCCTTTTATCGTTTCACCTAGAATGAAAGAACAGATAAACTTTGTGCCAGTTTTCAAGGTTAGAGTCTGAAACAGAGCACATAGAGTTAGTCACAGTAGAAGCTCAGTCAATTGCCATGTCTAGGAGAGAGAAAGGGTTAAACACTGAAAGAGGGCCATGTGGATCATCGGCAAATAATGCAAAATTGGAGAGTAGTGTGAGAATGTAGCGAAGAGGGTGAAAGTGGTCATTATGTCCTCCAGCAGCCTAAGCCTATAGCAGCATAACTACACAGATAGCTCAGGATAACCTAAGCCACTCTAACTATAAGCTTTATCAAAAAGGAAAGTTTTAAGCATAGCCTTAAAAGTAGACAGTTTGTCCATCTAGAGCCCACTGATGGCCATTGTTATACTAAAAACCACAACGATTGGGATATCTCTCTTTGTCAGATTGACCATAACCATTGGAAAAGAGAGGGGGTCATACAGGTAGCAGAAATGGAGGGTGTGTTTGCACCTCAACCATAGCTGAGCCGGTTTAGGCTAAACCTGACTCCCCCTTACTCCAACCAACAGGGAGGGAAGAAGATGGAGGTAAAAAATAAGGAAGATACCTCAGGATAACCTAAGCCACTCTAACTATAAGTTTTATCAAAAAGGAACGTTTTAAGCCTAGCCTTAAAGGTAGACAGGGTGTCTACCTTATGGACTAAAACTGGGAGCTTTTTCCACAGGAGAGGAGCCTGATAACTAAAAGATCGGCCTCCCATTCTACTTCTAGAGACTCTTGGAACCACCAGTAAACCTGCAGTCTGAGAATTAAGTGCTCTGTTAGGAACATATGGAACAATCAGATCTCTGATGTATGATGGAGCTAGATCATTAAGGGCTTTATATGTGAGGAGGATAATTTTAAATTATATTCTGGATTTAACAAGGAGCCAATGAAGGGAAGCTAAAGTATGGGAAATATGATCTCTTTTTAATTTTCATCAGAACTCTTGTTGCAGCATTTTGAATCAGCTGAAGGCTTTTAACTGCATTTTGTGGACATCCTGATAGTAAAGAATTACAATAGTCCAGCCTTGAAGTAACAAATGCATTGACTAGTTTTTCAGCGTCACTCCTGGACAGGATATTTCTAATTTTGGCAATGCTCCGGAGATGAAAGAAAGAAATCCTAGAAACCTGTTTAATATGGGATTTAAATGACATGTCCTGGTCAAAAATAACACCAAGGTTTTTACTTTATTATCGGAGGTCAATTTAAGGCCATCCAGGTTAAGTGATTGACTAAGCAGTTTCTTTTTTAAAGACTCCGGTCCAAAGACGACAACTTTTGTCTTGTCTGAATTTAGAAGCAGAAAATTTAAAGTCATCCAAGTTTTTATGTCTTCAAGACATGCTTGTAAGAATTATGATTATTGATTGATTAATATTCATCAAGAACTATAATGTAAAATCATAATTTGAAAAAAATCAATTTCTTAACCAAAAATCATCACTTACGAATAGAAATCAGAGATGTCCTCTGATGTTGTGATTATGGGCTCAAAACTGTTTAATAATGACAAATTATTAAACAAAACCACCATCTGTCACCGTTTATTCAACCACTTCACCGAAGGTGGGGGAACTTCGACCTTGTTTTGACAGATAAATCACTCTTGCATGAAATAAACACAAACGCTTCTCTTAATTATATATATGAAGATTTATTGAAGCCAAATAATCCTGATATACCATTATTCTGGTCCAAAAACCATCACCTAACTAACAAGCACCATTCTACACAAAGGGAATAAAAATGACTACCTAACAATAATAATAAAAGAAAAACATATAGTGTTTAGTGTCTATGAAGATCAAACCAGAAGTTTTATGGACAAAATGTGTAATTTGGGTTAAATGGAAAGAAGTCCTCCTATTGTGCTGATGTCCCAATTGCAGCGATCAGCTGATAAAACGGTGGGGCCACGCCCATTTAGCCACAACCAGCTGATCGCCCCAAATCTTGACAAAGGGTCATAAAACTCTGAGGCGGGAACTCAGTGGAAAATCTCCAGCAATAAAACTGGAACAAAGAGTGGTCGGGCGAGGCCCAGACCTCAGTTGCTTTGAATGAAAAACTTTTAAAAGTCCAACTTCTAACTCCTGGCTGATTTGAGATCAGCCGGGCAAAACATTAACCACGCACGATTTAGCAGTGCTTGCACAGCAAATCAAAACACAGCTCAGCATAACATAATTCAATCAGTATTGCATGCAACAAGTTAATACCTTAGATTAACTACTGGTGATTCTAAATCACTTTCATTATGCCTCATCCTGCCCAGACTTCTAAATGCACCTATCCGGTTTAATATGAAAAGAACAAAATTACTTTGACGTTGATTTCTGCTCTCCACCGGTTGAGGAGGGATCAGGTGTGAAGAAAAAGGAGGGGAGGGGGACCACGCGTCAGTGATCAAATTAAAGAAAAAAAAAACCCGGTAATTTCTCATCCGTCCAGAACGGGAAAAGATGAAACGTTAGTTGACTGCATTACACAAGGAGGCACAACTCATCTCCTTGGACGTAGAACCTCTGTGGGTTTCCACCTGCGCCGGGTGTCGGCGTGGTCTTCGATCGATAAATAAATCTCCTGATCTTCTCGTATCAGACAGATTTCCAGCTTTCAAGCTCTTCCGGAAATGGCCTAGTGGAGCAAAAGTTCGCCTGTGAGCTTTTGTCTCTCCGGATATGCGCCTCCGTTGCGCTGTCCTGTGAGACAGGCAGGAAATGGCATCGAAGCTCTGCATCTCAGCCGGTTTATGCTCCCAGTGACGTCAGAGCTGCAACGTCTGTTGAGCTGCGTGTGTCAAAATGTGCAACCAAAATGGATGGTCCCAACATGCTTGTAGTCTATCTAACTGGTTGGGCTCATCAGGATTCATGGATAAGTAAAGCTGAATATCATCAGCGTAACAGTGAAAATGTATTCAATGCTGCCTGATAATTCTACCTATTGAAAGCATATATATAGTAAAGAGTTGTCCAAGAGCCAAGGACCACTTGCTTCAGAAAGTCTTAAAATTGGCAACTACAGTTGCTCCTAAGAAAATGTAAGTAATGCAGTGCTGCTTTCTTCAGCAGGACTCCACTGCTGAAGAAAGTTTGCTCAGAATATTTGGACAATCGAAAGCACCATATCTGGAGGAGAAAGGGCACTGCGCATCAGCTTAAAGACACCATACTAACTATTTTCCAGCATTTCGTACTGGCAGACTATAAAATAAATAAAGGAAAGATGAATAGAGAACCTTACTGAGAAATTGTTGATAAAATTCTTAAGACGAAATGAAATTGGATTTTTCAAAAGGATAATAGTCCTTAACAGAAAAGCCAAAAAGTGGCTAGAATGTCCCAGTTTCTTTAAGCTAATAAAAAATCTGTGGAAAGAACTGAATCTATACACCAATTTTCTAGTCATGCTGACCACTCAAAGTGCTTTACTCTGGAGCCACATTCAGCTTTGCACTCACTAGCACACACACCTACATAAAACGAAATGCACATCAGTAGGCAATTAGGGGTTAAGTGCCTGGCCCAAGGGCTCATCAACATGCGGGAGCTGGAACAGAACCTACAAATTTACAATTGCAGAGCAAATTACTTTACCTACTGAGCCACAGTCACTCCCTCAAAGGGTGATGAAGAAACCCCCAGAACCTTTAGGATTTAAAGAGAACTTGTGTGCTAGAATGCATCAGAATCACTCCTGAGCAACACATGAGACTATTTTCTCCATGTAGGAAACATTTCATAATTATTATTTCCAAAAGGCTTTCCTGCTAAGTTACTAAACAAAATGTATGGACTTGATATTTTATTGTGATTTTATTTATTGTGACCTCTTTATATGTGCAGATTGCCCCATTGCAACCCCATTAGAAATGTATTTAGAGCGTGGAATAATCATCAAGACTATTTTGATTACTTCTTTCCCTATATAGAGGTTACTAATCTAAAATACCGGGGTAATTTCAATGCAAAATGGCTACTGTGTAAATGTTGGTGGTAACATTTATAGACAGAAAGCAAAAAGGATGTGACGGAAGAGAACTGTTGCTGTGGTAAAAGCACCGGCACCACAGAAGCATAAAGATACAGGCCAGACATTTTCTCTGCTCTCCAGTCAAGTTGTCTTCTATCTGAGCACACGCACACACATACACACACAAAACACTTCTGTGGATAGATGCCTGTTATAGCTCACATGACAGAGAAATACTCTTCTATTTTGCCTGATTGCTGTTGCCTGCCAGGCAGTTATCATGCCTATTGTCATTGTTACATTGGTGGAACTAATGGATGTGATAAGGAGTGTGTTTGCCAACTCCCATACATTTGAATGCAGTGTTATTACGCTCTTTACTGTTGAGCTATGTTCTTAAATTTGTTCCACATAAATTATGATAAATTGTGAATTTTCTAAAACAATAACCTAAGGAAATGTAAGGTTTCTGAAGTTGGAGAGACGGGGAAAAATCAGCTGTTAAACTGATGTCTATTTCCACACATTGAAAAAGGAAAAAGGACTTGTCTGCCCTCTTCAGGCCTGGAAAATCACATGGAAATTTTTAAATGCCTGTGTAATGAAGTCGATCAGATTCAGCAGCATGTTCCCTGAATGTCACCAAATCCAATTAACCCAATAGGTGTGGCAGGTGCAGCATTGCGTGTAGCACAGCAGGTGTACTGCTGTTTTTTCCCCTCCCTCTCGTTATTTTTTTTCTTCTTATGTTTTTTTCTTTCTCCTGACACCCCGAAGGAGAATGACTTACTGAACTCACCAGGTAACTTATTTGCAACTCTATTTGTTTTATTAGCGCTATTCCTCCTCACCAGCAGCTGTAGTTTCTGTTGCGCAAGTTTCTGACTCCAATAAAATAACAAGAGGAAGAGGGATAACCCCAGATATCTGGTTCTTTGTGTGGGTGTGTCTGTGCAGTGCATTTGCAATTTGTGACAATTCCCATCCAGAAGCTGGGATTCTCTTGGGAACTCCCAGAAAATTACACCTTGCTCTTATATCATTCCATCTTCACTGAGCCTGTTGAGCTGACCACTTCCCCTCCAACTCCCCTCCACGCTCCTCCTGACACAGTTACTCCACCACTGTATGCTGCTGAAATGTTACACCAGCCCAGTTTTTGAAAAGCCATTTCATTTTTCACTCTTGTCTGAGACTTGCAGTAATGGGCTCCTCTCACTCCACATGGTTTCATCAGTGATATGCATTCGGTGCAATATTTGCTGGCCTTTTCTGACCTCAGACAGTGGATACAATTATGACAGACCTAATGCCCTACTGAACTGCACTGCCAGACTGCTTTTAGCTGGCTGCACTTCATGTGCCCTGCAGAGTTAACCCTTTACAGGCCCTTAAGATTTAAAAATTACATTATTGGATGTTGGTTGAAGCTGGCAATTTAGAAGAATTTTGCAAGAGCATTTCACAAACGTGTTTGCAATACCTAAAAGTGTGGGTAGAAACAACTATATAAAAACGGGTTATGAACAGTGAACAAACATGCTGTTTTAAAGGGTAAATATCATTTTCCAGCTATAAACATCTTGAAAGTTAAAACATAAACAAATCAGTCTGCATTCCATTGTTTTCAAAGCAGATAAATGATTCTCACACTAAAGCGACTTTGGTGCCTCACTCTCTGAAACAGAAAAGCACCTCCAGATATAGATCATGTGTTGTCTGGAACTGCAGAGCGTAACTGTCAATTAATAGTGACAGAAACAGTGACCAAAACATAATCAAAAACCAGTGTCTGTCTAAAGCATGTTTTGATGTTTTGACAATTAGATTCTTGGCTTCAAGGGAATGGAACAACCCAAGGCAGAGGGACCAACACACAGGGAACGACACTCGGTGATGAGAGATAGCTTTAGCATATCAACAGGCAGACCATCGGGGCAACTGCTAGCGATTAGCCAATGTCTCTCAGGTATGAAAATATGTTTTTTACCAAAGGTTTTACTTGGGATGGGTCCGCTGTCAGGTTCTCCCTCCCTTCACCTACATTTCCCGTCTGCCTACTTTCAAATAACAAAAAAGGCCACTAGTGCTGCTGCTGCTGCTGCTGCAAAAAAAAAAAAACATCAGCCGATATCCTCTGACAATTTAACTAAAGTGTTACATTCCTCCTGCATGTTTAACCACAAAATTAGCTACAGCCGCAGCTTTTTTTTTGTTACCTTCTCACATTGTTATTTAGTTTTTTTGCGTTGTACAATCAACCGTCTTGGTTGGTTGTGAAGTTAACCACTGGAAAGATACCAAAAATCAGCATATGGCTGAGATACATCCTACAGTAATAAAACCAATATTGAAAGATAATTATCATGGCTTTTTTACAGTATGCCCACTACACTTCTCCTGGAGGGGAGACTGTCTAGTGTTTGATGAATTTTAGTTTTTATTAGCTCACAGTAAAACACAGCTTTACTATCTTATATATAATACAATAACCCACCTTTATTGTCAAGGGAACCCACGGTAAAACCAAAAAAATTGCACATCAGCAGTTGCATAGTAATATAATGGGCAACCTTATGCATATTATGTATTGCACTTAACTGGTTGATGTTTGATGTTTTCCTTTTCGTGTGAAATGGTTTGCACAATGAGTGCTGGCCTGTAGGATGTAGAGGTTAAATAAGTGGAATCAGAAGCAAATTTCCAGAATATGCCTGATTTCCTAAAACAATTAATGAACAAAATGTTTCATGGGGACTGCAGCAATAAGGGTGGAGCGTATGTACACATCGATCCATCTATCCACCCATTCAATAAGACGTCTCTTTTCCTATCTGTCATACTGAGCTCCTTTAGAGAAATGTTCTTCAGCAAATCATGAGATACAGTCTGGCAAAAGTATTGATACACCTCAAACATTTCCACATTACAATCACAAACTTCTGTGTTTTATTGGGATTTCATGAGAAATCAAAACTTAGATTTTGTTTTACAAAACAGCTGAAGCTCATTCAGTCTGGATAGAGAGCGTCTGTTAACTTTAACTTTCACGTCTTGCCACAGATTCCCAATTTATTTAGTTCTGGACTTTGATTGGGACATTACAACACAGGATCTTCTTTGATCTAGTTCACCTTCCTGCTGGAACGTGAACCTCTGCAACAGTCTCAAGTCTTTTGTAGACTCTAACAGGGTTCCTTCAATGACTGCCCTGTATTTAGCTCAACTCATCTTCTCAACTCAGGCCAGCTTCCATGTTCCTGCTGAAGAAAAGCATGACACTCCCACCACCATGTTTCATAGAGGGGATGGTATTTTTAGGACAGGGTTGTCCAAACTCAGTCTTTATGTTTTACATGTTTCACTGCATTAGCACACCTGATTTCCAATGATTGATTACCAGGTTTTTGCTGAACTGCAATCACTTGAATCCGGTCTGTTAAAGCAGGAAAACATCTAAAACATGCAGGACACTGGCCTTCGAGGACTAATTTTGGTGTGCAGGTTTAACTTTCCATGTGGGCTAAACAGTTCAGTTTTGGACTCATTTGACCTGGGCCACCTTCCATATGTGTCCCCCAAAGAGCTTGTGGGAAATTGCAAACTTAATTTCTCATTAATTTCTTTTTTATCAATGGTTTTCTTCTTGCCACTCTTCAATAAAGTACAGATTTGTGGACTGCTCAGCTAATAGACATTTTGGAATCTCAGCAGCTCCTCCAGAGTCAAATTCATAAAATAGCTCTTTGCTTATTAACTTATGTGGGCAGCCAGATCTTGTCAGGTTTGCAGTTCTACCATACTCTGTCTATTTTCAGATGATGGATTGAACAGTGCTCTATGAGATGTGCACTGGAAAAATGTTTTCTAACTGTCAGGGACCAAACAGTTAGACAAAGGACAAAAGTATACAAGAAATATCCTCCATTTATTCTTCCATGAAAGTTGACTAAAATCCATCAAAAGCACACAAGAAAAAATCTAGAAAAATGGGCCCATAGGAAAGAATCAACCAATACCTAAACTAAACTGACAAACCAGGACTGACCTCTTACACCAAACATAAGGGCATTTAAACATACAGGCTAGCCTACATGAAACAAGAAAGGGAGGGACAAGACAACTAAGCCAAACAATAAATAAACCTAAACAACTAATTCATTCTTACAAATCATAACTACAACACAAATATAAAAACTAAGACATTCTAACACCAAACAGTTTTTAAACAATGGAGCTTTCAGAGTTTGAAAGCAAAAGAAACAAACAATTAATAATCTGCACAAACATAGGCTGTTTACTAACTGTGTGCACCCAGCTTAGCAAACATCCAAAATAATACAAGAAAGTGCCATTAAACAAATCTGTGTAGAAGAAACATTAAAATACTAACACTGTGAAATAGCTGGAGGAACGTCCACACACTCCCCCTCCTCTAGAAGCTCCATGGGCCAGCGGGATAGGTAGTCCGCAGTGGACTTCAGCTTCCCAGGTATGTGATGGACCTCAAACTGGAATGGTTGCATCGCCAAGTACCAGCGGGTGATTCGGCTGTTTGAGTCCTTCATTCTCTCCAGCCATCTCAGAGCCTTATGATCCATCTCTAAAATAAACCTTCTACCCAAAAGGTAATATTTGAATGAATCCAAGGCCCACTTGACAGCTAGGCATTCCTTTTCGACAGTAGAGTAGCGAACTTCCCTTGGATGGAGCTTCATGCTTATAAAAGCAATAGGATGCTGTCCCTCAGGAGGACCTTGCAGCAGCACTGCACCAAGGCCACGATCCGATGCATCAGTTTGTAGAATAAATAGCTGGTCAAAGTCAGGACAGTGCAACACGGGATGTCCACTCAAGGCACCTTGAATGTCCTTAAAAGCCCCCTTTGCTTCTTCGGACCACCGAAGCTGCTTAGATCCTTTAAAGCTAGTCATATCCGTAAGTACAGCAGCTCTGGAATGAATTTATGATACCAGCCTGACATCCCCAGGAAGGACTTTAACTGTGTCCTGGTTTGCGGTAGCTGGCATGCCTGAATGGCTTGGACCTTCTGAACCTGGGGTTTGATTACTCCGCCACCGATAACATACCCCAGATATTGAACTTCCTTCTTGGCAAGAGTGCATTTGGCCGCATTAACAGTCAAACCTGCAGCATGAAGAGTCTCAAAAACAATCTTTAAGTGTGCAATATGGTCCTCCCAGCTGTTACTATAGATGACAATATCATCCAAATAAGCAGATGCAAAACCTGAGAGACCTCCCAATACCTTATTCATAAGTCTCTGGAAAGTTGCAGGTGCTCCATGCAGCCCAAAAGGCATGACTGTGAACTGATACAGGCCCCAAGGTGTCCTAAAAGCAGTCAACTCCCATGACCTGATGGTAAGAGGAACCTGCCAATACCCTTTAGAGAGATCAATGGTGGTCAGATACTTTGCTTTACCAAGACAACTAACCAAGTCATCAATACGGGGGGTTGGGTACGAGTCAAACTTGGAAATAGCGGAAGTCTATACAGAACCTCAATGAGCCATCTTTTTTTGGAACGAGAACAATAGGGTTGCACCATTCACTCTGAGAAAGCTCAATGATGCCCAAAGAGAGCATTAGGTCAATCTCCTCCCTCAAAAGGACCCATAAGGTGTTCTGGAATCCTATAACTCCTTCGTTTTACACCTGCATCCTCCCTGAGACGGATGTCATGTTTGACATAATCAGTACAACCAGGATTATCACAGAAGACATTGTTATCACAAAGGGCTCTAACTTGTGACTGCTCTTCAAGGGACAGATAACTCAGGTCGAGAGCAGTGGCTGATGGTAGAGGTAGATACTGTTCCTCCACCTCCTCATCCTCCACACTTCTGATGAGAAATACATCTTGCCTCTCCTCAGGCCTTGCAACCCACTTCTTCAACAGGTTAATGTGGAGAACGTTTGTGCCGTGTCTCTTATCTGGAGTACAGATCTTGTAGGTGGTAGGACCCAATTTTTGAAGAATTTCATATGGCCCTTGCCACCGAACCAAGAACTTACTGCCCTCGGTAGGTAACAGTACTAATACTTTCTGACCTGGTTCAAAATTCCTCTCATACGCAGTTTGATCGTACCAGGTTTTTTGCTTCTGCTGAGAGACACGCATGTGTTCCTGAGCCAATGTGGTCATCTTTTCCATCCTTTCCCTCATCTGTAGAACATAAGAAATTACATTAACAGGTTCTTTTCCAGCTTTCTCCCCCTCCCACTTTTTCTTAAGAAGTGCCAGCGGTCCTCGCACCTCATAGCCAAAGAGCAACTCAAAGGGGGAAAACCCTGTAGAAGCTTGGGGTACCTCCCGATAGGCAAACAAGAGGTAAGGGAGCCATTGATCCCAATCCGACTCAGTTTCATTGATGAACTTACGAAGCATATTCTTAAGAGTCTGATTAAACCTTTCTGTAAGTCCATCAGTTTGGGGGTGATATGGGGTAGTTCTCAGCCCCCTAATTCCAATCAGTTTATACACATCCCTAAGTAACTTAGACATAAAATTTGTCCCTTGATCAGTCAATATTTCTTTAGGGAATCCCACTCGTGCAAAAAACTGAACAAGACATAATGCAACAGCCTTGGCTGTAACAGATTTCAAAGGGAACGCTTCTGGATACTTTGTCGCATAATCAGTAATAACCAACATAAATCGGTTACCTGATTTGCTCTTCTCCACCGGGCCCACAACATCCATGCCCAAACGTTCAAATGGTATATTTATTATAGGAAGAGGCTGAAGGGGAGCTTTTGCTGCAACTCTGGTTGATGTTTTTTGACATTGAGGACAACTCCTGCAAAATCTGGCAACATCTTTATGCAATCCTGGCCAGTAGAAACACTTTTGTATACAAGAAATATCCTCCATTTATTCTTCCATGAAAGTTGACAAAAATCCACCAAAAGCACACAAGAAAAAATCTAGAAAAATGGGCCCATAGGAAAGAATCAACCAATACCTAACCTAAACTGACAAACCAGGACTGACCTCTTACACCAAACATAAGGGAATTCAAACATACAGGCTAGCCTACATGAAACAAGAAAGGGAGGGACAAGACAACTAAGCCAAACAATAAATAAACCTGAACAACTAATTCATTCTTACAAATCATAACTACAACACAAATATAAAAACTGAGACAACACCAAACAGTTTTTAAAAAATGGAGCTTTCAGAGTTTGACAGCTTCTCCAGAGTTAAGTCCCCCTTTTTCACCAGCCTGATGGCTTCCTCCACTTCCTGGTGTCACATCACATTTGCTCCCCCCAGCTAGTTCCTTCCACCTCAGCAAAAGAAACAAACAATTAATAATCCGCACAAACATAGGCTGTTTACTAACTGTGTGCACCCAGCTTAGCAAACATCCAAAATAATACAAGAAAGTGCCATCAAACAAATATGTGTAGAAGAAACATTAAAATACTAACACTGGGAAATAGCTGGAGGAACGTCCACACTAACCAACCCTACTAATAGCATCCCCACAACTGTATCCCTGACCTGTCTTGGTGTGTTCTTTGGACTTCATGAAGTTGTTTGTTTATTGCTTATGTTCTCTAAACACTTTTAGATGCCTTCACAGGATATCTGTACTTATACTGAGATTAAATGACACAGAGATGGACTCTATTTACTGATTAGGTGAACTCTCAAGGCAATTAGTTGCACAAGATGTTATTTAGGGTTATTGGGTTATTGTGGAAAGAGAAGCTGAATATAAATTCATGCCACACTTTACAGATTTCTATTTTCTAACAGATTTTCTTTTCCTTTTACATTTATTTGCTACTTTGCGTTCACTTTAAATTGAGGTTTGTGGTTCTAATGTGACAAAAGGAGGAAAGGTTAAAGGGATATTATCTCTCCAATGAGACCAGGATGTGATGATAGCTTACACACTCCTACTGGTCTTGACCAAGTGTGCTTTGTTAGTAGGTTACCTTTTATTCACAGTAATGTTTTAAAATATAAATTAGCTAAAGGGCAGCTATGGGAGTGTAATTCACATTTATAGCAGGTACAAATCCAATAAAGGGGATCTCAAAGCCCTCAGATGTTTTCTCACCAAACTGTTTACTGTTTATAGTTTAAATGGTATTTCTGCAGTTTTAGTACATTTTACGTGTGTATGGTATAACAAAAGAGCCGCAGTACATCTCGATACTCACAAGCTCAGCATGCTCTTAGGTGCCTGTCAGAATGAGCCATGGCTGAGCAAGTGGGATTGTCCCACCACAGAGATGTATGCATCAGGAAGTAGTAAATCCTGCACTGCCATCCATTTGTTTACGCCTCCTGTTTCCTGCCGAACAAACTACTAGATTTCCCATGAGAGCTGCCGACCCCCCACACAACATCCTCAGTGACATGCTTTACGGGCGTCACAGACAGATGAAAACAGTTAAAATGCCATTTTTAAAAAGGTGCGTTTGTATGGGGTTTGTAGGGAAGAGAGGCTTAGATTCAGCTCAATTATCAACACCAAAAGAGAGGATGAGCCATAAATCAGCATATCGATTACTGCTGTCTTTCTCTTGTGAATAAACATCTTGATTCATTTCACCAGCAAACAATTAAGCTCAAATTTTGTTCTAATCCATCTCCTAATACATGCATCCAAAGATTTTACACAGCAAGAAGTTACTGCAGGGTAAAAATCATTAAGCTGCTTTATAAATGATGTATTTCCTTTATCACAATAGACATGATTGCTTTTATTCAGCTTTTAACTCTGTTTCAAAAATCTGATTTCTTTTTCATATAAGGTTCTAGTATTAATATTTGCTCCTCCACATCTTACAGCAAATCAGAGCTCTTTGTATACAGAATGAGTCCTCTGAGATTTCCATTTTCACATCAAACAAATGAAAATCTAAATTGTGTCAGATCCACAATCCCCTGTTGGATTCTATTAATTAGGTGAACTGCAATGTCACAATAAGCTTCTCATTTTGCCAGTTTATCTGGAGCCAAATCTGGTCTAAAACCTTGTTAGAGGGGGTTTGTGCGTGCGTGTGCACCTAATACTTGAGTTTTATGCCCCTCTGCCAGGATGTTTTATTAACGTGCCGCCTCACAGACAAGACGACATATTTCACTAGTGAAGGACGTGACCCTGATAGTTTATTTCCCATGATGAAATTGTCCGCAGGTTGATGACTTCGTAAATAAACAGTTTATGGAGCAGCAGTTCTTGGCTGCTGGTGACAACAGCAATTATTATTGTGTAATCATCACAGTAGAAGGTTGCTCAGATCTACAACCCTCTTTTTTTTCTGTTGAAGTAGTTACAAATCAGAGAGAGTTAAGAACATATGCTTTGTCAAACCACAACCTGCAATTATTATACTACATAAACACGTTTTAGAGCATTAACACAATACAGAGTGTTAACCATAGTTTTTTGCAACCCTGGTAAAGATGGGCAAGAAGCCCTAAAATTAATCCAAATTCTTTTGCAACAAAATAGAAAAAATATATAGTTTACTTTGAGCATGTTTTAATAAGAGGAAAACATTTGCAAGTCAAGAAATAATTGTTTTAACAACATCACTGGTGGCATAATTATTGGCATACTGGCTTTAATATTCTGCAAACCCCCTTTTTACAATAGAATAGCAGTTAGTCTTCTCATATAACATTTCACAAGGTTTGGCTGCACAATATATTGCGAATTTATCATTATTGCAAGATCACTGTAATTACACAGTATGAAGAACTGCCTGGACTGCAATAAATGTTAACAAATTATTTAAGTACATATGTAATATGCAGTATTTGCTGACTTTTTACTGTGCTGTAAAACGTTTTAGAAGAGGTGTTAAAGTCATCAAGAAACTACTGGGTTCTAATTGCTATGAAGACAGTAACACTTTAAAATATGACAAACACAATAAGGAATGTTGAAACACACAAAAATGAAAAAGATAAACAGATAAAAGTTAAATATCCAAAACTATCTAAAAGCATGTAGGAGTAGAGCTCTTTGAACACCGCTTAAAGGAATCAAAATTGGTTTTAAGGTGAGTCTGACCAAGCAACAGCAGTCTCTAGTAAGCTGACCTCAGGGTCAGGTAAGCTGAGGTGTACACAGGGGTTGGTGACATTACAACACTATCATATCACAATCTTTTGACAATAAATTTGCAATCTTGGTTTTATTACAAGTTCCCTCCCTAAGACTGTTTTAAAGACAGAAGAACAGCCTTTCAACCAAATATTTCTGAAATTTGCAATTTGCCAACTTGTGACAAGCATAGCTAACATTTAATAAGTACATACTTAAGACTTGAAGTATATCGTTTCCTGAACTGTTTGACCTAACTCAGACAATACGTAATACAAAGTATATCACGTAAGTTATATAAGTAAATCATGACAACACTCATCATGTAAAGTGCAATCTTGCTGCATAATAAATATGTAATAGTATGAAAATTTTCAATCATAACATGAATGTAATTGTTGGATGTTATTATTAGTAGTACTAGAAGTAGTAGTTAAAGTAATGTAGTTTTCTTCATTATTTTATCTTGTTCCTCACAAGATGCACACAATGTATTCTGTATGGCTGAATCTCTCATGGAGCAATTACAGTTCAGAGCAGAACACATAATGGGGCCCGTATTTATACCGTTATGTTTATACAAGACAGAGAGGATACTGTAATCTGAGGATTCTGATCTTGCCAAGTATAAACAGACTTTAATGGTAACAAGTTGAACAACCAGACCATCGTTAACATCAGAAGGTAATACTCAACTTCCTTGGCATCCCTTCATATGTAGTGAAGACATCTTCAAAAGAGTTTTCCTTCGGTAACCCAAGTTATTTTTATTGTCATTGTATGTTTTTCAGCAAATTTATCATTGTTTGACAAGTATTGTTTTTCCCATGTACTATGGCACCTCCCGTTCACAGAGGAGTGAACCTTTTTTCACTTTCTTCTGAGGTTGAGTGAACAAAAACTACAAGCTTTTCAGCATTGCAATAATGTTTTATGAGCACAAGAGTGTTGGGACCCACAGCCATGGTTACAACATGAAAGGCCAGTACAGACTTTCCTGGAACTTTCAAAATAAATTGCATTAACCTGGTTCCAGCACAACCAGGAAACGGTGTAACTGCGGACTTCCTGTGACGTCACTGTCCAAATAAAGCACCGCTCTTGCTACATCCTATCTCTACCACCCGGACTCTGTGCGAGACTGGCCGGAGACGCTAATGTCTTTGTCTTTGCTGGCAAACAGACATAAACTCTTCAACTGGATCCAAGGGTGTCATACGATCATCGATCATATGCACTGAGTTAAGTACGAATGAATCACTGTCTGCGTATTCATTCATGAACGGGAATTAAGGTACAAGCGTGGCTAGACTTTCTCTCTGAGGCCTACAGAAGCTAACGGTGTTCCAGAGAGTTCCCACTGGAGACGCTGTCTCTACGAAGCAGAGTGGAGCAGTTTCCCGGTCTGAAAGGAGGAAAACAGGAGCCGCATCCAGTGTGGTCAGCGGACAAAACAGGCCGCCCAGCCACTGCTCCGGAGGTTAGCTGGAACCTAACCTTTTGTTCACAGAGCTTTCTTCACACTTCGTCGTCTCCTCCTCCTCGCCTCCAACTCCTCCTCAGCATGGTTCATATGAGGTTAGGGTTTGGGCAGAGTAATAGAGAAAGATTTATGATCTGAACATTTTTCATTTTATGACGTTTGGTTTTGTTTGTGTTGAACTCAACCATCTTAGTGCTAGCAGGCTATCTGCTCAGCACGTGTTCAGGTTTTGTTCTGTGTTTGTGTGTTTTTAAAGCTAAGACAAACTTTATTTAAAGGGTGATTTTGAACACAGAAGATCGGCCATTACGTGCCATCCACGCTTATGCATTTTAACCCTTTAATTGACGGTATTTTTAAAGGTGTGTGTTTGATTCTGGTGCGAAGCTATCAGCCTCCTTTGTTAGCTTTAACTGCTAAAGAATATTTACCCAGAAAGGTTGTTAGTTTTCAAGCTAGTAAATAATAGTCCCTAAACATTATTTTACTAAATCTGATAACTAAGTAAGCCCCAATTTCTCCAGAAAGATTTGGCTCTTTTCCAAAATACTTCCTTAAATATTTAACATCCCCTTAATAATATTTCTTTAAATATTATTTTAATAAAGGCAGCTAATTAGACACCGTTGAGAATTAGTCATCCAGAAGGTTGGTTTCATTCAGCAGATCATTCTTTAAAACATTATTTTATTAAAATAATATGTTATCTGATCTTGCATTGTGAATGGTTGTCTAAACGTTTGCTGATTATTGCCTAAGTTGGTTCCAAGACTAACTTAACTTCACTTCCAGATTCTTCAAGATAATCCTTGGTTCTCAAACATAAACATTGCATGGTAATGTTGCATCACTCCTTTGGTCATGGTTTCAATCATCTTTGATCAACTTGTTTATATTGTACATGGTCCATTAGTCTTCCTTATTATTTCATTCTGCTTGGTACTTTAGTTGGATTATTTTAGCATAGTAAAGAGTTTGTTGATTGAAATATGTTTGACTTTGAGTTGACTTATTTTTGTTAATAAATTCTTGTATTTTAAGAAATTATGTGAATTCATTCCATATATGTGCAGAGTTTATGCTGTTCAATAATGTCAGAGCTCGTCTCACACCTTTCTATTTTGTCCTAATACCATCGCCTTACTGGGCTGGTATTCACAGGACAACCCTTAACAGACCGAAATATTATTTGATAAAATATTAATATTAAATAATATTTTCAGATTCATAATCACAACAGGAGTGATGTGGTTGAGTCTAGTGATGTGTAAAAGCCAAGGAGAGTGAACTAATTTAATGAAGAATATACTGATGACTCAATACATTCATATTAAAGGAGCATATGTGCTTCTTTTTTTTAATGTTGTGAAAATCATACAGATGGGAGTACATTATTAATTATAAAACCAGGATACGCTTTTTTGTCGGAAATGTGGAACCTCTGAGCTGCTGAGGAGTTGTGAGCCGTATTAGCAGTGTAAAATGTAAGATGGCACAGCCAAATGTTTTCTGAACTTCTTGTGGTGTCGTTGGGAACCTGCTATAAGTTTACCTTTCACAGGTGATTTGATTGTGCGCTGGTTTATTTTTTGACATAACAGAATCATTTGTTGCCCAATAACGTTTAATATATGACAATAGAAGACAACATATTTGCTAAGAGATGTTTTTATTTTGGAAATGTAAATGTAATACACAAGTAATGTATTTAGGTGGATTAATTATTTTATTTTGGAAATTGAGAAATTGCTTGCACATTAGTGTGCAGGTTGTTTTTTTGTTGATAGTCTGCTCCTAAGGAATGAGCTGTGATGTCAAAGGACTGGATGCTGGAGAGGTCTACCAGGAACTGTCTATCATCCATGACAACCTATTACTTGTTACTTTCCTCTTTTTTCGGGTCCGACCTGATACCACATAAATAACCGATGTATCAGAATAAGGGATAACTGGACCTTAATCTAAATACTGAGGTACTAGTGAATACTAAGTGCATTAACTAACATGGACAGTACAAACTAGTATGCTTAAGGACAGGTCAGGTGGTATTCTTATAAAATTTTCAGTGTAAGATAATATCACTGCAACACAAGACTTTTTACACATCTTTACTAAGAAATTTGCCCACATCTGTATTTCAGTGACATCTTTTAGTAAGTATCGTCCACTAATATTAAATCATTTATGTAAGTGTGCACAGTTGCTTTAAGCCTGTCGTGCCAATTAACGTTTATTTCTCTGCTCCAAAGATCCATCGGGTCTACATGCAGTCCTGACTCCAGAACAACAAGACAGACAACTCATGAAATATTTACACATCTTTGTAGCATGGATTAAGGTTTTCTTCTTGCATCCAAACAGTAATCTTGTCTTTAACATTGCCTTTTGAGTAATGGTGTATTGCTCTGTTTGGGGACAAATTCACCCACTCATCAAGACTCCAAATGAGGTCAGATGGTCGTGGTTGACACGTTTGCCACATTTTCAGGAGCATTTTTTGCTTTATGTTTGATAGCTCTAATTTGGAAAGTGGTAATGTACCTGATTGTTTTGCCCTGATAAATAACAAAATGTTGATGAGGAGGACACTACGATGGCCCTGTGTATCACCACATGGTGCTAAAAATTAATTACCCCCATGTGGCTTGACCTTTCATGTACAATCATGGGAACTACTAAGTCTAGCCCATTATCCAACAGCTTGTGGAACCATCTTTATCAACAATAACTCTCACTAGTTGTTTCTGTCTGATTTTATTCTTTTGTTTCTAATGTTTATTCAATTTATTCATTTCAATCAGGTTGAGTTCTGGAATCTTTCATTGCAAAATCTCAATTATATTTTTCTTTTATCCATATAATTTATGAGCATCACAAGACACCTGCTTGAAAACTACACTAAACAGGAAGTCTGGCTGCAACAGTTTGCCTGTTTGTTTCTTCATAAATTCAGAAAATCCGTTTATATTTTTGCACAGACTGTTATCTAAAAATGTCTTCATTAGCAAATCTAATTAAAGGTTAAAGAGTGAGATAATTTATTTTTCTTTTTAAATTACCATTTTTTTTTCTGTACAGCAGTTTTTTGTTCTGTAAGTCGGCATGATATGCAGTTTTCCAGATCAGCCACTTTAATATGTGTTGTCAGAACAATTTACTGCCTATAGATACCCTGTATGGTTAATCCATAAAGTCCACCATCCACAGCCCCATGCCTGCATTAGAAACTGTGTTGCAAAGGGAGAAATTAAAAGGTCCAGAAAGCAGGGATCTATAAACATATTATATCCTGTTGTTAATGGAAATGTCATCAACAGAGGACTCAGCTCTTATTGAGTGATGAGCCAATTTCCTTGACGCTCTCTAAACCACTCACATGTAAAACGACTAGAAATCCCCAGAACTGAGTGCATTAGCAGCAAACTGCCATGCCGCAAAAAACAAAACGACCAAATTTTCCAACCAATTAAATTTTAATGCCTCCTTTTTTTTTCAATTTTGAACGAACCACAATAAAAACACATTTGAGAAAAGCTCCTCTTGGGGTGCAAGTAATGTCATATTAATTTTCAGTGTGTGGTCACTCCCTGCTGGACATGGGAGTAATCAAAACAGATTGAGTAATCATGAGCTGTGTGTCCGTGAAGCACGACTCAGTGGTAGACTGACCGTGACGCTGACCATAAGTCCTCCTGAGGCGGTAGTATCAGGTAAGAGTCATGCTCATATCTGTGGGTCAATCAAAGCGAAAGCACTTACCTTTTATATAACCACAGATTTACCTTCAAACTGTTGGATGTTTGGGCCTTCATATAATAAAAGACCCAGGTGCAGCATAGGCTACAGGATATGTGCAACAAACTGAACTTAAGAAACATTTCACCTCTACAAATTCTTAATCTTGCAGAGGTATGCTAAAGTATGGAAAGCTGTTTAATTTCTTCTAGATGTATCTGTCAGACTGTGTGGCTGTGGAGCTGGATGAATTATTTGTTAAATAATTGTTTATTTAACAAATAATCAGAACTTACTGGGTGTAAAACAGAACTAGAAATCACAAGCATGAAGACAGGGAGTTAAAGGCAACAGGTGAGCCTAAATGCTGAGGCATGAATGGAGAAATGACACAGAATGCAGCTGTGAGTAATCTAGAGAACGTGAGGAACAGCTGAGACCAATGAAGATACAGCTGAGGTGAGAAGAGTAATGAGCAGCATTAGATAAAGGGGAAGGAAATCTAAAAGAGAATATTAGAAAACATACAAGAATGAACTAAGAACCTAATTACACAGAAATATCTAGGATGGTAACATTAACTGAATGAAAATAACAGGGAAGAGACAGATAAAGACACCCAAAGCTCAAACACCTAAGGATCATGACAGTATGTTTCTGTAGACAAAGTATGGATATCCAGAATGTATCCATTTACACTATGTCGCAAAGTTTTTTGTACCCTGTGAGATTTTTCCACATTTTGTCACATTACAATAACAAACTTCAGAATGTTGTGTTTCTAAACACAGGGAAATCCTGTAACAAAACCTGTTAGACGTTGCAAAAGAGACTGGGGTAGAGATTCAATTTCTACAGGATAATAACTCTAAACATACAGCCAAAATTATGATAAAATTGCTCAGGTAAAAAGCATATTTATGTGTTGGAATGGCCCAGTCAAAGTCCAAACCTAAATCCAATTGTGAATGTATGTCAAAACATAAATTGATGTTAGCAGATGCTCTCTGTCCAGAGTTTGAGCTAATTTTCAAGAAGAATGGACAAATATTTAATTCTCTGGGAATGTGATCTGCAGCAAAAGGTGCTTGATCTCACAAAATCTCAACACATTGATGTTTGTGGTTGTAACGGGCGTAAGTGTTTGTTCACTTATTTGTACGTTTTTAATGTTTTTAAGACTTAGAAGTTACTGGTTAAGTCTTGAAAAACAGTTATAATCATTATTCAAACTTAAATGAGCTTTTCATTAAACCTTATTACACATTTGCTTGAAGTGTTAAACCACAAACAGTTAATGAAACATGGCTGGGTTAGACTATATACTTCGGTGACTAAATGATGTTTAAGGAGTTTTTTTTTAAAGATATCCAGGGATGATAGCTTCCCAGAGAACTGCTAATAGAGTTGCTAGGGCGGCAAATTAAAACTCCCATTTTACTGCAAAGACCCCCTGGAAGCTGTAATAGACACTGGAAAAGCAACATTACTTTCTACTGCTTAGCAAAGCCTGCACAGACGTATGAATCTAATGTAAGAATCTAAAATAATATGCAGAAATGTGCACTATATGCTAAAATCAGCTGATATAGAGGAATAAAATCTACAACAGAATAATGAACCTGAACACCTCCTAAAATCCCTCAAACAGGAACAGAAAGATGTTAGATTAAAGTTCTTAATGTCTCAAAATAATGCTGTAAGTAATGCTCTGTAGCACTAAATACATGTGTTTGTATTTAACACAAGGCTTATAAATTAAAATATTTAATTATAACAATTATTTACAATTATATTTTTTTCAATCATGTTGATCTTTTAGCTACGAAAAAGGTCTAAAACATGAACGTTGGAAATGGCTTTGAAAAAGGGAAAACTTTAAAAATATTCAATAATTTATTATTAAAACATATGCTCTCACCTGTGGCATCTTTATACATTTGTAGTTCACTTAGTTCACTTCACGGATACAAATGCACTGTTGATGCAGATTTTAGAATTTTTGCAACTTACTGTGAGAGCTGCAACATTTTGTTTAACGGGGGAGAATACACTTTTTTAACTTTTTACCTTTTGAAAATCATTCCAATTCTTTCTTTTATACAGCTCTTATTAGAAAAATCAAAGGTCATCACTGTCAACACTCCCGTCTCATGCTCTGACATCATGGCTTAAACAGGGGTGATGAAGATGATGATAACTGTTCACATCTAATAAATGACTGTGCGTTTTGGCAAAAAGAAAAAGTGGGAGTTAGTGACAATCTCAGTCAGCAGCCTTGTCTGATTTAATGTCAGATTGGTCAAATTAATGAAGTGAGAAAAAAAATCTGTTTTCTGACACTGCTGTTTCCCATCATTTACCTCCCACAAAGAGACAACAAACCTTCCCATTATTTTCTGCTAACAGATGGCCCTGCACTCTCAGAATTGAAAACCAACAAGCTCCAAAACGTGTTAGCCTAACTTGTTACACTCTTTAATATTCAGTTAACTGTCTTGTAAAATTTCTTGTTTGTTATATTAAAAAATACACATATTTAAGCTATTTTTTTGTGATTCTAGCAGTTATTACATTTCCACAAATCACAGACTTCAATTACTGTGTAACTGTGAATTGAAGGAAAATGATACATGGTTTTCAAATACAAATTAGTCATCTGTCTTTATTTACATTAATCCTCCTTACCGTTATTCTTCTAAATAAAATCCAGTGCAACCAACTTCCTACAGAGTCACCTAACTAGTAAATCGAGTCCACCTGTGTGTTACTTATTCTCAGTATGAATGCAGCTGTTGTGTGAAAGCCTCAGAGGTTTGTTAGAGAAAATCAGACAAACTGCATCACAAAGACCAGGAGACACAGCAAGCAGGTTAGAGAGGGTTGAGAGGATTAAAGCAGGGTTACGTTATAAAACAAAATGCCAAGCTTTTAATATCTCTCACAGAGCACTATTCAATCCATCATCCAAAAATGGATTGAACTGTAACCTGCCGAGACTTGGCTGCCTACCTGAACTGACAGGGCTGGATTGGAGAGGATTAATCAGAGGACTGGCCAAACCACCTCCATGGCAACTACAGAGATTAATATAAGAACTATTAATTATGCAGTTTATAAATCTGGCTTTTATGGAAGAGTAGAAGAAGAATGTGATCTTTGTTAAAACAAAACCTTCAAGAATTATTGGTACCCATCTTCTGACAGTTGCTAAAAGTTGCTAAAACATACCACTAACATTTCAAAACCATCTGCACCATAAATAGTGGAGGCTGCATCATACTGTGGGGACAGGGAAGCTAGTCCAAATTCATGGGAAAATGAATTGAATGAAAATACCAGGACAATCCTGGTAGAATCCCTGTAGACTTGAGATGGGCAGGGGCTCCCATTATAGCAGGATGATAACCCAAAAAATACAATCAAAGCTACAAACAAAGCATGTTTATGTGTTTAGGTGGCCCAGCCAAAGTCCAGACCTCAATCAAAATGAGGTCTGTAGCAAGACTTGGGAAACTCCAGGGGTTGGACAATGAAACTGAAACACCTGGTTTTAGACCACAATAATTTATTAGTATGGTATAGGGCCTCCTTTTGCGGCCAATACAGCGTCAATTCGTCTTGGGAATGACATATACAAGTCCTGCACAGTGATCAGAGGGATTTTAAGCCATTCTTCTTGCAGGATAGTGGCCAGGTCACTACGTGATACTGGTGGAGGAAAACGTTTCCTGACTCGCTCCTCCAAAACACCCCAAAGTGGCTCGATAATATTTAGATCTGGTGACTGTGCAGGCCATGGGAGATGTTCAACTTCACTTTCATGTTCATCAAACCAATCTTTCACCAGTCTTGTTGTGTGTATTGGTGCATTGTCATCCTGATACACGGCACCGCCTTCAGGATACAATGTTTGAACCATTGGATGCACATGGTCCTCAAGAATGGTTCGGTAGACCTTGGCAGTGACGCGCCCATCTAGCACAAGTATTCGGCCAAGGGAATGTCATGATATGGCAGCCCAAACCATCACTGATCCACCCCCATGCTTCACTCTGGTTATGCAACAGTCTGGGTGGTACGCTTCTTTGGGGCTTCTCCACACCGTAACTCTCCTGGATGTGGGGAAAACAATAAAGGTGGACTCATCAGAGAACAATACATGTTTCACATTGTCCACAGCCCAAGATTTGCGCTCCTTGCACCATTGAAACCGACGTTTGGCATTGGCATGAGTGACCAAAGGTTTGACTATAGCAGCCCGGCCGTGTATATTGACCCTGTGGAGCTCCTGACGGACAGTTCTGGTGGAAACAGGAGAGTTGAGGTGCACATTTTATTCTGCTGTGATTTGGGCAGCCGTGGTTTTATGTTTTTTGGATACAATCCGGGTTAGCACCCGAACATCCCTTTCAGGCAGCTTCCTCTTGCGTCCACAGTTAATCCTGTTGGATGTGGTTCGTCCTTCTTGGTGGTATGCTGACATTACCCTGGATACCGTGGCTCTTGATACATCACAAAGACTTGCTGTCTTGGTCACAGATGCGCCAGCAAGACGTTCACCAATAATTTGTCCTCTTTTGAACTCTGGTATGTCACCCATAATGTTGTGTGCATTTCAATATTTTGAGCAAAACTGTGCTCTTACCCTGCTAATTGAACCTTCACACTCTGCTCTTACTGGTGCAATGTGCAATCAATGAAGACTGGCTACCAGGCTGGTCCAATTTAGCCATGAAACCTCCCACACTAAAATGACAGGTGTTTCAGTTTCATTGTGCAACCCCTGTATCTCTTGCTGTCCTTTCAATCTAACTGAGGTTGAGCTATTTTGAAAAAAAGAAACTGAGCACAGATTTCTAACCCAATGTAAATACCAGAAAAGACTTGCTCCTGTAATTTCAGCAAAACGCAGTTCTAGAAAGTATTGACTCATAAATGCTCCCACACTTTCCAGATCTTTATTCTTGAGCAAACCTGAAAACCTTGCAGCATTTTCCTTCCCTTCACATTTACGCACCATTCCCATAAAATATCACAAAAAGATAGTGGCTGTAGCATGAGAAGTGTGAAAAAGTTTAAGGTGCAAGACACTGTGTTGAGACAAAGCTTTGGTTTAACCCCTCCTTGCAATGTCCTCCAAATATCCACTTGGGGGTGCAAGAGCAGAACAAAAGATATTGAGCTCTATATGTATGTAGTTTCCGTTTTATTGAAAATTTTTTTTTATGAATTTACTTTAACTCATGGTGACAGAGATGAATCCTCACAAACCCAGATAAGTGTACCTTTTCATAAAGCTCTGAAGTGTTAGTTATGACTCAGCCTTTTTGGGACTCTTTGTGCTACCTTTTTACAGTGATGAGAAAGAACGAATGCCTCTACTGTTACATTTTCATAGCTCTTTGAATATGCTGTTCATAGATAAAGGATGCAAAGTAATGCTGAAATTAGACCTGACCCTAAAGAGAATGTGGAGATTTAGAAGATATATAAACTCGTCAAATGTTTTAGCTGGGGGCTTTGCAGTCCTGTGTTTACCTGGACAGCATTTGTCAGTAAAAGTCATTGGGTCAGATAATTGAATGAAAAGAGACAGATGGCAGCGGCATTTACTGCTGATTACATGGAGGCCGTAAACTTGCTCTCAGTAGCTGGGAGGGGTGCTGAGACCAAGCCTATTAAACAACCAGAGCTTGAATCTTAGAGGGCTGCTGCTGCTGAAGGTGGAGACTGCAACTTTAAACAAATCGAACGCACCAAGATCTGGAGAGTATTGTATGTAGTTGAAAGAAAGAAATATATCGCATTTTGTTAACTTACTTGCCTGCTGGATCCCGGGAAAGATTAATGACCAAAAGAAAATTCTGTGAGTTTGCATACTCCGATGGAGTTTGCAATGCAGTGCAATCACTCACACAGAGTAAAACATACAGATCAGAGAGCTCTGAGCTGGAGAAATATTGCACACAGTGGCTGTTTATCTGCACAGTACAGTAAATATAAATAGTGAATGCTGATGTAGAGCGATGCACGGTGTCATGAGATGACTGGGTCCAGGAGAACCAATGTTTCTCAAGAACCTCCAAAACAGTGTTCTAATACCAAACATTTCAGGACATTATAAGATCCAGCATTAAGGAAAATACAATCATGTACAGTAAATGCATCAGATTCTAAAAGCTGATATTTCCTAATAAAATTAAAATAGTTAGGCTCATGCTGAAAATACATTGTTATATTTACAGCAACTTAATATGTACACTGCAGTAAATTGGTTTTACACAAGACATCAACATTACTTTAATATAATAAAATTTACAGCTCTGCAATAACCTGCTGTGACAGACACATTTTCTTTCCCCTGCATTCTCTTACTGACTCTGCTCCTTATTCATTTACATTAGCCTGATGTATTGGCTCCTTTGCGTGAATGTGTGATATGCTTACTGATTATTCTGATGTATTTTTCCACCAATTCCACAGGACAGAAGATCAATATTCCAATTACAGGTAGGTTTCCCTTCTTGACCTGCAGAACAGTGAACATCAGTCAGTCTCTTTGTCAGAAAGATTCCCTGCACAAGGACATAATGTTAGTTGGAGCAAGATGTAAGCTAATATACCAAAATGAAACAGAGATGGAAAACCAGGTGGTAAAATGCAAATTCGTAGACGTGAAAAACGTGGATTTTTAACCATAAGAATAACACATATCTTCGCAGTAAATATTAAGCTATATGCCAGAAGTTTTAATAAAATCTACCAAACTCACTTCAGATAGCTTGTCACCTAATCAATGTCATGATCAGTTTGTTTTGTTACAAATTTTTATTTATTTCAAAATAAAATGTAACCTGCTGAAAAGGAGCTTCTACATGCACAGGTGACATCATAGTAGGCGGTCTGAAATTGGGGAAGCTCAAGTATTTAAAGTTCTGTTTGCATGCAGCGCTACTGCACTGACAAATCACCTAATTATTTAAGGACACAGAAACAGTACTCATTTAAATCCATGGAGACCAATCAAATGGAATTATTCAAAATGAAATACGAACAGAATTAGACCGGTTAAAAGCCATCCATCATCTATACCCATTTGTCCTTGAAGAGTCGGGGGTGCTGGTACCAGTCTCCAGTTGCCATTGAGCCAGGGTCTAGACACGCTAACAGGGCAACAGAGAAAAACACACTTATGTGCCATTTAGAGAGTCCAGTTCACCTAACTTGTTTTTGGACTATGGGAGGAAGCCAGAGTACATGGACAAAACCCAACCCTTACCAACCACACCAACCCAGTTGAAGTTCTGAAAAGTAAGTTATACAGGCTTAGTTAATTTGTTTTACAAAAAAATCTGAAAACTGAGGTGTGCATTTATATTTAGCAACTTTACTCTAAAACCCCAAAATAGGACCCAGTACAACTGATTACCTTTAGAAGTAACCTAACAAGGAAATAAAGTCCACGTCTGTGTAATTTAATCTCTGTATAAATCTAGTTGTTCCACTAAGGCTTTTCTGTAGTAGACAATCCCTGAAAGACTTGCAGCTGAAATAACACTGAAATGTAGTTCAACAAAGTATTGACTCATGAGGGGGCTGAAAATAAGTGCACAGCCCACTGTTAAGATTGTATTTGTAAATTAAAGAAAAACATCGTTCCACTTCACCTTTACATTTTTGTGTTGGCCTTGTACAGATAAATATATATAAACTTCTAAGACACAGTATGATCAACATATGAGGTCTTAGATTAGATTTTTATAGTAAACATTCATTTTTAAATGGTGCTTTGCTGTGTGTTTTTATGTGTCTAAAGTTTTCACATGTTGGTAACAAAAACAAGAACGTCCAGCATTAACTCCTCACATCTTATCTGGTCCTTTAAGCTTGACTTGTCTGCAATCTATTACCATTAGAGCTGAACACTGAGTCAGTCAGAGAGCTTCCAACTGCATCACATTGAAGGGTTTACTTTCCCTCTCGCTGCATTCTGACTCAACTGCATTGACTGGACAGTAAAGTGAGCACAATAAACTGTCTGCAGGGAATGAGTTGGCCGGTATCAGCATAATCAATTTCCTGTGCTAGGTGCTGTTCGTCCAAAATCAGGACTGTTCACAAATCATTGTGTTTGACCCTCAAGTTCAGATCTAATGCCATGCAAACTCCCATCTACCGTCATCTTTTTTCATTCTTTCTGTGTTTTGGGCACCAATAGAGACAGACTCTACTCATTTACTTTGTGTTACCTCATTTATATTTTCCAAACTAGGCAGCTTGTGTTCGAAAGGAGTATTTATTTATTTATTTATTTTTTTATTTAACCTTTATTTAACCAGGTCAGTTATTAAGAACAGATTCTTATTTAAAATAACGACCTGGCAGGTAAGAGAGGGGCATCGTCATCTAGATTAAGTAATAGATCAGGTGTAATTATTTTTATTTTATCTTTTCTTCTGCTTTTTTCTGGATACATAATGGATTCACAACAGTGTTGACCATGGCATGAAAGGCCGTGAGCAAACATATAGAGGAGGCTGGCCTCTTGAATAAATATTTGCTTTTGTTGTTTAGATGAAGTTTATTTTCTGGCACGCATGCAGAAAAGAGACTGTTTACTTCTTCTTTACATCTGCTGCTTTAAACTTTCATCGTATAGTGAAAGTTATGGTGTACATATTTAAATACATTTAAACTGATTAAATCCTTAATTCTTCAGTGTTTCTAAATAATTTAAAAGGTGGGATGATTCCCTTACACACAGCAGATGCTTTTTGGAAGGATGGCAGCAGTTTGAGCTTTTTACAAAGCTTGTTTAGATCCAGTGTCTGGCAAAAGTATTCACATTTTGTCACCTTATATCTGCATATGTCACTGTATTTTACTGGGATGATAGATGATAAATCAACACAAAGTAGTGCTAGACTGTAAAGTAAAATTAAAAACATACTTAGTTTGCATTTCATGTCTTGTGGCTAACTGTAAATGGAACTTCTTATGATGTTCACTAAAAAATGATTTTCTTCTTGCTACTCTTCCTTAAAGGTCAGTTCTGTGGAGTACACAACTCACCTGGACTGTGGGTCTCTGTAGCTTCTGCAGAGTTATCCAGGACCTCTTGGCAACTATTCTGATTAATGATCTCCCAGGAATGTGTAGATGGCCAAACATGCCTTGTAGGCTTGCGGTTGTACCATACTCTTGCCTTTTTTAGATGTTAGATTGTGGAGCTTGTTTTAACACCCAACACTTCTTTGAATTTCTTTCTCCCTGGCCCTGCAGTGTACATTGGTCTTCATGATTCTGTTTGTTATGTTCTGAGGTGACAGCTGAAGGTTATCAGGTGCACTGGGTTTTACCTATGGCTAATAGAGTACAATGTTTTTCATCCACTTCCACTTCACCAGAATGCATAACATTTGTTTGTCCATCACATGAAATCCTCCAATAATATGTTGAAATGTGTTCTTTTAATGAGACAAAATCTGAAAAAGTTCAAAAGGTAGGAAGACTTCTCCAAGGCACATTATTAATCTTTTTATCCCCGGCTCAGTGATTGGAGAAACAGTCCACACACAGGTGGAGCTACTGTACAAGATCAGAGCAGAGATTGGCTCATAGCGCTGCCATTCACACAGCAAATACTCTCCAACTTCCTCTGGCCTCCTTTCCTGGTGCAGCAAGAGAGGAGGGAGAGGAATGTATTTTTTCTGTGTGAGACGCCGGCACTACCTCACACTGCTCCTTACCACCTGTCCTTGACTTAGTGAGCACGGGCGGGACAGAGAGGAGGCGACACTGCTCACTCTTCCTCCAACAGCTTTTCTGTCTGTTTATCTACCAGCAGTCTTTGTTAAACAATTCCCTCTGTGGCTGTTTTTTCTCCTACATGTGGTGTTTTGGTGCAGAAGTGAAAGACGGGAACGTTTATCCTCGGCCAGTGAGAGCTCTGATGGGAGGCAGCTTTGACTCTGGCTGGGACTGGGGATGCTGAACGGAGGGAGGGAGGGCCTGTTTGAGCTGGGACAGCAGCTCCAGCAGCAGGGGGAGTACCAGGCTGCCCTCCACTGCTTCCTCAGCTGCCTGTTGGGACTGACCCATGTACAGAGCTTCACCTCTCTGCCCAACTGCCTGCACCAGGTGAGCTAGATGGGAGCTGGGCACATACACGCTCAGCTTTCTCCATGCAAGATCATATGTTTGTCTCAGCTGTGCACATAACTTTGCATCACTTTATCCATAGAGCATAATTTTATCTTACAGCACATTACAAAGACCATATTTAACCTTGATATCTCCAGCACCAATGTGGAATTTAACAGAGCAGGCTATTATGTGCTTACATGCTGACTCTAGAAGATTTCCTCCAACTCACCAGAAATGCTGCTAAATGCTAGTAGGTGTCCAGTAACAGCCTATGACCCACTATATGTCAGACTTTTTTTTTTTTTTTATGTTGTAAGAGTTATGTTTCTGTGCTATGTAAACTTTTAGCTGATTACATTTCAGGGTGCAATACAAGGTTTCTCCACAACAGCAGAGCTGTAATTGTTTCCCATGTAGTAGTGCATAAAGGAATGTGCCTGATGTCAAAACACTGCCTTCGCTCCAGAACTTTACAGCATGCAGGATGATGTTGACCAGATCTGCCAGGCTGCACGGAGAGCAGTATTACTTGCTTTAACAGCTCGCATCACACAGTTACTTCTCCGAACTTGATGTCTTATTTATTATGGACTTTGAAAATGTATAAAAGGCATATAAAATAAGATTACATAATGTTGTTGTTGGGTCATTATTGATATTTGTGTCACAGTTGCATCAGTTCTGTAGAATTGGCACACATCTATGGTGTACTTGGTGGAGGAGAGCTGTGATGCTCATTTAGCAGACTTTTTCAACGTGCTAAAAAAAAAAATCCATGTTGGCCTGGTAATCATAATGCATTCTTATGCCATTAAAATGAATAGCTACAATTCAGAAGTGTGATTCTTATAACTTATTTAAAACAATAAAAACATATTTTTTTTATTTACACAAACAGTGCGATAGGTAACTAGGTATAAAGTGACCTTTTGCTGTAGAATATATAATGACTACTGACTTCATACATCTCTAACTTTATTTATACATTAATGCTGTTCCATTTAATTCAGTTAAATTAGTTCACATAGTGCCAGTTCACAACATGTGTTCTCAAGGCATTTTACAAAAATAATTAACTGTGACATTGTTTATCTGACATAATTTATAAGTGATTTAAAACACAATTTACTATATTGACATTTACTCTAAGAAATTTGATTTAAGATATTCTACTTCAACATCCTTTATCAAAGGTGCGAAGTTTGAGTTGGTCTAGAATAACCAAAAAACAAAAGTTAGTTTTCTTTTATTTAAAGTCAGTTTATTAACATCAAACCACCTCATTTACTTGCTTAGCTCTTCTCCCATTGTGTGTTATAATTAATTTAAATCCTTCTCACAACAAAATACAATTGTGTCGTCTGGAAACAGTATACGTTATAATGATATTGAAAACTAAATATTTAACACCTAATTATGCTTGTTCGTTGTTTTTCTCTGCTTCACAGATTGCTGAACTCTTCATCACTGAAAAGAACTGTATCCTTTCCTAACAAACCCCCCAAACAGTCTGTTTCTGCTTCGCATATTGCTTATTTAAATCTCAGCTAGTCACAGCTAACTAAGAAGCTAGTTTATTTGTTTTGCGAGGCAAACATGCAGGAGGCGTAGCAAATTCCAGGACAATGGAGCATGTAGACCATATATAGAAGGTAATTTAAACAGAAAGAGATGAGCGGATGTCTTTGGGCCACTTCATAATAACCCATTTGTCCCAGAATGCCACATGCTTTGTGTGTCACTCAGAAGGTGTGTTTGTCTCTTAAGAGGATTTGTGGGCTCTTATCTCTGTACAACAGAATGGGAGAGCACTAATTAACCTGCATCTGTGACGAGAAGTCCATGCATGGATTTCCACTTCACTGCCACTATAAACTACAACAGTACAGGACACCGAGATAATAGAAAGGTGTTGCGTTTCAGTATATATTACCCCCACAGCTCCTTTCCTTGTTACTGAGATACTCCAGTGCTTAACTTAGTCAGCTCAGGTTATCTACCTCAGGATGGCTCTACCTATCTCAGTCTAAAATAGGTCCATTTGCAGAGCTTCAATCTATCAGTCTGAATAATGTTGCACCCTTAAAACAACTTAAGGAGATTCCACGCAGATCTTCATTTTTGTGCAACTTTATCAGAACAAAATCCATGGTTCGAGCGTGCAGCGTGGGTAGTTTTCTGTCTTCACCATATTATATTTTTTTTTTATAATCAAAAGGTCATGAACTTTCTACGTCATGTCACTCTTAAAGAAATGGTAATATAACAAAAAATATATGAAATAAAATACGGTAACTTCAGCGCATACTTAAACATAAACTAAACAAACTGTTTAGACCACTACTAAATTAAATAAGTGCTTGACCCATGACATCAATATACCATGACTTAGACATTATCACGTTCTGAACATATTTTTAGGGCGCTACAATAGCAACCTCCTAGCCTGCTCAGGGTACCATGACAGAGTTAAATCTTTTACTGTTACATAAGCTCATTAATAGTAATGGGTAATGTCAGGTCAGATTGGGGTGTTCCATGTACAGCAGAGTAACACTGTTGCTTTAGGTGTAAAATTACAGCCATACAAATTCCCGGTTGTATTTTTTAGGAGAATGGACCAGCTTTAGATGATTATCAAAACCAAATTATGGTAATCACTGAATGTAAATATGGTGTTAATAATCTTATTGTAGCAACTTGAGACGTTAATGTATTTTACTGAGATTGTATGTCACAGGCCATTCTTTACTAAATAGTTCAAGCTCTGTGAAACGGGATGGAGAGCATCTTTAAAGAGCAATTTTTAAGTCACAGATTCCCAATTGGATTTAGGTCTGGACTTTGATTGGTCAATTCTAACACATGTACATGCTATGATCTAATTCATTTAATTGTATTTCTGGTTCTATGTTCAGGGTTGTTGTCCTGCTGGAGGGTAAACCTCCAACTTAATCTCAAGTTATTTGCAGATTCTAAAGGCTTTCTTCCAGAATTTTTCTGTATTTAGCTCCACTCATGATCTCTGACAAGTGTCCATGTTATTCCTGAAGAAAACCAAACTCAGCCACATGATGCTGCCACCATCTTGTTTCACCGTGAGAATGGTGTGTTCAAGATCATGTGCGGTGTTAGTTTTCCCACGCCACCAGCATTTTACATATAGGCCACAGAGTTCGATATTATTCTGAACTCACCTTCTTCCGCATGTTTGCTGTATCCCCTAAATGGCATGTGCAAATGAGACTGTTCCTACAGAAATTGTTTTCTTCTTGCTGCATTTCCATAAAAGCTGTAATTGTGGAGTGCATGACCAATAGTTGTCCTATTAGGTCAATTTTATTTATAGAGCATATTTCATACAACAAAGGGGACTTAAAAGAAAATGTAAAGATAAAAACTCCAGTTAAAAATAATTGTAATCAACAAATGAAACAGAGAACAACACATAGACATAAGATCACATAAAACCAAGGAAATGAAAAAAGCTTAACAAAATGCTTCAGATATTTTTTTTATTTATTTTGCTTTTAAAGCACGATAATGTAGTTACTGATTTGAAATGCAGTGGGGGCAAAATTCCAGGACCAAGAGTTCACCTAGAGTTGACTCTGGGTACAAGAAGACCTTTATTTGACCATAGGAATGTTGTGTTCCAAATCTCCAACCTGAGCTGTGGATCTATGCAGCTCCTCTAGAGTTCCCGTGTGACACACTTCTATTCCGATGATTTAACAGTAGAGATTTTGTATAACCTTAACTTGCTCTAAACGTCTCTACAGCTTTATCCCCGACCTTTCTGTGTTCTTTCTGGGTTCCTTGCTCTTTATGATGCTGTTTGTTTGCTAATGTTCTCTAAAGTTTGTCGTATTTATAGTTGAATGTATTACACATAGATGGACTCTATTTGCAAACTAGGCTGTTTTTAAAGGTAAAGGGAGTTAAATACAAATGCATGTCACACTTCAGAAATTTATTTTTGAAAGAATTTGAAAACTACGGGCCACTTCACAATCGTACACTACTTGAAGTTCGTGGTTGTACGGGGAAAACAGTTAAAACAAAGTTGACACCAATACTTTTGCAAGGCACTGTAGTATTTTACACATTCCTCACAGAAGCTGAAGCAGTCGAGTTTAGGTCATTTAGCAGCTGCACTCCCGAGAAGGTGAAGGGTCAGTCTGCTCAAACAGGAACCAGGATGTGGGAACTTTAGAGTTTCACACAAATGTTTTATGGGAGGAAAAATACCAGCTTAGGCTCTCACATTTCTCTGTACAGGCTATAAATACACAACCAGGGTAAAAAAAAACCCACAATAATTAAAAAAATTAAAATCGCCTAGTTCCATGCTGATATGAAAGCTTTAGATCGGACACAAAAAAACTGGGTCACAAATTGTGGCCCAGTATGTTGGATCGGAGAAGAGAATAAAGAGAAGCCTCATCATTCTTTAAATGAAGAATTTTTATTCTTTGTAAAATAAAATAAAATAAAATCTTAGAATGTCTTGTGACTTTTCCTAACAAACACTTTAGAATTTGGACAAAACAAAAAAACACTCAGTATATAATTCTGTATAAAATATTTCCTGTCTATTGAGTGCAAGAGCAATTTTTTGATCACATTTTAAGCATATCTAGCACAAGCTTGCAGGGGTGTAGGCTGACGTCATGTGAGTCGAGAGTCGATTTGATGAAACTGCAAAAGACTTATGATTCTACTTTGACTTTAGGCGTTTGATTTTAAAATAATTAAAATCTTACACCAAGCAAAGTGTTCTTTTAAAAAAGTGACACCTATTTTGACCTCTCTTGAATAAACTATTGTTAATGCTTTTTTGGTAGAGAGAAAAAAATCAAGATTCCATCATTTACAGCAAGTTGTTCATGTCTCAAAGCAGCAAATTAGCCCAAGACCATCTTACCACCACCAGTTGTAAATCTGTAATGAGGGTTTTACCACACTGCTTAATTTTTGCTTAACAGCTAAATCAATTTTCCTGCATTGCTAGTTAAACGCTAGTTAAACGCTATCACTAAGATGGGTAACCAAAAAAGACAAATAGGTATTTAAATTATGTAGTAAAGAATGGAATCCACTAACATCACAGTTGCTTAAGATTGCAGCAGCACTCTCTTCCTTCAAGCAGCTACATATTGTGTTAGTTTAAAGTTACAGAAAATATGTTTTATTTGATTGTTATTATTTCAATAAGAGATGGGTTAGATGCAGTAAAGAGGACAGAAACCTCCAATTAGTACTTGGGACTTGACTCGGGACTTGTGCATCTTGACTTTGAACTCAGTTTGGGATTTGAGAAGGGACTCAAGATTTGATTGGTCTTTATTTCAGCGTTTTTTAAAGTGTACTGTTCCAGGAAAGGTTGATGGTGATTGTTGCCATGTGATGCCTACTTTAGGTTTGAAGCCTTGTTATCATAGCTGGCAGGACCTTTATCTGAAGCTTAAAGCTCTTTTGGCTGTTAAGTGGTCCCTGGTTTAGGTCTTAAACAGACTTAAAGCTCAAATAGCAGGATTTAGCTTTTAAAAAGGTAAAACTGTGATACCATATCTTTCTGTTTTCAAATTTCTGAAAAAGATCCTGCTCACTAGTATCACTTTTATTAATACTTGATTAGATTTGTTTTATTGTGTTGCAGCAAAGGAGATCTAATTTCTACAAGGTACACTATAGAAAGACATTTTTGAGGGTCTTAATGTATGTTTAACTGTGGGTAAATTCTAACAAACATTACCTGCTTTATTTTGATAAAAAAATGAACAATCCTATCTAAATTTTTAAATTAGATTTTTGATCTTAGTTCAGTCAACCATTAACTTGGGGGAGGTAAGGCTGATATGTGAATATGAGTTGTATCATGTTCATACTTATTGTCTGTACGCTCACAATTTACTGACAATAACTATGAAAATATACACTTTAGAGGAAATATGTACATCTATGTGCATGTACAGCCATCTTTTTTATAGAGTAACAAAAAAAGAAAGGCAGGTTGTGGTTGTGCAAATATGCATATTTATATTTCAAATCAAAGTAGCTGACTACTCTGGCTGTAAGGTGTTCATTGTGTTCATGAGAGACAACTTTGGGAAAGAAACTGTCTCTGTGGTGGCTGGTTTCTGCAAAATGCGTTCTGTATTGCCTACCTGAAATTGAATGTCTAAACAGTTTGTGTCCAGGATGTGTGAGGTCTGCACAGATATTAGCTGCCCCTTTTTCTGACTCTAAACCTGTACAAGTCCTGAATGGAGGGAAAGTCAGCCTTGTTAATTATCTCTGTGGCTGAGCCAAACCACACATTGATGGACGAACACGGACAGACTATATAATGTTCAGATAGAAGATGACCAGCATCTCCTGTGAAAGGTTGTACTTCATAAGTTGTAGAGTCTCTGCTGGGCCTTCTTCGTAGTCATTTAACCCTATGGTGCTGTTTTGGGGGATTGATGATGATGCACAGGGGAACCTCACATGGCTCCAGAGACTCGTTGAAAATCTGAATGAAGTTAGGGGGCAGTTCGTCGGTGCAGGCTTTCAGGCAGAAGGAGGGAAAACCATTGAGTCCTGGAGTGTTCCTGGTCTTCTGATGCTGAAAGACCTTTAATGCCGGCAGGGTGTCAGAGGTTGTAGAATTATTAATCCGAGGGGTTAGTCATTTTGTATGGGAGTGAGATATAGCTGAATGGTTTGGATGTCTGAATGGTTGTTTTTCAAATCTGCAGAAGAAGCTCTTGAGCTCGTCAACTAATTGGGGGTCATGACACTGTAGAGGGGTGGGCTTGTGTGGTTAGTGATGTTGTTCAGGGTTGTTGGGCGAGCAGCTGCTTTTTAGCTTCTCACTGTAGCTTCTCTTAGCCGCAGCTTCCTCAGGTGTGAGGTGTACCATGGTTTTTTGTTGTATGTGCGAAAGTTCTTTTTTTAGCAAGTTCATTCAGGTGAGTGGCTGACATCACAACACTTCAACGTGCAGTCCAAGCAGGCCTGTAACATCTGCTTTGACTAAACAGTCTACTTTTTAGCAGTCCTAACCTCAGGCTTAGAAGTTTTTAATTCCTGCCTATAGGTTATAATGCGATGAAGCAGACAGTAATCAGAGTCTCATTTTGTTTATATTGGGGTGGCAGATTCACAGAAGTCCGAGTTCCTTGTGCTGAGAATGAGCAGTTCGTCCATTTTGTTAGCGAGGGAGGAGACATTCACCGGGTGGTTAGAGGGGAATGTGGAGCACAGCCCCCAGTTGTGGAGCTTGACAACCATATCTGCACATGTTCCCCATCTGTGTCCCTGGTAAATTCGACGGAGAGCTGCTGTGCTTATAATCAGGAGAAAAACTGCTTTATGGCTAAATCACAAACCTTTCCCTGTTTTTTTTTTTTTTGTTTGTTTCTAACATGGAAGCACAAACAGAATGAGCAAAATTATGTTAGTAATTTGTTAGATTTTAAGAAAGTGTCTTTTAGCTCCACCTGTCAGTTCACACCTGGGTCTCATGGCACGTATGATCAGATTTGCCTTTGTGGTTTTCAGTGTTAGAGCAAGCTGTTATTTTATTTTTTTTTACCGGGGTCCAGTTACCAGTTCAAAGCAGAGGTTGTTCCCAGGAAAAGATGGTGTGAGGTTCCTGTTGTTGGATTGTTGTGCGTCAGGCGAGTTAAAAATAGCCGTCAGAAGAAGGGCTCCGACCTTTGGTGATGTCTCATTCCCTTTATTCTCCTGCACAGATGGTCCACCTCAAAGCTGCCGTAGTCCCAGCTGCCAGGTGTCTCCTGGTGCTATTTATTGATTGAAAATATTAAAGCAGAATATGCTGGCTAAAATGTTTCATGGTGGACTTTTGTTTTTAAAGGTGGTGCACTTAAATGTATGCTGGCATTTGTTTTCCTTACTGTTCTGGACATATTGCTTTTATGTTCATCCATTGTAAGCTTTTCAACATTTATTCAGTCCCTTGTAAAAGTTATCATACAAATGACACTTTTCCATATTTTGTCCACAAACAAAAAATATTTCATTGGAAATTTATGTCCTAGAAGCATTTTCACTACAAACTGACATTTTAACTCTTTTTTGCAAAACAGCTCCATCTTGGTCAGATTGGATAGAGAGCATTAGTGAACATGAATGTTTCCCACCCATTGTGACAATATGTTATGATCTAAACCACTCTGGCTGTATGTTTAGCACCATCTTCCTGCTAGAAGGTGAAACTCTGCCTTTCGCAGCATTCAACAGCTGTTCCTTCAGGATTTAACTTCTCCCATTAACTCTGACCAAGTTCCTTGCTTTGCTAAAGAAAGAACCCCTACTTTCTTATGCTTGGCACTAACATTTCCCACCGTCGGGCTGGAGTGTTTGGAGTGATGTGAAGTGTTAGATTCCCACCACCCAAAGCATTTTGCATGTAAGGTTCTGTTTTGGTCTTATCTAAACAAAGCTGTTTGATGTGTCCCCTTTACGGCTTGCGGTAAGCTGCTTATTAGAATTCTTTATTACGTTTTTCAAAAATGGGTTTTTTCTTTCCACTTTTCGACATAAGCCAGACTTGTGCAGTGCACAGATAATGGGTGTCAACGTATTCTCCCTCCAAAGCTGTGAATCTCTGTAGCTCATCCAGAGTCATCATGGGGACCTTAGTTCTTTCTCTGAATAATGCTGTCCTTTTCCAGGCCTGTCAGTTTAGGTGGATGGCCTTTCCTTGGTAGGTTTGCAGTTGCACCATACTCTTTCCATTTTCAGATGATAGATTGAACATTGCTCCTTGAGATATTCCTTGCTTGGGGCATTGTTTTATACCATAACCCTACTTTAAATTTCTCCACAACTTTTTTTCCTGAGCTGTCTGCTGTGTTCCTTGGTCTTCATAATGCTGTATGTTTACTAATATTCATTCACAAACCTCTAAGGCATTCGCAAAACAACTGGATTTATACTGAGATTGAATTATTTCACTAAGGTGATTTTTGACAGCTATTGGTTGCACTGGATTTTACCAGTCTAAGGTGGGCTGAATATGCACACTACACTTCTCAGATTTTTATTAGTAGGAAAACAAAATTGTAATTTTCCTTCCACTTTACGGTTATGCTCTACTTTGTGTTGGTCTATCAAATAAAATCCCTGTTAAATATAAATCAGTTGTGACTTTAATGGGGCAAAATGTGGAAAAGTTCAAAGGGTGTGAATGGCACTGTCTTCCACTTTTTCTTGATTTATGGGTTTGGGGAGACTGTGTGGAAATCATCCTGTTTCTCAGAAGATAAAATCTACTGTTTGTATTCTTAACCTTGTTAATGTTTTGGTATAATTGCCATTTGGAGTGACAACACCAATATAAACTCAGATGTTTTTGTTGTTTGGTTGTAATTTTTTTTGAATGGGAAATCTGATGTTAAGTAGGACACCTAAAAAAAGACTGCTGGGTTTATTTTGAGCACTCTCCATCCCATTCGTCATTATATTAATCTGACAAGCATCAATGGTATCTTTTTACAGTGACAAGAACACTAAGTGCACTGAATGCATTTGCAAAGTGAACTATTTTTAGGATTTTATTTATAGAGTCTTTTCATGGGAACAACAAACTCCTGTTCAAATCTGTTATGAAGAATTTGAACAGAAATTAGAAACTTAAAAGAAAAAAACTGGCTTCAAAGTAAGGGATGTCTGATGTGTTTATATTATATATATTAGTTAATATTATATTATAATACAATGTTATAATATGAATATAAATTGTATGATTCAGACACTAAACATGTTCTAAACATGAACTTTAAAATCAACACTATGGGATTAACAGCATGGTTTGAATTGCTATACCTTGTGTTTGGCCTGAATGGCTGTTCTCCAGCAGGGTGGAAAAAAGAAACTTGAGGGCTGTTTTTAACTTCCACAACTAACTAATCTTGTTGACATCTGAGACCAGTCCTTCACCTATATAAACAGATGGGAAGGCCCTCCAGTTCATCCAGGCTGAAAAAATGTTCTATGAAGTGGCGTTGATCGAGCTCACCGCTCTTCAGGGAAGCTCAGGCAAGTGCTTTTTAAAATTAAACTTTTCAGGGAAAGGTTCATGGAAAATGGGTGTAAACACAGGGTGTGCTATGCAATGATGGACTTTGATTTTGTGGTTTTTGGCTCTGGTTTTCAATAAGTTCCCAGGACCTAAAGTTCTAGGAAAGATGTATGACATTTGGCAGGTCTTTAAAGGAAAACTAAACTTTCAGGATAATATAGATATAGTGAAGAATGCATAGATTAGAATATAG